>NC_088780.1:162698725-163323725 GCF_958450345.1 Calliphora vicina
CTACTTTTAAATCAGCCGTTAAAATCGTTACATTTGAATTCAAGTACAATTTCGTAACAGTATTAAGTGTTTTGGGCCATAAACTATTAAATTATTATAAGCTAAAGCATACTTTTAGGCAGCTTTAAAAAATTTATTTCTAAATTTATTGAGATTTCTTTAATTTTTTTGCTATTTTGATCTTGAAGATGATTTTATATGTTCACAATTTTTGTTCTTTATATTAAGGGCTACAACTTTGGCTCAGAGAGTAAATCAAACTTCCGAACTGTTTGCAAGATATGAGCCTGAAAAATTATCAGTTTTTTGCAAAAATTACACCGAAGCCCCAAATCTTTGGGGGCCCATAAAAAACAGTGCAATACTTTGGGCAACACTGGGAGACATGGGTCTTTTTTTATGTCTTTTATCACGTAGTGGTGTCCGTATATGGTTATATTTCCATGACACAAAAAATTACACACAGTGTTATTATTCTTTATATTTACAGACAAACTTAGATTTTCACTTATTGTTCAAAGAATTTGAAATAATTGGTCAATTCACGAGGTCTCTTATCATATCATATTGTCATAATGCCCTAATTTTCACGACACGGCGGCTCGGCTTAACCGACTCTTAAGCGTTCAGCACAGGTCTCTGCTGATTGGTAACGATAATACCATAAACATAGCATACAGAATAGTATTATTTTAGGACATTTTTAGCTTGAAAGGCAATAACAACATTGTCAAATTATTGTGAAATATTACGACAATATGACATGATAGGAGACATTGTGAATTGACCAAATAATTTGTTTAATTACTAAAAAAGTAATGCAATTATTTATGTATTTATTTGTAAAAAATATTATCAAAATATTTATTTATTGTGTCAGTCAATTAAGCACATTGTTTATAAAGCCGCTGACAATTATCACAGCATTCTTTAACAATTGTTTATTGGGTAACGAAGAGATAATCGTTGTATTTTCAAAGCAATACATGTTGTAACTAGTAAAAAGTATTCCATATAGTTTAACAAATATTTGCTAATTATTATCTTATAATGATGTTATTTAAACCGGTCGCAACTAAGTTTAACAGTTTCAAATAATATAAAACAATCGCTATTAATATTGATATATATAATATTGAAATCATTGTTAAAAATATAAAAAAATATACCCTAATTAGACTTTAAAACCACAACATTCTTTAAGACACTTTAAACTACAGAAAAGTTAACAAATATCAGTTTACTTGTAGAAGAAAAAAACGTATAAAACTATACAATTAGAAATTATAACAAATGTTCCTTAAAAACCGCAAAATTTCTCCTCTAGTATTTTCAATAAAAGAGAAAAAAACCAAATAAATTAATGACTAAAGACAGCAGCAAAAAAAAATATGGCTTGAAAAATAAAAACAAATGTGGCCACAATTTAATAAATGTTGCTTAGATTTACCACAAAAAATAACTACATATTGTATATAAATATATAAAAAAACAGCAACCCAAAACCATACATATATTTAACCTGAAAAAACCATTAAATGACAGACTCTATACAAAAAACTTAAACCATAAACAAAGAACAGCATATAAATAATGAGGGACTGGTTGGCTATTTAATGGGGAAACCAGCGCCACCACCAACTAACCAGCCACCACTTTAAAATGCTCTAATTAACTAAATGTGCAGGTCATCAGCAAAGAAATCTCTAGAAAAAGAAGACGACTGGCAAAAAATAATGAACAGTAACCATTATGATTAGTAGACGATAATGTTGATAAAATGATACAATTACCAGTACTTTGTTATAGATTCTATAAAGAATAAACTGCCACTACATTATTAAGCTACTAGAGAATTTTTTTTGCCAAATATGTGAAGAGAAAAAGCTTTAAATAAATGGTGTAGAAAAACTAAACCTACATAATTTACAATATAAAAAGAATTTAATTTAATAATGTACAATATAACACTGTGTGTAATTTTTTGAGTCATGGAAATATAACCATATACGGACACCACTGCGTGATAAAAGACCAAAAAAAGTGATCATTTTCTCAGACTCATATCTTGCAAACAGTTCAGAATTTTTATTTACTCTCAGAGGCAAAGTTATAGCCCTTGTCATAAAGAACAAAAATTGTGAACATATAAAATCAAAAAAACTTCATCTTCATGATCAAAATCGCAAAAAACTTAAAACAATTCGAAATAATTTTTTTTAAAGCTGCCTAAAAGTATGCTTTAGTTTATAATAATTTAATAGTTTATGACCCAAAACACTTAATTCCTTTAGTTTTTCTTACTAACTTATATTGGCCTACCTAAACGATGTTAATAATCATTCCTAGGAAGTTCATATATTCTAGAAAATTGTTTATTGAGATCTTAGGTACATTTATGTAGTTGATTGTTTCCTTGAATTTTGAACGGTTTGCTACCTATGGACCTGAACAGGGGGAAAAAGGTAAAACAAATCGATTTTTTTTTTCTTGGACCAGCACTCAGGGGATGACCCGTACTCATGCAAAGCATTGTGTTGGAACTAGGAAAATAGGTTATGGGAGGGAGGATAGAGGGAGTAGTGTTTGTGGACATTATATTTGAATTTTCCTATATTGAAAGTGACAGGAAAGACTTCAGGAGGAAGATTATTCCACATACGGATAGTACGGCTAAAGAACGAATTTTCTCTGTAATGTGTTGTGCGATCCACTGTCTAGTCGACAACGAATTGGTGAGCCCTTGCCAAAGAACGTGTGTTGCGTAAAAAACTACGGGTTTCGGGAACAAGTTCCCTAATTTCTGCAGAGCACATACCATTGTAGTATCTGTAGAACAGTGAAACACAACCCACATTGCGACGATGTTCCAGTGAGTCAATAGAGCTGGATACCCTACTGTCACCGATAAGCACCTTCGCTCTCTCCTGTACGCGGTCGAGTAACTCCAAAATAGACTTCGAAGCACCGGCCCACACATGAGAGTTGCATTCCATTTTAGGTCTTATATAAGTGGTGTAAATAGTAAGGAGATCAGATGGAGTGAAGTAATTCTTACACCGTTTAAGGAAACCAAGGCACTTGAATGCTTCTTTCGATACTCGAAAAATGTGTTTTGTCCAGCGGATATCGCACTGAATACTCATGCCTAGAACATCAAGAGCTTCTGATTCCTTAATATTTACACCACCCATGAAAACAGATGGAGCAACATGATCTGTTGTGCGTTTGTGTGTTAACATACAACATTGAGTCTTGCGTGCGTTGAAATCGACTCTATTCGCACAACCCCATTCAGAGATTGTCACAGATCTTGGTTAAGCGTATCATTCATGTTTTGCCTGCAATGGCCCCAATCTCCGACAGGCTTGGTCTATAATTGAATGCATATGAATGGCAAATGTTGCTTTCATCTGCAAAAGAGTAGATAGGGTTGGAAGTTTGACGTAGAAGGTCGTTTATAAAGATAAGAAATAGAGTAGGAGAAAGAACGGAGCCTTGCGGTACCCCTGAATTGATCTTGAACTCGTTTGATGAGATTCCATCTATAACAACTCGTATAGTGCGATCTCTGAGAAAACTAGATTTAAATCGAGAGAAGCTATTACCGACACCTTCAGAGAGTAAATAAAAATCCCGAGCCTGAGAAAATGATCACTTTTTTGCAAAAATAACACCGAGGTCCATAAACAAAAGAGCATGACTTTGGGCAAAACTGGTCTTTTGGCAATTGCAAAGTACTTTTATGAATTAAAATAATTACTTCTTATATCTATTAAAATTATGATCCGATTAAGGCTATTTTAAATAGGGATATATTTAGAACTATGAATAATATATATACATAAACAAAATATATTAAAATTATCAGATGGCTAAGAAAAGCTGATTGCAACACACATACAGAAGGTATTTAATGTTCAAAATAATTTAAACTATCAATACACAACAAATCACACTTTCAGATGGTATTCTTAAATAATGAATGTTCAAAGAACTCCCTGGTGGCATATACCTTGTTGTAGGGTACAAAACATTTAATGACCCTAACATAAACCATGATTTTAAATAAACTTTTAAAATAAAAATGACAACGATAATCTTTAAAGTTACACAAAGTTCACAAGTTTAAAATAACATCTATCTAAATTAAAAAGACATTCTAATATAAAATCAGTGATAAAATTAATTTAAAAGAGCAGAGAATTAATTACAAAGCTTGAATGTTTGTGAGTTTAGCAGTAAAACATTTAGTAATAGATTTTGCTAAGCAAATGAACAGAATAGATCGATAACAATTGCTAAACATAAAGTATTAATGATGCTATTAAACGTTCGAACTAAAATGGTTGTCCAGTTTAGTCACTGTTATTGAATTCAACATTAATGCAAGTATTAATTGCCAAACTTTGGTCACTAGAATGTGAAATAAATTATTTAATGTTTGCAAAGCCTGAAAAAAGGCTACTTTTCCCCGAAAATACATCTTCATATTTCTGGTTAAAAATATCCTTAGTATTTACATCGTCTTTATATTTTGCAGAAACAGAAAGAAATGTATTTGGGGGCCCATCAAAAAAAGTGCATGACTTTGGGCAAAACTGGGTATTTTTTTTTGGTCCATATATGGTTATATTGCCATGACTCAAAAAATTACACACAGTGTAACCTAAATGTCCTTTTGAAGGACATTTATTTTCTCTACACGCACAGAAAAAATATAGTTGGACATACTGTAACCATTTCAATATTGTTAGAAGTTTTTTAACTATATTATAGTCACAGTAACCATTTACATGATTGTGGTAACAATAATATGGTTAATTTGCGATTCACATGATTGTATCAACCATATATATGGTTACAGTAAACAAATATATGTTTGTGACAACTATTTATATGATGGAGGACTTATCATATTATGGTGCCCTCGGCTTAAGGCTTATCATAATCTGAGAACAACATATTATGATAAAATTATTCATCATAAATATGGTTGTCACAAACATATACTTGTTTACTGTAACCATATATATGGTTGATACAATCATGTGAATCATATATTAACTTGTTTCTTTACATTATAGTGTAAAGAAACAAGTTATTCTTTGCTTCGAAAATGTCGAATTTTGTGCCAACAAAGCGTCATATGCAGGAAGTTTTGCTTTACTTCTTTAATTTGAAGCACACCGATTGCTCACCAAAACTTACGGTGAATGTGTTTCATCGAATTCAACGTACGAAATATGGTTTATTCGGTTCAGATGTCGTGATTTTGACACAGAATACAAAGATCGCCCAGACCAGTCAAAAAAGTTTGAAGACCAAGAATTGAAGGCATTACTCCATGAATATTGTTGCCAAACTCAACAATAGCTTGAAAAATCGTTGGGAGTAACTCAAGCTGCAATTTCAAAACGTTTGTAAGCAGCAGAATTCATCCAATAGAAGGGTACCATTCGAATTGGAGCCGAGACAACTTATAAAATGTCCGAAATGAAGTTTGAACGCTATAAAAGAAAACATTTTTTGCACCGAATTATTACTTGCGATGAAAAATAGATCCATTACGATAAGCCGAAGCTTAAGAGATCGTATGTGAAGCCCGGCCAACCAGCTGAATCGACAACAAAGTCAAATATATCCAAGGCGCTAAGGTAATTCTCTCTATTTGGTGATATCAAAAGGGTCCTCTCTAGCGAGCATTGGCTGAAAAATGCACAGAATATACGGACAAACATGAAACCTTAATATTCCATCATAATAACACTCGGCCACATTATAAAATACCTATTAAAAACTATTTAGAATGAAGTGGTTGAGAAGTTTTGCCTCACTCGCTTTGTTTCGATCGATGCAGAACGCTCTCTCTGGAATACACTTAACTTTGGAACAGGGTATCCGATATTGGCTTGATTCGTTCTGGGACTCAAAAAATGAGCAGTTATTTTCCAGTAAGATTTTAAAAGTGTATAGCTAACAATGGCCAATACTTTGAATAAATCTATAATGCATAGCTCCTGTATTCCCGAAAGAGAATACCAATAAACAACATGTCATCAGACAAACTGAAGTTAGAGAGAGTTTCCTGAATTTGAGTAGACCAATATTGAGAAGGCTGATAGGAGTCTTTACTAGTCATCACAGGATTATAGGTAATTGAAATGCTTAAAATTGGTAGCAATATAAATACAGTCCAGCTAAAAAATTACAAACCTTTCCGGAAGTTCAAAAGAGAACTCATGGAATGGGCAGATAACAAGTACATCAGACAATGACATGAAACTACAGTTGGATAGACAACTAAAATATTATTGGGAGATGATGACAAAGATAAAACGGATAGAATAATGAATTTGATCATTGAAAGGTGTCTTCACTGATTATCCTAATTTGGAAACAAACCTTGCACGCATAGGCCTTTCAGACATTTTAGTAAGGAATGCCTTTGGAAAAGACCACGAAACTTTGGAAAGCTGCTTATGTTCGTGTCAGGCATTTTGATCGAATAAGACACATATTTGTTAGGGATTACAATACCTAACCTGGAACATATAAAGGGCTACGACTGGATACCTTAAGGTGAGATATTAGGGTACTAACATAGATTCACATTTTGAAAAATTAGAGTGAATTTAATTTTACTAAACAAGCTATCACTTTGATCAGCTAATCAACTCAAGAAAATTCTATTTAATTAAATAAAATACTTTATTAAATTATACTATTGAATTTAATCACTGTTCTTACAACATTTTATCGCCGGCCGCTTTAATTGTGTTAGTTTTTCTTTTCTATTCTATTTTTTTTATCAATTTTGCAAAAAGTAACATAAACTACTTTTACCTGACATTATTGAAAAGAATTCTATTTATTTATTAGAAAAATACTGCAAGAAAAACTGTAAGTGTCTTAATAGTTTGAATTTTCCACAACTTTTAAGAAAGAGATCGTCGCCGTCAATATGGCACAATTGGAATGGCAACCAGTTTTGTGGAACGAGTAGACTATTCTATTTTATTTGTGGAAATTCCTACCAGGTTCTCAATTGTAATTGTCTTAACCAAAGTAATCCAACCAGACGCCTTAACATACACACACAGTCAGACAAATGTGTAACCAATCCATACGAACATACAAATGTATAATCAGTTAACAGACAGACTACTACTGCCTGCTGCCACCAAAATGTATGTAGTAAACGTGATTGCTGTTCAAGACGAGGACAGCGTGTATGATGACGGCGACGACTGGCTCTCAATTTGACTGGGTTAGTAGTGCAAAATTGATTAGGATGAGGTGGAAAGAACATAATCTATCGACGATAAAACAAACTGTACATTGTTGCCAATTTGTATGGAATACTTTTTCCATATTCTAGTAACTATTTTTCCATGGCCAAGTAAACGACAATGAGCTCAAACCACACCACACACAAGTAAATTCATACATATGGATGGCTGGATGGATGACTGGATGGATGGATGTGTAAAACAATCGAGAGTGCTGCTGTTTAAATTGCTGTTATTTTTCGGTCGTTTAGACAGAAATGTGAGACAGAACAGTGAGCCTCGTGTTCAGGAAAGCAACTGAAAAATAGTTGTAGTCTGTAAGCGCCATTGTTGCAGAGTCGTCTGAAATATTGAAATTTTAGAATAAATTATGTTTAAAAAGAAATTAAGTAATTTAATATGCTCGTTTTGATATTATTTTACAATAGTTAAAGTTCAAGTTTAAGTTTTTAAATTGTTTCTAAGGAGATTTATTGTTTTAATTTTTTTTTTTGTATTTTTTTATTTCAAATACTTTTGCGCCAAGATCAAGATCATAAGTGGAACGTGATTATTATTATACCCTTCAGCTTCGTGAGAAGGGTATATATAAGTTTGTCATTCCGTTTGTAATTTCTACATTTTTCATTTCCGACCCTATAAAGTATATATATTCTGGATCCTTATAGATAGCGGAGTCGATTAAGCCATGTCCGTCTGTCTGTCTGTCTGTCTGTCTGTCTGTCTGTCTGTCTGTCTGTCTGTCTGTCTGTCCGTCTGTCTGTCTGTTGAAATCAGTTTTCTGAAGACCCCAGATATCTTCGGGATCCAAATCTTCAATAATTCTGTCAGACATGCTTTCGAGAATTTTGCTATTTAAAATCAGCAAAATCGGTCCACAAATGGCTGAGATATGAGTAAAAAACCAAGACAACCTCGATTTTTGACCTATTTTTTTACCTATATCTGGATTACTAAGACATTAATATAGACAATATGGATATCTAATGATAGATATTTCAAAGACATTTGCAACGACGTATATAAGACCATAGTAAGTTGGACCTACAATGGGTCAAAATCGGGAAAAAAATTTTGAACCCGAATTTTTTTTTTTTTTTTAAAAAATTGAAAAAACAAAAAAAAAATTTTAAAATTTAAAAAAAAAAATTTTTTTAATTTAAAAAAAAAAATTAAATAACAATCAAAAAATTTTTTTTTCCAAAAAATTCAAAAAACAACTGGAAAAAAAAATAAATTTTGTTTACCTAAAAATATTTAAAATTTTGAAGTATAATTTGGTGAAGGGTATATAAGATTCGGCACAGCCGAATATAGCACTCTTACTTGTTTTTATATAATTATTGTGCTTTCTTGTTTTTATATACAAGTATTAAGTTCGGTTTTCTAAGAAAGTGCACAATATCCAGCAAAAAACATTCAAGTAATTTGAAATGGTAATATGAAGAGTTCACTACTTTTACATTGAAATTTTAGCAGATTTTAAATTTTAATTAATATTCAATTGAAAGTAGATAGACTACACGAAAGTGCTAGGACTATCATCCAAGGGTTGCGGGTTCGATTCCCGCCAGAGACTCTGAGTAGAATATCTATGATTTCAAAGATGCTAGTATTTTTCGTTTACTTTGATTTTTCATATTGACTTGTATGATAAACTGATAGGCATAACGAGAGCATGGAATATTGATTATAATAACATGTTATTTACTTTATTTCTCTGTTGTAATGTGTTCAGTGATCAGCTGATCAGTTGTGATTTTGGATTCTTATTTAAACATTTTATGAACTTCGTTTCGTTTCAGATAAATAACCGATTATGTTCGGCTCCTGGCGGCTATGAGTGCCGACCATTGCTTTAAACCATATTTACTTCATAACTTCTTAATTTAATGAGTGTCTACTCTGAAACTTTGCACAAACGGGGAAGAGAGTTCAATTATACTCAGATGTTTTTCTTAAAGGATTTGAAGATCGAGGTTGGCTACCGATTATATTAGGTAAAATTGATTATTTCGGTAACGTTGATTCGGCAACGCCTCTTTAATGATAATAAATTATTAATAAAATTTACAAAAAATAATTTAACAAGTTTGGTACGAGGTTGGCTGAAAAAGTACATGCCTTTAAGCTCTATGCACTTTTTCCAACGTTTCTCCAATTTTTTTATCCCTTGCTAAAAATAAGATTTGTAGAGGTCATCAAAATAGGTATTTTTTGTGAGAAGATTTCATTTTTACAATCGAATATCCTTCCGCCAAGATACTTCTTCAGATCACTCGGGGCAAAAATCCGGATAATAGGATGGAAGAGGAAGCATTTAGTAACCTAATTCATAGTTACTACACATGTGTTTACCATTTTGTGCAGTAAACGTGGCAGCCATCTTGCGGAAAGCTTTCACATGCTCAAGTGATGATTCAAAATTGAAACCACTGAGCAATGTGAGATGCCTTTGGCTTCCACAATCTCTCACACTTTCAATCTCCGATCGGCCAACATCATATCGTGATTTTTATCAATCGTTTGGGGTGTAGAGACCTCAACTGGGCATTCAGAACATTCGGCATCTTCCGTGCTTGTACGGCCACAACGAAATTTTGTAAACCACTTCTTTACCATTGAAATTGATGTTGCAGAATTTCCATAGTATTTATCAAGCTTTGCCTTTATTTTTTACCAATTTTTTCTCAAATCACGAGGTAGTCTGTTATCAATGGCTGGTACATCCAAAATAAATAACGCAGCTTGTTCAAATTTTGAAAGGAGTTAACTGACAGATGGCTGTAGCCATGGCAGTAGCCCTTTCAGTTAAGAGTCGGGAAATTCAAAAAGTCGAGAACTTATTGACCCATCCTAGCGGTAGCGGTAATTGCAGTTATTTAGGTAACGGTAGCCTACGAATTCACTTTTGTGTTACACTGTGTGTAATTTTTTTGAGTGATGGAAATATAACCATATACGGACACCACTACGTGATAAAAGTCCAAATAAAAAAAGACCCCTTTGCCCAAAGTCATGTACTTTTTGAGTGGGCCTCCAAATATTTGGGGCCTCGGTGTCATTTTTGCAAAAATGTGATCATTTTCTCAGTCTCATATCTTGCTAACAGTTCGGAATTTTTAGTTACTCTCTGAGGCAAAGTTGTGGTCCAAAATACTTAATTCCTTTAGTTTTTTTCTTACTAACTTATTTTGACCTACCCAACCGATTCTAAAAGGTTGTTTATTGAGATCTGAGGTACATTTTTGTAGTTGATTATTTCCTTGAATTTTGAACGGTTTGCTACCTATGGACCTGAACAGGGGAAAAAATTTACAAAAATCGAATTTTTTTTAAGTTTTTAGCGATTTTTATCTTTTTTTTGACTTTATATGTTCACAATATCTGTTCTTTATGAAAAGGGCTGCTACTTTGCCTCAGAGAGTAAATCAAAATTCCGAACTGTTTGCAAGATAGGAGCCTGAGAAAATTTTCATTTTTTTTCAAAAATGACACCGAGGCCCCAAATATTTGAGGCCCATAAAAAAGGTGCATTACTTTGGGCAAAACTGGGAGACACGGGAACTTTTTGGTGGCATTTTATCACATAGTTGTGTCCGTATATGGTTATTTGTTGCACTGTGTTATTGGAAGTAGAAATCATATCTATACTTCACAAATCAATATTTATTTATCAAAATTTTAAACATAGTTAAGGCTTAATCAATTTTTATATATAATTTGTTCATACAAATTAAATAAATTGCATCTTTGATTAAGCATAAACTATGTTTTTTTGTTTTTTTTCAGTATTCAAGACGTAATATTTGTGGACCGATAAGAGTCTTCAAACTAAAAGTAAAAGATTAGATCAGTTCATATTTGAAAACTTTGGATGCATGTTATATGTTTTAAGTACCAAATTTGTAATATTTTCACACTTGTTTCAAAACATTATCTAAGTAATTCCATTAACCCTTCACAGCTTTATAACTTTTCTTTACTAAATTACACCATAAATACAAAAATATTTACGTTTTACCTTGTTATAATCACCGTTTTCTCGCCTTGTAACTGATTTCTAAAGGGCATAAAACTGACAATCTTGGCTTTAATAAGCGCTTAATTTTCCAAAACATTATGCAAACACAACATTAAACAAAAGCTAATAATTTGTTAATAATTATGGTAATAAGTTAGCGCATAGAAATATTAAGAATTTGAAAACAACTGAATAAAATAATTATTGTATATTAACAACAGCAATTTAACTAAATTATTAAACAACAAAAAACCCACATACGTATAATCTGCAAGTACTTAAAAATACATTCATCCATTCATACATTGAAATCCAAATCTACAAGATACCCAGCAGTTAAGCAAGTAGTCAATGTATCTCTTATAGACAGTAATTGATCACTTGGCTGACTTTAATTTATATATTTTAACTCATTTGAAATGTGTGTGCTCTTGGTAATGCAGAGATAAGAAAAGAAATTGGTTACTTTATACTTCCCTAGTAATCTAGCTTGATGACAATTGTCACTTAAGTGTCTCTAAGTAATCTAGAGAGTAGTCACTTTAAGAGAGCTATATTCGGCTGTCCCGAATCATATATACCCTTCAACAAATTATGCTTCAAAATAAAAATTTTAAATATTTTTAGGTAAACAAAATTTTTTTTTTGCAGTTTTTTCATTTTTTGGGAAAAAAATTTAATAATTGTTTTTTTTTAAATTTTTTAAATTAAATTTTTTTTTTTTTATATTTTAAATTTTTGTTTTTTCAATTTTTTTTTTAATATTTAGTGAAAAAAAACTTTTGGTGAAAAAAAATCGAGTTAAAAAATATTTTTTCCGATTTTGACCCATTGTAGGTCCAACTTTGAAATATCTATCATATTGTCTATATTAATGATTTAGTAATCCAGATATAGGTCAAAAATAGGAAAAAAATCGAGGTTGTCCTGGTTTTTTCCTCATATCTCAGCCATTTGTGGACCGATTTGCTGAACTTCTCGAAAGCATGCCTGACAGAATTATTGAAGATTTGGATACCGCAGATATCAGGGGTGTTCAGCAAATTGATTTCAACAGACAGGCAGACAGACGGACATGACTTAATCGACTCCGCTATCTATAAGGATCCAGAATATATATACTTTATAGGGTCGGAAAGGAAAAATGTAGAAATTACAAACGGAATGACAAACTTATATATACCCTTCTCACGAAAGTAAAGGGTATAAAAACTAGTTATGTAGCTTATCAAGTAACCAGTTAGGTAGCTAGTAAGGTAAGTGACTCTTTATAACCAGTATGTGAATCCAATGCTTTGAGTACACTGGACCAGCTAGGGTTAAAATAACTAGTCACGTAACTACTTCTGTAACTAATTGTTACCCTAAGTGGTAGGTAAAATCACTAGTCACCAAAAACTACTGGGTTAAAATTACAAAAAAAACAACATGAAATTTATTTCATTCGCCCCATTCAAAGAAAGAAAGAATAAACAAATACTCGTCACATTAAATTTGACATTGAAAAAGTATGTGTGTTTAAATTATTGTATGAATTAGGTATGAAACCGTTTTTGTACATCAGCTGCAGCAAAAAAAAAACACTGTTGCTGCTGCTTGCTGAACATGTGAGTGGCTTTATAACGACAACAACCACGAAGGTGTTAAATAAATTTTCTTAAATACAACAGCAACCACAACATTTTCAAGCCAACTCAAGTACATAATAAACCACACTAAAACCAAATAGTACCAAGCAATACCCATGGCGGAGACCGACAGACAGACTCATTAATATTCACATTTAATTTCTTTGTGTAGTTTTATAATAATAAAAAAAATATTAAAAAAACAGCATCATGCTCATACGTCAATACTGAAAAAATATTTTTTAAAATATTGTAAAGGCGGTACCTTTAAATATGAGAGTTTTATTACTTTTTGATACTGAACTGCAGAGAAAAATATTATTCTCTATAATTTGTCATAGTTTTTGTTTTCAAAAAATTCATATGCATTTAAATATTTGGGATGTTTTAAAGTTCAGCCTTGAGTTACTTTAGAGTCAGCTTGAAATTGTCATTGTCAGTTGTAGTAAATTTCTTACTCAGTTGCAGTTAAGCCACCTACATAAATATCTATAGTTGGGAGTGACAACAGACCATCAAATTCTTGGTAATGACATGTCATTGCTGATTTACATACTTTGTAATGACAGCAAACAACAAAAGGTAGAGACATGCAATTTGGTCTATAGTTTCCCCTCTTCCCATGTAGATCAACTAAGAATAGGTTTTTGGGAATTCGAAAGTTTAGGTGATAAAACGGTTACATCTTCTAAACTAATACAGATATCATAAACATTTAAAATACATCTGTATTTACTTAAAAAATTAGCTGACAGCTGTTTGGTACTTTTTTGAATTTCGAACCCTTTAAGGGAGATAACGTGTAAGAACTATGTTTTGGTACTTTTTTTGGGTTTACAGAGAAACCAATAAAAATAAATTTAAATTTTATATCATAGGTATTTATTTACATACAGAGTGCAACACGAAAAAAAATAACCATATACGGACACCACTACGTGATAAAAGACCATAAAAAAGACCCTTGTCTCCCAGTTTTACCCCAAAATATGGGGTAAAACATGCAAAAAAAGTGATAATTTTCTCAGGCTCATATCTTGCAAACAATTCGGAATTTTGATTTACTCTCTGAGGCAAAGTTGTAGCCCTTTTCATAAAGAACAGAAATTGTAAACATACAAAATCAAAATCGAAAAAAAAATAAAAAAAATCGATTTTTTACCTTTTGTCCCCTGTTCCGGTCAATAGGTAGCAAACCGTTTAAAATTAAAGAAAACAATCAACTACAAAAATATACCTAAGATATCAATAAACAACTTTCTAGAACATATGAACTTCCTAGGAATGATTCTTAACACCGTTTAGGTAGGTCAATATGAAAAAACTAAAGGAATTAAGTGTTTTGGGCCATAAATTATTATAAACTAAAGCATACTTTTAGGCAGCTTAAAAAAAAATTATTTCGAATTTTTTAAAGACTTTTGCGATTTTGATCTTGAAGATGAAGTTTTTTTGATTCTATATGTTCACAATTTTTGTTCTTTATGCCAAGGGCTACAACTTTGCCTCAGAGAGTAAATCAAAATTCCGAACTGTTTACAAGATATGAGCCTGAGAAAATTATCACTTTTTTGCAAAAATGACACCGAGACCCCAAATCTTTGGGGGCCCATATAAAAAGTGCATGACTTTGGGCAAAACTGGGGGACACGGGTCTTTTTTTGGTCTTTCATCACGTACTAGTGTCCCCATATGGTTATATTTCCATGACTTAAAAAATTGCACACAGTGTAACCTACTTACTTTTTACTAATTAAATAAAAATAATAAATTCCTTTCCTGTGTATTCCTATAACTATTGCATTTCAATCAAATACTTTCATGTTGCTTACGATTTCCAAGAAAACCTTTACACTTTTTCCAATAAACTATAAATCATCGGTGAATATGTTTTATTCGTTAATGGATTTCAGTTTTTTATCTTTAAACAGGGCAAACACACGGCAGATTTCAAAAATAACTATTGAAATAGAGATTTAGTATAATTCTCATTTTCTGTTTTGTTTTTTTTTTTTTCTAATTTTATAGTTCAAGCTTTTTGAGAAAGTGACATTAATGCTGTGATTAGCGTGAAAATGAGAACACTACTAAACAGCAGCAAAAACAGCTATAAAAACAGAACAACTAAAAAATACACAACAATACAAAAACAAAATAATAGTTGATAATAAAATAAAAAGTATCACATCATCACATCGTACATCATACATCAGGTACAAACTGACTAGAAAAATAAAAAAAATATATATATGACTTAAACTATGACTGACTGCCTCAATGAATGACTGATGAACTGAATATATGTATGAATGATGAACATACATAATGATGATGTTCATAATGATGTTACTGATGATTTCAACTTATTGTTCTCAATTTGTATGCCGCGCAAAAAAAAAAAAAACACAACAACTGAATGTGGCAAAAATAATTAAAAAATTCATATGTATATGAAGAATGTACATGATATATTTTCATAATTATTGTCAGTTGGATGGAATTGAAAATAATGTTGAAAAAAATATGAATAAAATATTGTTGTCTAACAAAAGAAAACAAAAATTCTATTATTTATAAAAACAAAAATTTGGTCAGTAGCACAACATTTGTTAAACAATAAATCGGCAACAAGAAAAACATCATTACATATATTGGCCATATTTGGTTGTATTTAATCAGTTTTTTTTTTTTTTGTATAAATTGATTTTGAAAGTTTGTGTACTTTAATTCTATGAGTCGGCCAAAATCTTAAAAATGTTCTCTATATATTAACAGTGCACAGTGGAGCAGAACCCAAAATATCTGTTGAAAATAGCATCAACAATAATTAGAAATTTTATGTAGTTTTATTAACTTTGAATGCATAAATTTCAAATACAAGGTAGATATATATATTATATACCGATGTATAGAAAACCGTGTCTTCTTTTCGAATATGTATGAACAGATTTGTCAAAAATATGATCGGAATTTAACCATGCAAATGTAGATAAAGCTTTAAAATTTACTATATTTGTATAAGATCATAAAATAATTCACGCAAAATCTAAATATTAATCGCAAAGTTTTAGTTATTGTTGAAATTTCATTAATAACACAGTGCAACACGAAAAAATATAACCATATACGGACACCACTACGTGATAAAAGACTAAATAAAAATTACACATGTCTCCCAGTTTTCCCCAAAGTCATGCACTTTTTTTATGGGCCCCCAAAGATTTGGGATCTCTGTGTCTTTTTTGCAAAAAAGTGATAATTTTCTCAGGCTCATATCTTGCAAACAGTTCGGAATTTAGATTAACTCTCTTAGTCAAAGTTGTAGCTCTTGTCATAAAGAACAAAAATTGTGCTACTACGTGATAAAAGACCAAAAAAAGACCCGTGTCTCCCAGATTTGGGGCCTCGGTGTCATTTTTGCAAAAATGTGATCATTTTCTCAGGCTCATATCTTGCAAACAGTTCGGAATTTTGAAGCCCTTGTCATAAAGAACAAAAATTGTGAACATATCAAATCAAAGAATCTTCATTTTCAAGATCAAAATCGCAAAAAATTAAAAAAAAATTATTTTTTTTAATTTTTCCCCCTGTTCAGGTCCATAGGTAGCAAACCGTTCAAAATTCAAGGAACCAATCAACTACAAAAATGTACCTAAGCTCTCAATAAACAACTTTCTAGAACATATGAACTTCCTAGGAA
Source organism: Calliphora vicina (assembly GCF_958450345.1). NCBI lineage: Eukaryota > Metazoa > Arthropoda > Insecta > Diptera > Calliphoridae > Calliphora > Calliphora vicina. The sequence continues at coordinate 162,715,370 of NC_088780.1, forward strand.
TGATTCTTAAATCCGTTTAGGTAGGTGAAATCTAAATGAATTAAGTGTTTTGGGCCATAAACTATTAAATTATTATAAACTAAAGCATAATTTTAGGCAGCTTAAAAAATATTTCTAAATTTATTTCGAATTGTTTAAAGTTTTTTGCGATTTTGATCTTGAAGATGAAGTTTTCTTGATTTGATATGTTCATTTGTTCTTTATGACAAGAGCTACAACTTTGCCTCACAGAATAAATCAAAATTAAGAACTGCTTGCAAGATATGAGCCTGAGAAAATCACTTTTTTGCATAAATGACACCGAGACCTCATAGAAAAAAGTATATGACTTTGGGCAAAACTGGGAGACACGGGTCTTTTTTTTTGGTCTTTTATCACGTATATGGTTATATTTCCATGACTCAAAAAATTACACACAGTTTGATTTTAACGTGTATATTTTAAATAATTCCCTTGAAATGTTTTATTGGGGGAGTTCAGAATCGAATTTCATAGATTACCTAGGCCATCTTTATCGAGGAACAGGCCATAAGTCTTTCTTTATTTAATATAAACCCCATTATCTCAATATCTGTTTATATGTTTATTGTTACGCTGCAGTGGAAAATGACCAAACATTGCTTAAATCTATTAAACTTTACTTCCAAATGATATATTACTCAAAACCTTTTAATTACAAAACCTAGTGAAAACAAATATGTAGAAGAAAGAAAACTTATCTTTTACTTTTGACACCAAAAATTAATTTTCAAATCATATTTCTTTTAACTTAAACAGTTTAAAAGCATTTGTGAAAGCATGGGAAAATATTGTATAAAAAAAACAAAACAATAAATATATAGAAAAATAACAATAATAATTAAGAAGAAGCAAAATAAGAAAACAAAAAATAAGTCAATTATAAAATAAAGTTTTCAATGTAACAGAAAACAACAGCAAAAAAAAACATACAATAGAAAAAATATAGAAAAAAAAATCTTAAAAAAAATAAGAAATAAATAACTGAAAGAGTAATAAACTTACCGCATTTATAAATAATGTGACTAAAAGTAGTTGCACAATTGTGGCCACCTGCCACCTACTGCTGTTGTTGTTGCAGTTGTGGCGGTGGTTGTTGTTGCTCTGTAGTTGACACAGCATGGCAGGTTTGTTTCTTATGTCTTTTGTTTTACTCAGTAATTTTTCTTGCTGCTGCAAATATAGATTTTTTTGGTTTGGTTTTGTTTGTTATTTTTTTATTATTATTTAAACAATAAATCCGGTTAGAATTATATACATTTGTTTTTTTGCCAGTTGTCAGTTGGATGTAGCGACTTGTGTTTACTAAAGCGTACTAAATAATTATTGTTGTTATTGTTATAATAATTGCAGGTTAAAACAAATAATTTCACAAATTCTATTTGACTTCGTTTAATAATGAGTAAATTAATATGAGTCGAGTATGCTTAGTTTTGCTAAATAAAATATGATTTATTTATGTATGCAATGCATGCGTTTTTTTTCAAACTTCAATAAACAATGATAAATAAGTAATACAATAAGAATAATTTAATTATAAATTCGCTTTGCAACAATTTTAATATCATTGCATTGCTCATTTATAGAGTGTAGCAAAGATGTGCTGAAAATTAAAGCCATAAGTTGAAATGAAATCTAGCTATTCATCAGCATAAGCTGAGTAATTTTATTTCCTAGTATCAAATTCTCATACATATGTATTTATTGTTAAGTAAATAGTGTGGCTGGCTTGTTGTGGTTTTTAGAATCTTAATAATTTCCTAGGGTTTGTAGCAAATTTATTATACAATTGAATGTTTCTACATATGTTTATTTTTAATTGCCAGGTAGTTTTAGCAAAAAGCTTTTTTTGTGTTCATTTTATGTTTTTTAAGAAATCTTTGTTTCAAAATATGTTGCTTGTTAATAAACAATGATGTTAAAGTGATTATAGCCAATTTATAATAAAAAAAACTGTCATTAACAATATTTCATTCACATAAGCTTAAGTAAATATGTGCTCTATTAAATAATTAAAATGATTAATTGAATGTGTTTAAACAAAACTCAATTATATTAAAAAAAACATAAACTTAAAAGTCAAATTTCTCAATTTTATTTGAAAATATTGAATTTATAAATCGGTAGCTTAGCGAGCAAACACGATAAGTCCATTTTCTCACATTTTACAGAAGAAGCAAAAAACTTTTTAAAATCCTTTATTTTCAATATTTTTTCTATCTGCTAATGCAATTTTATTACTCGATTTATAATGATAAACAATTATTTTTTAAAGGTTTTTTGCGATTTTGATCTTGAAGATGAAGTTTTTTTGATTTTAAATGTTCACAATTTTTGTTCTTTATGACAAGGGCTACAACTTTGCCTCAGAGAGTAAATCAAAATTCCGAACTGTTTGCAAGATATGAGCCTGAGAAAATTATCACTTTTTTGCAAAAATCACACCGAGTTCCCAAATCTTTGGGGGCCCATAAAAAAGTGCATGACATTGGACAAAACTGCGAGACACGGATCTTTTTTTTGTGGTCTTTTATCACGTACTGGTGTCCGTATATGGTTATATTTCCATGACTTAAAAAGTTCCACACTGTGAAACATTTGCTGCAAAACATTTGAGTTTGTTGATGAAAGGGGAAAGAGGAATGAAAAAGGGAACTTTGTTTCATGTACATGAAGTTTTTGTTGAGTATGTCATCCGCATTTATTCGTTAGTATTCGTACTGTACAGAAATGTCAAAAACTGAAAAGCAAAAACTTCACTGTGTGGACACGAATGCAGTTTCAAAAGAGAATTTAAAAATGTTTTGCAGCAAATGTTTCACAGTGTGTACCGGGACTTTAGAAGACTTATCCCAAAGCCCCAAAGATTCAAGCACTTGAACATTATGATGGAATTTGACTTGAATACAAACATGATTATGTTTCAAACTTGAAAATTGTTTGAACAAATTAAATATTTTTCAAACTAAAACCATATTGCTTGCATTTATGTTTCCTTTTAACTGGAGAATGCTATTGATATAAAGTGTAAAACAACTATAAATCAATTTCTTGAATATAATTCAATGCTTGAATTACAATTGATTTCCACTTGAAATCCAGTTGCTTATTGGGATAAGTGCTTTCTTAGGACACCACTACGTGATAAAACTCAAAAAAAAAGATCCGTGTCTCCCAGTTTTGTCCAAAGTCATACACTTTTTTTATGAGCCCCCAAAGATTTGAGGCCTTGGTGTCATTTTTGCAAAAAAGTGATCATTTTTTCCGGCTCATATCTAGCAAACAGTTCGGAATTTTGAGTTACTCTCTGAGGCAAAGTTGTAGCCCTTATCATAAAGAACAAAAATTATGAACATATAAAATCCAGAAAACTTCATCTGCAAGATCAAAATCGCAAAAAACTTTAAAAAATTCGAAATAATTTTTTTTAAAGCTGCCTGTTTGCAAGATATGAGCCCGAGAAAATTATCAATTTTTTATTTTTTTTTGTATTTTAAATCATTGTTTTAGCGTCAAAAAATAGTAACAACTAAAAATGTTAAGGTACAAAGTAATCTTTATGTGCTATTTACAGTGCCTACACAGAGAAAACAGATTCGTGATATCAACCGAATTTGTTGCCAATCGAATGATTCGGTTGCACACAATGAATTTTTTGGTTCTATCAGCAGAAAGTTTATTGATCACGAAGAATTTCAGTAGAAACAACAAAACTTTTGTTACCCTTTCTGAAATTTTGTAGCCACAATTGTAAAATTCGGTCACTAAGGTAGAATCATTCGATTAGCAACAAATTCGGTTGCTATCACGAATCGGTTTTCTCTGTGTAGACACGTTCAAAATGCATTGATATGTTCACAAGAATTGTTCAGATTTACCGTAGCTACAACTTTGCTAAATAGTGTTAGTAAATAATTAGGAGCCCCTGGATGTTATTCTAAAAAAAGTAAAAAAAAAAATGTCTTCCTAAATTTTTTTTTTAAAAAAGTGCACGAAAAAGCTATTTTCTTGGAAAAAATATTAACAATAGTTGTTTGGCGGACTCTTAGCTATATTATTGTCATATAAAGTTAAGCGGTATCACCAAGTATGAATAAGCTGTTGGCCAAAAACTGATGACAACATTTTTTGAGGGCCCACTGATTTTTAGAATTTTTGACGGCCCATAAAAACAAATTGGTCACCAAAATGGAAAAACTGCTACCGAAGGATAGTAAAGTCGAACCTATACTGTCATGATCGTGTGTTTTTTGCACTGTGTTATGATCCGATCGCCATGAAATTATGTCTATATGAAACTTATTTCTGTTGAATTTTATGTGGATACCAATATTTTTCGTTAAAGTGATTTTTGAAAGTGGGTCTTATATGGGAGCTATGGCTAATTATGTACCGATCATCTAATAATGAGTCGATCGTTATTCTTTAAGGTGGGTATTAGGCTAAGATTTTTGGCCGTTACAAACATCAGCACAAACGCATTATAGCTACTATGGTGGTGTAGGTTATAAAAATTCCAACGAATTGCCCACAAAATCGTGTTTAAAATTTCGCTTTATATTAATTAATCCAACAATTTGAAAACACTATTGATGCCAATACAAAAACAAGTTAATTAATAAATAAATTTAAAAAAAAACAAACCTTTGTAATGCCAAAAATATTTTCACAAATTTTATGAAAAATATTCACGTTTTCAACAAAACTGATCTTCAAAACAAACCAAAAAGCGAAAACTGAAAACAATTGATTTCATTCCAGCCATAAACGGTGCCAGATTCTAATTAAACACTTTAATGATTGCAAACATAAACAATTTGTTGTTTATAAAACAACAATCATATATAATTAAATTGACTGTCAGCTCAGGTAGTTCCAGGCTTATATTTTCATGCACATATTATAAAGATTCTATAGCCTTGGTTAACATGAACAAAAAAAAAGTTTAAAAGAGAGTAGCAGAATGCATATATAATCATATATGCAAGGCTTGACAAGTTTAAGAGATGAGTCATGTTTTAATCTTAGAAAAATGTAAAAAAAAACAAAAAGTGAATCTTTTATGGTTAACCATTTAGAATAGAATGTAAAGAGCTATGATCTTCAATACATATAAAGATGCTTTGCTACCTTTAGAGTAATACAAAAAACCTTAAAGTGGGAAAAAATAATAAAAAAATTCTTCCCACAGCAAGTAGAAGGTGCTAATTTGTTGGGTTAATATTTCAATTCTTTTTGTTTACTAATAAAAATTTCATAAGTTTTTCTTTTTGTTAATTGATTGAAATTCGTTTATTTATTTATTTCTGTTTTTTTATTAATGGCTAACATCTGATGTCATAATACATACAATGAATTTGTTAATAGATTTTAAAATTTATTCAAGCAAACAAAAAAATGTTAATTTTAACACATGCAAAAACCAAATGCACACATTTACACTTAAGCTCACACACAGCTACTCCCATTTACTCAAAAATTGTGATAAGACCTTTTTAAAAAAGCCACTCTTACAAATATGGTCAACTCTTTTTTTAAGGAGGAAGTTTTTCTCTCTTTTTGACTTTTTGACTCTTTGGCAAACACATGTAAATAATTGTATTGAATTAGATTTTAGGTTTGTTGTATGACAAATTCCATTTTTTCTGAAAAACAATTATTTTTGTTTTTAATTTTTTTTTTTAACAAAATCAGATAATTTATATTGTTTGCCTGTAAAAACCATGTGTGTATAATAGTTTAGGTTTTTTTTGTAATGTTTTTCAACTATTTTCAATATAAATTTTATAGCTCCATCAACAAAAAAAAATATATATATGTTCTCTGTGACTAACTGAGCAAATATGAACAACGACAACAACATCGCTAGAATCTAAAAAAAACTTGATCTTGCCTAGAAATAATAAAAAGCTAAAACCCAACGACAAGATAGACTTAAAGTATACGCCACCAGTGAGATGTTAAAAACAGTGGTGTTAACTTTAAATTAAAAGGCAAAATCGCTATTATTTTAAAATTTAAAAGCGAAAATAAATCCACTCGAAGTTATATTCTAAATTTAGTTTTAGAAGGGATTATTTAACCATTATCACACCCGGAACAAAAAAAAATTGTGTACATGATCTCTCAAATTGTATTACATGATATTCAAAAATAGTTAATCAATGTAATTGCTTATAAGGCAGCGGCAATAATAATATTGTTACGAATTTGCAATAGCGGTCTGTAACGACTTCCTCCAATATTCATCAGTAGAAGCACAAAGTATACAGAGGCGTCACGAGACAGAAAATAATCTCGTTTTCTATTTATGATTACATTACTTTGTCTACCATATTCACGTTGTATAGCGTTTTGCTTTAACACATCACTGATATTGTAGTACAAAATATTTGCTATCCCTTTTTAAGAGAACTGCCCTATCATATGATTTTGAATTTTTGAAACGTCAAATTTGACATCTCTGTATACTTTGTGGTAGAAGCTTCTACTTATTAATAATGTTGATAGCATGCGGTTGATTAGCATTGTTTGTAAGTATGGCAACACTAAATGTTTAAGCTGCTAACATTAACATCGAAAGCTCTAGAATTCGAATATACGAGTTTTGACCGTTACGAACAATCTAGACTACTCAGATAAAGATGGCACTGTCTATAAATAGTGGCAGACGTTGCAGTCGTTAGTGAGTCTAATTTTAAGGGTAAATTCTCAGCGAGTTGTTTAGTTTTCCCTTATTTATTTGACACGTAAAAAACATAAGGTAGACATGTTATATATCAATGGATAGAGGATTTTGTCTACTTTTCAAAAAATTATATATATTTTGACAATTAAAAAATTCATGGAATACTTTTTTGAAAAATATGACAAAAACGGCTTTTTATAGAATTTTGCATAGATACAAATTTTTCAAATTGAAATAAAATTTTTATTTATGAATATTTTTTAATAAAATATCACAGTTATGTAGATTTTTCTATTCAAAATGGAAAAATAAAAACAAATTTTGAAATTTGTTATCAAGTATCCCGCAATTCCCAAAAAAATCTTGAAAAATCCCAAAAATGGTATTTTTCGTTTTTTGGCTACCAGGGGCGGGGTTATCGGAACCCTTTACAAAATAATTAAGAACTTATTGTGCCATCTAAAAGAGGTTAATATATTTTGATATCGAGTATGCGATTTGAGAATTTTTGCCCTAATTTTGAATTTTACATAAAAAATAGGCATTTTTTGAATGGACCTGATCCCGTCGGTATCAAAAACTATAAATGTTTTTTACATTTAAAATATTTGGCGTAAAGTTAGCTTTTCAAAAAGTACAAATTAATTATACATCCTCTTAGAAATTTTTTAGATAACTTAAAAAGAATAAAAGTACTTTTTTCCCAAAAAAAATGCGAAAAATCGCCTTTTTAATTTTTTTAAATTCAAATGAATATAACTTTGGACTCAGCCATGATTTTTAAACACTTCTTTCTTTATTTGATATATAGATCTATTGTTAATTCTATAAAAGAAAAATGGATAAAATCGGGGAATATTTGGAACCGCGGTCACCAAAAAACTGGAGTAGGGTGGGTAAAAATGTTGAAAATTAAATTTTCAAAGCTATAAGAGCTACGACGAGGTTTTATGTAGTGCTCGACGAGGAGATTCTAAATGTGCAATGTAACACAAACGAAGAAATAGGATCATTTTAAAAATTGAACATACCCGAGGTGTCCTACTTTGGGAACCCCTGGTCCCGCTCCTGGTGGGCTCATGAGGTCCAAATTCAAAACTTAAATTCGACTGCACTACCTCTTTGCGCATTTGAAATTTCATTCAAATCGGCATAAGGTTTTAGAAGTTACAGATTTATTTCCATCTTTTTTTATTCTCATACCACTGTGGGTCGTTCAGTAAAGACATCAACTGCACTACTAGTGTATACTTGTACATTATAAAGTGTGTGTATTTTTGCGAATTCATAAACGTATTTAAAAACACTGAATGACTATATAAATAAATAAAGAGTTGTTAGAAATTTTAAACTACTAAACTGCTTTTATTTGCAATCAGAAGTATCCGATTTATTTAAATGAATTAAACCACGTTTTTAAAAGGTAAAAACGTAACAATATATTACATTTACGATTCAAATGATTGCTCCAATCTGTAACAAGTTATAGTTACGATTCTCATGATTGCAGCAATCATTAAAATCGTTACTGTAACATATTATTGTTGCCGCAGGCATAACTAATAAAAAATAATTACAGTGACCATAATATTTTTAAATAAACTTATATTTTTGCTGTGACTGCAGTCGTCTTTAAATGAAACACATGGAGAATAAAGTTTAATTCTGTGCCTTAAAAACAAGGGTGTAGATTTTATATTAACAATTTGTATTGGCTGTATGACTTTAAAATGTGGGATTTACAAGAAATGGCATATCTTTTTAACGCGATTTTTGTTTTTAATAACTTATATGTCATTTTGAAGCGTACATATCTGTTATTTATTCTCACTTAGTTATTGAACATTATAGTGTAAACAACAAAGTTTTTTTGCCTCGATAATGTAAAATTATGCGCCAACAAAGCGTCATATGCGGGAAGTTTTGCTTTATTTCTTTAATTTGAAAAAAAACTGCAGCTGAAGCACACTGATTGCTCTCAACGTGCGAGAAATGGTTTGTGGGGTTCAGAAGTGGTGATTTAGACACGGAAGACAAATATCGCTCAGGCCAGCCAAACAAGTTTGAAGAACAATAATTGAAGGCATTACTCCATGAAGATTGTTGTAAAACTCAACCAAAGCTTGCAAAATTATTGGGAGCTACTCATACCGCAATTTAAAAACGTTTGCGAGCAGCTGGATTCATCCAAATGCGTGGAATTGAAGCTGAGACACCTTGAAAGACAATTTAGCATATCTGAAATGATGCTTGAACGCTATAAAAGAAAATCATTTTTGCACCGAATCATTACTTGCTGAGAGACCTTGAAAGACAATTTGTCCGAAATTATGCTTGAACGCTGTGAAAGAAAATCATTTTTGCTCCGAATCAATACTTGCGATGAAAAATGGATCCATTAATATAACTCGTAGGTGAAGCCCGGCCAACCATCCGAATCGACAACAAAGCGAAATAAATATCCATGACACTAAAGTAATTCTCTTTATTTGGTGGGAGTAAAAGGGTCCTATCTATTATGAGCTGCTGAAATCTGACAGACCATCACGGGGAACCTTTACCGAATGCAACTGATTCGTTTGAAGCGAATATTGGCCGGAAAACGCCCAGAATATGCGGCCGTTATATTCTAAAATGACAACGCTCGAACACTTGTTGCAATACCTGTTAAAAACTATTTAGAATGAAGAAGTTGGGAAGTTTTGCCTCAACCGCTTTATAGTCCAGACCATGCCCGACCGACTAATATTTGTTTTGATCGATTCAGAACGCTCTCTCTGGGATTCGCTTCACCTTAGAACAAAATATCCGAAATTTGTATCTTTTGGCTCGGAATCCGTATGTTGTCAGAAAGATGGGAAAAAATCATAGCTAACAATGGTCAATACTTTTAATAAATTTAAATTGTACAAATGTTTCAAAATAAATTCTAAAATACAACCAATATATAACATGGGGTAAAGTAACATCAAATATATGTTATATCTTTGGAAAGAGAATAGCGCTAGCTTTTCGAAAATATAAAACTTGTTTTAAAATTTAAAGAAAAAAAATTAAATTTTTTTGTAAAAATCAAACAAATTTAATTGTAAATATATTTGTACAGTTACAAAATTTAAAATTATTATAACATTTCTAAAATGTAAATACAATTACCTTTCTAATGATATAAAATATTTTTACATTTTCTTTTTCTTAAGACATTTAAACGGATACAAACTTACTGCCTTGTAATGACAGTTCATTTTCTTGTCCAATTTCTCTAAATGATGTAAAGTGAAAGAAAATTACTTGTACTTTTTAAAAATATAAAAATAATTTTAATATTTAAAAAACAATATAAAAAAATCAGGGACCGTAAATAACGGTTATCCAGAAAATTTGAAATCAAAAAATCACTATGTTAGGGTCAACGGAGACATATACTGTTATATACCAATAGATTCGTATTGACGTGCTCTTTCAGAATCTATGGTGATATTAAAATATGATCCCAACTCCACAGTTAACAGTTATTTTTCAACGTAAAAATAAAAGTTCGCGTGAAACTCTTAAAAAAAGATTTTTAAATATACGTCAAAAAAAAAATCATTTAAGGACTTTTATTTTTTCCGTCATAAAATAAAAGTCATTTAAGGAGTTTTATTTTATCCGTCAAAAAATAAAACTCTTTTCGTTTATTTTCTACTTTTTTCAGTATTTTTTTATTGAGTCTATCTGATGATTGTAGTAATTTATTTCTTTAAGAAAGAAAAACAACAATTTAATAATAGGGATCAAACAATAGCAAATTAAAATCCCAATTGTTTATATTTTAATGACAATTTTTTTAAATTGCAATGCAAGGTGCTTTAGAAATTGTAATGATCTGACCAAGCAAGCTTTAGGGGTCAATTTACATAAAAGGAGTTTTTTTTATAACGGAAAAATGAGATTTTTTTATGACAGAAAAAATAAAAGTCCTCAAATGATTTTTTTTATGAAGGATATTTAAAACTATTTCATACGAACTTTTACTTTTACGTTGAAAAATAACTGTTTGATATGGATTTTTATTTTTAAAGTCACAAAATAACTGTTATAATATAACTTTTTTGATATCACTTATAACCGTTGCGGTCCCTGATAAAAATATACATGATTTTTGGAAAAATCAAAAAAAAAAAAAAATTTAATATTTTTGTAAAATGTATAGATAGATAAACGAACATTTGGTGAAAATTAGACAAATTTTCAAATCCTTTCTATTTATATAAAATATTTTCTCTTAAGACAAAATTAAATGGATACAAAATTACTGCCTTGTCAAAAAAGTGCATTTTCTTGTTCAATTTATCTGAAAGATGTTAAGTTTGTGTTAAATTCTTTAAAATGTGGAAAAGAAATAATAGATGTATTATATATCATATTAAAGGAAATTACTTGTACTTTTCAAAAATATACAAATAATTTTAATATTTAAAGACAGTAAAAAATATAAAAGATTTTTGGAAAAATAAAAAAATTAAAAAATTAACATTTTATTTAAACATTATTGTAAATATTTTCGTAGCATTTATAGACAAATATTTCAAATTATTAAAAAATATTTAAAAAGTACATACAACTACATTTTTATGGGAAAAAGAATGCAGTCTTGTAATTAAAGTGCTTTCTTGTTCAATTTATTTAAAGGACCTTAAGTTTGTGTTTATTAATTTGACATTCATCGTGTCAAACATTAGACATATTTTATATCATCAGAAAGGAAAAGTTCTCTAGTTTTCAAATATAGTTGCAATATTTAAAATCATTAAACGATTATAGGAAATTCTTTAAAACTCCGAAAATTTTGAAGTTATTTTTTTTTAATTTAAAATATTGATAAACATTTGTATACACAATATAACAAAAATTCAACATTTATTATATTATTAAAAAATTATTTAAACTGTATATTTTTTTATGTCAAAATATTTATCAAATAAATGTGTAAGATTTTTTAAAATTTTGGAAAAAGTATGACTTAATTTTCTTTGAATTTTTTTACTATGTTTTCAGTTAAAATTTATTTAAAATAAATCGAAAACTTTCTGATGTCCTTAAAATAAACTTGTAAATTAAAAAACACAAGTCGGTCTGTATCGCTTATCCAGCTAATGAAATCTAAAGAATTTGCAAAAACCAACTCAAAACAATAATTTAGTTAATACATAGCTTTAAATAAGAATATAGATTTTTCTCATCTTTTAAACTATGAAGACAAAAAAAAATCTACTTCATTTGTTTAAAAGTAGCAAAAATCTACTAAATTTTTTTAAAACTTATTTTTAATCCTCGATTCTTGCAACAGTTGGTTAATCAAAACAAACCAAAAAAGTTTTTAAAATAATTTTCTGAAAATTTTTTAAAGAAAACTGTTGTAAAACAACAAAGCTTTTTAATAAATTCTTTAGAGTAATATTTTCAAAACTCCCTCAAAAATGCTAGATTCATAATATAAACTCGCTAAATTAGCCGCGTTTTAAATGAATTATAACAAAAAACAACAACGACAAGAAAAGTGCACACACTCAGTTCAAAACAACAAAAACAAACACTCTTCTATAATACCACCAACACAATTTCACACATACAGCCAACAAGCTGACAGACAGACGGACAGACACACTCTCAATCTCCACAACCCAACTCTGACAGAGATACAGTCGGGGTAAACAACACAGATACAAAACAAACAAACACCACTACACACTACAATGAACGAGCAACGATCATCAACAGGCAATTTACAAAATGGCAATGAAATACAATAGATCTATTTTTTTAGTTTGTTTGTTAATTTTTATAAACTTTTCAATTGTTAACTAATATTGCAACATTAAATTATTTGTTATTGATTTACTTTTGCTGTGTTTATGTTGAAAATTATATTAAAATATTCGCTTTATATTATTTCATTTAAATGAGATTTTTCTCTATTTCGTACTTTTTTTTCTTAAAATTCGTTCGCAAGATTTTTTTAATTTTTTTCCTTAACAATTTTTTATTTTAACCTTTTTGTTTGACCGTCACGATAAAACTGTTTTCATGTGTATTTGTTGTGGCGGGTTTAAGCCAAGTTTTTAAGTTTTTGTTTGTTCGTACAAAGCTGCCAAGTTGTTGGTTTTGAGCCAAATTGTTAACAAAGATAAGAGTTAACAATATGGTAGCTCTAATATAACAGTAAGAGTTTATAATAGTTGTATATGGCAGCCTAATGAAATGTAATATAACACGTAACAGCAGGTTTTATAATAGAGAATGATAATTTGTCAGCAACTGTTATAATAGCAGAGACACTGTTATAACATATGCCTGTAATTAGTCAAGCCACCAACCGTATAGTCAAGCCACACATGCATGAATATACAAAATGTTCAGATTTCAAGCGTAAGAGGGCGCTTTAACTTTAAACTATATTTTACACTTGTATTCTTTTTGACGGGCCACAAACAATTAACTTTAACGAATAAAAAAATGTTGGAAATAAATACTTTGTTTTTCTATAACTACATCCACAATTCTTATTCAAACTCTTAGATTTCCGTTAAAAATTTACAAAATAATTTTTTTCAAATGGGATTTTCCAACGATGCTAAACATCATAGTTATCATCAACACTATCTTATCTTAAAACAAAATTAGTTATGTGTAAATATGTGAACAAGGAAATATAACGTGTATCGAATAATCCTAGGCCTAGCAAACGAATTACTTTTGTCGTATATTCCTCATTGGATTCATTCAAGTGCTGATTAGGAAAGCTTATTTGGAGCGATTGGACCTCAAAGCTCCTAGGCAGTTGAATATCTACTGCTCGAAGGTGAATTGACACATATTCTCTTCACATTTTCTTCAGAAAACAATGGCAAGAATGTTGTCCTGAAATAAATTTTTTGTGAAAAAATTCCGGCTTAAAAATATTTTTGCCGAATTTGACACATTGTCGTTCCGAATTTCTATGTTGTTATACACGTCTTTAAAACGTCTATTATTCTCTATATTAATGACTTATATACAAAATAGGTCAAAAATCGAGGTAGTAGTGGTGTTTTGCTTATATTTCCGAATTTAAATATCAAGCAAATCGGGACTTTAGCGTATCAATTATGTATGTAAGTTATTTGGGGACTTCGGGAATGTGATTTCATCAGACGGACAGAAGGACATGGCTATATTAACTCCGCTTTCTATAACGATCCAGAAGATATGTATATACTTTATAGGGCAATTACAAACCGAATGATAGACTTATATAAAAGCATACTACAGGGCGATCAACTCAAAATAATACCTTTTTTATGAAAATATACGATGCATTTCTATTTCAACTTTTGTATTAACTTGAAATAATACCTTTTTGTTGTATAAAAGTAGTCACTTTTTCGAGATGAAAGAGTAATCGGAATACGTAGAAATTTTTACAGTAGATAGATATTGATGTTGTTAGTTGATTTCTTGAAAAAATTGAAATTTACAAAATTTTGAGTTAATACCATCTTGTTGATCAAGTGCGATATATTTTTTTTTTTTTGAGAAATTTGTCTCTCTCTTATTGAACACATCTTGGAATGATCACTGAGAATTTCTACAAATGATAGGACCTTCAGATTTGATAGGGAAGATTAGTATTCCACAATGGTATGATTTGGAAACTTTTGGTGTAAATCACCCTTCCATGTTATATTTGTTTGACAAAACGGAGTGTCTCTCTATGAATAATTTTCTATACACACTGGTATTATTTTATAATCCACGAGCCTTACGGTTTTTGTAGGTATAACGATTACAAATGACTCAGTAATACTTCTGATCAACACTTCAGTGTCATTTGGTGGGAGTATGAACCGCAGCACAGAGGGTTGAAATATACAAAAGTGGCGATTAATTCAAAAGCTGAACTTTATCTGTTTCAGTCATGTTTGGTATTGGGTTAAAGTGCATTAAATAATATATCACAAACTGCTAAAATTACTTTATTGGCAGTGAGCGGTCAAAGTCAAATAATTTTTACAAATTTTGCGTGCTGTGGTTAAAATTGAAAATTGTGATATTTCGAGAGCTTATATATTTTGTTAAATCTGTTAAAAGTAAAAATATTAAAATGGAACCATCAACTTCAGGTATTTGAGAACATAAATAAATAATTTTTGTTTAGATAAATGTTTTGAAAATATTTTTTAAGATTTTTTTTTAAATTTCTCCATTATTGGGGTTTTTTCGATATATAGATTGAGTTTAAAAAAAATCAGGGCGAGATCGGGTAAATTCCATTAAATGCTCTTAAAATATGAACTTTCAGCTTCTATATACAGAAAAATAATCGTGCGGGTTTATTGAGGTTTTTTACTTATTTAAGTTATAGTGAAAGAACTCCACTTGCTAAAAAACATATTCTGATACAAAATAGGTTAAAACATTTTTTTCTTACATTTTTTTTAAAGTTGTGTTTTTATGTATTTATGATTGTTCATTACAAAAATTTATAATATTGTCTTTTGTGGCTTTTTTTAAAAAAATTTGTACATTTATAAAATTTTGTGAAATTAGATTTTAAATTAAATTTATGTTAATGTAAATACATATAATAAATTTATGTTTTGAATTTTTTAATAGCATATTAAGTATGCTTTTATTTCCAATTTAATTCATAAATTTATCGCTTTCCATTCCAGAGTTACAGCATAAATTGTGAATTAAGGTCTTTTTTCCAAAAAAAACAATAATGCGCTTAACGGGTTAAATTTTTTTTTTATTTTAAATTCTGTGTTTTTATGAATATTATATATATTCTCTTTTGTGACTTTTTTAAAAAAAATTTGTACATTTATAAAATTTTGTGTAAAACAAAAATTGGATTTTAAAATAAATTTATACTAATATAAATATATCTGATAAATTTATAATTTTATTTTTTAGTAGCACATGAAGTATGCTTTAATTTCCAATTTTATTCATTAATTTATCGCTTTCCATTCCAAAGTTACAGTATAAATTGTGAAAAAAGGTATTTTTTTCCAAAAAACAATAATGCGCTTAAAGGGTTAAACATTTTTTTTTTAACCTTTTTTTCTAAAATGCTGTGTTTTTATGTGCTTATAATAACTCATCAATAAAAAATATAATATTTTAAAACTACGGCTTCTATGAATTAATCGCCACTTTGCGTACCATTCAACCCACTGTGCGCAGTTTCAAATTATTGCAGTGTTTTTTTTTGGCGGATTATAGCAATTTTTAAAATTCGTTCTTAAAATTTTTTTTCATCCAAATATGGTCATTAACAGTTTAACATCATAATCAAAAGAGTTAATGGACGTATGGATAAGTTAAATTTTACACTTGTTCCAGAACATTCAATCCCAGACTTCGGCGAAATACTGATGAGCTCATGAACTCTGCAGAAACGTATTCAATTTTCCGATCAAGAAGAATAGCGTTTTGAAAAATTTTGGAACATTTTAAAAAAACTGAAGGGTGAGTATTTGTTATCTTGCGTGGAGAAAACAATTCAATTGAAATTTGCTGCATGAAAACTCAAGCACCCATTTATTTCAAAACTCAGTGAGCATAAATTAAATTTACGGGGAACAGCCTAAATTTCTCGAAATGATTAAGGTAAAAACTAAATATATGAATCGATTTTACATACAACAATAAAAACAAACGACGATGTTTTAAACATGCGCATTCCAGCAACTGCTCTCCCACACACACTCTCTCACTCTCTATCTATTACAACTTGTAGTATCATCTCATTCCACCCATTTTGAAAGAACCTGTGTCCTGTTTTAAGGGCAAAGTTAACAATGACAATTATAATTATTATTTAATTCCAAAACCAATTTACAAATTACAACCAAACACAACAACAAAAAATACTCAGAAACAATTATCTTGAAAATGTGTACGTCAATTTATTTACAAAAACTACCAACTAATCGAATGTCAATCAATTGGAAGTCCTGACAACGTCTTTTAGCCACTCACTAGGACGATGGTTAACAACTGACAGCAACCCTTAGATTTTGTTGTACAAATATGAATGGGATTTTGTGACTCTTCTCTTTGTGCCGCTACTCAAGCAAAAACAAAAGCTCACAAATGTATCGCAATGTATTTCATACAGCCAGTGTAACAGTTAAATTTCGTTGAAACATTTCACTCAGTGAAAATTTTATCACCGACGAAGCAAGTTGAATTCTCCTCTCCAATAAGAAAAGAAATTTTCAATCCAAACGGACAAAAAAAAAAGTGATTTTCATTTAGTGAATCTTCAAAAAAAAAATAATAGAATAAATTAAAATAAATTAACAAAAAATAGTTATACACAACTACTTTCTTTTAACACAGAAAGTTTAATAAATAATTACTGAAAAATCAAAGTAAAGTTTTTAACAAATATCTAAAAAGATAAAAATTCTTATTTAAAAAAAAAATCAATAGAAAAAAGTTATACAAACAAATTCGATTTGTCATTGCAAAGGAAAACCCACGGTAATAAATTAGTTTTTCTTATATATTTTTTTTAAGTGAAAAAATCCAAAAGAAAGGGAAGCAAGAAGAATCCATTTTTTTTTTGTCTATCGAAAAAATATTTTTGTAAAAAAATAATTCACGCACTCACACATACCAAATGAAATCGTAATAATCGGTATAACGAAACAACTGTTTTTCTTTTCTTTTTATTTGTGAATTTTTTATTGTCTTTGTGTGTGTATCGCCCAAAAGGAAGTTAAAGGAAGTAAATGAGTAAATGGTTGGATATAGGATGACAGAGATGCCAACTGAGCGAAAAGAGATTACAAATTATGTATTTAGAGATATTTTGAGAGAAAAAAAACGCTTAAATGAGCTAATGAATTAGAGCGACTGAATAAAAAAATTATCAAAAATCCAAATGTGGGATTATTTATTTAGATATATTTTTAATAAAGCATTTTGTTCGATCTTTAAAATGTTTTGAAATTTTAATTTTTATTATTTTTTACTCCCTCAGTATTAGTGGCAAGAGTAGATATAAGTTTGTGATTCCATTTATAATTTCTACAATTTTTGAATTGTGATTCTAATAAATTATATTGTCTATTTTGGATCCTCATAGATATCGGAGTCTATTCATATGTTTCTAAAGCCTTCACATGTAGTATCAATATATCAGATATAGTCATCTACATTTTGTTGGTGAAACTCAGCCAAATCGCTCCATAAATGATGAGAGATACATATAAGCATAAACCAATGACTACTTCGATTTTGTAACCAACATTTATACACAAAAATAAACTCGGAAAAGTTCCAAGGCAAAGCACAGTACTAAAAACACTCAAATCTGTCAGAAATACTCTTCGAATTAGCTGTGTTAAATCATACAAATCCGGTATTTTTATTTATTTTTTTTACAACATCCCAAGACCAAAGTTCTGGACAGTTGGGTGGATTTATATCCCGATGTACAAAATTTACATTATTGTTTGAATACCGCCCAGGGGCCTGTTTCCATAGTAGCCGTCTTTGTAGACTCTCTGTAATATATTTTTGATTGGCTTCTTTTGCCACAACTACAAATGTCTTGTCACACAAGAATCTTCTTGTTTTTTGTCCGGTATTGTCCATTAGTTACATAAAAATCTTGACCCGGAAGTTGTGAAACGTCTGGAACTTTTTGAACTTTATACGACTTCAACCCAGTATTAGCTTTGGCTCAGCGAGCTCTTCGAAAAAGTTGTTTGTCATCTTTTCGAAAAAGTCGTTTGTCATCTTTTGCCATACCAATATCTGTTACACCTATTTTTTTCCTGATCCAGGGTTTCTTTCAATGTTTAAGTCATTCTTATACTGTTTAATGGCTTTTGAAAGTCCATATTGGATTTTTTGAAAAGTTTTAATTAATTTAATTTTTCACGTACATTTTTTCGGTGACCATTTTGACAGAAATAAGAGTTGAAAATCCCACAAGATAAGGTCTGACGGTGTCAAATCGCACGATCTCGTTGGTCAGATCACATCATTAGTATGTAAACAAATCGCCCATGCAGAATATCCAATGTGTGAGCGGTGTGGCGACGTCCTGTTGAAGCCACATGAGTTGGTAATCATAAAACTATAGCGCTCGCCGCTGACGGTGATGCCCAAAATCCACATCAAATTCACGTGGTTTGGTGTTGTCCCAAATTTAACAATTTTGTATGATGATTTACTAGTCGAAAAATTCGGAAATTTTAATTTTCAATATATTGCCTCCTTTTCACTTCTCATTTTTCTTAATAAGAGAAATTTTTTGGAGAAACTTGAAGAACTAACATTAGCAAATAGCAACCGGGCCAAGCCGAGCGATGCGTTCATCTAGTAAAATAATATAACACAAGCCACATTGCGCTGTTGCTTCAAAGGATCGTGTAGGGCAAATATTATACTAGAATTTCAAACCCCGAGACACTTTGAAGTTATACTGAGTTCTCATGACCAGATCATATGCTTCTTTCTCCCTCCATTATTTATATAAATAAATCAGAATTCGTCATGCGTTTGTGCGTTAATATACACCACAGATTGTTGTAAGGATAAAATCAAATCTGATCGTCCTACCGCACTCAGAGAATGTTACAATATCCCGATTAAAATTAGCTGAGCGTGCAAACGTGCTAAGTCCCTACACGCAAAAATATAGCTGTGCATATTTACTGTAACCATTTAAATAGTGTTACAAGTTTTTTAACAATATTATAGTCACAGTAACTATTTACATGATTGTGGTAACCATAATATGATTAATTTACGATTCACATGATTGCATCAATCATATATATGGTTACAAGTATATGTTTGTGACAACCATATTTATGATCATATATTGGGTGTATGACTTAAAAATGCGGGATTTTCTCAAATGTGCGAACAATATAAATTTATTCAAAGTATTGGCCATTGTTAGCTATTGTATTTTCCCATCTTTCTGGCAACATTCGGATTTCGAGCCAAAAGAATTGATCGGATACTCTGTTCGAAAATGAAGCGCATCCCAAGAGAGCGTTCTGCATCGATCGAAACAGAAAGTAGTCGAAAGGGGCAAAGTCTGGACTATTTAACGGGTGAAGCAAAACTTCCCAACCACTTCTTTCTAAATAGTTTTTAACAGGTATTGCAACATGTGGCTTGCGTTGTCTCTTCAAACGAATCAGTTTCGGTACAGGTTCCATGTGATGGTCTGGTCAGATTTCAAATACAGAGCATTACCTTAGCGCCATGGACATTTGGCTTTGGTATCGATTGAAGAAGATCGATCTCTCCCATTTAGGGTTATCGTAATGGATGCATTTTTCATACCAAGTAATGATTTGTTGCAAAAATTATTCTCTTTTAAAGCGTTCAAACATAATTTTTTTTTAAGGTATCTCGGCTTCAATTCGTATGGTATCCAATTTACCTGATTTTGAATGAATCCTGATGCTTGAAAATGTTTTGAAATTGCTGCCCAATGATTTAGCAATCTCTTGTTGAGTTTGACAATAATTTTCACGGAGTAATTCCTACAATTATTCAAACTTTTTTGGCTGACCTGGGCAATTTTTGTTTTCCGTATCAAAATCACCACTTTTGAACCGCGGTTACCTAGTTAATTGATGATCTACCTTAGAGAGAACCAGATATGATTGGACTAAAACTTTTTGGATTGTTAGCATATCTGTTTTAGGGATTCCTACAAACATATAGGATGGCAAGGTATTGCTAATATACTATTTTGAAAGACTACACTTCGAACAGCACTAGTTTAAGACCAGATCTGGTATATAATTTGGAGACTCATTAATATTGAGCAAAAAATAATAATTCAATTTAAACTAGTATTGGTTGAATATTCGATTTCGGATTAGGTCGAAATTCGGTTTGAGTCAGTAATAGGTCAATAGTTGATCGAAAACCGATATCAGTTTTGAGAACTCTTCGTATCCTAAGATCATGGAACAAATCATAAACTAACTATCATCAACTTCCAATTTGAAGATTGCGCTTAATGGTTTTTAATGATATATTCTGTCACAAAAGAAAAATTCCAAAAATCCATTAATTTAAAATCGCTACTTTGACATCTTCGTTCACTGAGCAGTGTGAGTGTATAGTGCGAGTGTCTGGTTATGCCAGTGTATCAGTATTTCTACGAGTCTATGATAATGTTTATGTGAGAGTTTAGTTTCCATAGTAGTGCGCATTAGTATTTCCCTTTTCACTGATAACAATAAATACAACAAGTACAACCATTAAAAAAGGAATAAATAAAACAAGAAAAAAATATATACATTTCACACGTATACACACAACGTAAAACAAATATAATGAAATGAATTAAGAAAAAAAAATGATAAAAAGGAAAACTTTATTCATAATACAGCGTTTTCATTTATGTATTATTTATTTTTATATGTCACTAGACCGTTGTAACGCTGTTCCTTCGCATTTCGGGAATAATTTACGCTGCAGCAAGCAACAACCCACACACATCCACTTCCTGTCAAAACTTAAAGGGGTGAGTACAATGCATATTTTGAAAAATATAAAACTCTTTGTTTTTCTTGGTTCTGTCTGTTTGTTTGTTTTCCGCCCTGTGATACATGTGATATCATCGCCACCACCAACACAACAACAACTGACAGAGGAACAGCATCATGGCATCATCATCATCATTAGAGATTATGTCAGTGATACTGCAGGGCTAGAGAACGGACGTGGTAGTGCAGAATGAAGAGAAAATTATGAATTCAAAAATGGTTATGATTGAAGTTACATAAACTTATATAACAGCAACCAAAAAGTTAAATGTTTATTTTATGATGTGATGGTGGTGGTCGCCCGCTCCTTCGGTTGGTCGTTTAGATGGACGTCTAACTGTCTGTTGTATATTATATAGTGTCTATCTAAGTATCTGTGTTTAACTTCTTTCCATCTGTCTTTCCGACTTGCCGTCTAAATGTCTGTTTTTATATAAAGCATTCCTAGTTGCATATTTTAACATCCTCACACTTACACTTATACTACTTATCCATACATACTTAGATATACATGTAAAAGTATGGGTGTGTATCTGCATGAATTGTATTCTATTGTAGTTGTAGTATTTTTTTGAATGCAAGTCCATGTGTATTTAGGGAGCATGTGTGTGTGTATGTTTGTGTATATAATGCAAACTTTAGTTCAGCGACCCCTGGTATGTCATAGAACCATACTAAAATACCAGCACAGAAGATGTTGGTTTGTAGTTTTCATTTTTTGAAATAAAAAATGTCAAGTAGTTTTATGTCTTCTCATCCTCCTTAAAGTCGAAACTTTAGTTATTTAACCTATTTTTCTGGGGGGGGGCTTCATTATTTGATGATGACCAATATATGTATAGATTGAGAAAATTTTAATTGAATTGATTTTTTTTAAATTTCTTTCTTTCTAAAAGTATAAATATAAATTATATACATACAGTGGTTGTTAATACAATGGTAACTTTTATAAATATTTGACAAAGCGTTGGTTCTTACCCGTTCCAAATTTGTTTAAACATGTTACCCAGGGTCTAAATTGTCATACAAAATATGAAATTGCTCAATAATTTTAAATTCGCTTTGGCTTGTATTTTATCGAGGTTCAAAGTTCAAATTTTATGTAATTATACCCTACACCACCATAGTCGGGAGGGTATTATGCGTTTGTGCAGATGTTTGCAACGCCCAAAAATATTAGTTTAACCTTAAAGTATACCGATCGACTTAGAATCACTTTCTGAGTCGAATAAACGATGTCCGTCCGTCCGCCTGGTTGGCTGGCATATGAAATCAAAAAAATTTCATCTTCAAAATCGCAAAAAAACTTAAAAAAAAAATCGATTCTTTTACCTTTTTTCCCCTATTCAGGTCCATAGGTAGCAAACCGTTTGAAATTCAAGGAAACAATCAACTACAAAAATATACCTAAGATCTCAATAAACAACTTTTTAGAACATATGAACTTCTTAGGAATGATTCTTAACACCGTTAAGGTAGGTCAATATAAGTTAGTAAGAAAAAACTAAAGGAATTATGTGTTAAATTATTATAAACTAAAGCATACTTTTAGGCAGCTTTAAAAAAATTTCGAACTTTTTAAAGTTTTTTGCGATTTTAATCTTGAAGATGAAGTTTTTTTGATTTTATATGTTCACAATTTTTGTTCTTTATGACAAGGGCTACAACTTTGCCTCAGAGAGTAAATCAAAATTTCAAACTGTTTGCAAGATATGAGCCTGAGAAATTGATCGCTTTTTTGCGAAAATTACATTTTAGAGGGACTGTATTTTGAAAACTATTATTGAACAAGTTATTATCATGAAAATTTTGAAAAATTGGGCGAAATCGGACAACTGCACCGACCACGTAGAATGCTCCAAAAAAATAAAATTGCGAATTTTTAAAATTTTTTTGAGGTGCATTTACAAGGGGAAAGAATTAAATTTTTTCAGTTTTTGTAAAAATTTAGCCATTAAGTAATTACTTTTACAATTAAATTTAAAGGAATCGAAATGTGTACGCAATTGTCGTTCTAATGAGATATAAAAGTTAAACAATGTTAAAGTTATTAAAAAAATGCCCAGGCCATTTACTTGTCTCAGGCCATTAGCACAAGAAAAGTAAGAACAAAATTAACATATTTTGAGAAATATTGAAATAAAAGCTAATTTTTACTTAAAATATATCCATATTAACTTCTATATCAGTTTTTGGCTCCGTTAACCTATGACCAAAACAAATTATTTTTTTAACGGCAGTTTCAAAACACCATTTTCAAATTTTTAAAAATTTTGTTAAACAAATTTCAGAATTTTTTGATAATCTCATTTGGGATTTATTGATAATATAATAGGGAATAAAAATATGAAAAAATTATGAAAATATTTCCTATAGCTTTTCCGTAACTGCGATTTAAATTTTGCAATTGCGAATGAGCTCAATTTCCTTACTGTTATGAATTTTAATTAGAACCTATTCAGAATATTATATTCCAGATAATTCTAAATATACTCTGGAAGTTTTACTAAAATTGGAAAACGTAAAACCTTAAATCGTGAAGGTCAAATATCAAATTTTTCAATATTTGGAATTTCCAAAGGAAAGATAGCGAAATGTTATATATTTTTGGGCCGATTTTGATGAAACTTAAGAAAAATATAACATGAAGTCTAGTATTTATAATAACACCACACAAATGGAAATTAAACCTTAATGACAGATTTACATACAATTTTTTCAGAATTATTTTTTTACCAATGTTCACCAAACTGGAGAGTAAAACTGGGCAAAATCCAACTTTTGTTTATTAAGGTAAACCCTAGTGTGCATAATAATTTTTTTATACCCATCATCAAAAAAGGGAAATATTTGTAACGTGGTGGTAGTTCAGTCGAGTTCAGGGTAGACTTACGGATCCAAAAACTTTAAGTGACAACACAATTGGGGTCGATATCTTTCTTCATTGAGTTAATATTTACCCCTTTATTCATAATCAATTTTTCGTTGGTACAGGATCGGTGATAACTAAAACTGTAGTAGATACTTAGTATATAATACAAATAAATGAACTTAACTAGGGGGCAGTTGGCCGAAGCCCCTGAACTGAACAGATGGCCGAAGTTTCTGTATTGAACAGTTTGCCGAAGCCTCTGTCTTAAACAGTCGACCAATGGTACAATGTATTCATCGACATTCGAACTACGTCCGAGTTCCAAAAAAAAAATATTGATTGACCGATTTGTGAATTAATATCAAAGTGATTGGCAAATTTTGTCTTGTATGAACCGCCCCTTCAGTGTGTAAACTTTCGTTACTTATATAAAAATTATTATAAACTAAATGAGAATTACTAGGTGGTAATTTAATTATGTACGGGAAAGTATTTAGATACTTATCGACGTTACATATTCACCGTTGGCCCACAAAGGTATATATATTCTGGGTCCTCATGAAATTCTAAGGCGATGTAGCCCAAACGATAGGTGCTCAATGGCTGAAAATGGGTATTTTCACCAAGCCCTCAAACAAATGTCCTCCCGAAATACTGTTTAGCAGTCATAAATATGTTGATTCT
Organism: Calliphora vicina; assembly: GCF_958450345.1. Lineage (NCBI taxonomy): Eukaryota > Metazoa > Arthropoda > Insecta > Diptera > Calliphoridae > Calliphora > Calliphora vicina. The sequence goes on from NC_088780.1 coordinate 162,740,199, forward strand.
ATGACAATTCTGATCAAATTTTGCTCAAATTAGTTCTAAGTACTTTGAAATTATACTGTTACGTTTTAGCCTTTTCAAAACGTTGGTTTATTTCCTTTAAATAAAGCGTATACTTTTGATTGCAAATAAAAAGCAGTTTAGTAGTTTAAGAATTGTAACAACTCTTTATTTATTCAAATGTACAACAACAACAGAATTAAGTAGTCGCTTAGTGTTTTTATACACATTTATAAATTCGCAGAAATACAGACACACTTTAAGGCACTCAGTTGATGTTTATTTGAACAGCGTCTCAGATAAACTCACTAACGACTGCAACCTCTGCCACTATTTATAACACTGTCATCTGCACTCTAGATTGTTCTTTAACTGTCAAAGCTCGTATATTTGAATTCTAGAGCTTTCGATGTCACTTAGTCATACCATTTGCCATACTTACAATCAATGATCAACTCAAAGCTTTTATTCAATATTAATAATACCTACAGATATGTTACAGTTTGAGAGGCACTGTTGTTTAAAAGCATTATGAAACTTTAAATCAACTTAAAATCGTTATATTTGAATTCAAGTACAATTTCGTAACAATACTCGGACAACATTTTATCCTAGTCCCTTACAAGACCTTTGTAATTATCTTATAATAATTATTGTAATATAGTGATGAAAATGGAAATAAACAAGTTTTATAAGAATCTATGTTTTATATAACCGCTATATCAGAAAAATATTTTATTGTCAATAAATAAAAAAAATATTGATGGTGGGTATACAAGATTCGGCACAATTCAATATAACACTCTAACTTGTTTCTTTCAAGCATAAGTTCAAAATTTTCCATTGTTTTGCCAATGCTAAGGAATATAACCCCATTCTATAAATGTATTTTGGTTAAACTTAAATAGAAAACCTAGTAAATATGAATTTATCTCAGAAGTATATGTATTTAGCAGAGCTGTAAAAGAATGATTAATTTTTTAATGAATCTTTGAATCGTTCATGCAATTAATTGATTAATTTGATCAAAACAATTCAGGAATAAAAAATTCTTGAATGTAAATTAAATTACAATTTGAATTGAAATTATTGAATGAATTCCATTCAAAAAAAGAATTGAATTAAAATTTGAATGAATTGATTCTAATTAATTTTTTAATGAAAAAAATTACCAAAAATAAACTCCACTTTTTTTTAATAAAATGTGCAATTCGATTAAATAAAAAAGGTTTCTTTTTGTCAATCTTATTAAAAAACAAGCCCGACCATATAATACCCTACACTAAGTAAAATAGCAAAAACATTTTTCTTTTAAAATTTCAATAATTTATATTTTTGAGTGATTTTTGGAAGTGGGCCTTATATGGAGGCTATGACCAATTATGGACTGATCACCATGAAATTCGGTCGTGTGATTTATGTCTATATTAAAGTTAACTATGTTGAATTTTGTGTGTTTACCAACATTTTTAAGCGATTTATGCACGTTAAAGTGATTTTCGGAACAAAATTTGGTGACATGAATTTTGTGTATATAAAACTTATTTGGAGGGGAATTTGTGGAGATACATATATAAATTAAACATTTATGACCGATGAAGTCCAATTTCGGGAGGACATTTGTATGGGGGCTAGGTGAAATAATGGACCGATTTCAGCCAGTTTCAATAGGCTTGGTCCTTGGGCCGAAAAAATAATATGTACCAAATTTGATCGAAATATCTTCAAAATTGCGACCTGTACTCTGCGCACAAGGTTTACATGGACAGCCAGCCGACCAGACGGACGGACATCGCTTAATCGATCGGTATACTTTAAGGTGGGTGTTAGACTAATATTTTTGGGCGTTACAAACATCTGCACAAACGCATAATACCCTCCCCACTATGGTGGTGTAGGGTATAAAAATCAATGGGAAATGAATTAAAATTCTTTTCCTTTTAATCGCCAATGAATTCATTAAAATTTTAATTCAATTCATGTTTTGGATGAAACGAATGCATTCATTAATTTTAATTCATGATGAATTTATGAATCATTTATTTACAGCTCTGATATTTGGTATGAAGTCATGTTTTTGAAAACTTATATTACGGAATAAAGTTTTCAAAAAAAAGTTTCCATTGTATTGTCACTTACTGTATATATGTATTTATATACAACTTCTTTATAACTAGAACAATTTTATATTTATATGGTTTTTTTCCACAATAACACTGCATTATTTATTTTTGTAATAAATAGAATTTTAATGAAATTCTTTGCAATACAATGGGATTCAGTGGTAGGTTACCAACTCCACACAAATTCCAAGAGAAAATATTTTTTCTTTTCATTTTTCTTATTAAATTTTTTCCAAGAAATTAAATGAAATGGAAACCTTATTAAAAGATAATGATATATTAAATCCTTTTTTTTGTTGCTCTTTATTTAGTAAGTAGCTGGTTGTTTACTTGGCTAGAAAAATATTGCTGGGTGGTTGTGATTACAAGAATTTATTTTAAAAATAAAAATAAATCATTTAGAAAGTAATTTTCTTATTAAAGGTTAAAGTTGAAATCCAAAGTGTCATGGTGATGATGACGGTTTTTGTTTTTATTTGAAAATAGACACAATACTTATTTGCCTGTATCAATTTTCTTATTTATTTTTTTAATGATTATTAAGAACGTGTTTAATGTCAGTTATTCAACATTAATTAGGGTTTGTGAAAATGTCAATTAATAATTGTAAAAGTCAGTAAATAACATACAATATAAAAAGAAAATTGTTAGGATTTGAGGTTTTTTTGTTGTAGCATGTGTCTCAAACACTCCTTATATTTAAATTTAAAATTAACAAATATTGGTTGTATCATGAAACCTTTGAAAATTATTTTGAATTGGAATGGTTGAATACAACAGTTTGTTATCAAATAACACTTTTATACTTCAAAAATAAATTTTTGTGGTTTTTATTAACTTTTTAATGACATTTTATAAACGTTTTAAATTGTTTTGTTGCTACTTCCATCATTTATGTGCTATTTTAGGGGCTCTCAAGAGCATATAACTCACTAAGTTTTAAGAAGATATAACATTTTTAAATAAGAAAAAGAACTTAACTGTTCAGTTTGACAGTACATTTGAAAATACTGCTGAATTTGTTAATATGTTTGATGTGTTTTCTTTTCTTTTTTGGTTTTAGCACTTTAATTTCGGTTGTTTTACTTTGTTTCTTTAAAAGAATAAAACGAAATTTCAAAAATTCCCATAACAAAAATTTTATAAAGCTTTGATAAATTTAAAAGTTGATTATGATTAATGTATTTTATTAAAAAAATTCATTGAAATTTTTAAAAGATATTAAGCTTTTGCTGAAGCTTATCATACAATTTGCATTTACAATATACGATTTTGTTTTGTTTTTTTAGTATACTTTAAGGCTCCGAAATTAAAATTGCACGATCATTTAAATTTTTATTAAATTTTAAAACAATTCATTAAATGTTTAATAACAGGGCCTCATTTTATAACTGAAAAGCTTTAATAAAGCATTAAGTGCTAAAATTCCGGTGATATTAGCCGATTTTTCACAAAAATCGGGATTGCTTGAACACATAAAATTACAAGGAAAAAAACGCAGGCAAATTTAAATACTAATCGACTACTAATCACAAGTACTAGATTAGGTCCATGGACAGCCACCCTTCAAGCAGCGCACTTGGGTCCATTCAAAACTGATACCATTGTGATACCCAAGGGGTAAATAGCAGGGTATTTATTATAAGTCCGTTGTTTCCAGTTTAAACCAACCAACCCTGATGAAAGAGTAGATTGGTCTAAGACTCATCCTTGATAGCTCATCTATGCATGATAGGAATGCAATTCCGAGGATGCGTTCTCTCAGGTTTATCAGAGCTAGGCATAGCCAGAATATGTGGGACACCGTCTCCTTCTCTTCTTCATTATGACAGCTCCTACAGTAGTCATTATACCGTAAGCCCAATCTTCTAGCATGTGTCCCAATTATACAGTGTCCTGTAATGATGGAAACAATCAACCTTATTTGCTCACGACGAAATTCCATAACTAGATTCGTCCTGCTGGCATCATATTTGTCCCGTATATGATGCCAGCAGTAGACCTCGTTATAACACAGGAAGACTTTTTGGTCCATCTCTTTTGTGCAGACTCATATATAGTGAGCCTCAAAAGTGAGTAAACACCAAAAATTATTTGATTTTTGATTCAAATTTAAATGTTTCGGTTTGTTGGAGATTAAGTTGAATAATAGATTCGGTTCTCAAAAAAAAGATTTAAGTCGGAATATAATGATTTTTATGATCTTAAAAAAATCGTTTGCAATGAATTTAGATTCATCCTCGCAAGAAATTAATTCGTTTTTGTTTCAAACCTAGCACTTTAATAGTTTATGACCACTGATTATAAATTCTTCTCCCTATTCATTGGAATTCAAATTCTTCCTTCAAGAATATGTATTTCAATTTTAAAATTAAAAAGAAATATAAAAATGTGTAGGAGAAATCAACACATATGTGACTTAGTTTTTAGTAAATTCAGCAGATTTACAGAGTTCTGTTTTAATAATCGTCCAAACCATGATTATTACAACAGAACTCTGTTAACACTTCAAAACATTAACCCTTTTTGACGCAGTAAAAATAACGTATGTAACAAAATATGAAAGTATTTTTTTTGATCGTGTTTTTAGTTCATATTGCTGTGGGACATTTTCTCAACTGTCTGCTATAGAACATTACTGCCTAGCACCTGTAACACGTCTGCAATGAACAAAATTTCGTCGTTTGAGAAGCTGGACCCTTTCTGAAATTACACCCAAATTTATCTAACATTTAACATTTAACCCTTTCACGCACAAAAGTTTTTGAGCATCTGAGTGCACTTTGTGAAGTTTTAAGAGCTAAAGAAAAAATAAAAAATGTAAGTGTTTACTGAAAATCTCCTGGGACAAATGTGTCCCAATATGCATTAATATGCCTATCCCTGAACTGAGAAATTAGTATCAGGAGGTAATAAATACATTTTCAAACTGAAATAAAACATTGATTTTAATTAGACAAACAGATTTTATTGCTTATTTTAAGGATTAAAAAGCTACAATACAATTTCTGTTTGATATGAAGCATAAATGCACATTGCATATTGCATTCTTAGCACATTGCAGACATCGTTTACGTGAAGTTTTTTTTTCCATTACCCTTTTTTTGTTATGGATGTTGTTGGTAAGGCGTACTAAAACTTGTCTAAATTCAAGAGAAGTTAATAATTGCGACTATTGCTACAGAAAGGTATATTTTTTCTTAGTTCCTCAAACCGTGAAAGAGGCATAGAAGAAGCTATACATGGCACCTCCATATATGCTTCAGTGGACCAGTTGCTTCGAAAATGTCCACACTCTCGACCTTTCATGCATATTGGGACACCGGTGTCCCTTACAAGAAATCTCGAATTGCGGATAGTTCAAAATCTTCTTTTTAGCAAAAATCAATTTAATCACAATCTTTACTTACTATTCTAACAAAATCAATCGCAAAACTGTTTTGAAACTGCACTAATGTATTAGAAATCACTTTTTAATATGATAAAAAAAAAATTTGTTCTACTTTTCCTGATCAGGTACCAAACTGCATAAAAAATAAAGTTTTGTTTATAAATAGTCGGTTTGTATTACAAAAATATTAATTGATTACAAAAATAAGTTTAATTCGAAAATATCCAATGTTAAACGTTTGGGACACCGGTGTCCCATATGCGTCAAAGGGTTAATGGATAAACTGTCTTCCACAAATTTGTTAATGAGCTATATTTCTTCTTTGAGTTAATTTAATTTAACCCAATCTACAACCAGCGGTATTTCCCCATCTTTCTGGCAACATATGGATTCCGAGCCAAAAGAACTGCTCATCGTTTGAGGCCAAAGTAAAACGTATCCCAGAGAGAGCGTTCTTCATCGATCGAAACAAAACTTCTCAACCACTTCATTCTAAATACTTTTTAACGGGTATTGATACATGTGGCCGAGCGATGCCATGATCAAATATTACAGTTTCATGTCTGACCACATATTCTGGGCGTTTTTCGGCTAATGATCGCTTCAAACGAATATGTTACATTCGGTAGATGTTCCAGGTACATACAGGTTCATAATAGATAGAATCTTTTTGATCCCACCAAATACAGAGCATTACCTTAGAGCCATTGATATTTGGCTTTGGTGTCGATTCGGATGGTTGGCCGGGCTTCATGTAGGATTTCTTACGCTTCGGGTTATTGTAATGGATCCGATTTTCATCGGAAATAATTATTCGGTGCAAAAATTTTTTTTTAAAGCGTTCAAGCATAATTTCGGACATGCAAAATCAAGGTCTCTCGGCTTCAAGACCACTTTCACACTAGGTAATTTAGTTGTACAAGTCTGGTTTTAATATTCAAAACATGCCGTGTTTAAGCAAGTCTGTACTCAAATTTAAAAAACCAAGTAAGAAAGTATGGTCGGTCACACCAAGTAAATGAGTAAAAATATTTTTATTTTAAAATATCAATAATTTATAAGAGGGAATTATATGGGAGCTATGACCAATTATGGACCGATCACCATTAACTATGTTGAATTTTGTGTGTATACCAACATTTTTAAGCGATTTATGCACGTTAAAGTGATTTTCGGAAGCGGGTCAATATGGGAGCTATGACTAATTATGGACCGATCGTAACAAAATTTGGTGACATGAATTTTGTATATATAAAACTTATTTGGAGCGAAATTTGTGTAGATACATAGATAAATTAAACATTAATCGAGGGGACATTTGTATGGGGGCTATGTGAAATAATGGACCGATTTCAGCCAGTTTCAAGAGGCTTGGTCCTTGGGCCGAAAAAGTAATATGTACCAAATTTGATCGAAATATCTTCAAAATTGCGACCTGTACTCCGCGCACAAGGTTTACATGGCCAGCCAGCCAGCCAACCAGACGGACGGACATCGTTTAATCGACTCAGAAAGTGATTCTAAGTCGATCGGTATACTTTAAGGTGGGTGTTAGACTAATATTTTTGGGCGTTACAAACATCTGCACAAACGCATAATACCCTCCCCACTATGGTGGTGTAGGGTATAAAAATGTCTTCTTAACCCGACCTTACCTCTGATATCTACAAACACAATAATTGCGCAGAAGACTTGTGCAACTAATTGCCTAATGTGAAAGGGGTTCAATTCGTATGGTACACAATTTCACTGCTTTTGAATGAATCCCGCTGATCGCAAATATTTTGAAAAAGCTGCTTGAGTAGCTCCCAATGATTTTGCAACCCCTTGTTAAGTTTTACAACAATCTTCATGGAGTAATGCCTTCAATTTATGGTCTTCAAACTCGTTTGGCTGGCCTGGGCAATATTTGTCTTCCGTATTAAACTCACCAATTCTGCACCGCTCAAACCATCTTTCGCACGTTTAAACCGATGGAACATATTCGCCATAAGCTTCGGTGAGCACTTGTTTTCAAATTAAAGAAGTAAAGCAAAACATCCCGCATATGACGCTGTGTTGGCATACAATTTTACATTTTCGAAGCAAAAAAAAAAAACAGTAACTAAATGAGAATTAATTACAAATATGTACCCTTCATACACCCAATATTATCAACTGGTTTTGTTTCTATAATATAATAATATTTAATAAATTAGTCAAACCAGAAATAAAACCGAAACCAAAAGCGATCTGTTTTTAGTCATTTAATATTGATTTGTTAAATAAACAATTTAGAGATGAAAATCTGATTTCAATTTACCTAACAATGTGAATTGTAAATCCAAAGTTAAACTAATAGTTTTCTTTGAGTGTTTGCCAGTCAATACTTCATTAGCATTAAAACGAATCCACATACATACTACATAAATAAATAAATACGCATTCAATGTTATAAATTTATTTAATTTTATTTTTCAATTTTGTAATCAATTTCAGTAACGTACACAGCAACAGGCGATTGTGTTTTGCAAATTTGGGATTAGTGATTGGCGTGAAACTTAATAAGTGCTGAACTGGTGCTAGTGCTGCTGCTACGTATTAAAAACTAGGCCGCTGTGTTGCACTGGATCATTTAAAACACCCAACGAAATAGCAAGTGATTTAAAGCGAGAAAAAAACATAACTACAGCGCGCCACTAAAAAAGTGAGCTCGCGTTTTCACGGTCAATATAAGTGCAATAGCAACTGCTGGGTGTGGGCGAATTTGCGCCCCGCCGCCGGTAAGACACAACATTTAATCCTTTCAATCATTTTTGTTTTAAGTTTTTTTTTGTTTTTTTTTGGTTTGGGTTTGAGTTTTCAACACATTTTAACACAACACAGCAATCAAAGTTAAATGTCTGTGCGTGTTCATTTTATGTGTTGTGTGATTTTGGTTTGATTTACTTTTTTTTTGTGTTTTTCAATGAAGTTTATTTACTTACTTACCATACATACATGTAATTAGGGGCAGTTTTTTTTTTAATTTTTTGCTGTAAAAACCAGCTGTGGGAAATACAGCTGTTTAAAATTTTTACAATTGTACAGTAAAACTACAATAGCTTAAATTCAAATTTAAAGTAGTATGTCATTTGCTTAATTCTTATTTAGTTTGTTATAAATTTAATATGGAATATCAGAAAATTGGATTTTCAACCTAGAAAAAAAAACTGTCCTGTTATTAATATTATATTATAATACCGCTTAACATAATGCACTTTTTTATATACAAATATTTTTCTGTTTAACTTTAACTTTTTTTTGTAACATTTTATGAATGACTTATATTTTTGTTTTGGAAAACTGATATTTAAAAAAAAACCTTTTAGTTTATTGTGTTTAAAGTGAATAAAATCTACAGGTTACCGGAAATTAAATAAGAATACCGGATGTTTTTTATAAACTAAGAAGGTGAAGTTGTCACAAAAACCAAAACGCCATTTTCTCTGTCTAAAGGGCGTTAATTTTACAGCAACAACTACAGCAATGAACTTTATAAAATTATTATTAAATGCTTAAACATGTTAAATAAGTTATTGATTATTTTGTTTTTAAGATTTTATGGAGTTTATTAAGGATTTCTAATAAAGAGTTTTTATATATTTGTCTTCTAACGTTGCCTTCAGTTTGTTTTGACGTTTTGAACTGTCAGAAGAACTGAAGAAAGAAAACAAAACAAATATAATAATGTTTTTATTTGTTTAATACGAAACGAAAAACGATCTCAGTTGAAATTAGCAATTAGTTAGTTAGTAAGTTCCGAAGAGTACTTAGGACACTTCCTCGTAAATAGCTCTAACTAGCTAATGACCCATGATTACGCTAATACTACTTCTAGCCAGGTCCAGTATCAGTCTGGTACCTGCTATGTTCAGTCTGGGCCCTAAGGCCCTTGTGACTCTACAGTTTGTTCTGCTCGTCCATGATTGGTTCATCCTGAGCTGAAATTTCTTCAAAAGACCACTGCGGTAGTGGCTGAGTGGTGATTTCACCAATTCGTTGCACACTTCCAATCTCATAGGTAACCAACCTGTCCAGGAATCTCTTGCAGTCATATATCAGTTTGGATTTGATCTTGTGACCCTCCAGAACTTTTATCCTTTTATTCCAGCAGTTGGCATTTTCCAACACGAGCTCTGAAGCTTTAAAATCCAACAGGATTTTCGCCAGAAAGATATTATATTCATTCGAAAGACTAGCAGACCTCTTAGTGTCCATCTCCATTATGTAGACACCAGAACCGTCGACTATTTGCATATTCTCTTCCAGACATCCCTATCCGATGATGTTGTTATAAAGAAGTTGATTTCAGTTGTCTGAATGAACCAGATCACCAAGAATCCATGTGCGGAAACCAAGTTCATATACGATCTTGGTATTGCCAGCTTCCCTTGGACTGAGCAGAGCCGACTCGTAAAATCTGAATAAGCCTTTGCTTGCCAATCTCAATACATACTCTTTGATGGATGATCAATTTATGATGATGTCAATGCAGCCGGTCACTGTACTTATTATGGCTCCGTAAATGCCAATTGATTAACATATTTGAGCGTTGGCCAGTTAGAATTGGTTGCACAACTGATAGCTCCAATTCACTACTTCCAATACCCTATAGTGTTGACAGAGCCCATTTTAAGTCTCTTCTTAATACATCGGTTTAGGACCTCCAGTAAGTTCCACTCTTCCAACTATTTGTGGTGTGAAACTCTTGAACTTGATGTATCTTATCTATTCAGGGTTTATTTCCTGGTTTTGGACTTCAAGGGCCGTTTGCATCAAGAAATTTCCCTGAGTGTACAATGATGTCAATACAGGAGATCAACGTACTACTTATGGCAACGGGAAAGCCAATTGAGGAACATATTTGAGCGTTGGCCAGTGTCTTCTTCTGTAAGTTAAAATTGATTTTACAAGTGATATATCCAATTCTCTACTTTCAATTGCGATATGTTGTTTTTCCCTATAGTGTTGATAGAGTCCATTTTTCAGTCTCTCCTTAACACTTCACTTTAGTAGTTCGAGTAAGTTTCACTCCTCGGAGTTTTGGTGTTGTGAAACTCTTGAACTTGATGTGTCTTATCTTCTCAGGGTTGACCCACTGGTGCCGAACTACGAAGAGAGATCCAATTCAGTTTCAATCCCAAACTTCTCCCTATATCGTTGATTGAGTAAATTTTTCGGACTCTCCTTAACTTTTCACTTTAGTAGGTCGAGTAAGTTTCACTCCTCGAAGTTTTGGTGGTGAGAAACTCTTGAACTTGATGTGTCTTATCTTTTCAGGGTTGACCCACTGTTGTCGGACTACGACGAGAGATCATCAAGCGTCGTTTGCATTATAACACTGGCAACTTTCCAATCACGTTCATCGAAAAGTTTTGCGATCACGTTGACCACCAGCAATTACGATTAAAGTGATAATAAACTTCCTTGCGAAGTTCTCTTAATAATCTTTAGCCTTAAACTTACAGCGCTTAGATTAGAAATGATGATTATGATGCTGAGCATCATTAAAATCCATTGTTCCAATAACTGTTGGAAGAATGGAACTACATGGTTGGTTATATGTGAAAAAACAAAGTAATTTGAAGCCAAGCCAAGGCAGCATTATGTTTAGAGTGATGTCGAGAGACATTGAGAGTTAGAATTATTGTATTCGAGACAGATTTGCATTACTTTTCCACAAAAGTACGTCGATCACCACTTATTGAAGTGAAACTTTGTATCCAACACAATTCTAACATTTTTCAATATTTTCCGGCTCAACAACTTATTTTTACGACATCCTAAAACGAACAACACTTATTAAGAAGTGTTGTTCGTTTCATCATTATAACTAAATTCAAAACAAGCTGATTGGCACACCCTTGTTGAGTTAATCAACATCGACAGTTACAAAATTATTCCAATAAGTAGTTAGAAAATATGTATTCAAATAAATAAAATACCGAATAATTGAGAGATCGGTCGGAAAATTGACTCTTCCACACATATCATCTAGAACGTTGTCATTTTCGGGATCAATATTCTTTCTAAACTCTTCTAACTTTGTTGAACTATTGGCATAAACCAATGACTAAACGTAACGCCAAAAAAATAAATCAAACGACTTTAGGTCACATGAGTCATGATTTTCCAACATATTGCATGTTTTTGAACCGTAATAAAATGTAAATTTTGACAATCCTTATCTCCGCTTTTGAGTGTTTGAGACGTAATCGTCAAAATCATATAAATTAATCGTTTGAAAAAGTTCACTATTATTGAATTCTACTAAAAACCAAACTATAAGATTTGCCTTGCAGATTTATTATAATATAAGTTGTAATCCTCGTGAGTTGTCCATTCTTTGAAAGTGATCATGAAGAGCTATCACTACTTCAAACCATCGATAGTTAAGGAACCTTGATTTTCCATGTTTTTTTGTCACTTATTGTTTATAAGAAGCAGACATTTCAGTAAATTTAATATAAAATGACTCTTTGCTAACAACTTATTTAATAAACTTAAAAAAAATCTAAAACAAAATAGATAACTTATCACCACCAACTACCAATAAACATTTCACCCCCACCATTACTAACATCATATTCATTATATATATAACTCCAATAATTACTGGACATTATTTTACCTTTAAAAAACTATATTAAACCATAATTGAACAAAAATAAAACTAAACAAATTTTACTAATTTAACTACAAAAAACGAAAAGCATATGAAATTTTAAAGCTTTTCCCCCTAAAGAAAGCCTAAGAAAAGTAAACTCAATTTTACTATCAAGTCGCAGCTTTCGATTTTTAATAATTTTTACCATCTTTGCTGGTGTAAATTTTCATTTGAAGTATACCAAGGAATACAAATCGCTTTTTGGAAAAATGATTTGTAAGATTTTCCTTATTTTTGCCACAACTAAATCTAAACTATTCTATTTTTAAACAACAAATTTTATTTATTTTTCCTTTGAATTTTGAGTTTGATTTCCGTTTCCGTTTTATTTGTTTGCAAGCAACTACTGCACTTATAATAAATTATTAAAATGCAAATAATTTAATTAAAAAATATAAATTATAAATCATAAATAAACTACACACACTAATTTTTTTTTTAAAAAAATTAAAAAATTTACTTACAAACAACAAGAAAAGTAAACAAAACGTTATATCTATTCTATTTCTGTCTCGTTTTCTCTTTTCCTTCCGTCTGTTTTATGCATTTGATTTGACCGAAAAAAAAAATTAAAACCAATTTCTGGTTTGTTTTTGTACCGTGTCTACTTTCTTTTGTTGTGTTTGTTCTTTTTTTTTGTTTGTTTTGTTTTTCTTGTGTTCAAATTCACTTTAAAAAGAAGGAAACTAAAACCGGCACCCTGAATTTCTCATCGTTCAAAAGCAGTTTTACTTCCAATGTTAATTTCCTGAAGAGAAGGTAAAAACGTTTAAAATTAAAAAAAAAAAAATAAAAAAATTGACCAACCCACCAGCTGAATTGTAAAGCACTAATTTAAAATTTCATATGGTTTTCCATTTCTCCTTTGTTTTGTTCTTGTTTTTCTCTCTTTTTTCGTTTTCCTTTTTTTATATCTTTCTCTCTCCCCATCCCATTTGTCTGAAATCTATCTCTCGTGAATTCACTCGTTCGTTCACCCGTTTCACCTGTACAAACATTTAAATCTCTCTCTCTGCTACAAACGACAATTAATTCGCCATATAAATAGATTTAGCTCGGGAGATTTGTCTTCCGAGCACGATGATATCGATCCCAATGACTTACCGCCAGCGGCACGTCCCATACAGGAACAACCGACAAAACCTGTGGGTGCTGCGGCTGGCGGTGGACCACCAGCCATGCCACCACCACAACCCCCAGGAGCAGGGGCCATACCACCACAGCCTCAGGGTGCGGCGCCAGATTTCTCGTTGAGTTTTGGCAAAAATACGGCTACTACTGCTGCGGCTGCGACAACAGCAGCAGCGACTGGAGCAGCGGTACCACCTCGTGGCGTAAGTGCTCCCACTAGTCCAGCTAAGTCACGTGAGAGCTTGTTGCAACGTGTTCAAAGTTTGACAGGGGCAGCACGAGACCAAGGCGCTTCGATATTGGGTATATACACTTTTAGTTTTTTGTATTAAATACTAAATATTAATTTAACCGATTCGCATGCTTTAAATAAAAACAGTTGTGTTGAACATAATAGCAGAAAAGTTTCTAGTCATTCATTAAAATCTCGATATTAAAACTTGAAATTCAATTTGGGGAATAAACAACTAAAGTAGAGGAAATATTTTAAACAATTTGAATCTATAAAGAATTATAATTCATGAATAAAAATTTATTAAATTTATGATCTGTTTTAAAAGATCACTTATACTTATTATCATTTTTATATCCAACTATAAGTTAACATAAAAATACTTTGGCTTAATCTTGCCTGGTTTCATTAACTTAAAAGATTCAACGAGTTCCTTAATTCCTAAAATTTTCGCCTTTATTCAGGTTCGTATGTTTTTAGTTTAATGTTTATAAATTCATTAATGAACTATAGATAATTCTAAAATTGTTAGAATAAATATTAACTTCCATTGAAACCATCTTATGGAATTCTCCCTAGGATTTTCAATATCGAGGACTTTCTTCATTCCCGAAAAATGATAAAAAAAAATATCTCTTAATCCAGGGAAATTTATTGAACATTAAGTTCTTAATAACTACAATGCATTAAATTCTATGTAGTCTGTATTTTGAACTTTATTCGATCATTTATAATGTAGTCGTGCTTGAAGTCTACATAAAATAATCTGTAAAATAACATGAATGTAACACAAAATTAATTTCAAATGTTAAGTTTTGTTAACACAGTTATCAGATCTAACAATATTGTCAGATAAATGTTTAGAAAATGTCTTACAATGGTGCGAATTTACAATTTCTGTCGGGTATTATTGTCAGAAAAAGCTTTGTTAGATCATTGTCGGACTGCTAGTTTATAAAAATATTGTAAGATATCCGACAATCGTGTGAACACATTTCGTTGTCATTGTCAGATAATTTTATATTTGGTTAATTCACAAGGTCTCCTATCATGTCATATTGTCATAATGTCCTAATATTTCATAATAATGACTCACAAAAATTGTATTGTTTCTGAAATTCGACAAATAACTAAAGACAAAGGGACTTTCGGTCACTGTAGATGAGTGTTCCGATAGCTCCTTCTATAAATATATAAATATTACTGCAAGAAGTTACAATTCTAAAAACAAATCTTTCAAAATGTTTAAATTAGGACTTGAACCAATGAAAATAAAAGGTACGGAATAAAATATTTGTTATTTAGCTGGCGAAATATTTGAAGAATCGCAATTAATAATCAAAATACAGTACGGGCTCGATTTGTGCAACTACCTATTATTGCAACTGACCGATTAGCGCAACAGCCTATTTTTTAACATTACAGTCTTTATAACTGCAACTTTTTTCAAAAACCAGACGCGATAAGTGCAACTTTATTTTTTTTTTTTGTCAAATGTAATATTATTCAGAAGTTATTCTATTGTCTTCTCTATTTATTCTGATTGTTTTTTTAATCAGAAGCGTAATTCAAAACTATTTGCCAAATCATATAGCACCTAAAAAATACTTTCACGACACTGCTCTCATAAAGAATTTTGGCTGTTTATTTACAGTTATTTTTTATTAAAATATTTTTTTATTTATTCGAGTACATATTATATTTATTTACACCATTTATTTTTACTTTGTTTTGTTTAATAAATGAATTAATTACTTTTTGTTAATTAAATTGCATGTTTTTGTTAAAAAAATGAATAAAAAATAATAGCGTATATAGTGGTTGCTTATTGCAACATTTCGAATATCGCAACAACCCCGATTTCCTTTCGGTTGGGCAAATCGAGCCCGTACTGTATTAACATAGATTAAAGTGGAGTTGAATGTGACGGAGAATGTGATTTTGAAACGGTCGTCGAAAGTGATATTGAGGATGACATTTATAATGATTACATTGAAATCGATGAAGGCCATGATCTTAAAATATATGTATATAAGTGATGTTATTAACCGCGTACGTAAGTGTTGCAAAATATTTAATAAAACGAATGGTAATCACAAATATTGCAAACTAACGTTTTGTTGCAAGAAAAGCATGGAATTCGTCTTATATGTACATGAAATTCCACACATTTGCACCGAAAAAAAGTTCGTTTCAGAAATCGGCAACGAAAATTGGGAACGAAACGGCACCGATCAGTAACGAAAAACCTGTCATTTGGGGCCGGAACGAAAACAACTTCAAGTAGGTTGTTTTCGGTGCTGTAGAAACGAAATTAATTTAATTATTTTTTTATTTCAAATTTAAAGAAAATCAAAATGAATAAAATAAATAATAGATTTTGTTAAAAATAATGAAATTCTAATTAATGTGCGACATCCAAAATTAAAAAATATTTTCGTTTCTGTTTTATACCGCAACGCACCCAACTGAAACGAAATGAGACGGTGACGAACACCAACGTTTTTCAATTTCAGTTTTCGTTATCGGCACCGATTACGGTGTATGCGGAAACCCAGCTTAACTTGGTAATAATCCTTTTTCGTATTTGTAAATGCATCAATCATGCACTGTCTGACTTCAAATTATCCACGTTCAATGACAATAATATCAAACTTTGGACAGATTCCCTTTATTGTGTAATTCCCAAAGATTCGGCAACGTTGATAGAGCTTGATGTATAATACAATTTGTTATAAATAATTTAGAAATAGTGAATAATTAATTTACTAAGGAATTAGTTACTCAATTTAAAACCCGAATTAATGAACGACATAACAAAGTTCTTAATACGTTTATATTGTATTTGAATTCAGAATCATGTCCAACTAGCTCATAATTTTTGATGGACTTTGTTTTCGAATGTTTTTTAACATTATTAATACTTGAATTGTTAACTTTAACGTTATTTTTTGTTATTCTTTAACAATAAAATATTAAAAAACCGACATCAAAACTTCAGTCTTTACTTTTTAAAAAAAATTTAAATTATTCGAATAATTCGATTAATTTTAAACATGTGATCGAATGATTCGAACAAGTTAAAATCTCTTATTCGAATTATTCGTTTTATTCGAACAAGAGAAAAATCGAATAATTCGAATACCCTAGTTGGTAGTGAGCTAGTCTATCAATCCGGAAATTGCCGGTTCAATTCCCGCCAAAAAAGGCTGAAGTTGCGACAGATGTAAACAAACATTCAAGGCATGCTACAGAATTTTAAAATAGTAACAGCAGCTATTCGTATTTTTTATGACACATCATAGGAATTTGCTTGTGTTGTAATGGCATTTGTAAATACAACATACATATCAATGGCCAGAGGTTGATACCTCATAACAAAATTTTGTTCATGAGGACGCCAAACACTATCCGTACATTATAGGAATCGTTTGGCATCATTATCTCATATTGGAAAGACATGTTATCATATTCAATCTATACTTAATTATTTGGAAAATATTCTAAGAACCTTTTAAAAAAACATATGCCATATCAAGCCATTTTACTATCACTAATTGTATTCAATTAATTATTTTCTATTATCCCCTATAAGTGCCACAAACCAATTGCCCTAACCACCTTAATACCCTTCTAATATGTAGGGCATCATTAATTGAAATGTAAAATATATATTGTTTTTGTTACTAAAACGAAAATGATTTTGTCACGATTTTAAACATTTATCTAAATATTAATAACTGCTGCAGCAAAAGCTATAAAAAAACTTAATAAATATTAATATGTATCTGCATTTTATGGTAATGTGGCGGGCTGTCGTACAATTTATTTTAAATGCTCGTACGATTATAAAAAAAAAATTAAAATATTTTTCTATATTTTTTGTCACAATCATTGTAATTGCATTTTTTTCAACACATCATTAAATCTATTTTGTAATGCTAAAACGGAGACTATTAAAAAATTGATTGTTTATTGTGATAAAACGGTATGGCAACGTTACCAAACTAAGAATTTTTATTTAAATAAAATATACGATTTTGTTTTGAAATCTATAGATTTCTTAGAAATGTTCAATTAAAAACGTTTTAATTTAAACATAATTTTGTTAGTAGGTGGAATCAATTATATAAATTCTTCTAAATTAATAGGTTAATAATCAAATGGAGTAATTAATTTCGAGAAGTTTATCCAAGATTAAAATTTGAATATATAAATTTCATCTTAATTCTTTAATATATTAATTGGGAATTAAACAAGTAAGAGAGCTTTATTCAGCTGTGCCGAATCGTATATACTCTTCACCAAAGAATACTTTAAAACAATTTATGAAAATATTTTTTATTAAACAAAATTATTTCCTAAAAAATATTTTCCCGATTTTGGCCTATTTTAGGCCCGATATATATGTCGTTGGAAAGGTCTATGAAGTATCTATCATTAGATAGCCATATTTTCTATATGAATAACTTAGTAATCCAGATATAGATAAAAAATCGAGATAGCCATGCCTTTTTGCTTATATCTCAGCCATTTGTGGGCCAATTTTCTCGATTTTTAATAGCAGCCGAACCGGGACTATAGCGGATATATTGATGTATGAATCATGTATGTATGTTATTTAGGGGCTACAGAATATTAATTTCAACATACATACGGACAACAACTTTCCGTTATAAACGGAATAACAAACTTATTTATACCCTTGTCATTCATGGTGAAGGGTATAAAATTGTCAGGCAAATTCTATACAGCCCAATTATGAATAAAAATTCCCCGGGAGTTTATTCCCTTTTCTCATTTTCCCATTCAAATTCAATGGAAAAAAACTCCCGGGGAATTTTTTATTCATAATTGGGCTGATAGACTCATTCAAATGGAATTAATTCATTCATTAGAATGATTAAATTTTTATTAATTCAAATCTAATACAAACTGAATTTAATTTTCTGAACTAGACTGCAGGAACGATTAAGATTCATCTAGTTTATATTGTACAACGGATTATTCCGATAAATTAGTTCCTTCCTGAACCTCACTTACTATGATCATTATATTGTCAACATTCCTGACAAACTTGTCATATTTCCTTAAGTTGTCTGTTCCTAATAATCACGAAAGCTCCAAAAATTCATGCACTTGAACATTTTGTTGGAATTTGACTTGAATGCAAATAGCATATGGCTTGAATTTATGTTTCCCGTTTACTGGAGAATGCTGTTGATATAAAGTGTATTTCAATTGCTTAACTATAATTCAAGGCTTGAACTACACTTGCTTTCAACTTGAATTCCAGTATAAATGGTTATTTAACGTAGTGGTCGGCTTGTTTTGCCTCCAGTGACAAATGCGATCGACAGTTCAGATGTATTTAACAAGAATGTAAACGAAACACTTTAAAATTGTCAAAATGTAAACAAATTGGAAATTGTGCATCAAAAACACAATCAAACAATTCATTTTATACAGCATTACAATACATTTCCCAAATGTTCTGGTTTTGCCTACCACTGATTTAAAATCTATTTATTCTCTCTCTAACTTAGTTGTTTTACAAAATTTCTCATTACCAATTCACATCATAATTTTTTTTATAAAGAAATAATATCTAAAAAAAATACTGCTATTATCTTGAACACAACTGTTGAAGTTTTTTTTTTATTACAAAAAAAATTATACAAATTAAATTTCATTTGAATGCGCGCAAAAAAAAGAGCTTCTTTTCACATTCATGTAAAAATCAATGTTTAACGAAATTTTCTTTTTTCTACAACAAAAAAATTGTGAAAAAAAATCAAACAAAAGGTGCCGCTGTTCAAAGTGCCACACGTTCGCCGGCATTCAACAAAGATAAATATTTTACTTTGTTGGTACTGGATGACCACAATACAGACTGGTCGAAATATTTCCGTGGCAAACGTTTGCATGGCGATTATGACATACGTGTCGAACAAGCTGAATTTAGGGTAAGTTGTTATAATAACAAGTGGAAATTTGTGGCAGATTTAAAAAATATTACAATTATTTACTTTCTATAATTACCTTTACATGCTACATATATTAAATATAAATTTATATTTGTTTAAATTTAAGAAATGATTTTGCAAAATATTAATTGGGTTTTTTGTTTTGTTTTTTCCTTAAGGATATCACTTTGCATGCTAGTGCAGAATCTGGTCCTGTGGTCACAATGGAAGTTTATAGAGGTGATTCAAGGGTAAGTTGAAATATTAGAAAATTAAACTAAGCAATAATTCTTTGGAATGTTTAGATGTTTAGTAGCAAACAATGTTACACAATGTAGTAATGATCGTTAGGTCGTAATGATAGACTTTTGAAAAATTTACATTTTTTTAAAAACTTAATTGAGCTATATAACTTTCTTTTACATTTTATAACAGAATTATTTTTTATTAAAATGTTTGCATTTATAAAAAGTACAAATAATACTACCTTTTTTTGAAATGGTCCAAATGAAACTTGTATTTACTACTTTATATCAAAAAAAATTAATAATTTTCGAAATTATAGATTTTTAAAATAGTATTAAAACTACTACTTTTTAAATTGATTTAAAATGTAACTTAATCAGTTTATTTCTCACATTTAAATCAAAAAAGCGTTTTAAAACATGAGTTTTTGGCTCAAATTTTATATTTTGAAAATAGTACTAAAAATACTACTTTTTTAATTGGGCTAAATTGATATTTAATATCTCTATTTATTTTAGTTGAACTAATAAACTTTATATACATGACTATATTGTTAAAATCATAAGTTTTTCAAATGGTACTAAAAATACTACTTATTCAAATTATTTCAAAATGTCAATAAATCGCTTTGTTTTTCACATTTAAAGCGTTAATAAAAATAGCTTTTTAGTTCATATTTAAAATTTTTAAAAAAGTACTTAAAATACTACTTTTTTGAAATGTTCCAAACGATACTTAGGCCCTAATTTTGTAAATCACGTCACCAAAGTGATATTTATGTGGATAGCAAAATCAAAATTTTAAAAATTAGTTTTTTTATATTAGGGCCTTAATCACTTGATTTTACTTAATTATTTGGTAATTATATTTTTACTAACAATACTACTTTTTTAAAAGAGGTTAAAATGTTACTAAATAAGTTAATTTTAATCAAAGAAGACTATTAAAAACTACATTATTGATAAATTTTTACATTTTGGAAATAGTACTAAAAATACAACTTTTTTGAAATGGTCCCAACAATACTTAATATACTTGACTTTACTTACTTATAATTGTAAAATTTTGCTTAAAATTATGGATTTTTAAACTAGTAATTAAAATTATATATTTATATTATATATAATACTACTTTTTTGAATGATTCAAATGATACCTCATAATACGTTTTTTCTTATTTATACCAAAAAAGAGAATAATTGTATTTTTTTTTTGTGAAATTATAGATTTTTAAAATAAAGTGCACTCGCGATAATATGAACACTTTTTACTTCCATTGGCTACTCTAAAATATGAACTTAGTGTGCAAAAGCTTTAAATATGAATAGCATATTTTTGTTTTTTAACGTATTTTATCTATCTACACAGAGTTGAAATCTAAATCAACAGGGTAGTGGCTAAATTCTAATTCAACTGCATAATTATTTGGGGATTTCCCTAGCTGTAGATGGGAATTAGATGCCATTCGCAAATATGAGCAATCTTGCAAAAGTGAACTGGCCTGGTTTTAATTAGTTCATAATATCGCGAGTGCACTGTAGTACTAAAAATACTACTATTTTAAATTGGTTGAAAATGTCAATAAATCAGATTTTTTTCACATTTCAATTAAAAATGATTATTAAGATTACTTTTTAGTTAAAATTTTAAATTTTGAAAATAGTACTAAAAATACTACTTATCATTTCATAAACGATACTTCTTGTTAATGTCCAAACATGACATGGAAATTATAGATTTATAAGATATTACTAAAAATAGTACTTTTAAATGGCTTTAAAATGTTAGTAAATCTGTTTATTTTTATCATTTAAATCAAATACGATTATTAAAGATTACTTTTTACTTCAAGTTTTACATTTGAAAAATAGCATTAAAAAAAATACTTTTTTTGAAAAGGTCAAAATGTTACTACTTAATCACTTGTTTTAACTTCTTTATATTAAAAAAAAGCGAATAATTGTTAAATTTGCTTGAAATTATAGATTTTTAAAATAGTACTAAAAATACTACTTTTTTAAATTGGTTTCAAATGTTACTACATCAGTTTATTTTTCTCAATTGAATCAAAAATGTTTAGAAAATATTATTTTTAGTTCAAATTTTACAATTTAAAAATGGTATTAAAATTTTTTTTGATATAAAGAAGTAAAAATCGTTATATCAAAAAAACCAATAATTGTTATATTTTCCCTGAAATTATAGATTTTTAAAATAGTACAAAAAATACTACTTTTTTAAATTGTTTCAAAATTTAACTACATCAGTTTATTTTTCTTATTTGAATCAAAAAAGTTTATTAAATGTTATTTTTAGTTCAAATTTTACAATTTAAAAATGGTATTAAAAATACTACTTTTTTTTAAATGCTGCTTGATCACTTGTTTTTACTTATTTATATCAAAAAAGTGAATAATTATTAAAGTTTGCTTGACATTAAAGATTTTTAAAATAGTAGTAAAAATACTACTTTTTTAAATTGGTTCTAAATGTTACAATAACAGTTTATTTTTAAAAATTTAATCAAAAAAGTTTATTATTTTTAATTAAAATTTTATGTTTTCAAAATAGTACTAAAAATACTACTTTTTTAATTTGGTTTAAAGTGATACGTAACCTCTTTAATTTTCTTAGTTGAACCAATATTCATTAAATGAATAACTATTTCATTAATTAAGTTTTGAAAATACTACTTTTTTCAATTGTTCTCAAAATGTGCTACACCACTTTCTTAAACATTTTTATATCATTTATATTACTTTTTTATACCAAAAAATTTATTAAAAATTACTTTTCCGAAAATTTTTTTAAATTTTGTAGCAAATTATAGAATTTTAAAATAGTACTAAAAATATTACTTTTTTAAATTAGGGTTAAAATGTTACTAAATCAAATATCTAGTATTAGTACTAAAATACTAATTTATTAAATTGGGATATTTCTTAAAAACTTTATGAATTTAAAATTTGTGCATAAAAATCGAACAATTGATTATTTTTTTCGAAAATTCGTATACAAACAATTATGTTTAAAACGACTTTCTATTGAACTACACCCCACAGTAATTTGTGTTTGTATTTGTACACAAGTATAAAAAGGAACTGGAAGTTTCAAGTTTTTTTAGTTCACAAACCGTCTATTTAAATTACAATTATATTTTAAACTTACCTTACTAATTCAATTTATAACTTATTCACAGATTCCTCGCATGTTCCGACCAGATTTTGTGCTCATACGTCAACCACCACGGGATGGCTCCAATGATTATCGTTCTACAATTTTGGGCTTGAAATATGGTGGAGTGCCCAGCATTAATTCATTACATTCCATCTATCAATTCCAGGTAAAGAAACAAAAAACCGTGGAAATATTCAGTTTTAAAAATGTATAACAAAAAAATAATTTCAGGATAAACCCTGGGTTTTCGCACACTTGCAACAACTGCAACGTCGCATGGGCAAGGATGCCTTTCCACTTATCGAACAATCCTTCTTTCCCTCGGCCAAATATTTGGTAAGTTTTTAACAATAATTTTTAAAGATTTTAAATTTTTATTCATATCTTTATTTAAATTTCAAATGATGCTTCTTTGAATAATAAATAGCCCCAATGGGGTTAAATCGTATAATATTTAAAAATGTAATTGAAAACAAAAAAAATAATAATAAAAAAAAATATTTAACTTAAAAACTACATTAACAGTACATACATATAACTTAACTTACAATAAACATAAATTAAATACAAATTAAAAAAGAAAACCGAGCAAATTTACACAAAAAAATAGTATTTGAATATGACAGATACATTTTTACTCAGCATGTTCATGGATTTGACATGCACTCCTCATACAGAGGCGTTCTTCTCCAACGGCACTGTCGGATGGGTCCTTCGGGTGTTTGATATGTTGAGGGCATACAAGCACTGAATTCAGTTTCACACTTGGCAAACGGTGACCATTTGCAACCGGTGGCAGTTTCGGTATGAACCAAGCAGCTATTGCCAAAACAAGTTCTAACCTGTTCAACAAAAATATAAGCAAAATTATAAAATTGGAACTCAATATTTTCTTTTTTCTATATATTTTTACTTACCTCACAACCACATGCCTTGCGATAGACTCCCGAGAAACCTTTCCTCTCTATAATGCTCATCTTCTGATACTCTTTGACATAATTGCACAAATTCAATTGGGCTCCCTGACCGGCAATCACATACAATTTACCCAATTGCAAATTGACACCACACATGCTGTCCTCGAGCGGTGTAAGCAGACGACCATGTCTCAATGTTTTATGACCTTCGGGTGTCATCTTCTCAGGTGACATTAAATATGATAAAGATAAAGAGATTATCGTTTTATACGGGGATTACAAATGTACACATAAAGCAAGTATTTATACTATAACTGAGTATTTATATGATTTGAGTGTCTTGTTTTCGTATTACACTTTGAGTTTACCTTGTAGGATTTTTTTATTTCCACTTTATAGGCGGCTAGATTTTTAACCAAACGTGTAGATTTGCGCAGGACACGTACAACGACAACTGAAAACAAACATAAAAAAGAAGAGATAAAAAACTTAAACTTTTAGTTTTTAATATTTCAAGAGGTTTCATTCAGGTTTTCATAAGGGGTTGTTAAGAAAGTTTGGACGTTTGTTTTTCTCGCTTTTTAGTTTAATTGAAAGAAAAGTTTTAATACGAGGGTCTATACAAATGATTTGTGGTAGGGAAATAGATTGTTCAATTCTTACTTTATAGCATACAAAAATGTGCTTTGACAAATTTTACATTTTAAAAATAGTACAAAAAATACCAATTGTTTTAACTTATTTATATAAAGAAAGCGAATATTTATTAAATTTTTCTTGAAATTATAGATTTTAAATATTGTACTAAAAATACTACTTTTTAAATTGGTTTAAAATGTTACTACATCAGTTTTTTTACTCATTTGAATCAAATATTTTTTTAGTTTTTTAGTTCAAATTTTACAATCTAAAATTAGTATTAAAAATACTACTTTTTTGTAGTATCGATATTTAATCACTTGTTTTTACTTATTTATCTCAAGAAAAAGAATAATAGTTCAATTTTGTTTTAAATTATAGATTTTTGAAATAGTACTAAAAATACTACTTTTTTTGGTTAAAAATTTTACTATATCAGTTTATTTTTCTCATTTGAATCAAAAAGTTTAGTAAAGATTATTTTCAGTTCAAATTTTAAAATTTTAAAATAGTATTAAAAATACTACTTTTTTTTAAAAAGTCCAAACGATATTTAATCACTTATTTTTACTTATTTATATAAAAAAAAACCAATAATTATTAAATTTTGCTTGAAATTATAGATTTTTAAAATAGTACTAAAAATACTACTTCTTTTAAATTGGTTTCAAATGTTACTACATCAGTTTACTTTTCTCAATTGAATCAAAAAAGTTTAGAAAATATTATTTTCAATTCAAATTTTACAATTTAAAAATAGTATTAAAAATACTACTTTTTTGTAGTATCAATATTTAATCACTTGTTTTTACTTATTTATATCAAGAAAAAGAATAATGGTTCAATTTTGTTTTAAATTATAGATTTTTGAAATAGTACTAAAAATACTACTTTTTTAAATTGGTTCAAAATTATACTACATCAGTATTTTTTCTCATTTCAATCAAAAAGTTTAGTAAATACTATTTTTTGGTTAAAATTTTACAATTTCAAAATAGTATTAAAATACTACTTTTTTTGATAAGGTCCAAACGATAAATAAACACTTGATTTTACTTATTTATATAAAAATACTATAATCGTTATATTTTGCTTGAAATTATAGATTTTTAAATTAGTACTAAAAATACTACTTTTTAAAATTGTTTCAAAATTTTACTACATCAGTTTTTTTTTTCTCAATTGAATCAAAAAGTTTAGTAAATACTATTTTTAGTTAAAATTATACAATTTAAAAATAGTATTAAAAATACTACTTTTTGGATAAGGTCCAAACGATAGTTAATCAATTGTTTTTATCAATTTCTTTTTTTCATTTGAATCAAAAATGTTTAGTAAATATTATTTTCAGTTCAAATTTTACAATTTAAAAATAGTATTAAAAATACTACTTTTTTTGTGGTATCAATATTTAATCACTTGTTTTTTCTTATTTATATCAAGAAAAAGAATAATGATTCAGTTTTGTTTTAAATTATAGATTTTTAAAATAGTACTAAAAATACTACTTTTTAAATTGGTTCAAAATTTTACTATATCTGTTTATTTTTCTCATCTGAATCAAAAAAGTTTAGTTAAGATTAATTTCAGTTCAAATTTTAGAATTTAAAAATAGTATTAAAAATACATACTACTATGAAAAGGTGATTTAGTTTTTACTTATTTATATAAAAAAAATGAATAATTGTTATATTTTGCTTAAAATTATAGATTTTTAAAATAGTACTAAAAATACTACTTTTTTTAAATTGTTTAAAAATGTTAGTTTATTTTTCTTATTTGAATCAAAAAAGATTATTAAATATTATTTTTAGTTCAAATTTTACAATTTAAAAATAGTATTAAAAATACTACTTTTTTTGATAAGGTCCAAACGATATTTTATCAATTGTTTTTACTTATTTATATCAAAAAACGAATAAATTTGCTTAAAATTATAATTTTTTAAAATATGTAGTTCTAAATATAACTTTTTTAAAGTTTTTTGCGATTTAGATCTTGAAGATGAAGTTTTTTTGATTTTATATGTTCACAATTTTTGTTCTTTACGACAAGGGCTACAACTTTGCCTCAGAGAGTAAATCAAAATTCCGAACTTTTTGCAAGATATGAGCCTGAGAAAATTATCACTTTTTTCCAAAAATGACACTTAGGTCCCAAATCTTTGGGGCCCATAAAAAAATGCATGACAAAACTGGGAGACACTGGTCTTTTTTTTTTTGGTCTTTTATCACGTAGTGGTGTCCGTATATGGTTATATTTCCATGACTCAAATAATTACAAACATTGTTATTTAGGGCCATGGAAATTAATCAGAAATAAGTATTGAAGAAATTATAATTTTTTTCAAAGAAAATAACATTGTTTCAATTTGAATACGATTATTTTTATCTGAAGACTTAAAATATGTTAGTATGCCCAGTTATTTAACAAATATTGTAAAATTACTCTTCAATATTGTATTTCAATAAATATTTAATATTCTTAATCTCCATATGAATAAAATAAAACAGATTTCAATTGTTACTCACCATAATCTGCCCTACAATAGCTGGTCTGTGGATGACTTTGCATGCAGGAGCATGCCATTGTTGGTGTAGAATAAAATGCCAACACGGCCAGACAGGCCAGTGTTAAAAAGCTTAAATATTTTGTGGCATGCATAATGGAAAAATGTCGGAAACTGAAAAGAAAGAAAAGAGATAAAAAAATTAAAGCAATGTTGTCGATAAATATTTATTCAACACATTAGGGAGTTTTCAATAAAAAATACTATAATTTGCCTTGTAACTCAAAAAAAATTTAAATATTTATAAAATACTAAAAAATTCCATAATATTTAAGAATTCCAACTTATTTTAAAGAAATTTAATACATACAGGAAAATATCATGAAATTTAAACCCAACTACAACTCGTTACAAGAAAAATCTGTTTGTTAATTAAACTGATTAAAACAATTCAAGTATCTCGTAGTTTGTTTTTTTTTTTTTTTGTATGTAAGCTATTTGTTTAAAAACAAAAACCACATTTAATAACCTTGATAAGATTATAAACGTATTTTGCACTAAATTACTATAAAAAAAAAACAAACATTTTTGTTACAGTTCATTTATTTGTAGTTTCTAAATCATCTTCTCGCCACTTAACGAAAAACTGTAAAAATGCAAATAATAAAAAATGTACATATGTATAGCTATAAAAATTGTGACACTTTTTTAAATGAGAAAAACCAAATGACGGAAAATATTTAAAATATTGTATATATTTGAGAAATTCACGTGTGTGTTTAATATTTTGAGTTACAGTGTAGTGTTACGCTTTAATTGTAGTCAATAAAATGCTGCTTGTTTTTGAAAGAAAACTAGAACAATTCGATTTTGTAGCACGAATTGAAAGATGAGCGTCGGTGAAAGGTATAAGTTTGTGAATAATAGTTTAAGATTTTTAGCCTTTCTTGCCCTTAGATTAGACACGTATCCAAGTCAAACATTTTTCTGTTTTATATTAAAACTTTTCGGTTTTGGGGAAGGAAATTTCCCCTCTCTTGGATCCGCCTTAGATGGTATTCGACTCTACTCACCATAAATTGGTAAACAGACTAAATTATTGTGTGTTTGACTATCACTCTGAGGGTAGCGGGTTCGATCCCTCCAAACACTCGGTTTTTCTGCAATCAAGCCAAAAAAGGCTTCGATGTTTGAAACAAACAACAAAATACCTTGATACAACTAAACAACTAGTTAGATGTAAGTGATTGTCTGTACTTCACTTTGATTTACTTTGGTGCGATATGGAAAGGCTAAAGCGAAGTAGAGGATGATTATATTGATTCTTTGAATGGAATGTATCAATAAATAGGTATAAGTGTGTCCCAAAATGTACAAAAGATTTGAATAATTATGCTTTTATTTTACTTGCAGTGTTTGTTTGTAGGTTTGTTTAGTCTAATGTAATTGAATTTAGCCGAAATTTGCTAAATTCCGCGTATAGCGGATGATAATACGATATTATGTTCGAAATCAAATTCGAACTTAAGTTCGAACATATTTTAAAGCTCTTAAATTAATCTACATAAATCAGATAAAAATTCAATATTATGTACGAAAATTCGAACTTGTGTTCGAATATTTTTAAAAGCTGTTAAAATAATATCTAAATCATTGGTATTCTTAAAAAAAATATTTTAGCTTTATTAGAGGCCATTTTCTTAAATTTTCCTTACTTAAAAGTTTTGAAAATAAAATTAAAAAGTTCATGAATTTTAAAATATTTGCAATGTAGTTTCAGAATATACATATATACATTTTAAGATACATAAGTTCCAAAATTTTTATTTAAATTCGAAATATTCTAGGTGCTCTAAAAAGAATAAAACAAGCAAGTCTCTTCAATTCTCTTTTAAAATTGCCCGTCAAAACCTAATAGATCATAGTAAGAATGAAATAACAAAACAGAATTGGAGTAACGTTCCGGTACAAAAATGTATGTAACCCTTCGGTTTTCTGAATCCCAAATTACGTCATTTGGACGATTAAGGTTTAAATGTGCTTCATCACTTAGACTGATTTGAATCGAACTATTTAAACAAAATGTTCACTTTTTTTGAAATATAATTCAATAACGAAAACGTGATGTTCTCTAACGAAAATGTTAGCAGTCAAACTGTTTTCAACACTTTACAGCACAAATGGTTTCAAATTCAAATCTTTCTTTATTTTAAGTACACTCTTAAATGTGAAAGCAATCACAAAGAATATACATTTTTTTGCTGGGACACTCTCCTCTTGCTGGTAACATTTTAATTTATTTTAATCAAATCCAGTCTTTTGTAAAATGTTTACATGTTTATTACTTAATTCTCAGGCGACACATTAGGTGTACATTAGTTCCTCCTTAAAAATTAAATTAAAACAATTAACTTTGTTTAAAACTGCTTTCAAATCTTTACCAATCTCACCCACCTTTCACCCTCTCTCTACTCACTCTACTCACCTAAAACCCTACATTATGTTCCAAAATTAGGCAGCAATTATGTCTTTTGCTTAATTATTTAATATGAAAATAATGCGAGACATTATTTATAATTTCCTACAGCACTTAGGCCATTCATAGATCAAATTACAGCAATTAGAGCTCATAAAGTAATTAAAATAAACAACAAATAATACATAAAAGTTTTTTTTACAGAAATTTTGTGAAAAAATACCCAATAATTACACTAGTTTACAAGCTTTTTTTCCGTAAAATGCAACTTCAGGAAAATGTTGAAAATCCTAAACGTTGGTAGAAGTTTCTACTTATCAACAATGTTGATAGCATGCGATTGTTAGCATTGTTTCTAAATATGGCAACACTAAATGTTTAAGTTGCTTACCATAGGGTAACATAGAGACGAGACGTAATTGTCAAAAACCTAAGTCTGTTGTCAAAAACCTGCCTCTCGCAACAACAAAATACATGCTAGTCAATGTATTTTGTTGTTGTATCAAACATATTTTTTGTTTGACAAATCCTAGTGTCTCGTCTCTATGTATAATTCTCTATGGTGCTTACATTAACATCGAAAACTCTAGAATTCGAATATACAAGTTTTGCGATCTCCTGAAAAATTTTTAAATTCCACTTAAGTTGTTTTGTTCAAAGTCCACAGATATGTTTTATTCAATGAACAAAAAAAATATATTTTTGTTTGTAATCTAGTGTTATCAGCCATTGATTGTTGATTATTGATTGCCAAAATTAAACCAACACAACACTGTGACTGGCCCTTTAAATACTGGAACAGAAGCTGAGGAGCAACAGAACAGCATTAAACATAAAAGTATCGTATGGCGTTTTAATGTGCTCATTTGTGTGGTTAAATATCCCGCTGTTAATTGACGATTTTGTTTATGCTGCATTCAATATTTAAACAAAAACTCAGGCAGACATTTTGTTTATTTAAATATAAAATTTTTGCCAATTTCACATAATTTTGAATTTTTATATTTCTTTTGTTTGTTTATCCATATTGTAGGGAATTGTAGCCTTTTTTATGGGTTTCGCTATTAAAAAAAAACCAACTGCCAAAAAACAGCATACAACACGTTTAATCGTAAAGATTGTCATAAAACTTATAAAATTTGGCCATTTAAACAAAAATTCTGTTTAAACTTTTATTATTTTATATTTTTTCACAGTTTCTTATTTTTAAAGGAATTTACATTGAAAATGATTTCATTCATAAGCATGATTAAGTTTGTGTTTGTTTAATATAAAACGAAATTATTTAAATTGTTTAAATCATGTAAATAGTTTGGCTGTCTTATCATTTGGAAAAAAAACTAATCTAGTTTCTTGTTAGTTTAACTGACTGGCTGACATTGCACATTTCAAATTCTTAAAAAATATAATTGCAAATAATATGACATCATGTACTAAATATTTAAATGCTAAAGTTTATTTGATTGCAATTTAGTTTAATTTATTAGTAACATATTTTTTTTTCGTGTGGAAATATTGCAGAAGATAATTATTATTATTATTTATTTACCGTATTAATCATACAAATTACATGTTTAAAAGAAAATCTTACAACTTGTTTACATGTCAGTGTCATAATTTAAATTAAATTTTATGATCTTTGTTGGGTTTGTCTTACAACTCTGTATTCAGCGAAAAAAAAAACAGCAAACTTTTTTATGGTGGGTGGTTAAACAGATTTATACATTTTTTAAATTGTCAAGCTTTAGGGCATTGTTCTTTGTACTTAAACGTGATTTATAATTAACAACCATAGTTGAATTAACCCCCCCTTTGTGCAGTAAAGTATTGCCAACCAAAGATAAAACTATTTAACAGATTTATGTTTGGTTGGCAATTCCATAGAGAGTTACAGTAAAAATTCTAAAATTCATCTTTATAAAACACTATAGGAATAATCGCCTATTATTATAAAAGAACTCATGTAATTTGTATTCACTTTAAATATTCAAAGGAAATTTGTATGATTCATACCATAATTTGCAACAATTTAAACCAAAAAAAATAAATATTGATCCAGACATTTGAAGCACATATGCTTTATATAAAATATAATTAATACCTTCTTCTACACATTTAAAATTTCAAATAATGTTTCTACGCCATAAATTGAAGCGTAAGCACACAGCAAATAAATGTTTAATATTTATGAAAATGATTTATGATACAAACTGAATCAAAAAAGGAAAATTGCATATAAATAAAAAATCCAATAACTAAAAATACTTGCAAATATAATGACTGGCTACTGGCTGGCAATGAGAAAACACTTGAATAAATAAATGAATAAATAAAATTTAGACAAATAAAACAAATAAACATTACAAATCGTTTCATATTAACCAAAAAGCACGCAAAAAGCTCTATAAAATACTTATTAAAATTGGCAACAAAAATTGAGTCAACACACAAATTTGCTTAACCCTCTAACCAAAGAGTGCCTCAAGGCATGCATTACAAAACACCAATTATCTCAAAAAGTTATTAATTTTTATACCCTTCACCTTCGTGAGAAGGATATACAGTGGTGGCCACCAATTTAAGACAAATACTTGAATTTTTTTCATCAACTGAATTTTAAGTGCGATAGAGCCAAAATAAAAGGACCTCTAAGGGTATGAAATTTATTATTAATGTTTCTAGTTTCTGAAAAATGTTTGGAAAAATCGGTAAAACATATATGGACAAAGATATGTGGAAATACGTTGACTAGGGATGCCAATCCCGAAATCCCGATCCCGAAAATCCCGGGATTTTTCGGGATCGGGATTTCCCGAATCCCGGGATTTGTGAAAAAGAATCCCGGGATTTTTCGGGATTAACAAATCCCGAAATATTATGAGATTTTTGATATTTTAGGAAGATTTTTGAAGCTCCCAAAATACTTAAAAAGCAAAATTTCAGCATATTTATAATACTAATCTCTCTTCAAATCCAAACGCAGCCAGATTTTTTCATTTGAATCAGGGAGCAGCACGTCTCCCTTGCATTGACAGGCTTTTACACAATTTACACTTTTACGAAATTTATGTTCAAGTTATTTTCTGAAGGGGACTAGGGGCAAATGCAGCCCGATTACCGCAGTATTCTACAGTATAATTCCAGAGTACTTACAACTTATTTTGTGCAAAATTTTATAAGGATTGCCGCATAATCAAGATATTTATGACTGCTCAAACAGTACTCCGGGGGACAATTGTATGGAGCTAGCGGAAATCATGGACCATTTATTTTAATTTGATGCATTAGTTTTTGATTTGTTATATTTTTACTTAAATATATTAATGAAATTAATTGTTTTTATTGTTGAATTTGATGTTTTTGACGTTTAAGTAAAATCCCGAAGTCCCGAAAAATCCCGAAATCCCGAAAAATCCCGGGATCCCGAAAAATCCCGGGGTCCCGAAAAATCCCGGGGTCCCGAAAAATCCCGGGATCCCGGGATTTACATTTCTAAAATCCCGAATCCCGGGATTTGTAAAACCCAGTCCCGTTTGGCATCCCTAACGTTGACCCACCTCAGCGAACATCCGCTGTTAATAACATGATATGACCGAAACTAATGGAACTAATAATACGAAATTTGGTCCGAATATTTTATAATAATAAAATTATAATGATATAAATGTTAGAAAATATGTTTATTTAAAAAAAAATTTTTTTGGTCAAGTTGTAGATAAATCTTATGAGTTCGTGGTTAATATGTATGAATTGATACAGTCGAATAAAACACACTTGTATGTTAAAACAGTCCTCATGCATACATATTTGTGGAAATATTTGAAAAAATAATTGACAATTACATGGAATTTGGCAAACAATTTTTGTCTTAAATTCCTGGCCACCACTGTATATAATTTTGTCATTCCGTTTGTAATTTGTACATTTTTCATTTCCGACCCTATAAAGTATATATATTCTGGATGCTTATAGATAGCGGAGTCGATTAAGCTATGTCCGTCTGTCTATTGAAATCAATTTTCTGAAGACCCCAGATATCTTCAGGATCCAAATCTTCAATAATTCTGTCAGACATGCTTTCGAGAAGTTTGCTATTTAAAATCAGCAAAATCGGTCCATAAATAACGGAGATATGAGCAAAAAACCGGGACAACCTCGATTTTTGACCTATTTTTGATCTATATCTGGATTACTAAGTCATTAATATAGACAATATGGATATCTAATGATAGATATTTCAAAGTCCATTGCAACGATGTAGATAAGGCTATAGTAAGTTGGATCTTCAATGGGTCAAAATCGCGAAAAATATTTTTTAAACCGAATTTTTTTTTCATCAAAAATTTTTTTTGTCATATATTTTTATTCCAAAAAAAAAAAAATTTTAAAAAAAATTTAAAATTTAAATATTTAAAAAAATTTATTTTAAAGTATAATTTGGTGAAGGGTATATAAGATTCGACACAGCCGAATATAGCTCTCTTACTTGTTTTTTTTTTAATTTAACGGTGACTTTAGTTACAGATTTGTTAACATTTCCCTCGAAGTTCGAAATGCATTCTGACTTTTAGTTTTTGTTCTGTCAGCTGTCATAATTTTAGCATGTGAAATTTTGTGTGATTTTTTTTAAATAAAAGTTTTAATAACTTTTAGTCGCCCGATCTATTTGAGATATTTTTTTTTTAATGGTAAGATATTCTTCTTTCAGCCTATGAATTTCTAAATGTTAAACAATTAACAAAAAGTGTGTTTAGAACGCAAAAACTAGGGGGTGCGTGCCTCAGGGCACTGTTGCGGGTATTATTTTTTAAAATGATAGGAATGGCAGATAGAGACCGCAGACGGATGAAATTATCCGCCTTGACTCATGATCAGTTGGTACTCCACAAGATTATCTACAGCCAGGAAGTTCAAAAGTTGGCGAAAAAGCTAAATATTCAGTTAATGACGGCCGTTATGACAATGTCGACCACTTTCCAATCTGTTTAGGCAAAAAAGATGGTGCACATTATGCAAAAAGTCGAAAACACAGTGTGTTTGCTCAAAATGCGATCTTCATTTATGCTTCACAAATGCCAAAAAATGTTCGTAGAAAGTAAAACATATTTTCTTACTTTTTGTATATTTTTTCATTAGTTTTTCAATAAAATCGTAAAATCGTTTTTACACCTAAACCGGCAACAATGCCCTGACTGACTGGCACTCTTCAGCTGGTTCCTAAACATAATTTGCAAATTAGTTTCTGATGGCTGTTCTGAGTTTATTGGGTCATAATTATCATAAAAAAAATTATTCCACAACTTTAAGGGTTAATTTTGTTTAATTTTCAAAATAAACCGCCGCCTTGGTGGCGGTTTATTTTCGGGACCCCGGGATTTTTCGGGATCCCGGGATTTTTCGGGATTTCGGGATTTTTCGGGACTTCGGGATTTTACTTAAACGTCAAAAACATCAAATTCAACAATAAAAACAATTAATTTCATTAATATATTTAAGTAAAAATATAACAAATCAAAAACTAATGCATCAAATTAAAATAAATGGTCCATGATTTCCGCTAGCTCCATACAATTGAGTATGAGTAACACGCAAATGTTTGAAACCAAAAAAAAAATATATAAAAAAAAAACATCAATGTAATAATTTTTGTCGTTTATTTTGGAGGATTTCTTGTTTAAATATTTATTTTTATTTGCGCTATAATAATTTTCTTTTATAATTTGTTTAATTTAAACCATAATATTTAATATTTACTTTTTGTTGCTTTCATTTATTTCTTTTATTTATGCCGAAAACAAACGTCAAAAAAACACAAACAAACCCGAAATATTGTCACTGCAAAATAATAAACAACAGCTAGTGACAGACACACATGCTTTTGTTGCTTTTTTATTGGATTTTTTTTCACTCCTATAAAAAGACAACAAAACCAAACAACAAATGTTTACTTAAAATAGAAAATTAATTATTGGCAGCTTATTTTGTAGCTTTATGATACAGTGGCTAGAGAAATAAAATAAATTAAATTATTTAGATTTTATCTTAAAGTTTATATTAACTTAATTTAAAACACACATTTGAGGAGCCGCAGAACAAAAGGTACTTTTTCGAATTTTTTTAAAAATTGATTTTTTGCTATTTTTATAATATTTGGGTTGAAATCTTCTAGAAAAAATCAATTTCTTAAAATTTTGAAATTTTCAAAAAAGTACCTTCTGTTCTGCGGCTCCTTATTTATTAAGTGTCCCCTATATTGTTAATCACTGTATGTTTTTTATATGGGAGGAAACAAAAAATTTGAAGTTGTTTAAATACTTAAAATTCGCTTTGTTTTGTATTTTATCAAGGTTCAAGTTTAAAGTTTAACTTTTTAACTGTTCTGGATATTGAAAATGAAATTGTCCTTAATTATACCCTTCACCTTCGTGAGAAGGGTATATATAAGTTTGTCATTCCGTTTGTAATTTGTACATTTTTCATTTCCGACCCTATAAAGTATATATATTCTGGATCCTTATAGATAGCGGAGTCGATTAAGCCATGTCCGTCTGTCCGTCTATCTGTTGAAATCAATTTTCTGAAGACCCAAGATATCTTCGGGATCCAAATCTTATTCTGTCAGACATGCTTTCGAGAAGTTTGATATTTAAAATCAGCATAATCGGTCCACAAATGGCTGAGATATGAGGAAAAAACCAGGACAACCTCGTTTTTTGACCTATTTTTTACCTATATCTGAATTACTAAGATATTAACATAGACAATATGGATATCTAATGATAGATATTTCGAAGACATTTGCAACGACGAATATAAAACCATAGTAAGTTGGACCTACAATGGGTCAAAATGGGACAAAAATTTTAACCAGAATTTTAAAAAAAAAATTTAAAATAACAATTACAAATCACTAGATAATACACATAAGATGTAAACTTTAATTATGATACGATTTTATTGTAAAACTAATGAAAAACGATACAAAATATAAGAAAATATTTTCTTATATTTTTCTACGATATGAAACCGTAATATTTCAGCAATACAACAATCGGCCAAAATATACAATAGCTGTTAAAAACTATTTAGAATGAAGTGGTTGGGAAGTTTTTCTTCACCCGCCTAATAGTCCAAACCTTGCCTCGTTTGAATATAATTTCTTTCGTCTGATGCAGAACGCTCTCTTTGGGATACGCTTCACTTTGAAACAGAATATCCGATATTGGCTTGATTCGTTCGTTTGATTGGCCTCAAAAGATAAACAGTTCCTTTGGCTCTGAAACCATATGTTGCCAGAAAGCTGGGAAAAGGTCATGGCTAACAATGGTCAATACTTTGAACTTATATAAAAAACAAACTAAAGCAAATTTCGAAATTCTGGAGATATACCAAATATTTTTCCTTTCGCCCCATATGTATTAGAAACAACCAAAAGAAACATGTATACAAATTACATTAGTATGAAAAAAAAACTTTAAGAATCATATACACAGCAACAAAACAACCAACACATTTGTTTGAATGGCAAATTTATGAGCCATTTCGAGGTTGTCTTCTGTTTTGAATTTGGACAACAAAAACAACAGTAAACATACAAAAATTATTAGACAGACACATGATGTAAAACAGAAAAATGAACAAGAAACAACACAGAGGAGCAACAACAAACACAACGTCAACAACCGCCCTTTGTATGCCCGAGCGAACATTTTAGTTTGACGACTAATCACTCAAAATCTGTACAAAAAGAAGAAGAACAGAGATACATACGATGAGTAACAACAAACAGCAACAAGAAATTCGGTGACCATTGACATATGTATTCGGAATACTACTCACATACGTACGTTAGACAAACACACTCCCATATACATATTTCATAACACACAGAGCAAGACAGACAGTGTTTAATAGAATTCTATCGATTCTAATGGAATTGCAACAAGTGCATTGGAAACGGTTGGATGTTTTTTGAATTGCAGCATACAGTTCGAGCAAAATATTGGAACGAAGATTTTCAAGTCAGATTTTCATTGGAAACCTACCAGATGTGGCAATTATAGTGCTCACAGTATTATTCAATGCGATATTGTCTTGGAAAATCTCCCAAATTATAATGTTACCCAAGCCAGGAAAGGATTTGATATTGACATCATCCTACAGACCTATTAGCTTATTGACTTGTATGTCTAAATTCCGTAAGAAACACGGAACAATTGAGCAAGTTAACCGCCTAACTGGAGAGATACGAAAATCTTTCGAACTAAAAAGGTACTGTTCGGCAATATTTCTAGGCTTTTGACAAGGTTTGGCATAAAGGTATAATACACAAGATTAAATGCCTACTGCTTTCTATTACACACAAAGTACTAGAGTCTTATCTATCGGATCGCTTGTTTAGGATAAAATTAGAATAAATACGATTATGTGACAAGCGACTATCAATGCAGGACCATCCCTGTACTTATTATACACCTCTGATTTGCCCGAGTCCGAAGAATTAACCATTTCCATCTTTGCAGATGACACTGCAATTCTTAGTTCTAATGTGGACTTAAATGTAGCATCTAGAAACATTGATAATCATCTCAGACACGTGCACAGAGAAAACAGATTCGTGATAGCAACCGAATTTGTTGCCAATCGAATGGTTCGGTTGCACACATAGAATTTTTCAGTTCTAACAACAGAAAGTCACTTGATAAAGAAGAATTTCAGTTGAGGCAACCAAACTTTAGTTGCCTTTTCCAAAATATTGTAGCCACAACTGTAAAATTCGGTCACTAAGACAGAATCATTCGATTGGCAACAAATTCGGTTGCTATCACGAATCTGTTTTCTCTGTGTGGAGACGTGGTTAAACAATTGGAGAATACAAGTAAATGAATTCAAAAGCAAGCACATAACGTTTTCACTTAGGAGAAACCGGTTAACCGAGTAATACAAACCGGATAATCCGGTTAACCGAAAATCAACATTTCAAACTAACCGGTTCGCAAAAAATCGATATTTTGAACAAAAACCGGTTTTTCGGTTAACCGGATTATAAACACTACTCCATAAAGATTGTTGTCAAACTCAGCAAAAGCTTGCAAAATCATCAAGAGCAACAGGATTCATCCAAAAGCAGGGAAATTGGGTACCATATGAATTGAATTGATTTTATATGTCTGAAATCATTTTTGCACCGAATCATTACTTGCGATGAAAATAAATACATTACGATAACCCGAAGTATAAGAGATCGTAAGTGAAGATCGGTCAACAAGCCGAATCGACGCTGAATGCTGAGTAGGACCAAAAGGGAGCTATCTGCCATACAATAACAGGGAACCTGTACCGAAGGCAACTAATTCGTTTAAAGCGAGAATTGGCCGAAATACGCCCAGAATACATATTGCAATACCTGTTAGAGACTATTTAGAATGAAGGGGTTGGGAAGATTTGCCTCACCCGCCTTATAGTGCAGTTCTTTTGGCACGGAATCCATATGTTGCCAGAATAATAGGAAAATGTCATAGCTAATAATGGCCAATACACTAATACCCCGGTTTGCGTCGCTAATTGGGCCTGGAGAAAAGCAACGCAAAACGAAGAACGATTTTCCAGACATTTGTATTGATTTTCATTTAATTGGTTCTTAGATTCATAATTTTTGCTAAAAAAATAGATTTTGCAATACAAATATTGACATATTAACGATGCAACATCGAAGACATGCGACGCAAACTGGAACAAAAACGATGCAAATCGAAGCACTAACAATTCAACTTCGAAGCCATACAACGCACACTGTGGTAAATCACAAATCTAGCTGGACAAAATTAAAAAATAAATGTCTGGCAACATTCCATCTGATCATTTAATGAGCTTCTCAATACAATAGGGAACTGTAATTCATGTTTTGTTTTTTGGTTTTTAGCTCCGATTAGGAAAAACTAAGCTTTAAAGTCAGTTGTTGTCAACAGGTACATTAAGATTTCATAGAGAAGTGTATTTTTTGTGTGACTTTGGTTTATGATTAAAAAGGCTATGGTGATTTTATTGTCATAATTTTTTTATATTATTATTAAGCTCTATTTCAAGGAAATATGCAACAATTTTCATTTAATTATTTCCATTGTAACTATTAAAAAAAACTATTTTTTGTGAGAAGATCAGAAATTGGAAAAAATAAAATATTTCCTTTTTTCAAGTAGAATTAAAGCTGTTTATTCCGCATAGTTCCGCTGTAGAACTATATTTGGGTTAATCTGTCAAGTGTTCACTTTAAGGTAAATCAAAAACATCTTGCGCATTTTTGCGACCACTATACATTTTTTTCACTTTTCCAGTATGACCTACACAAAGAAAAAATAAAATAGTTCCTTTTTTCAAGTAGAGTTAAAGCTGTTTATTCCGGATAGTTCCGGTGTAAAACTATATTTGAGTTAATCTTTCAAATGTTCACTTCAAGGTAAATCAAAAACATCTTGCGCATTCTTGCGACCGCCATAAATTTTTTCACTTTTCCAGTAGACTTCTACTTTTTCACGAAAGAAAATTTTTGAAGAATGGGTAAAAACTCCCAAAATACATTGCGAAAAAAAAGTTGGTTTTTTATAATCGTTTATATATTTGAACTCATTTTTTATATGATTCATAAGTGAGAAGTGAACCCAACGTGATTTATTAATTTTGTCCAGTTAGATTTGCGATCTACCACACTGTGCAACGCAAACTAGAATAAAATCAACGCAACTTCGAAATCACAGAAATTTTATAAAGACGCAACTTCGAAACCGACTCAGAACGAAGCGACGCACACCGGGGTAGTTTGAATAAATTTATATTATACAAATGTTTCAAAATAAAAGCTAAAAATTTTAAAAAATCTCGCATTTTTTATTCATTGCGACGATGTCGAAAGAAAAATGAGTCGAACAAATTTGTATGAAAAACACATACCCCCATATGCATAAACATTTTATAAATTTATCAAAGGTTTATGAAACAGATTTTGTATGGAAATTTTGTTTTATAAACTTTTGATAAAATTATAAACTGTTTATGCATATGGGTGTTAGTTTTTAAAATTCTTTCGAATAGTTTTCATTCAACAAACTAATTATTAAAAATTTTCTGATTTTAAATATATTTTATTACATTATTCGAATAGTATACAATCCCAAGTATGGAAAAATAATGAAAGGTATATAATTATGTTTGGCTTATATTCTCTTATATATTTTCAATGAAATCGAAAAGAAAAATTCAAAGAATTTGTAACAAAATTAAAAAAAAAAATATTAAATTGGAATTTTTGAAAATGCTTTAAAAAATTGATGGCTGTTATCCTAATTAGACAAAAATTCATATTACAGAATTCATGAGTATTAGATAGGTGATTATATTAAAAAATTCCAAAAAAGATTAAAACTTGTTTCTTACAAATCGGAAGAATTTTCAATAACTCCAACCGATTTTTGACTTTTATATTATTTTAAAAAAATAATTCTATATAGACTAAGACATTCAACATTTTTCTACTACATACAAACAATTTGGGAATGAAATAATTTCAGAAAAATAAAAATAATTATTTCCAAAAACATCCCAAGAAAAACTAGTTCTAGAAAACCTTCATATTAACCCGTACTCATTCCAGTTTAACTTTGAGACCAATGATTTTTGGTCGAAAGGGAAGCATTAAGTAGCAGATACACTTTTCTTGGTTCTAGTCTAGAATAATCTTAAGAAATACTTTAGAATCACAATATTATCACATAGAACAGTTTATAGATGTGGTTGAGATATCACTAGTTCCAAAGTTTTCATTAAACAATCGGAAGTGGTTTTAATTATAATTGTTACATAACTAGATACGAGTATTTTAGAACAAGTTCTTAATACTTAGTACAGTAAGAAAATTTTAAATTAAAAACTCCTCACATTTTTAATTTTTATTATGAAAACATTCTTTTAAATCATCTTAACAAACACTCGACAGAACAACAAATAACACTTTCAGTTTCAACTTCATACCAAAAACGATAATAATAAAACATACGCACGCACTACACGCAAAACGTATGGTGCTTTTCTGTGCAACAACTTAAACTTACCCCAATCAAACAAAATTAATAGTTTTCGATTGTTGTTTTAAATATTGATATTCTCTTTTTTTATTTTTTAATTTTTTTTGTTCTTTAGTTTATTTTTAAATCACTCTTAATTCAATTTAAATCCATACAACAAAATTCATTTATTTATTTATTGGCAGACAATCTCTCCCCCTAAAAAAAAAAAACACTAAAATGACAAGACACACAAGACACTGCACATTTATAGAAATATACACGATTCTATGAGCAATCTATAGACAATTTCAATATTTAGAAGAAAATCTAATAAATTTTCTAGATTTTCAAAATACACTCACACGCAACACAGCAAGCAGCAGCACTGCAAAGGAAAACTGTGTGTCAAAAAATACAAAATAAAAGCGAAATATTTTAAGAAAACCGTATGCGGCGGCGACAACGTCGAATGTTGTTGTGTTCGCGAAGACTTGACCGTTTTATAAGAAATTCACGACTGAATGAAATTATGAACTGTTTCATTGTTTATACTCAAAGTGGTAGTGTAAAATAAAAATAAATAATGAACAAATTGAAATACGAAAATTCTTACAAGCCACCAAACCAATAAACAGCAACTACAAATACAATTCAAAGACAATTTTATATTTACTCAGATATATGACGGCGAACTGAAAAGTTTTTCTAAAACAAATAAAGCAGAACGTCAACACTATTATACCACCATACTACTACATATTTTCCAAAAATTAGAAGTAGTCACAATATTTAAATGGGAAAACCAAGTAATCATCACAATACTGCCACAATACCAGAAATATAAATTTACAATAGTGAATTAATAAGTTTAAGGCATAGAAATTATGCAAAGATAAAAATGGGCATGAGTAAAAAATTTCGATGAGAAAAAACTTTCGGTGAAAATGTGAAAAAATCAAGGTAGTCGTTTTTTTCTTATATCTCGTGTGTCGCAGGCAACTACACCATTTTTCATTGAAATTGAGAAAATTAAAAATGAAATTGAGAATTTCAAATTGAAATTGAGAAAATTCCAAATGAAATTGAGAATTTCCATTTTAAATTGAGAAAATTCCAAATGAAATTGAGAATTTCCATTTCAGATTGAGAAAATTCCAAATGAAATTGAGAATTTCCATTTGAAATTGAGAAAATTCCAAATGAAATTGAGATATTCAGATTTAAATTGAGAATTTCCATTTGAAATTGAGAAAATTCCAAATGAAATTCAGATATTCAGTTTTAAATTGAGAAAATTCCAAATGAAATTGAGAAATTCAAATTGAAATTTAGAAAATTACAAATGAATTTGGAAAAATTCCAATTGAAATTGAGAAAATTCCAAATGAAATTGGGAAAATTCTAAATAAAATTGAGAAATATTATATAAATTATTATGCATTGGTACCGCAGGTATTATTCAAATGGGTCAAAATATAACGAATGGGTCAAAAGTGTTGATAGCAAGAGGTGGGTAATCAGTTATCTGAACTCGTTTTGGTATGTGACAATGCCCCTTGCCACAATCGTTTATGTGAAATTTTCGACAACTCTCCAGCAACACTTTTACCATTGAAATAATTTGGTCCAAAATCAAAAATATTGTGAAGTCAAAGATGAATATACCAACCGTAAATCCTTCAAATGTAGGAGAGCAGAGGATTTTATATCTTCAAGAATTAATTAACGATTCCAAGTCCTATATAACTATGTACTGGAGATTGAAGTAAAGCTATATAACATACAACATC
Organism: Calliphora vicina; assembly: GCF_958450345.1. Lineage (NCBI taxonomy): Eukaryota > Metazoa > Arthropoda > Insecta > Diptera > Calliphoridae > Calliphora > Calliphora vicina. The sequence goes on from NC_088780.1 coordinate 162,783,540, forward strand.
ATTCCACCAAAGCACTTTTTCCGTACCTGTGATTTAAATTTTGCGATTTTCGAGAAAAACTAATTTTTTGGCCATATTTTGGCGAATGTGCCGAATTTTAAATATAGTCTGAAAGTTTTACTAAAATCTGAAAACGCCAACCCTTAAAACGAGAAGGTCAAAGGTCAAATTTTTCAATATTTAGAACTTCTCATGGAAAGATAGCGAAATGTTATATATTTTTGGGCCGATTTTGATGAAACTTAACAAAAATATAAAATGATGAAAAAAATTTCCGTAGCCCCCAAATAACTTACATACATGATTCATACATCAATATGTATATCGGGAATATTTCCGGCTCGGTTGCTATTTGAAGTCGACAAAATCAATCCACAAATGGCTGAGATAGTATAATGAAAAAAACCGGTTGGACCTACAATGGGTCAAAATCGGGAAAAATATTTATTAACCCGAATTTTTTTTCACCAAAAAAATTTTTTTGTCATAATTTTGTTTTCATTAAAATTAAATAAAAAAAATTTAAAATAAAAAAAAAAAATTAGGAAAAAAAATGTTTAAAATAAATTAAAAAACAGCCGAGTATAGCTCTCTTATTAGTTTTTTTTAATCCCGTTAGCCTTTAAAAATATCTCAGATATTATCTTTTCTAAATCATTAATTTTCAATTGTTATTTCGTTCAAAATAGACAGCGAAAAAAGTACGTGAATAAATAATTAAAACTTTTCAGAAAAAAATCCAATGGACTTTCAAAAAAGTAACAAAAGATCTGAAGGTTCTTCGCCACACTGTTCCAAAAGCCATTAAAGAAAGAAAACCTGGATCAGGAAGCAAAAAAATGTCTAACAGATATTGGGTACGACAAAAGAAGTCGAACAACTCTTTCGAAGAGCACCGACCACTTCTATCAGAAAAGCAGTATATTGCCTGCATCCTCAACATCCAACTGAAACAAGTTAATACTAGGGTTTTTATCCCGGGAATTCCCGGTACAAATTTCCCGGGAATTTTGCCAATTTTTCACTACCCGATTCCCGGGAATTAAAAACTGGCAAAAATACATAGAAAACAAGTTAGAACTCTATTTTTTCACCAAAAAACAGTGAAAAGTTTTTTACAGTTTTTTGCTTATATTTCGGCAATAATAGACCACATATTATTATTTATTTGGGTTTTTTCGTATGAAAATTTAAAAAGTGAATTCGTTATTTATAGAATTTATTTATTATTGAATCATTCTAATTTCTTTAAATTTCTTCTTCTAAACCATAACAAAATAGCTTCAAAAATTTATTAAATAATTAAATTTTTCTTCAATTCAAATCTAGTACAAAAACGCTTAAGACAATTTTTTCAATTAATTTTGTAAATGATTTGATTTAACAAAAATTTAATCATTCAAAGTTTGAATTCTAGTTAAGACCCGTCAGTTCACAAAATTTGATTGTAGACTAGTCGGCATCTGGCGAACTCCAAACAATTACCACGTACCACTATGTATTTCTTTGTTTTTCCTGTATTGTAATGGTATATGATTTTTGAAAGACCCCGTATTTTCATTTAAAGTTGTTTAACCTTTTACCCATTTTTCAAACCCTTTGCAACTTCACCAAACTTCTATCATTCAATCGAAATTGTTTAACAATTGTGTAGATCATACCAAAAATGTTCCGTGTATTTGTCTGAATTTTTCCTTGCTCTGAAATGTTTGCTAATTGTTTAAAAATAATTAATTCAGTGAATAGTTGAAAGAAGATATGGATAAAATGAAGATGAAAAATTAATTAAATTTAACCTAATTTAATAGGATAATATCAGGTTCTTCTGAAAATTCCGAATTTTTCAAAACTATCTAAATAAAACTTGAATTTTTTAAAAAGTCAGTTTTTTTAATTTCTTTTACTAATGACTTATGATCAATTATTACATTAATTTATGGGGCTGTAAAATTAGTATAACTGTATTTAGTTTTTATTTGCCAATATTCCAAGAAACCTTTTGTATGCGATAAGTCGGCACCCATATCATGGATTATTAATAGTGGATTATTAAAATAATAATAGTAATAAATTAGTATAATATAATGAAAGTGCCACGCTTGGGACGTGTCGCTGACCACGAATCTGATTTCATAGATTTTATTACATATTTAAAATGTAAAAAATAAATGTGGTGAATTTTTGTTTATTTTATAATCATGCGGCAATAAGTAAGATATAAAAATTTCAAGTCTGAGACTTTTGAATTATTTTTAATTTTGCATTTTTATTTTGAATATCAAATAAGCGGCTTTTTAAATTCTCATAAGGATCAATTCACTTAATATGTATTCTTTAAGAAAATTGTATTTAAATTGAGAATAAAAATTTCATTAAAATATAGAAAAAAACTCCTTGATTTTGAAACGACTTTTCAAATTGCCCTCCTTTATATACTCCCCGTAAAAGGGGAGACCCAAAATCAAACTTCCATCTGCCATCTCGCGTCGTACGCAATTAAATGATTTTCTCACTTGCCATACAAAAATCACTTCAACGAGTACGAATGATTGAGCTGAGTAGAGCAGAGCAGAGCACAACATAAGAAAATTATAAAATTTTCAAATGCTTGTCGTTTGTTCGATCGTTTTTTTTTTTTGTTTTGATTTGTGTATTGATCGGCGGCGACAAACTCACCGAAGATTATGTTCATCATGATCGTCATTAAAACGATTTGTTATTAAATAGAAATCGGCATAAATACAAACAAAATATGCCGATTTAAGTGAGTGAAACTAATAGTTGATTTGCTACTTTGATCATATATATAAAAAAACACATAAAAAACAAATAACAAATATGCATAAATGCTTATACTTAGATGCAGTTGCTGCTTTTTTTGTTGTCATAATCAAATACGCTTAGAGAAATCATTCTAAATAATTTTTGTTTATGTTCTGGAACTCCCGTTTTTTCACCTTGTCACACCCAAAAATGTGTGATGACCATGCCCTCAAATCGTTCGTGCAGAATGTCCAATGTGACATGAGCTGTGTGGTTTAGGCCAAAAGAAGTTGTTAATCACCGTTGTCGGTGTGACTTGGGCAAATTTCACTAAATAGTGAAATTTTTGGGATGCATTGGATGCTCTTGGATCTCATGTGAATTGCTAACGTCACAAATTCGACAATTTTGTTTGTTGACGTAACCATTTATCCAGAAAAAAGCCGCACCGTAAAATGGACGAAGCTCGTGAAACTTTGTCCGGAGAGTAAAGTTCGGAAGTCCCTATTGGAAGACCTTTTAAATAGCGGAGTCGATATAGCTATTTTATGTTGAAATCAAATAACCTACAATCAGGATTGGTACATCAATATATCAGCCCAGGTTCGCTATTTAAAATCGGGAAAATCGGCCAACTACTGACCCATCACCAAATTATACTTTTAAATATTTTTGGTAAACAAAATTATTTTTTTTTAATTTTCATTTCAAAATTTTTAAAAAAGTTTTTTTTTACATATGTTTTTGTCAAAAAAATGCCAATTTTTTTTTTTAAATAAAACAAAAATTCAAAATTTAAAAAAAAAAAAAATAATTTTTAGTAAAAAAAATTCGGGTTAAAAAATAATATTCCCGATTTTGCCCAATGATAGGTCCGACTTACTATGGCGTTATATACGTCGTTGCAAGGGCTCGATGAAGAGCTTACCCCTTATTATTTTAGGACTTTTTTCTTTGAAGCACAACAACAATTTTTTAAACCTATTGTAAAACTTTAGTACTTTATGACTATATGACTTGATAGCACACCGTGTGAATACCCCAATAATACATCAAATGAGAGTCATTTCACCTTTCCAACGTATATACTCATAACATCATATTAATTTGGAACGACCGTGGGTGAAAATCGGAAAAAAATTTAAACCCGAATTTTGTTACACCAAAAAAATTTTTTTTCATCCGAATTTTTTTTTTTATGTAAATTTTTTTTTTCGCCAAAAGAACAAAAAATAATTTTTTTTAAAAAAAATTATTGTCAACTTTAATCTTAAGAATATAGCACTCTTATTTCTTTTTATATATTATGGAGCATTTGTGATCATGTCCTAATTATAAATACTAGCATAACCCGGTGCACTTCGCTACCCCTACCCTAGTAAAGTTAAAAAAATATGAATGGAAATACGAAAATAACACATACAAAATTTTCAGCCAATCTGTGTAAAATGGTAAGAGATCTATGCGGACAAAGTTTGAAGAACCTTGCAATTATTACTTTGTATGGGAGGTGATTCACCTCCTTATCCGACCCTTCCCATTTTGGGTGCTATGCCCTCTAATCTAATTCCGTCTATATTCAGCTATACTCCGCACAGTAATAAGAAATGCATTTGCTAAAAGTTCAAACACTTTTACAATTATAGTTCTGCAGAACTACTGAACTTTTACAGAACTACCACGCCCACTATTTCAATCCCGAACAATTTCAGTGAAACTATGCAAAATTATAAAAGAGCCATTTAGACTAAGTTTGAAGAATCTTGCAATTATAGTTCACAAAATATTTAGAAATAACTATTTACTTTGTATGGGAGGCGACTCACCATTTTTTTCGGCCCGTCCCATTTTTGATTAAACTTCATGCAGTGATAAGTAATTGATTCGTATGAAGTTAGAAAACCGTCACAATTATAGTTCGCACATATTATAAAATAACTATTTACTTATGTACAATTTACCCCATATGCATAAACATATTTATAAAACAAAATTTCCATTCAAAATTTGTTTTATAATCCTTTGACAATTTAAAAATTGTTTATGCTATGGGAGTTAGAAAATAAAAAAAAACACCTTCAAAATTTATTTTTGTGACTTTAAATTACTAAAGTCTTCTTCTTTGTTTTCTATAACAACTCTCACTTAAAACAGAGCGAAATCAATACTGTTTAATTGTTTCTCTTATTTATTTACAACAACAAATTGGGCAAACACGCATTGCTTTGTTCACTTTTTAGCTTAAGGTTCACATGTACACGTTTTTGTATATGTGTTAGTAACATATTTAAATGCTTTTAACTCCTAAAAAACTGAACCGATTTCAATAAAATATATATTCTGCACTTCTGTGAATAAATCCCTTTAAAATGGTATATTTATTTACCAAATTGAATGTATAATGTGAGCGTAAAAGGGGTCTAAAGAAATCGACTTGCCTATTAATATTATGATGATGATAACAAAATTTGTTTAAAGTTATCATAATTTAGTTGTAGTTGGAATTTTGACAAATATAACATCGTAACCATAAAGTTGTTAGCGACAAGCATTTATGATGGAGCAGAACATAACATAGTTGCCGCAACCATGTCATAATCATGACTTTTCTCTGCGTGCATATTTATAAGGCATCGTACATGCTCGTATTAATCAAACAACAAAATGCATACACGAATTAACAACAAAAACAGCAACCTAAACAACAACAACATTCACTCTCATTTCGTGAGTAAAATAAAATTGTTTGTAAACATTGCCTGAGCTGAGTGACTGAGACTGACTGACTAATGGACAAAGTGACTGACGGTGGCTGTCAGTCTATCTTGACTGTGACTCCAATTCTGAGTTTCTGGATGTTTTTATTATTTTGTTTTGTTTTTTTTTATAAATGATCATGATCATTATGCATTTGCTCGTATGTTTGTTGTCGTATTTAGATAAATTTTGCCAATTTTGTGCATGTGTTGTCACATTAAGCGGATTTTCTGAGCTTTTTTTTCTGTTTTGCTTTATTTTTATGGCCAATAATTTGTGAGCATAACGTTTTGCTGTCATCGTCACTTTTATTTTTTGTTTTTTAGTTTGTCACTTACAACCTATACCGGCTGTACTGAGGTGGAGGGGGGTTGGAACAGTGTCCTTATGTGGTGTTGTTTTGAAAATTCAACTTAGAAGATCTACACAGTAGGAAGAAAGCTATGCATACAGAATGAAATATAACTAAATTAAAGTAATAAGTTACAAGACACAAACAAATTTGATGCCCTTTGAATTTGGCTGTAGCTTCTACATATTCTAAAACTATACTTTTTGCTTCCATTTTAATAATTTTAATCAAAAAAATACAAAAACTATTTCATTGACACAAACGAACTTCAAAAACAATAACAAGAAAAGCTGCTTAAAAAGTTGTGCCTTTCTAACCCTTTGATCTCCCAATTTGATGAAAAATGTAGCATATTTTCGGGGTTTTAGGGCAACATTATTTGAAAAGAACACGTTATACGCTTACCAACCTGCAAAGAAATGAACACAAAGATGTGTAAAGGCTAAATAAAGACTTCATTTATGCCAGAAAAGAAATCGCCATAAGATCAAGAAATATTTCTTTTATAATTATAATTATAAGATACGTTAAGAATTTTTTTTATTATTTAGGTAACGATAGGAGTAAATGTAGTCAAAGGACATGTTCCTTAAATAAAAACAAAATTTTATTAATAAAGTCTGAAAAATACCAATTAATTCAAATTAACTTTTTTTCCCTTGAGTCCCACTGTCTTAGCGTCATAGTTTACTTATTGCTATCAAAATACAGGCAAGTTTATTAGCGATTTAATGACATCATCAAATATGAAAATAAAACAGAAACGTAACACATACGAGTCAGCCAGTCAGGCAGTCCGTCCATCTCTCGTAAATGGGAATTTAGATTATGAATGTGGGCATAGAAAACAAAAATGACAAATGCGTTTGTCGTATGATTTAAAGGAATGTGTGTGTTTGAAATTTAAACCACAAACTGGTAAAAGGAGAACTACACAACTTTGGTTTTACTACTAATAAAAATACATACATAAATCAAAGAATCAAAATTTGGTCTTAAAATTTTTAAATCAATTTAGTAACAATTTTTTTGTACAAGTACTAAATCTTAAATATCCTCCCATCTTCCTTACGAACCATTTAAGGGTTAATTAAACATTTTATATTTATACAAATGTATTATGTATAACATTCATTCTTAATCTAAATGGAATTTCATTGCCAAGATCGTAGGAATACCTACACACATTTATACACTACAGACTTTGAAACGATATGATGAGTTAAAAGAAAATTAAATACAGAAAATTTCCTTTTTTGAAATGTTCTGTTTGTTCATTGAATGAATTTCTCATCTGTGCAAACGTAAATAAACTGTTTTAATTTTACACACTGACGTTATTTTTTAAAAATATGAATCAATTTCTCTTCGAGGAAATTCTATTGAAATATTGAGAAGAAAAAAATTAATAGAAAAAAAACATTTAAATAAATACATACTTAAGAAAATGAAAATATGTTAAAATATATTTTCAGCACTTAACTAAATCAATAAAATGTTTCGAGCAATTAATTGAACACAATTTTAAAATTATTAAGTGTCGGCGGCGGTGGCGGCGTATACACCGACACATTCTTGGAACGCCATCTAATTAAAAATAAAATTTATAGTTGTTTCACACGTTTTTAAATGCACTATGGGTGTGCACTGAATGATGACAATGTGTTTTTTTTTTCACTGAGTCATTTAAACTAAATTGTGCATTAGAATTTTGGGCGGAAAAAGTATGAATTTCAGGCAACATTTCCAAACAACATTGTGGACCTAAATTAAAGTTTTTACTGGATTTCTAGCCATTTTACAGTCAAATATAAGTTTTTGTATTCTATTAATCGCATTCATAATTTGCTTCTCCTTTAAAATTCCATAATCTTTCTTTGCCATTGTATTAGTTTCGTTATTCGGCCAAATTTTAACAGAATGCAAGTATTATTCCAATTTTTAGCCTAATACAAAACCGAAAATGTACTTATTCGAATTCAAAGAAAAACCTGGTTAGAATATTGTAACACTTGGTATAAATATATAAAGCTTAAAATATTAACCAAATCAGACAATTTTAATTCCTGTCGCATTGCCTCTGAATTTTGGTGGCCATAACACTGTGTGTAATTTTTTGAGTCATGGAAATATAACCATATACGGACAACACTACGTGAAAAAAGACAGTTTGGTCTCGGTATAATTTTTGCAAAAAAGTGATAATATTCTCATGCTCATATCTTGCAAACAGTTCGGAATTTTTATTTACTCTCTGAGGCAAAGTTGTAGCCCTTGTCATAAAGAACAAAAATTGTGAACATATAAAATCAAAAAAACTTCATCTTCAAGATTAAAATCGCAAAAAACATTATCACGTAGAGGTGTCCGTATATGGTTATATTGTCATAACTCAAAAAATTATACACAGTGAAATAGTAGCAAAACTTTCCATCCACTGCATTCTAAATACTATTTAACAGGTATTGCAACATGTGACAGAGCGTTGACATGATAGAATATTACGGTTTCATATCTGGCCGCATATTCTGGGCATTTTTTGTCCAAAATGCTTCAAAAGTATCAGTTGCATTCGGTAAAGGTTTCCTGTGATAGATAGGGTTTCTTTTGGTCCCAACAAATATAGAGCATTACCTTAGCGCCATGTATATTTATCTTTGGTGTCGATTCGGCTGGGCTTCACGTAAGATCTCCATTACAGTTATCATCGCAAGCATAATTTCGGACATACAAAATCGTGTTTCAAGGTCTCTTGGCTTCAATTCGCATGGTACCCAATGTCCCTGGTTTTGTGTGAATCCTGCTGCTTTTGAAATTTCTGCTTGAGTAGCTCCCAATGATTTTGCAAGCTCTTGTTGAGTTTTACAATGCCTCCAATTCTTGGTCTTCAAATCTTCAAATCAAATGTTTGCCTTCCGTGTCAAAATCACCACTTATGAACTGCACAAAAAACCATCTCTCGCACTTTAAAACCGATGGAACACATTCATCATAAGTTTTGGAGAGCAATCGGTGTGCTTCAACGGCACTTTTTTCAAATTAAGAAAGTAAAGCAAAACTTCCCTCATTGGCATTCGACATTTTCGAAGAAAAAAGAACTTAGTTGTAGAATAAATTACCTTTAAAAATGACAAGATAAATCATCTATTGTAAATCCCCAATTTTTAAGTCAATAGAAAGTGAAAAAAAGCTTTATTGTTCTTTGTAAAACAATTTTTATTAGGTGCTGTTATCCACGACATCTTCCTTGTCTATATCATTTCACATAAATTCACATAAAATCATTTTACAATGGATAAATTCTAATCAAATAAAAGCAATAGTTTTTTGGAGTGAATTGCTTACATTTCTTAATTCTGAATTATTATTTTAATGAATTAATTTCAAATTTAATAAATGAATTCAAAGCTGTGATTATGAATGAATAGCAATAAAATTAACATATAAATAAAATTTTTAAATCCTTGTGACTTATCACGTTTTTGCAAAAAGTCCTTCAATTGTGAAAATAGCACAAAAATATAGAGGTTTTAATATTTTTTGAATTAAGCTTTGTTCAGACCATAGGGTACAACTAGAGGCGCAACTGAGAGTAAGCTGAGAGTAACAATAATTCCTCTCTTCACACGTACTTGTGATATGTGGATTCAACATACTTGTGAGAGAAATTAACACATTAAAATACTTGAAATTTTACCTTTGATTTTCCGACTAAATACAGACCGAACCACTTTATTACACTCTTTCTATACACTATTTTATGATTTCTTTTAACAATTTACAGCACATTTTATTTCCGAAACACGTTAATTTTGCTCAAACGAAAAAAAATATTTTGTATTAATTTTTGACACTTAATTTTATTTGTGGTGGAATTTAATTTATTGAACAGAGTTTAAATTTTTGGTATTGAAAATAGAAGAAAATTTACATAAATTTAAATTTTAACATTTTTATACAACTCAGTTGCCCAATTCACAATTGATGTCGTAGTGTTGTAGCATTGTATGTCATAAATATTTTTCAAACAAATTTTTCGAAACAAAAACAAAATATTAATAAAAAATATTACAACATACAACGATACAGCGCTACGACACCAATTGTGAATTGGGCAAGTGTGTCTGGTGAAAATTAAAAAGGCACCAATCTCAAAACTTTGTACTAATACATTCTAACGACTTAGGTTTTTGACAACAGACTTAGGTTTTTTCCCTCTCAGTAACGCTTCTATGGATATATTATTCTATGGTTCAGACATTTGGCAATGTCCAGACAATGAAAAATTTCCAGGGCAATGTAGATTGTCAGTTCACACGATTACAAAACATACATATGTCAGAAAATGTGGCAATTCATTGTAAGCATAGCTGCCAGATTTGAAAATCCTATTTAAAGATGTTTTTTATAAATTTTATTGGTAGAAATGAAAAGGAATATTTAAATTTTGAATTTCGTAAATAAAAATTTTTTGATTTTATATAAATTTTAGGAAAAAAATAACTGAAATAAAACGGAAAAATCTACAGCAACTTTTTCTATTTTGACAAAAAATTTGAGAATATTATGTTTTAGAAAACACTATATAAATTTGAATTGTTATGTTGTCATTCAAATTTGTATTTAAATTTAAAATTTCCTTTAAAAATCTTGACTTTTTTAATTTTCCGATTTTTTGGACGATTTTTAAAATTGGAAATGACGATTTTTTATCGGTATATTGAAGATTTTATCGCAAATTCATCTGGCAGCCCTGATTGTAAGACAATTATCTGACAACGTTGTCAAGCTAAAAAAAAACAAGTTCGAATGACAGTCATTCTGAATTTCAGAATTGATTTTTTTCGCTCAAACACTTTGTTTACCTTTCTTCACTTATGCCTTTATGTCCCGGTCCACACTGTGAAACATTTGCTGCAAAACATTTGAGTTTGTTGATGAAAGGGGAAAGAGGAATGAAAAAGGGAACTTTGTTTCATGTACATGAAGTTTTTGTTGAGTATGTCATCCACATTTATTCGTTTGTAATCGTACTGTACAGAAATGTCAGAAACTGAAAAGCAAAAACTTCACTGTGTGGACACGAATGCAGTTTCAAAAGAGAATTCAAAAATGTTTTGCAGCAAAAGTTTCACAGTGTGGACCGGGACTATCTGACAATAACGCTTTATTAAACTTGATAATCGAAACTTAAGAATTTTTAAGTAATTAAAAAATTTAAAATCGTTTAATATTAGTAAAAATTAAAACTCCAAAAATTTAAATTGAATACCTCGAACATTGAGATATTGGAGTGACCCCTTTCTTTAAATTTCATATATCTGCAAACAATATTTTAAAACTCAAATCCACTTCTGTTAACATTACAAGCTTGAAATAGTAGTTTAAAAATGTACTTAGTTGCCTTAAACAATGTTTAAACTTGTATTTAAACCCCTTAAGAAAAAAGAAACACTTGTGCAAAATAATCGCTCCCTGGTGGTGTAGTTTTGTTGACTTTGTTGCTAATAGAAAATAATGGAAATAATTATTTTATTGGCAAACACTTCGTTCCATGCCCGTGCCCGTAGCCATGGATGCCAATATCCATCCATCGTATGCCATTCAGTGTTGAATAATTAACAATACAATATCTTGCAACCAAACCAGCAGCTCATTCCATGATGATGTAGGTACTTACTTACATATTATGACTCGATTACTGTTGCTGTTGGGTTTTCTTGTTTATATTTTGTGGCACTTGCTGGGATTTTTTTATATTTTGGCTTTTAGCCAAAATATTAATAACCATAAAATAATATACATATCAATAATAACAACAAATAGCAAGAACTAAGTATCTATCTACTCATGTACTTGAGTGTGTTTTTAAACAAAAATTGAACTAATTGCTCCCTTTTATCAGCAACAACGTCTTTTTATTATTGTTTTGTTGTTTTGTATTTACTTATTTATTTATTTTACAATATTCGTTTCTTTTATCTATTTTCCAGCTTAATTGGACAAAATTCCCGTGTGTTTTGAAGGCAGGCCATTGTCATGGCGGTATGGCTACGGCACGTTTTGAAAATCAAATGGGTCTGCAAGATGCAGCCGGCCTTGTAACTGGCACCGGTTTTGAAGGCCATTGCTATTGCACTATTGAACCATACATTGATGCAAAGTTCGATGTGCACATCCAAAAGATTGGCAACAATTACAAGGCATTCATGTAAGTATGAATAACCTGATAAAAACATCTCTCAAACACATTCAAAATATTATCTCATTCATTTTTAAGATGAATAGAACAATTTGTTATTATTTGTTTTGTATTTTACGTTTTTGACATTTGGCTAAGATAAAACATACTTAATCTAATGAACAGCTGTCAAATGGACAATGACATTTAATATAGTTAATTTACAACTGGCAAATTTCCTAAAAACATAACTAAATAATTTAACCATTAAATGAATAGTCAGAGTGTTGCATGCTCTGACTTTCCCACACAACGGAAACGAAAAATTACCTTAAATTAATTTCGACTCTTTTTCAAATAAAAAAGAACTGGATATTTTTCCAACATCGGCTGGGAATGAAGGAAACACTTCAAACCAAGGCCTAACCAAAGAAATATTTTCTGTCAGGACTAGAGATGTGCGATTAATCGAATAAATTTCTTATGAAGCAATTATTTCTTGCATTAAGCAATCAAAATTAATGTCGGTAATAACTTATATCGAGCTTTCTCCGAGATCACACACGGGTCTGGGTAATTCTCTGATCTCCACACTTTCCTCACCGAAACCCGCCGAGAAACCGGTCGATGCTCGTTAGGACACCTCGTCCACTTCCACACTCACAGCCGGCAGTGTGAGTTCCAGCAGCAAGCCCTCATCCAGCGTTTTAGACATAAAAACCGGTCACCAATTTTGAACCACAAGAGCGTGTGAATCCCTTCGATAAGGGTGCCATGAACACCAGCACGACCACCACAACCATCGGAGGTGTATCCACGACATCTTCATCTTCGATTTCTTTATCGTCTATTTCGTCGCGCATCAATGCTCGTACAAGGCCACTGGCACCACATCCTCAAAATGCATCGATTGCTACTAATTCCAGTATCCCTATCAGAGTACGACAGCTTCTAACAAGGACAAGACCAGCTACATCTATGGCAGTTCTAGAGATGTGCGATTAATCGAATAAATTTATCAATAAGCAATTATTTTTTGCTTTAAGCTATCAAAATTAATGTCGGTAATAACTTCTATCGATCTTTCTCCCAGATCACACTATACGAGTTGTTGTAGATGGAATCTAATTAAACGAGTTCAAGACCAATTTCATATCTTTCTAAACGACATTCTATGTCAAACTTCCAATCCTATATTATATTCTATTACAAATGACAGCGACACTTGCCATTCGTATTGAACAAGCCTGCGGGTGTTTTGGGGCAATGAAGCAAAACATGAATGTTACGTTTTACCAAGATCTTGTGACATTCTCTGAATGGAGTTGAGCGAATAGAGTCGATTTTAATACACGCACGTACTCGCATGCCGGATCATGTTGCCTCATCTGTTTTTATGGGAGGTGTAAATATTAAAGAACCAGAACGCTGAATGTTCTTGGCATGTGTATTTAGTGCGATGTCGAAGGAAGCTTTCAAGTGACTTGGTTCTTTAAAACGGTGTTGGAAATACTTCACTCCATCTGATCTCCTTAATATTTACACCACTTATATCCAACCAAAATTTAATACAACTCTCATATATGGGTCGGTGATTCGAAGTGCGAAGGTTCTTATCGGTGACAGCTCTATTGACTCACTGGAACATCGTGCAATGTGGGTTGTGTTTCACTGTTCTACCGATACTACAATGGAATGTGATCTGCAGAAATTAGGGAACTTGTTCCCGAAACCCGCAGTATTTTACGCAATACACGTTCTTCCGTAAGGGTTCATCAATTCGTGGTCGACCGGATCTCAGAACACATTACAGGGATAATTCGTTCGTAGCCGTACAGTCCGTATGTGGAATAACCTTCCTGCTGATTTCTTTTTTTTTCACTTTCATCCTGCCTCCCATAACCTATTTTCATAGTTCCAACATAATGAGCTCTGGTCCTTTGATTAATCACACTTCATAATTTGTATGACCATAAGGAACCTGTTTTAACAAAGCTTTAACAAATTTGGAACGGGTGAGGTCCGATGCCTGGTCGAAAAATGTTGTTTTCTCATTTCCATACTTTTTTATTTAAAATTTTCATTTCATATTTTTCACACTTCTTTAACAAATATTTTCTTATTGTCCAGGCGCAAATCCATCACTGGCAACTGGAAAACTAATCAGGGTTCAGCTATGCTGGAACAAATTACCCTAACTGAAAAATATAAATCCTGGGTGGATGAGGTAAGTAAAACAATTAAGTAAATTCTTATTTATATTTAGATGAAAGCAAATGCAGCCCAAACAAATTTATTAGTAAACAGATATTATTCAGTTGACAATATTTGGGAGAGTGATCATTCCGGAGCAAAGATGAAATTGCCATGGAAACAAATAAGTTATAAAAGATCGTTGCTCTAGACATTACCTTAAAGAGCTAAAATAATAAATTTTTGTTCTAATTCTATTAAAATATATTCAATCTATGAAAATGTCTTCGTTAAAGATTCTCATTTAGTATTTCTTATTAATATTCTCACTCAGATCTCTGAACTTTTTGGTGGCATGGAGGTATGCGGAGTCTCCGTAGTCGTGGGCAAAGATGGTCGCGAGTATATAATCAAAGCCTCAGACAGTACATTCGCTTTAATGGGAGACTCGCAAGAAGATGATCGTAGACAAATTTGTGATCTGGTTACTTCTCGTATGCAGGTAACTAAATACAAACAAAACAAATAAAAATTATATTTAAATAATTTGAAATTCCTTCCAGAATGTCTGTCGGCCCGGCATGAACCAGCAAACGACTGGTGGTAACTATGGTAAATTACCATCACGCTCTTCGGTGTCATCGCGTGGCCAAAGTCCTACCGATGAAATGGGCCCACCTCCTGTGGCACCCACAGGACCCAGACCAGCTCCCATGGGTGGACCACCACCAATACCAGAGCGCACTTCACCTGCTGTCGGCTCAATTGGACGTCTCAGCAGCCGCAGCAGTATTTCGGAAGTTCCCGAAGAGAATGGAGCTTCTACTGCCAGTGCTCCGGCTGGTGGTTTGACAAGACGTGATTCCCAGACATCACAGGCTTCGAATATATCGTCTGCTTCCAGGGTCGGCCAACGTCCTCCGCAAACTCAGACCTCAGTAGTTGAGGATGCGGAGGACACCATGAAGAACCTTAGAAAGACCTTTGCGGGCATATTTGGTGACATGTAGGAATTAGCCAACAAAAAACGCGGAAGAACAGCGAGCGAATCGGGTCATAGCATGACTGGTGAGAGCGGCAGCGGTAGTGGCAGTGCACCTACCACAGGCGTAGGTGGCATAAGCGTCAGTGGTCTCACCAGTGCCGGTAGCTCGTTCTTGGGCAAGCAATTCTCGTTTACATCTGGAAAATCGAGCACTTCGGCTTCGTCGGGTCTGGGTGATTCTGTGATCTCCACACAACCCTCACCGAAACCCGCCGAGAAACCGGTCGATGCTCGTTCGGACACCTCGTCCACTTCCACACTCACAGCCGGCAGTGTGAGTTCCAGCAGCAAGCCCTCTTCCAGCGTTTTAGACACATACGAACAGGAATCTAAATACAAACCAGTCACCAATTTTGAGCCACAAGAGCGTGTCAATCCCTTCGATAAGGGTGCCATGAAAACCAGCACGACCACCACAACCATTGGAGGTGTCTCCACAACATCTTCATCTTCGATTTCTTCGTCGTCTATTTCCTCGCGCATAAATGCTCGTACGGACAGCACTTTCAAGTCGCCGCCACCACCATCAAGACCACCGCCACCACCTCCTCAAAATGCATCGATTGCTACTAATTCCAGTACCACCTATCAGAGTTCGACGGCTTCTAACAAGGACAAGACCAGCTACATCTATGGCAGTTCCACTTCCATCGAAACCATAACACGCATGGACACAACAACAGCTACCGGTAATACGGTAAGCAATGCCACAGCCTCCACCAGTCTGGGCTACAGCAGCCAGAGTCCTACAAACACCAAGTTGAGAAATGACCCAGCAAACACCAGCAGTGACTGGAGAACTGCTATCACTGCTCCGTTAAGCACTGGCATACGATCGGCCAGCGTTTACAGTGCCCCGGCAGCGGTCACCCTACCAGCCACCGCTAGTGAAGATGCTCAATCAACAGCAGCCGCCTCGAATGGTTACAATGCCACAACTGAATTGCCGTCGTACACACGACCCTCGTACTCAAGATCCGAAAGCAATGGTAATTATCTAGCCGTGGGTGTATTGCTGGTCAGCCTTACACTACGAAAATCCTAAATGTTCATCCATAACTTCAAATATATAGGTCCACATCTTCATTTCAACCCTCAACCAGCGTATCAACCACCACCATCATCAACATCATCATCACCATTATACAACTTCATTCGCATTGATCCATAAACGAAAAACAAACATCCTTTCTGTTACCTATTTTTTTTTCATTTCAAAACCACACAATCAACTATATCGCGATCAATTATTCCCTTTTGAAAAGTCTTCAAAACGTTTTATTCCAACGCATGAACCTTGAGAATGTCTTTGAACCGACAAATTAATGTGTTTCTTAGTTAAATCGCATGAACAAATTAAAGAAAATCCCCAAATCGCGTTACTAATAAATCAATTAATTAAATGGTGTCAATTAACCAAACAATCGACCAATCAGCCTGTCTGCCTGCCATTCATCATTATGTTACTACTTACTCCCCATTTGAATTCTATTCCATGTTTTCGTTAAATTGTCAATGAGTGCTGCGTTATTTTGAAATTTTGTATTTTTTTTTGTTTAATTATTTTTTGTGTAAAGAGTTAAATACTCCTCTATATGATACTTATAAATAGAACAAGTATAGAAGGTCAAGTGTCAGTTATTGAGTATTTGAAGAGAATCTACTCGTAAAAAAGACCCATAGACAGACCATACAAGTGGTTAAACGATGATCCACTGTTTAGTTGAATTTTTTTGTAAGTTCATTGAATTTTTTGTAACAATTGCTCAATAATTTTTTTCTCTTAAAAGCAATCAAAACAGCATTAAATACAAATTATTGCATCCAAACTAATAAAAAACAATATAAACAGTATGTATTTATAATATAATAAATACAACAGTAAAATAGTTAAAACTTATAAAATACATAACAAATTGCAAATATTGCACGTTGGGATGAGAACTCACACATAATCACCGCTTTTAATGTACTTCTTATACTATAAAAAAATATATATTTAAACAAAAATTCTATGACAAACATTTTAAATTTATTAGGTCAAGATCGTTTAAATGTATCGATCGTTGTATGTTTAGTAGATTGTTTTCGTTTATTAATCTTGAAATGAATGTTTTCAAGAAATCCTTTGATATTTGAAATAGGGTTTTAGAAGCAAAAACCTACGACTACATCGATTTGTTACCCAAAATATATAAAAAATGAATTTAGTTTTGGAGAACCCAGATAATGTAAATTCACTCAAATACTAGAAATACTTTCTGCATTGTCTACACGCAGAGAAAAATATAATTGGGCATGGTTACTGTAACCATTGAAATAGTGTTACAAGATTTTGAACAATATTATAGTCACAGTAACTATTTACATGATTGTGGTAACCATAATATGGTTAATTTATGATTCACATGATTGTATCAACCATATATATGGTTACAGTAAACAAATATATGTTTGTGGCAACCATATTTATGATGAATAATTTTATCATAATATGGTGCTATCAGATTATGATAAGCCTTAAGCCGAGAGTAACATAATATGATAAGTCCTTCATCATATGAATGGTTGTCACAAACATACATATATTTGTTTACTGTAACAATATATATGGTTGATACAATCATGTGAATCGTAAATTAACCATATTATGGTTACCACAATCATGTAAATGGTTAAAATTTTTTCTATGCGTGTATGTTTTAAGAATCACCAAAATCAGACAGTGCTAGTGAAATATATCATTCATATTGATAGTTCTAATGATGTCTTAGTTGTAAGTACAAACAAATTTTTTTCAGGGATGTCTATTTTAGTGTGGGCGTGGCATTAAATTTGAAAATATTGCTTTGATACTACATTGCATACATATACAATAAATCAAACAAAAGATATTTCAAAAGCATGTTCAACAAAGAATAACGCATGTTTAAAGTTTGGATCGACAATGGGACAATTATTGTTTAATCCGACTATTTCGAGGTATAATAATATACCAGGTTATTGTTTGAGAAAAAAAGAAATACGTTGGAATAAGTAAATTGTTTGTCTCTTTACACATATTTACCGTTATAACGGGAAAAATAACCAAATAAAGCAGCATTACATACATTTAACATACCCGCGTAAAGGCAGCCTTGCCGGTTAGAGGGTTAACAGATATATTAAAAATTAACAGATTTTCACATACAAAAATGGTTCCTCATACGAAATGGTTAAAAGATTTACATGTTTAAGCGGTAAACAATTTTCATATTGGGTGTATGACTCGGGATTGTTTCAAATTTATAGCTTCTAATTTGAAACATTTGTACAATATAAATTTATTCAAAGTCTTGGCCATTGTTGGATATGAACTTTTCCCATATAAGGATGCCGAACAAAATAACTGCTCATATTTTGAGGCCAAGAACGAATTAAGCCAATTCGTTCGTACACTGTTCCAGAGAGAGAGCGTTCTGCATCGATAGAAACAAATATTATTCGTACGGGGCAAGGTGACGCGAAACTTCCCAACCACTTCTTTATAAATAGTTTTTAATAGGTATTGCAACATGTGGCCGAGTGTTGGCATGATGGAATATTACGGTTTCATGCCTGGCCGCATATTCTGGGCGTTTGCTAACAATGCTCGCTTAGCAGCTCATAAAAGATAGGACCCTTTTGGTCCCACCAAATACATAGCATTAACTTAGAGCCATGGATACTTGGCTTTGGTGTCGATTCGGCTAGTTGGCCGGGCTTCACATAAGATTCGGGGCAATAATGATTTTCTTTTATAGCGTTCAAGCATCATTTCGGACACGCAAAGTCGTTTTAAAGGTATCTCAGCTTTTGGATGAATCCTGCTGCTTGCAATTGCTGATTGAGTAGCTCTCAATGACTTTAGTTTTACAACAATCTTCATGGAGTAATGCCTCCAATTCTTGGTCTTCAAACTTTTTTAGCTGGCCTGGGCAATCTTTGTCTTCCGTGTCTTCTGAACCGCATGTTAAAACCGTCGTATGTGGGAAGCAAAGCACTCTCAAATGTTATTTTATACTGAATAATGAATTCGTAAAGCGCAATAAATTATTTGTAATAATAGGATTCAGTAACTAACCTTACAATCATCACACAGTTGTCAAATATATGTTTGACTTCTAAGACCCTTTCGTGTTCATATTCTATACATCAAAAGCAGTTTTATTTAAATTTATTATTTAATTGCTTTTATTTATTTCTTCACCGCCCATTCACAACAGCTTTCATCTCATCTCAAGATATTTTATTTATTATTTTTCTATTCAATTTTATGCTTTTGTATTTTGAACTGCACTTATGTTATAAAATCAAATTAAAAAAATATTTTTACTACTGCACAAATTGGCTTAGAAATTGCGGCACTCTCAAGTAAATATTGTCAATTCAAAATAAATTCTACGATTTTTAGCTGTGTCAATAATAATTCAAGAATACTTAACAAAAATGAAACAAAGTTAGAAAAATTACTATATTTCCCCACTCAAATTCTTAAGATGGTGGATCAGCGCTGGTTAATATGTTACCTGAGTTAATAAACAAATAATTACTTCTTTGAGCTATATTTTCACTATTTGAGTTGATCATATCTTAAGACATCTGAGAACGAGTATGTAGCTGTTTTTTTTATATGAAGTTATTATAACTTAAATGGTTGACAGAATCCGCTCACAATTAAAATCTATTTTATTTTATTGTGATTTCTCAAAAGCTCTTATCTATTCCTTGCTTTTTCTCTGTTAGAGTGGCAATATAATTTTTATATTTTAAAAACAAAACCCGTATTTCTAACATTTAGTTTTGAATGCCATGGAAGAAGAAATGAAAATTACTCTATTGGTCAATTTACAATGTCTGCTATCATGTCATATTGTCATAATGTCCTAATATTTCATGACTCGGCGGCTCTGTTTAACCGACTCTTAGGCGTTCGGCTGAGGTCTCTGCTGGTTGGTTACGATAATACAATAAACATAGCATACAGAGTAGTATTATTTTAGGACATGTTATGCTTGCGAGACAATAACAACATTTTCAAACCATTGTGAAATATTAGGACATTATGAAAATATGACATGATATGAGACCTAGTGATTTGACCAAATACGCACCGCATTATCTCTGAGAAGCGTTATCTGCATTTAAATCCGCAGTTTTGTGCTCTACACAAATACAGTTGATTTTTAAATTGTGCAAATGTTAATTTGAACATACATTTCTTTTATAAGGACAATCCAGTTTAAAAATGTAATAATGTATCTACGTATATTGAGATTTATTTCAAGTAAGAATCTGTTTAACAGCCTGTTTTATGAAATAAATGAAATTCTAATCAAACGAATCGAATTCAAACGAAATCTTTACAAATTTGGTTTTTAAAAACCACAATAACTTCTAAATTTTATGAAACTCACACTTGGAGACCCATAGGATAGTTCACACCAGATATGAATAAATGAAATTGGATAGAAAAGAAATAAGTATAGACTAGGATTCTCGGAGTCCTATTACCTAAAATAGCCAGTATATTCCTCTGATAAAGCTTAATAGATTACCTAAATCATATCTAGCTATATCCCCCAGTTCATCATGGAATCTTTCAACAGAATATCTTCTACGTTTTCTAGTTCCTCAATATCCTCGCACAACATGCTAAAGTCCTGTGCGCCCATGTCATATTTACTAATGACGGCTGCAATGGAGCGGTGGCAGTTTATCACTCCTAGTAATAAACTGAGACTTTTCCTATCCAAACCAATTAGTATTCTGGTTGCCTTTACATCCAACTTTGTCCAAATAGCCCTTGACACCCTGCAATCCATCCCACTATACCGCGATTTCTTCGTAGAGTCCCGGAATCTTTCGAATATCAACCTATATTAATATTAATATAATCCAAATCCGAACCATGTCTGATCAGGTCATCTGCTATCTCATTTCCCCGAATGTTACAGTACCTATGCACCCAACGCAATCTAATTGTGTATAGTTCCAATAACGCTTCTAGAGCCCTCTTACAGTCCAACACTATACTAGAGTATACCATATGACATTTCAAAGCCCTCAGTGCTGCCTGACTATCTACATAAATTGTCAATATCCCTCTGTGACGTGTGCCCTTATCAAATCCGTTGCTTTACAGATCGTTAGGACATCTACTACTTAAACTCCGGCTCCAGTGCCAGATTCCATTTTGGACCCTTAAGTGAAAACTGCACCCCCTGCAAACAGTTGTTCAGATCCCTACTTGGAAACACAATTAGTCAATATAGACAGTAATTGTCACTAATGTCTGACCACTTAGCTGACTTTATATATTTTGGGTAATTTGACACATGTGTATGTGCTCTTTATAGTGCAGAGAGAAGCCAATTGTTTACTTAATACATCCCATGTAATCTAGCGTGAAGACAATTCTCACTTAAATGTGAATAATATCACCCTAAATGATAGCTAAATCACTAATACGAGACAGTCTCCCGAAGTTGTCCCGGGTGTTGTCAAAAACCTAAGTCGTAATAATGTTTTGGTAAAAAAAAACTATGTGAAAACAATAACAACACTAGTATGTGTGATTATTTTGAGTAATTTTGAGTTTTTTTTTTCTAGTTTTCGCCGTATGTGTATTTCTCTATGATTCAAAGAATTTCATTTGGAAATTATAGAATTCATTTAATAAAGTCAAAACTAATTTTCATTCGTTATTTTGACAAATCAAATTTTTTATAAAAACAGTCTTTAATTGAATAATTGAATGTTTAAAAAGTAGTTTTCTTTATACAATATTTGATCAATATGAACGTACCTCTTAAACAGGTCCTTCAAACGGACTTTTTGACGTCCAGCTTAGATAAAAACTCATTTAGTGAAAGTATTGCTTTAGAAAAGACTGAAACTTAGGTCGATTATTTCTAGAACTTTATCAATTGTGGATATTATGTTATTAGGAAATCTTTGCATGATAACTGTATTAATTTAAAAGATTTGTGTTCAAACAAATTTGATGTCTAGTTAAGATCGCTTATCTACCTGAGGAGGTAGAGCAGTAAAATAATAAATAATATTTTATTAATCTATACATTCATTTAATTGTCTTTATATGCATTGGAGTTCAGTTTGAGAGAATAAGCAAAGTGATATATTTCAGAAAAAAAATTCAATATTAAGGCCTATAATTAGTACTAAGATTAATTGGTCGATTATGGATGGCAACTGAATTTCAGTTGCGTTGACAGTTGCCAACCATTGTGTTGCCAAATGGTTGCCCTGTGGCATCACAAATAAAGTTCGGTTGCCTTCCATAATCGACCTATAAGTTAATTCTGAATTTCGTAGACAAGTACTATCTAATTATATTGTTGGTCATTACAAAACTACTTCTAAGTAATGTGGATGGTATGAAGTAGTCATTGAAAAGTATGTTGTTCTGTAATTGCAAGTCATTACCAAATTTTTGATGGGTTTCTACTAAGAAAATCGTGTTTTGTTTTTCATATCACAAGCAATTTTAAAACGATTTCCAAAAATAAAGCTCTCAACAGCATTTAGGTTTAAAAATTGAGTTTTGGGGATCTGGAAACTTTTGACTACTGAGAAAATTCTTTACGCTCCTAGTTATACTTTTTAAGTTCAGCAAATATGTATTCTGAAAAGTTTCGTTTTTAAAAATGTGTTTAAATCCCTTATATTTTAACTGAACTTCCCATTACATATGACTTCAATTAAATTTAACCACAATATAAAATTTAAAAACCAAAAAAAAAAAAAATTTTGTCTACTATTTCTTGCAGTTGTGTGTATGTATGCGTGTTTACTTGTATCTATGTTGAATGCATTCATATTCCTACAGTGAAAGCTCTCATAACAAGACAATTTATTAACAAACCGAACCCTACAGATTTTGTTGGCAAATGTAGATGGCTGGAAGATGTATATAGAATACTTACACACGCACGCTCATACAAATGTACGATATGTAAGTACATGGTCCTGATATGAGAGCTTTTACTGTAAGAGCTTAAAAGCTTACCAATAAAAACAAACAACAATTAAAGAGTATTACAAATTTGCACCTTTACTACTACATACTACAAACTACTTACTAACTATTTATGCTAAAATCAGACACTTTACAGCCAGTTAATATTTTTTTTAAATTCGTGCAGAACTTTCTTTCATACACCTTTTTTCCAAAGATACAATGCCTTCACTCACTCATTTCTCATTCTTCACCTTTCGCTCAGCGTTAAAAGTATCAAACATTTTTTTTAGTTTCAAAAACAAAACCAGAACAAATAAAAGCAATGCACTAAACAAGCATGTTTTAAATGTAATATTTTGTGATAATTTATGCACAATTTTGTTAATGTTCTTTTGTTAATTCTTTGCAGGCTCCAACAGCATGAATAAAAGCTCAGATTTGGATATAATATTTGGCGACAGCCAGCCTCCCTTGGGCAATGGCAAATTTACACGATCCGGCGGTTCACTCTCCGATGCCGAATTGATTTTCGGCACACCCAGTTCTGCCTACAAGACCGATCGTTTTGGTACTTCCAAGAGTATGAGTGTAACATCCGATCGCACCAGCAGTTATGGCCCAACCAATAGCACTGCTAACAACTACAAAATCTATGAGGGCATACAAAATGCCGCCTTTAGTGATTTTAGTGATGTGAAAACAACCGACAGCAACAGCAGCATACCAGCGTATAACAGTTGGCGGAATAGCAACAAACATTTAGAGGAAGAGGATGATTTAGATTTAAAATAAGCAAACGAAAATAATTAAAACAAAATAACAAACTAACAAACAAACAAACAAAATTTACCAATTAATATAGATAAAAGGCGTTAAATTTAAACACAAAAAACCAACCAACCGACAAAAATAATCGTATTTAAACCAAATAAAATGTTTTATTGTTACTGTTAATGTCATACTAATTAATATTAAAAGCCAACATACAATACACATAACATAGATACCCCTAATCATATTTACATACATATATTTACATATATGCAACACTTGAGCATTTTCTCTCCCTATTTGTTATATCCAGTCACTCATTCCAAGACATTTTGGATTGTTTGCTTGTTTAAGAGAGTTCAATTTCCTGTTGCATTGTTTTTAAAACTTTTATAACAATTTCAACTCCCTCTCTCTCTCTCTATCTCTCACTAACTCACTCATACGGAAGCAACTCATCGCCTCTAAAGTTTCCTGGTTTCATGAAACATTTTTCATGCTAAAAAGAAAATAAAAAATAAACTTTTTGTTGTTTTTTCTGTTCTTATAGTATTAAAAATAAAAGAACAAATATTAATTAATTTAAATAAAGGAAATAATAATTTAATCAATTAATTGTTGATGAATGACGACAAAACTTAGTTAAATATTGCACTTTATAATTGTTATACAATAGTGAAAATGTAATAAAAAGCGTAAACGTTAAGGATTTTATATTTTCTTATAAAATCCTGGCTTATAAAATGGGAATCATTGTGCTAAAATCTAAATGAATTTAATTAATGTAATAACGTTCGTAATAGGCGTAATACAAAATAAATGTTTGCTTACTAACCCCTCCAAAAGCATAACACAATGAAACGACAAGCGACATGATAATAATAAAATTAAAGTAGATTTTTTAAATTTATGGGTTTTAAAGAAACTTTTCTATAAATTTAAACCCCGATATGAATTCTGCTATAAATAAACTTTAGCGAATATAATTACAAATAAGTTTAGCATGGATTCCATGTCTTGTTCTGATCCTATGTCTCACCTCCTGTCTATAGTTGACAAATATTTATCACACCAAATAATGACGTTTGTTGTCTGAGTAAAAACACTAACAATTTTGTCATTACTAAGCAATAATACTAATAAATGGGGACTATACCTGATAATTTTTTATCTTGACAACCATTTTGACGTTTATCATGATAAAAATGTTTAATTCTTAATTCAATTTTCAAAATCAAATTTCATTAGACCTTTTAACAATTTCATTTAAGTACTTCAATTTACTCCTTTAATAATTCATTATTCTAATTCGTTATTGGGTCAATTCAAGTTGTCTTTAATTGAAATCCTTTAAAAATATCTTAATAAAATTGATTGAATGTTTCCATTTTTCTTCAATTCAAAACTATTCCAAAATGGTTTTAGAAATTACGAGTTTAAAAAACCAAAACAAATTGAATGAAGAAAAAATATTTTAGTACAATTTCGATTAGATTTGAATAAAGATTCGAAAGAATTAATTTCCAATTTAATTTTCAATTTCAAATTAAATTTAATACCTCCACCATTCCATTAATGTATTCGTTATAAATTATTTCGTTGTCTTAATTCCTTATTAATTCAAAAGCTTAAAGAATTCTATCTTTATAGAATTAATTCATTATGGAATCATTCAAGTTATCTGTAAATCAGAACCATTAAAAATTTATTGAAATATTGAAATTTTTCTTCTATTCAAATCTATTAAAAACAAAGTTAAAGACAATACAAAAACTAAACTAATTTGGAATAAATAATTGGGGGATTCAAACTGTCTCCTATTAGGTCGTATTGTCATAATGTCATAAAATATTGTTTTAGTTTAAATAAATTTTTGTTGGGTTTCAAACAAAAAAGTTATAAACTAATAAGACTTTTAGAACTATGTTTATTGGTTTGTCATAAAACAACACTTTTTTTGTTTGCAGCGCAACAAGAATTTGTTTAAACTAAAAAAATATTTTACGACATTATGACAATACGACCTAATAAGCAGACCGTTTGAATCCCCCAAATTTAATTGGATTTGAACTAACAAAAATTCTATTATGAATTGATTCAACAATAAATAACTTATATTCAAATAAAAGCCTAAAGAATTAATGTTTGTGAATAAATTTAGGGAATAAATTTCTTATATTTTTTAATGCTGAACTAAGATTTTAGTGAATTAAGCTAAAATTTAATTAATTAATTCAGAGCTCAGCATTAGAATTGACATAAATTGAATCATTCAAAGGTTAAATGAATATTATTATGAACTAATTCAGCAATGAATAAATTCTCTTCAAATCAATTCATTTTCTAAATTATTGAAAGCAATACAAAATCAAAACTGTATGAAAAATAAATAGTGTAATTCAATTTGAATTAACAAAAAATTATTCTTTCAAAGGTTGAATGAATTCTATTATGAATTGACTCAACAATGAATTAATTCTATTCAATTTAAAGTCTAAAGAATTTGTTTTTGTGAATGGAGTTAGGAAATGAATTGCTGATATTTTTAATGCTGAATTAAGGTTTTAGTGAATTAAGCATAAAATTGAATTAATTTATTCAGAGCTCAGGATTCGAATTAACATAAATTTAATCATTCAAAGGTTGAATGAATATTATTATGAATTAATTCAACAATGAATAAATTCTCTTCAAATAAACTGCTTTGAATGAATTTATAACATTTTTAATTGCGAGTAAATATTTTAGTGAGTTATGCTCAAATTGATTTAATTAATTCCATGATCGAATAAAAATTCCTTACAATTCCTGGAAAATTTCAGCTAATCTTAAGTTTTAGCTTCATATTTAAATTAACTAGATATTTTCT
Source organism: Calliphora vicina (assembly GCF_958450345.1). Lineage (NCBI taxonomy): Eukaryota > Metazoa > Arthropoda > Insecta > Diptera > Calliphoridae > Calliphora > Calliphora vicina. The sequence continues at coordinate 162,810,473 of NC_088780.1, forward strand.
CATTCGTCGCTTGTTGCTTTACTTGTGCTCAAACCAAATGCAAACGCACTTAGAACAAACTGCACAAATTATTAAAAAAATTAAACTGCGATAATTATGTTGAGTATTAATTTTGTTTAGCATTAAAATTAATAAAGAAAACAAACATCATACAAAACATACATATGAAATCAACCCATGACAATGTTAATTTATTAAAACAGAATAAATATTAAAATAAAATATTACAAATTATAATTAATTTAAAACAAATATAAGTTTTTAATGTTGAAAAAAAAATAATAAGGAATTCATAAAATGGTTTAACAATATTAAATTTCTCTAATTAAGGGAATTCAAATACAATTATTTGAATGAACAATTCTTTCATTCATGTACATTCATGCTTCATACTTAGTAATTTTGTTATGGATTCAGCATCAGACTGTAGTACTGCAGCGACTCATCTGAAACTTTCAAACAATTTTATGTAAAATACTAATTTACATTTTGCTTTTAAATTCGATATAAGTATGTATGTCCGTTCATACCCTGTTAATTCACATTTCCTATCGGTTTCTTTTAATTTAACGATATTGAAAAAAATAGAGTGATGCAAACGTAAGAATCCACTCATTGTAAAGAAGCTGATTCCATTTGAGTGTTGCAAGGACTCCATGATATGGTGTTTATTTTGTGGTTGGATTTCAAGAAAAGCATAGAAAATTTTATGTATTACAATAGTGTTACGTTTTTGCTATTTAAAAACGTTGGTTTATTTATTTTAAATAAACCGTATTCTTTTAATTACAAATAAAAGCGATCAGTTGTTTAAAATTTGTAACAACTCTTTATTTATTTAAATTTACACAATTTAAATAATCTCTTTTAATTCACACGTGTTGTTACTATTTATATACACAGTGTCATCTTCTAGTAGTTTCATGAATTATCTAACGGACAAAACTAGAATGTTCTATTTCTAGAGCATTCAGCACCTTAATGTTAATGTTGGCAGCACTTTGCTAATAAGTAGAAGTATGACAGTATATAATAAAGGTGGTGGTTGTGGAAACCCGTTAAATTCAAATTAATAGTGCAAATCTGTAACAGTATTTTTACAGAAAATGTTATGTATAACATTCCGAATAAAAACTCCATTTTTCATCACCGATTCTGGATGTAATGGAAGGAAGATCTTCACATTAAGATCTTGGATCATTTCTTTGGCTTTGCAAAACACATCTTGTCAACCCAATTTTCTAAAGCCAAGGATATATTTTCTGCTCAATTTTTCTGAAACGATATGGAAAGACAAATCCCACACAAATTTGTAACGGTTCCATAACTTTCATCGATATCGTCAAGATGGATGATTACCCAATTACCGAACTTAGTGAGCAAAAGAACGATTGTTTGATGGACAACACAAAAAGTCGTCAATGATGGTGAACGCTTCGGTTGTCCGAAATTGATTGAGTCGCATTTCAGACTCTAAGGCTATTTACGATTGTATTTCCTGTACGCTTTGAGTTTAGAAGATATACAGCAATAAAAGTGGTAGCTTTGCATGTGATGGAGATAAAAACGCCTTCGTTTGGTCAATAACCAGGGGGCAAATTCTCGTAATCGACATAAATTTCTATAAATTTTATTCGATATCGAATGAGAGTATCCCAAAAATAAATACAAATCGCACGTTCGAATAAGTATTCGATCGTGTTCGACTGTGGTAATTATCCGCCAGCTATTAAGAGACAAATTATTATGCGAATTCCCCCTTTCGATATATGTACATATCTCGAAAGGTCTGCTACTCAAAAAACATTCATTTAGACACCGAATATAAATAATGTTGTCGTAAAGCCAGTTTTCATACAAAATTAAATCCATCGTATTTGGAAATTCAAGCCGTTTTAAATATCGAAACAATTGAGATCGAATAATAATTTAATTTAATAATAATTTATAACGATTTTAGTTGTATTGAGATGTAAATGAGTTCCTAAATTATATAAACTACTAATTTGAAGAAAAACAAGCAAAAAAGTATTTTGTATAACAATTCGAAGAATGTCATTTTTATTAAGCCTAAAAGTATGCTGCATTTTATGAATTCCTTAATTAAAAACAACTAATTTCCCAAACAAATTATTATAATTAAATTATGAATTATAAAACATAATAAACAACTACATGCATACAAAAATACATACATATATACAATAAATACATTAAAATTACTATATATATACTAACTACATATGTAAGTAAGTAAAATATATATTTAAAACAAAAAAAAAACTTATATACACTTATTGTTACAAAATAACAAACAAAAACCAACAAAAAATTATACTCCAACATGAGACACTCTATTTAAATTTAAAAAAACCAAAAACAACAAAAAAATACCATGACAATATACTCTAAAAAAAACAAAAGATTATAAACAAACACAACAAAAAAAAAACTTAAAATGAAGATAAAAATGAAAATGCTGAAGATATTACAAACAAAAAAAATTATATTAGACAAACAATAATAATATTAATTAAATAATTAAAACCTAAACATAATAAATAATTCATTTAAAACTAAATAAAAAATATTAATTACCGCAGGAAGCAATGTTTAACTTACCTACATACACTCTAATTTAAACAATTCGTAAAAATCTAATCCGCAAAAAGCTAAATAAATAATATTATAACAATAATTTTCAATTAAATTATGTATTTTACATATAAATATTGAATTATACATATATTTATTATACAAATACTATATTATTATGTACCAAATATTATTAAACATAAATAAATTATATGGTTATGTGTTGTAATTGTTTTTATGTTAAATAAATATATGTTAGCCTATACTTTTCCTCAGCTTATTTTTAAAATTATATTTTTAATTTTAGTCAAATATATTTGTTGAAATTATTATAAACAAACATTATAAAAATATACATATTGGTTTTAAAACAGGAATAAAATGGAGGTTTCTTTTTTCAAAAACAATAGATTTTTTTAAAATTTGTAGTGAATTATGAAAATGGTAGGCAATGATGCCACATATTTTTGCATTCACCGTATTTTGGAATTACAAATTTTCAAAACAAATCGTCTCCTAAAATTCAAATCAATGCAAACATTTTAGGGCAAATAAAGATTAAAAATTATTACTTTTGTGGAAGATAAGTAATTTTTGTTCTCAGAAATGTTTGAATAGTTTTCTCAAAACATAAATAGTATCCCTCGTATACTGTGGAAAATAGTGTACGTTACTTTAAATATAAAATAAATTAAGAAATAAAGCTATTTCGTAAAGAACCGTTGAAGGCTAAGTTGATTGTCTTTCAAATAAAATACCAATCAATGGTAAACACCATTTAACCATTTCAAATATAATAAAAACAAGTACGAGTGCTATATTCGGCTGTGCCGAATCTTATATACCCTTCACCAAATTATACTTTAAAATAAATTTGTTTAAATATTTTTAGGTAAACAAAATTAAATTTTCTTTTAATTGTTTTTCCAAATTTTTTTTTTTAATTTTTTTTTAAAAAAAGTTTTTTCCAAATTTTTTTAATTTTTTTTTTTTTTTTTTAAAAAAAAATTTATGACCAAAAAAATTTTTTGATGAAAAAAAAATTCGGGTTAAAAAATATTTGTCCCGATTTTGACCCATTGTAGGTCCAACTTACTTATCTACATCGTTGCAATGGATGGATCTATCATTAGATATCCATATTGTCTTTATTATTATGGACATATCTCCGTTATTATGGACCGATTTTGCATGTCTGACAGAATTATTGAAGATTTGGATCCCGAAGATATCTGGGGTCTTCAGAAAATTGATTTCAACAGACAGACAGAGAAACAGACAGACGGGCATGGCTTAATCGACTCCGCTATCTATAAGGATCCAGAATATATTTACTTTATAGGGTCGGAAATGAAAAATGTAGAAATTACAAACGGAATGACAAACTTATATATACCCTTCTTACGAAGGTGAAGGGTATAAAAATCATCCATGTTGTTCCAAAAATAAAACATTCTTGTATTACGAAAATGCACGGAAATTCCATCTTCAATAAAATGCTGTGATGAAAACATTATCAGCTGTATGTCCCTGAAAAAAAACATAAGCACTGTGACTTCTATTGCTTCGCAACTATGATGCGATAGAAGCTTCTTTCGCCAGGATATGAGATTTTTTAAAAATCCTATGGTCATATTTATTACAGTTCCATAAAGTATATAACTATTTTGTGGATCATTATAGATAGTATGTTGAAATCAACTTTCCGAAGCCAGCAAATAACTTACATATATAATTTATATATCAATATATCCGCTATAGTCCCGATTGGGTTACTATTAGATTAGGTTAGGTTCCATGGGCAGCCACTCTTCAAGCAGCTCCATTTAAAGCTGACCCCATTGTGATACCCAAGGGGTAAACACAATAGTACTTATTATACGTCCGTTGTCTCCAGGCTGATGAAGGAGTAGATTCGTCTAAGACTCATCCTTGATAGCTCATCTAAGAATGATAGGAATGGAATTCCGAGAATACATTCCCTCAGGTTAATTAGAGCCGGGCATTGGCAGAATAGGTGGGACACCGTCTTCTTCATTATGACAGCTCCTGGATTACTATTTAAATTTGGGAAAATCGGCTGAAATATAAGCAAAAAAAAAACACGAATACCTCAATATTTCTATATTTGATCTATATCTGGACATTTCAAAGACCTTTGCAACATCATAGAAACTTGGACGGACAAAACACAAACATTTTTTTACCCAAAAACTGTTATTCAACAAAAATGATTCCAACCTTTGTCTTAAAGTATACTTTGAAGAAGGCTACATAAGATTCGGCATAGCCGATTATAACTCTTTTATTTGTTTGCATTAAATTTGTCGAAATGGCTAAAATTTTATGAACAATGGACACCACAACTGGATACCGTTAAATTTTCTCAATATTCCAGATGGTATTATTTGCTATTTATTCTTAACAGGACTATACTTTTATTAGACTAATATCTGTGGCTTTAAGAAACTCGTTGCATAGAGCGAAAACAGAGAATGTCATACATCAAGGCGAATTCGTTTCTTTTTATATCCACTATCACAAAAGATGGGGGTATATTGATTTAATCATTACATTTGTAAGACATCGAAATATTCATCGCAGACCCACATCTTTTTTGGGGTCCTCATAAGATTCTAAGCCGATCTAGCTACATATGTCTGTCCGTCTGTTGAATACGGCATTAATGATACAATTTTGCACAAATTAGTTCTAAGTTCCTTGAAATACTGTAATGTATAGCAAAAATCGTTCAAGATTTTTCCCCTGATCCCCATAAAAGGTCCCCCTAAGCAAATGACTGGAACCTTCATAATAATTAATATTGTGATGAAATTGGACACAAACAAGTTTTATATGAACATAAATCTGTCTACCAACTTTTGTGAGGATCGGTCAATAATAACCCCTATATCAGAAAAATATTTTCTTCTCACAAGATTCGTCACATCCGAATATAACACTCTTACTTGTTTATATATGGAGTTTGATATTAACTAAGAGGCGAATTATTTTTGTACGTATGTGACAGAAGATAAGCAAGTTTTATATTTCTCTCTTTCTTTCCAAAGTGCATTTTGATTATATTTTAGCTGCATGTAACTTTTACACAAAATAAATTAGGTGCCAAAATTATTGTATGTTTCTCTTTCCATGAGAGCTGCTTTAGGAAACTGATTTTGGCTTTTTAGAAACATTAAAATTGTCACCTTTGTATACTTTGGACAAGGCGAATTCAAGGTGGTGACAGACAGTTCTACAAAAACAACAATTGGTCTTACCAAATGTCAAAAAACAGAAATTAAAATAATGTGGATAATTGAATAATGGTGGCTTAACTTATTTAAGTAAATAATAAATATGTAGTTTGTTAATTAACATAGGATATGCCACAACATATATTTGTTTACTGTAACCATATATGTATATGGTTGATACAATCATGTGAATCATAAATTAACCATATTATGGTTACCACAATCATGTAAATAGTTACTGTGACTATAATATTGTTAAAAATCTTGTAACACTATTTAAATGGTTACAGTAACCATGCCCAATTATATTTTTTCTCTGCGTGTAGATATTGAAATATAAAAACAAGCTTTGGCAGGCGGGATAAAAAAGTAATCAGCTGTTTGACTAAATCCACCTCGAATGAATTCGCATTGGTTTGTTAGTTGAGCTCACCGTCTATAAATTCGCCTTATCATACATGAAAGCGTTTGACGACAGTGCTGTATTTGCATACATATATTAAATTTTTAAAAAATTCTGTAGCTTAAAGAACTAGTAATTTTGGTACTTTGTAGAATGACCTTTTGAAATTTTGAAGACACTTTCGTCGCTAATTTTAGAACATTACACGGTGTGTAATTTTTTGAGTCATGGAAATATAACCATATACGGACACCACTATGTAAAAAAACACTAAAAAAGAAAGACCAGTTTTGCCCAAAGTCATGTAATTTTTTTATGAGCCCCCAAAGATTTGGGGCATCGGTGTCATTTTTGCAGGTTTAGAAAAATTTATTTCTAAATTTATTTCGAATTTTTTAAAGTTTTTTGCGATTTTGATCTTGAATTCACAATTTTTATTATTTATGACAAGGGCTACAACTTTGGCTCAGTTACTCTCTGAGCCAAAATCAAAATTCCGAACTGTTTGCAAGAAATGAGCCTGAGAAATTGATCACTTTTTTGCAAAAATGACACCGAGGCACCAAATCTTTGGGGTTCCATAAAAAGAAAGGGCATTACTTTGGGCAAAACTGGGAGACACGGACCTTTTTTTTGGTCTTTTATCACGTAGTTATTTTTTTTCGTGTTGCACTGTGTTATAGAACATTAAAAAAAAATGTAATTTTTTATAAAGTTTTAAAAAATTCTAAAAACTTTCAAAAAAAAATCTCCATAAAAAATATCCTGAAAAAACACAAAATTTAAAAGGAAATTAAAAGCAATAGCATCATAATGACAACGAAATGCTTCTAATAAACAAAAAGATGCTTAAAATATTGTTTTTCATAAAAATATAAATAAACTAAATAACTTTAAAAACTAATTAATGGAAAACTTAAGCAAAAATCAAATAAATATTATTAAGTTTTAAATAAAAGAAAAATTAAAACTAAAGCACACTTATAAAACAAATACAGACCTTAACAAATAAAAACAAACAAACATATTCATTGTAACAACCTATTTTTAAAAAATAAATAAATAAATTTTTGTTATGTTGTTTAAGTTTTTACAAAGTTTTTGCTTAGTTAATTTTTTAATATTATTATAAAATAATTTTCAATATTACAAAAAATAAAAATACAAAAAATAATTTATTATATACATAAATATTTAAATATTTAGATATGAAATGTTATAAACAATATAAATTAATATATTATTATAAAACATAAATACTTACATACATAGTATAATAAATATTAAATAATAATGATATACATACAATACAATACATAAAAAATAATAACAAATTATATGTAACTAACAAACTATATTTATATTTAAAAATATAATAAACTTTTTAATGTTTATCTTCTACTAAATCTATGTTAATTGTTCTTAATACAAACAAAACAAAATGCAAATTTCTGCATATGAAAGACAAAAAGACCGACAAAATATTGTACTTACTTATATACAAAAATTAAAAACAAAGTTTTTCATCATCATCATTATTATTATTACAAACGTATAATTATAATTAAATGAATAATTTATATCATTGACCAATTAACAACCAACCAACCAACCTACTCTAAAACATACAAAATGAAAATCATACATAATCATCACCATTATTATTATCAATCGTAACAATTATCATTCTAACTAAAAGAAAAACCAAACGACAAAAAAACACAATTTAATTGAAACCAGACTCTTATTCAAATTCATAAAATCATGATTCATTTCAACAAAAAAAGAAGAGCTTAGTTGGCACTAAGTATTTTCAGCTTCTAAGAATCATATGCAAATGTTGTAAATTCCAACACTTTCTCATGTTTGAGTCAACAACAAAAGTTTAACTAGATCAGCCAGCCACACATGATGATCATTTTTTGCCTTCAATTTAATGAAATTTGATAGATTTAGCAAAAATCAACATTTGCAACTGATTAAAACTGTATTCTTCTGAGCTCTTCTTTTTTAAATCTATGAAAATTTTATACATTTTATAATCAGCGATTTTTTTGTTTTGTTTTTTAAATTATTATAAACAAATTTCATATATGTAATCATATTTATTATACAACAAAATTAATGATAAAAATAAAAAAAACAAATAATATAAAATACTTATGTACTAACCTAAAAATATTATGAAAAATAAAGTGTTAAAAAATAAAAATATTGAAACAAAAAAATGATACTTGTGTTTTAATTTAAAGGGATTTTATTTGTTGGGTGGAAAATAGAGTATCCAAAACCGAAACCGAAAACCGGTCAACCGGTTTTTTCATCCGAAACCGGATAATCGTTTTTTAAAAGATAAAAATCAAAACCGGTTTTTTCAAAAATACACCTTTTCGGTTAATCCGGAAACCGTTTTTTTTAAATTTTCCGGTTTTTTTGACACTCTAGTTGAAAATTTCTAAACTATAGCTCTGATCTGTTTTGAAACTTGCAAAGACGTAACATTATCAAAGTTAAACACCTCAATCATACCAAAAATCAACATTTAGAATCTTAAATCGTGTTGTTTTTAAGATATTTCAGATTTTGTATACTAAAAATCGATCACAGATTGAGCTTATATTGGCTAAGATCGCAGTATTTACAAAGTTATTAACGATTTAAGGTATTTAACTTTATACTAAAAGTCGACTTTTGGTATGAAATATCAGTGATCACAGATTAAACTTAGATTGGCTAAAATAGCTGTATTTACAAAGTTATTAAAGATTTAAGATATTTGAATTTTTTATTATTTTAGTTTGTATATGAGTGATCACTTTTAGAGTGATCACATATTGAGGTTATAATTGGGCTAAAATTTTTCAACTAAAAATGGTTTTTGGTATAAAATTTGAGTGATCACAGATTGAGCTCCTTTTCTTGATTAAATGCTTATTGGCCAAGTTATTAGCGAATTTAGATATTATGAGTTTTTATATAAAAAATCGATTTTTTGTCAGAAATATATGTGATCACAGATCGAGCTCCTTTTCTTGATTAAATGCTTATTGGAAAAGTTATTAGCGAATTTAAATATTATGAGTTTTTATATAAAAAATCGTTTTTTTTTTGGTATGAAATATCAGTGATCACAGATTAAGCTAAGATTGGCTAAAATAGCTGTATTTACAAAGTTATTAAAGATTTAAGATATTTGACATATTGAGGTTATATTGGGCTAAAATCGCTGTATTTGCAAATATATAACGATCGAGCTCCTTCTCTTGATTAATCGCTTATTGGCCAAGTTATTAGCGAATTTATATATTTTGAGTTTTTATATAAAAAATTGATTTTTGGTCAGGCTCCTTTTCTTGAGTAAACGCTTATTGGCCAAGTTATTAGCTAATTTATATATTTTGAATATTTATATAAAAAATCGTTTTTTGGTCAGAAATATGAGTGATCACAGATTGAGCTCCTTTTCTTGATTAAACGCTTACTGGCCAAGTTATTTGTGAATTTAGACATTTTGAGTTTTTATATAAAAAATCGATTTTTGGTCAGAAATATGAGTGATCACAGATCGGGCTTATTTTCCTTAGAAACGTATTTACAAAGTTATTTAAAACGCAGTATTTACAAAGTCTTAACTTTTTTAAACTAAAAATGGTTCTGGTATGAAATTTGAGTGATCACAGCTGTATCGCTGTTAGTGTTTATAAAAAACCGGTTTGTCGGTTAACCGAAAATTGGCATTTTTTAAAAAACCGGTTTTTCGGTTAACCGACATCGAAAAAACCGGTTAAACCGGTTAACCGTCATATATATGTAGAAAACATAAAATGTCCAATAAAGTATATAAAGTTTTAAAATGTGTAGTTTTTAGTAGTCAGGAATGGTTAATATTAAATAACTATGAATATACAAAAGTGCTAAGTCCATTTTATTTTGTAAAAATTTCTAAATTATCAAATGGAATTGAGTATAAATATGTTACTAACTATATAATACTTGTTTTAGTAATTAGTTTATTCATTAAATTTCAATAATTTTTTCTGATATGAAACAGAAAATGTGACAAGTCCCAAAAAAGGACCTATAAGATACAAACGCTGTGCTTATTTGTCATTATAAATCGTACCAAATATGTAAGTAATAAAACTCCATTATCAGATTTCATATTTAAAATTATGGATTTTAAACGTTTTTTGTCTCTCCTGTAACACTTCTGAAAAGGACTTTGTACACTAAGCTAACAAAATGATTAATAAAATACAATTTTAAGAACAAAACACACTAATGAATTCAAATTGATTGAAAGAAGGTATGCACATCAAATTCAACATAACGTTTGGTAAAATCATCACTATTATTACATCATTATTAAGATTTGGCTTAACTTCTAGAATTATGCGGAATTTATTTTTAATAGTTTCATTATGTGCAATTTATTCTTATTTATAAGTTTTCAAGTAAACTCGTCGTCCTCTACTATTTAGAATCATTGTAATTCTTAAAAATATCAATCTAAATAGGTTTGTATTGTAAATCAGCAGTTTAGGTTTCAAATCAGACTAATAATGTGCATACAATGAATATTAAAAATGCACAAAAACGCATTGTGGTTCCAAATCAAAATCTAGGTGGACAAAATTATTTAGCGCTCTTTTTATATAGAATTTGTGTCTCCGATTCCAAAAAAAATGTTTAAAAGAGCAATATAAACTTTTTTAAGTTACAGTAGGGTCTAAATATATAAAAATCATTAATAAAAAAAAAATAAAAAAATACGTTTTCAATTGTTTCTAAAAACTAAATTTTTAAAAAGATCTGTATTTACTATATTTCAAGTTACAGTAGGGTCTAGATATATAAAAATCAGTAATAAAAAAAAAATATTTCTAAAAATTCCATTACATAAAAATTAAAAAAAAAGAATTTCGCTGGTATGCTGGCGGCTACAATTTTTTTACAAAGACATTGCCCAGAAGTTTCGTTAAAAGATGTATATAGTCATTGGACGGGCTTCGACGGTCTTTTTTTTGGCAAACTATATAATATTCTTAGAAAAAAAGAATATCAGTATATTTGAGACCCAAGTTTAAAGGACTATAACAGGAAAATGGAGAGGCCCATAAATATAAGATATACACTTAATAAAAACCTATATTAATGTTTATCTATGTTTTGAAGTATGAATTTCTATATGGTAAAACAATTGAGATATATGTAATTTAGTAAAGCATTAAAATATAAAAAAAAATTAACGAAAATATTATTAAAAATGTTTTGAACTTGTGGCGCTTCTGTTGAGAAAACGAAATGTACAATTGAAAACCCCATTTGTATTGGAGGAGAGCAGATTGTCAGCTTCCTAAAAAACTTCGTTTTTCCAAATTCTGAAGATACCGATTTTTATAATTTTGTCCACCTAGATTTGTGAAACGTGAGATTTATCAATTTTAGTCCCAAATTTTAAAAACCGGTTAAACGAGTGATAAAAACCGGATAAACCGGTTAACCGAAAATCAACATTTTAATTAACCGGTTCGCAAAAAACCGAGATTTCGAAGAAAAATCCGTTTTTCGGTTAACCGGTTTATAAACACTAATCGCTGTATTTATAAATTTATTAACGATTTAAGATATTTGAATTTTTTTACCAAAAATCGATTTTTGGTTTGAAATATGAGTGATCACAGATTGTGCTTATATTGGCTAAAATCGCTATATTTACAAAGTTATTAACGATTTAAGATATTTGACTCTTTTATGCTAAAATACTAAAATACTAATATGCTGTATTTACAAATTTATTAGCGATTGTATACTAAAAATCGATTTTTGGTATGAAATTTGAGTGATCACAGATTGGCTAAAATCGCTGTATTAACAAAGTTATTAACGATTTAAGATATTTTAGTTTTTTTTTTATGAAAAAGTATTTTTTTTACATTTTCACTTCATACAGGCTATGAGTTATGATTCAAAAAGTACCATTACAACAAAGAAATTGTACCACTAATTATCTCATTCACTCAGAATAATGTTTAATTCTTCACTATGTGAATAACGATAAAATACTATTAGTTCTGCCTTTTTGGTACCTTAATTCCATTAAATCCCTTTCTTAGAACCCCCGTCAACTTCAAAAAGTAACATTTGAAGAACGATTAAGCACTATTAGTCTAGATTTTTAATGCATATCAGCCAACTTTTATGTATATACACTGAATCAATTAAGACTCCGTACAGACATACCCGTAATATAAACTAGCAATTTATGGTCACTTTTCAATACATATTTAAAAATTTTTAAAAATTGTAAACTAGAAATCAACATAAAAAACTACAAACATTTTCATTAAAAACATAAAAATTTACATAAATTCAATAATTGTACGAAAAGTATCACCAAAAACGTCTCCGTACAGTTAACCGTTTTAAGGCAAGGAATCCCAATATAAAACTTATTTGCATTTAATATGTGGTATGTCCTCCATTCTGAGCAATTGCAGCATTTAAATGGCTGTGCGTAGAATGGACCAGCTTTGTTGTTGTCAGGGAATGCAAAAATAAGCAAATTTCAATGGATAGAAAGAAAGTTATTATTAACCTGCAAAATGAAGGAAAAAGTCTAACCGAAATCAATGATATTGTAAAAGACCATTCAGTAAGTTATTCAACAGTTCAAAAAAAACGGAACCATGGCAAATAAACCAAGAACTGACCGTCCAAGAAAAATAAACCACCACTTAGAGAAGAATTGCACGATTTACAGAAGGTAATCCAACAATTAGCGCATGTGTAATTGCGGAAAATTGAAAACTAGTAATGAATTAACGATAAACCCCCAAACTATAAGAAACGCTTTTATACTAAATGGATACAATGGTCGGGTAAGCCGTAAGAAGTCGCTTGTTCGAAAAGTAAACATGAAAAAGAGATTGGATTACGCTATCGAGCATATTGATAAAGATTTTTTATTTTGGGATCGAGTTATTTTTAGCGATGAAAGTAAATTGAATGTTTTTGGTTCTGATGGAAGAAAAATGGTATGGAGAAAGCCAAATACTGAAATGAATCTGAAGCATTTGACACTAACCGTAAATCATGGAGGAGGTAACGTTATTGTTTGGGGTTGCATGGCTTCATCTGAGGTGGGAAATCTTATTTTTGTTGAAAACACGATGGATAAATATGCATACCTTAATATATTAAAAAAAAACTTAAAACAAAGTGCACCAGAACAGCGATCCAAACACACCTCCAGATTAGTAAAGGCATGTTTTATTTATAATGTTCCTAAGCACTTAAATCGTCCAGCCAGTCATCTGATCTCAACCAGATTGAGCATCAATGGGATCACTTGGAAAGAAAGATTCGACAGCACAATATAAAGAGAAAAGATCAGCTAAAAGCCGTTATGTTGATTTCTAGTTTACAAGGTTTTTTATAAAATGAATTTAAAAAAATTTTAAATATGTATTTAAAAGTGACCATAAATTGCTAGTTTATATTATGAGTATGTCTGTACGGAGACTTAATTGATTCAGTGTATGTTAAATAATTTAATATATGGAAAAAAGTACAAATTTGACTGTCAGAAAGTTATGTCTCAAACGACTTCAAATCCATTTCAAAATAGTACCTAACACCTGTATGCTAAAATTGTATGAAGTAGATACATTTTAAATTTTGTTTGTATCTGTTGTTGTTGATGTTACCGAATTTACCCTATTTTGCCCCATAAACCTTCGAATTTTTAAATTAATTTTGTGCAATATTTAAACATCATAATTCAATTCCAAAAGTACACAAAGTTCAATAGTATTTATACAAACTTTAACCCAAATAATATTTAAATAGTAACAACCACAATAACTGCAGCTTCTAACGGTAACTAACCTATTTTTCTAGCGGAAACGGATATCCGTAGATTTTGGTTTGAACATTGAACTGACCTTGAATACAAGTAGTAGCAGGCCACTTTGTTTCACAAAATCAAAGACAAAATCAATGATGAATTTATACAATGTAAACAATATTTTTGTCACAAAAAAACAACAAAATTTAACTAAAATGTAAATTTAATTATATTTTTTTTATACAAAATCAAAGTGGTTGAAATTTAAATAACTATAGACATTTAAGACTCAAGCTCAAGTAAATTCAACACATACATATGTACATAAACAAGTATATAATAGATTATATACTTCAAACTCCTTCCTGTTTTATTACTTTTCAGCCAATGACTGCTTACAACCCATTTATAAACATGCGCAGTGTGAAATTTATCTTGAAATGTTAACGCCTCCCCAAAAGTATGCTATAAATCTTAAAAACAAGCAAAAGTATGCAATAAATCTTAAACAGGCTAAACACTACAAGAATTTGAAAAGGATTTTAGTAGCGGCGTGAATTTTCCTTATAACGGTTCGAAATTGGAAAAAGAAACAAAAGTGAAATTTATAAAAGAAAATATTAAATATAAATTTAAAAATAATTTTGACATAAATTAAAAAAATGGTACAGTGATTTTAATGTGATTTTTTTTTTTATTTTAAAATAAATAATTGTTGTTTGGTTTTTAAAAATAAATTTACAAATTAAATACATTTTAAATGGGAAATCTTGTTTTCAACAAGATTAACCATAACTAATGGTGTAACCCATATTCTCCATTAAAGTTTCTTTGATGGCTGGTTGTAAAGCTCTTTGCATATAAGTGGTCAATAGACCTCTCACACCCATGGAAAACAATTTCTCCAATTCATTTCGCATGGCATCATTAACCTCCTCATGATCGTTAAACATATTGCCGCCGGTGCCTGTATTGGCCGAGAATATATCCGCAAATGCTCGAGCATCGGGTTGCACTATATCCTGCAGTTTATCATCTGACACATTGAGTATATCATCATTGAAATTCATTTCATCATTAAAGCGTTCGGGGTTTAAGGTCTGGCGACCATGAAGGAAAGGATTGCTACGTTTGAAACGGTATTGTTGCCGGTAAAAGTTATCGCCATTTGGATCCAAAAATTCCTGGGAACTGGTATCGGTCCAGTCTAATTCTTGGTCACGCATATTGGGTGGTATATAACCCTCACTGCGTATGTCGAATAAAACCTCTGGGGGCAGAGGAGTTTGTGGTGCAGACTCTGGCTGCTGTTCATCCACAAAACTATAGCGTCTTTTGGAGTTTTGGCGTAACTTAATGCCAGTGGGTCCTAAAAATTGTATTAAAATTAAAAAAATTCATAATGATTAATAAAACTACACACCTTGACAGCCATGAGCAAACACTGATATAAAGCCGGGTTCTGCAAAATGTGAATCCGTTCTCACAGACGCCGCTCCTATACGCCTCGACTCTTCTCCGCTTATCTTCTCAAAGCCTATGGGTATAGTGCGAAACTCTATGCCCGCATGTCTTAAACGTAAAATCATATTACACTTGCCGCCCGTAGGCTGCAACACCACTTTGCCACTTAATGTCAAATCCGGAAATATGAGTCTTGTATCGAGTGTAGAATTTTCTGAACTAAATTTACATTTATCCACCTCTACCCAGCGGGCAGCATTTTCATTTGGTAATCTCACTTTCAAATCTTCTACATCCACACGAGCCACGGCCAATCGATGAGGTTGTCTTTGATTTTGATGATACGGATTCGGGTTCTGTGTTAAGGCAGCATCAAAATCTAGCCTTGAATAAGGTTTATAATTACGATTGATATTTTTAGCATAATAACCACGGTCACTATTAAATGGATGATAGAAATCCTCGTCGGTATCTTCGAGTTGCCCATACAGCGAGTGATAAAGTGAGTAGGGTGTTTCTGGTTCATAGGAGCGTGAAGATTTCGTCTGTATACTACGACGTCTCATGTGCTCGAGCGCATTTTCCAAGCGATGAGAACACCTCTGTGTGTTGCGATAGGGTTGAGCTGTAGAATCTAGATATTGATAAGAAATATTTAAAATAAAAAAAATAATGAATATCACTCTGCTACAAAATGACACTTTTTGTCAGAACTTGAAAAGCGACCTAATGGGTGTTATAGGCCTTGGTGAGGACATACTAAAACCGTTTTCCAAGATTTTGAAACACAATCAAAATTTTGAGTTATTTTGATAAAACTGTTTAGGGTAGGTCGTAGTACTTTAGTACCTCTAACTCACACATTTTTAGACCGTTTTGAAAATTTTAAACAATTATGAATAGACAAAGAATTAAGCTTTCCTTGTATGTAGGCATAACATGTATATTCCAAGAAATTGTTTAAGTTTTTATAAAAAATTTAATTTTTTTATTCTCTTCGTAATTTTTCAAATTCAACAATAATTATTTTAAATTTTTTCTATGAAAACAAAATTGCATAGCGTTTGATAGACTATTTTATGTAGACAAAAACGTGGCATTATTTATTAAAATCCGTTCATATTTGCAAAAGTTATTAAACTTTTTCAAAAAAAATTAAAAAAAATTGCGCTGGGGGAGAAAATACTAAGAAAGGTATTAATAAAAAGTTGAATAACTTTTACAGTTTTCATCCGCTTTGAAAAATTAAAACTATGTCTTGTTAAGAACAAAATTTTTTTTATGCATTGATATACATTTTTATAAGCTCCATATCAAAATAATCAATGCAACGCGACTAAATGTATCAATAAATACATGTCATTTTAAAGAGTAATCAGTTTTCTTTCCAAACACGTTAAAAAATTTAAAATCGGACAAAAATTGACTGAGTTACAGGTCGATAAGTTGACGAACATCACTGAAAACGGTTTTTTCAGAATAACTTCTGAATTTGAGGGTGTTTCTGAAATTTTTAGACACAATTTGTAATGTACTCAGCAAGATCTATAACATAAATTTCCGGGATACATTGAACTGGTGGAGAGTGAAAGTTTGAATTAATGGTTAACAATTAAGAACTTTAAGGGCCATTATTACAATTTGCCTTTATCGTAATAGTAAAAGTTAACTTTAAAGGTACCTTTTTCTATTGCTTAAAGTTACCTTTTACTATTTCATACATAAAGGCAAGTTGTAATAATGGTCCTAAATGGAATATTACGGTTTCATGTCTGGCCGCATATTGTGGCCGTTTATCGGCAAATGCTCGCTTCAAACGAATCAGTTGCATTCGGTACAGGTTCCCTGTGATGGTCTGGTCAGCTTTCAGCAGCTAGAACACTTTTGCTCAAATCTAATACAGAAAAGTACCTTAGCGCCACGGTTATTTGGCTTTGGTATCGATTTAGCTGGTTGGCCGGGCTTCACATACGATTTTTTACACATCGGGTTATTGTAATGTATCCATTTTTCATCGCAAGTGAAAATGGGTGTAAAAGCGATTTTCTTTTACAGTGTTGAAGCAGTATTTCAGACATACAAAATCGTTTTTCAAGGTCTCTCAGCTTCAATTCGAATGGTACCCAATTTCCCTGCTTTTGCCGATATTTGTCTTCCGTGTTAAAAACACCACTCCTGAACCGAACGATCCATATCCCGCACGTTAAAAGCGATGGAACATGTTCACCATAAGCTTTGGAGCAATAAAGCAAAACTTCTCGTATAGTTGGCAAAAAATTCGACATTTTCGAAAAAAAATTTGTGAAATTTTGTTTTATATATTCGACCTTTATTCAATAACGGTTTTATTTTAATTAGATTTTTTCTAATGTAAGCTTTTAAATTTAATTAAAAGAAATTATTTAATCTTTCATCTGACGTTTCGCTGTTTATTTTTCAGCATAATCTTGTTTTTTACACTATATGACATGAACCCTTCAAAATGACATTTAATAACAAAAACCGCTTTCAAAAGATACGCCATCTATTGTAAATACCAAATTTTTTAGTCATTCACCCAATATTTTGCATAAATTTTCAATAGGGTTAAGGTCGCGAGAGTGAACGGCCATTCGATTACGGTAATCTCTTTTTGCTACAACCAATTTTTTACAACTTTTGAGGTGTATTTTTGATCGTTGTCATGTTATAATATCAACGGGGTCAACATTTTCTTACTAACATGTGAGAATATTTTGATACATATTCTTATTCACTATACCATCGACTTTATATAGAAGTCCTATGAATTGTCCGGAATTCCAATACCACACACTTGCTCTCCTGCATAGAATTTTTCGGTTCTATCAACAGAAAGTCAGTTGATAAAGAAGCAACCAATTTTTTGTTACCCCTTCTGAAATTTTGTAGCCACAACTGTAAAATTCGGTCACTAAGGTAGAATCATTCGATTGGCAACAAATTCAGTTGCTATCACAAATCTGTGTAGGTCTTTTGGAAGTTTCGAGGAGCATCCAAATTTAAAAAAAATTCCGGAATTATACGAACAATTTGGGATTTCTTAATACCGAATAATTCTATTTCGCATCCCTAGTAGTCACTATTAAGCTACTTCTACCGATCAAACACTTCTTGACAAAGTAATAGATGAATGTTTTTTTGTATATACAAAAATATATATTGAAATAGAAATATTAGAGATTCAACTCATATGATTGATCACAGATTGACCTTTGAGTAATAAATATGTGCGAACACCGGTAATATACAGTGGTGGCCACGAATTTAAGACAAAAATTGTTTGCTAAATTCCACGTGATTGTCAATTATTTTTTCAAATATTTCCACACATATGTATGCATGAGGACTGTTTTAACACACAAGTGTGTTTTATTCGACTGTGGCAATTCATACATATTCACCATGAATACATAAAATTTTTCTACAACTTGACCAAAAATTTTTTTTTTTAAATAAACATATTTTCTCACATTTATATTATAATTTTATTATTATAAAATATTCGGACCAAATTTCGAATTTTTAGTTTCATTAGTTTCGGTCATATCATGTTATTAACAGCGGATGTTCGCTGAGGTGGGTCAACGTATTTCCACATATCTTTGTCCATATATGTTTTACCGATTTTTCCAAACATTTTTCAGAAACTAGAAACATTAATAATAAATTTCATATCCTTAGAGGTCCTTTTATTTTGGCTCTATCGCACTTAAAATTCAGTTGATGAAAAACATTCAAGTATTTGTCTTAAATTGGTGGCCACCACTGTATATAAATAAACATTGTTAACCACGAATAATCGCGGATTCAATTCACGTTTTCACCAAAACATTTTAGTACAAACAGAGCAGCGTTCAAAGTTAATCAAGAATAATCACATTTTCATCCCAAATTTTTACTAAACTCTTTTTTGTAATTTTTTGTTTTTTTTCTCAATATATTCTTTATTTATGTTATAATCTCTTTTGTAAAGGATATTTCTAGTTTAAAATCACTTTGTTCTTTTTAATGTTTTCAAACTTTCACTCCATGATATACATCTCAAAAACAAAAGATGTTTCCAAAAATTATAAATTCAAATTTACTCCATTATTACCTTTAAACACATGAATTAACAATAAGATAAATATGAAATGCACACCATTCACAGGCCACAATTTAAAATTGTTAATGGAGATAGAACAGTTTTTTCGATATGCTTTTAAACAAAACATTTTCCATGTACAACAAGTATTACAAAATTAATTCACTTTAAATTATTTATTTTATTTTTATTTTTTTTTTGTGATAAATATTTTAGCGGCTTTAAAATTTAAGTTAAAAGTTAAACCGTCTTCAACTGCCTCTATTGTTGGAATGTTTAGGTACAAAAGCATTGTAACACCAGCGCCTCAAAGTGGATCATCATAGTCGTTGTCTTATGATGATGATGATGAGCAAGCAACACAACGATCGCATATACGCTTTTCTTTGATCGTTTTCTGTTTTTGGTCGGCTCTTTCTTTACATTTTTTTTACTTTACAAATGTAGATGTTTTAGTACTTTGTCTTCTTTTCTTCTTCACCTGTTTTCTTGGTGAACCCCAGCGTGTCATTTGAATGTTCGCCTCAGTGAAAGTGTTTTCCATACATGAGTGATTGTCAGGGTGTCCCAAAAAAATATGAATAATTTTTGGGTTGGTTTCTTCTAGAAAAATTGTGTAATTTCTTATATTTTGTATGAAAATCACTCAGTAATTCGTCTTTTATTATATACATAAATGCGGGATTTTTTCAAATGCTTAGCTTTTATTTTGGAACATTTGTGCAAAATAAATTTATTCAAAGTATTGGCCATTATTTGCTATGACCTTTTCCCATCTTCTGGCAACATATGGATTCCGAGCTCATCTTTTGGTGCCAAGAACGCATTAAGCCAATTTCGGATACTCTGTTCTGAAGTGAAGCGTATCGCAGAGAGAGAGAGAGTTCTGCATCGATCGAAGCAAATAGTAGTCGGACGGGGCACGTTCTGGACTACAAATCGGGTGAGGCAAAACTTCCCAACCACTTCATTGTAAATACTCCGAGCAACATGTGGCCAAGCGTTGTCATGATGGAATATTACGGTTTCAAGTCTGGCAGCATGTTCTCGCTTCAAACGGATGAGTTGTGGTCAGATTTCAGTAGCTCATAATAGAGAACTACCTTAGCGCCATGGATATTTGGCTTTGGTGTCGATTCGGCTGGTTGGCCGGGCTTCACGATTCGGGATTCGTTGTTATAATCAGTGTTTGAAAAACTAGACTACAAGTAGCAGTAGCAACGAAAAGCACAAGTAGTCTAGTTTAAAAATTAATAAAACTCGGAGTCAATCAATTACTACTACTACTGCTACCTTCACATTTTGGTAGCAGTAGTTGTAGTAGTACAATAAAAGAAAAATTTAAAAGTAGCAGAGTAATTTATTTTCTATTGCTACCTTAAAAAAGAAAAAGTTTTCATGTAGCAGAGCCATTAGTTTTTTATTAATTCTGCTATTTTTAAAATTTAGTAGTAATAGAAGTAGCAGTTAGGTAGTAGAAGAAGTAGCAGTTGAAGTAGCAGCTAAGTAGCAGTTGAGGTAGCAATAAAATAAGTCAAAATAAAAATCTGCAGCCAAAAAAGTATATTGTGTGTTGTTGTTGTGAATGTATATTTGTGTAAGTTGGTCATGTTGTAAACAAAAGTTCGGCTATTTTGTTATACACACAGACAACACGATCTTTCTGTTAGCAACACGAACATCTGAGACGAATAAAAACGAATAATTCTTTCAAAAACTCTCAAAACAAAAACAACACACAGTGTTTAATTCTGTCAATTATGGTGTTTTGACTGAAGATTTTCTTTTTTGACTACTTTTATTGCTACCTTAACTGCTGCATCAACTGCTACTTAACTGCTACCTTATTTATAAATAATAAAAATTAAAACTCGATATAGAGCAGTAGCAATCATGTTTTATTACTACTGCTCTGTTAAGAGTTTTATATTTTGAAGGTAGCAGTAGTTTTAAATAAAACAAGAAAACGAAAAAAGTCAAATGCTACTGCTACCGCTACATACACTTTTTTGAAGCAGTAGTTGTAGCAACAGTTAAAAATTTGTTAGTTATCGTAGCTTTTTAAACACTGGTTATAATTCGGGTTATGATTCGGTGCAAAAATTATTTTCTTTTATAGCGTCAAGCAGCATTTCAGACATGCAAAATCTTTCGTCTTCAATACGGGCGGTACCCAATTTTCCTGCTTTTGGGTGAATCCTGCTGCTTGAAACGTTTGGAAATTGATGCTTGAGTAGTTCCCAATGATTTTGCAAGCTTTTGTTGAGTTTTACAACAATCTTCATTGAGTAATGCCGCCAATTCTTGGTCTTCAAACTTTTTTGGTTGGCCTTGGCGATCTATGACTTCCGTGTCAAAATCTCCACTTCTGACATTCACCATAAACTTTGGTGAGCAGTCGGTTTGCTTCAGCAACACTTTCCTTCAAAAAAAGTAAAGCAAAACTTCCCGCATATATCGATTCGTCGGTACAAAATTCCACATTTTCGATGCAAAAAAACACCCGCTTAGGTTTTGAACTCAATTACACCTCTTCTATAGCCATGGAAAAGTTTATTAAAATCGAACTATTTCCGCATTTTTCGAATTTCCCCCACAGTGCCCTCAACAGCCTTCTTTTCAAATGCAACAGTTGTCATATTAGAGTAGCATTGAATCCTAACAACAAATTACAACATCCTTAGAATATTTATTTTACATCACAAAACTGTATTTTTAAAAAAAATATCCGTTTTTTTTCATATAAGTACTAATATCCATTTGGGTCACCCTTATACCAAACATCAACTGTAAAATTTAACGTTATTTTGCATTTGTTTTCTTCGTTTTTTTATTTAATTTTTAAATAATTATTCCATGTGAAAATAATGAAATATATTTAGTTGTACTCGTATGTAAGATATTAAATTATAATTAGTCTGTGTAGTACTTACTCTCTCACTAAATACTTTTTTTACTTTTGTTTTATTTGATAATTTTAAGGTGCTGAATTTTGTAATCAATGCGAATATGAATTTAGATAGAAATATGAATATGAGTACTAAAGCTGCTACATAATACAAATGGGCAAAGATTACGATCAAATGTTTGGTTTGGTTTCCCACTCGTAAAACTCGTGCGGAGTTTCTCTTTGAAGCACGTACATTATTGACATTTACAACATTTTGGCTGACTTTTAAACTTCAAGTTGAACTGAAAATAGTTGCGGAGTACTTTTTTTAATACACATTAAGTGCGATGTAAAATTTGGATAAACATTGGTTTCAAAAGGTAATCTGAAGATATTTCTTTAGATTGTCATTTAGTTAGACTTTAGCTTAGAAGAATTTAATCTTCCTTAATTGAAATTGATCATAGGGAAAAACTGATCTTTTAAGCACAAATATTTGTGATATGATTGTTAATTCTTTATTTTCATTTTCTGTTGTAACTTTATCTAAATTCTTTATAAGAAATTTAGTAATTTCTTTGCTTTATTTCAAGAGAAATCTTCTTAATCTGCACTATTTCAGCCAAAAAAAAAACCGAAAAAGAAAAATTCATAACTAAAATCAAGTTATTGTTTTAATGAATTTTAATGCAATTAAAGAGAGAAAACACAACTAAACTTAATACAATATTAGGTTTAATCTAAGATGTTAAATTTCCCATGTAGGTAAGTGAAAAACTTAAATAAAGATCTCTAGTTACAGTGAGTGCTAAATAAAATTTTAATAGTTTTGCACACGCGCTTTTTGCACTCGTTTGAAAGAAGAAACCCTTAATTGCTGGTATTCATGCAAGTATGTAGTGACTTAGTTCTTTCTTTGTTTGTTTGTTATTTCTTAAAAAAAATATATAAAACACTTTTTTTAAAAAAGCTTTAAATATAACATAAAGAAAAAGAAGAGTGTCACTATATTACGACTATAACGAATCTTCAATATTTAAAGATATATAACAATGTTGTCCTCCATAGCGTCAGTTGTTGCTGGTTTATCGTGGATCTACAGGACATAATCGAGAGGTGTGAAATCTCATGACCTTGGGACCAATTAACAGATCTATTTCCATATTTTCAAACTAAAAATCATTCATCGTGTTGCGATAACGGTCTCCATTGACAGTAACGCGAACTCAGGGTTAATTTTTGAAGAAATGAGGTCCGATGATGCCAATTTTCTGGCTATAATGGAGTTTGTAGGTTGTGTTGTGGATTGGTCTCACTCCATACGCGGCAATTTTGTTTATTAACAAACCCGTTAAGCCAATTTTGCGATAAAACGAATCGATGACTGATATTCAAAGTAAATTTTGATAATTTGTTTGCGTTGCTCAGACGTCAATCTATTCATGATTGCCAGAGTATACTGATCATTAATGTCAAAAAGTGAGGTCAGTATGACAGTTCGTTTGACAGTTAAGCCTTTCATAAGTTCACTCTTTATATAGAAAAATGTAACATTATCAAATGACTGATTCATCATCGCACAACCCAAACGCCTGAAGCTATGCATGAAATGTTTAGAGGGTAAAACGGTTAAATTTGGTAACGTTATATCTTCTAAACTAATGCAGTTACAAACAAATTTAAAACTTCTTGTTCATGCATTTAAAAATAACTTACAGGATCTTGGTACTTTTTTGAAATTCGAACTTTTTGTGGAAGAAAACGTTTAATAACTGTATTTTGGTACTTTTTTGTCACCCTATGTATCTTTAAAACTAAAGATATAAATCATCTCAATAGCAAAAATGAGTAAAAATTAGTTTGGCATTCCCGAATCTACAATTTCCCATCGGTTTTCTATGGGTTTGAAATCTGGCAATTAGGACAGGCCACTTCAAAACAATTATCTCATTAAATTGTCACCACAACGTTACAACTCTAGAGGGGTGCTTGGGGTAATTTTCCCGGAAAAACTAGGACCATATTTTCCTAAGCGTATGAATACATAAAATCGATTAAAATGTATCCAATTCGAGTCTAGTATCTTTTATTACAAGAATTTGCCGCAAAATATGCCCTGAAAAGCAGCCCTATGCCATAATGTTACCAGTTCCAAACTCTACTGTCTTATTTTTGTACTTCTCCCATCACTCCCATCAGGTTTAAAACTAGTTTTCAAGAGGGAAAAGAGAAATTGGTACTTTTTCTCCTAATGGTAGATTTTTTAATATTTAAAATTATTTAACTTAGCAACTTAAAAGTTAGCTGATATCCTTGTGAATGAAGTAAAAATCAATGTTACGGTGCCCAATGTTATTTAGGTGATGGTACTTTTTCGTTTTTACACTGGTACTTTCTGAATTTTCTATTATAATGGACATAGAAATGTGAAATTAAGCATATATGGTTCTGAGTGATTAGTGAAATCCTGTATTTTTCAGTGAAATCTTGTTTTTTTAGTGAACGCCTTTTAAGATTTTTCGCTTCGGTACCAAAAAGGAACCAAAACTGATGATACTTTTTCGATCTTCCAATAGTATTATGTGTATGCCATAAAATTGAGGGATTTACAAAAGATGTCGTATCTTTTTTAAGTACACCTATTGCTCACCTAAGCTTATGGTGAATGAAGTTTAAAGACCTAGAATTGGAGGCATTACTACATGAAGATTGTTGACAAATTCAACAAGAGCTTGCAAATTATAGGGAGCTACTAAAGCAGCCATTTTAAAAAGGTTTTGAGAAGCAGGAAAATTGGGTACCATACGAATTGAAGCCGAGAGACATTGAAAGACGATTTTGCATGTTCGAAATCATACTTGAACGCTATAAAAATAATAAATTTTAAAAATTATTTAAAATGAAGTGGTTGGGATGTTTTGCCTGATACGTCCAGACCTTGCTCCGTCCGACTACTATTTGTTCCGATCAATGAAGAATGCTCTTTCTGGGATACGCTTCACTTCACAATCCGAAATTGGCTTGATTCGTTCTTGGCTCCAAAAGATGAGTAGTTCTTTTGGCGTTGAATTCATATTTGCCAGAAAGATTGGAAAATGTCATAAATAACAGTGGACAATACTTTGAATAAATTTATATTGTACAAATGTTTCAAAATAAAAGGCAAAAGTTTGAAAAAATCACAAAATTTTAAGTCATACGCCCAATATAATAAAAATGAGAAACTATACTCCTCAATTTTAAAATTGTGTAAGTTTTAGCTTTAAGCCCCTGTCTATACTTGACAAATATTTATCATAACAATTAATGACGTTTGCTGTCAAGACAAATTTGTCTAAGCAAATGCACTAACAATTTTGTCATAACGGAGCTGATACTAATAAATGGGGACTATACCCGATAATTTTTTATCTTGACTCCGTTTATCATGATAAAAATGTATCAGGAATAGACAGGGGGTAAGTTTCTGTTTTCTAAATACTTTATTATTATACTTACATCAGTACTGCGTAGGGTACTTAACAAATTGTTAGAAGAAATGACTTTTAAGAAAACTGGGTTAGATATATTAAACTTTAAGCACCTGAGAAAATGACCTTTTTTATGAGCAAGTACTTGTACTTGTTAGTATTTTCCAAACAAAATACTTGTACATAAATGGTATTTATTTAAAACAAGAAAAAAAATTATAAAAAAAAATTATGTTGTAACTGTTAAAATTACAGGCAAACTGTCAAGAGTACGAGTAGTATTATCATCTAACATTATTACATTACCCGTATTTATTTGTAATTTTGTTGTTAACTATAAATAAATAAATTACGTTTGCGATTGCGATGCCAATAGCGTAAAATTGTTTGCCATAAGTATACAGAGTTATGTTGTACGATGATTATTTGTGTGACATGAGTTCAAAATAAAATTGAATGTAGATTAGCATTAATGTCAATATGCAATAATAATGATTTTTCAAAATCCAATTTTTTTTTGCAAAACCGTTATTTATTACGATTTTTTTTTTGGTTTTAAAATAGAAATAAAATAAATTTAACCATGCATCAAGTGACATCACGAATTAGTTTTGCTTGGTTGAATTGGTTTTTTGATAAAAAAAACAAAAAATTATGAGAAATTTTTCAAAGTCTTTGTCACAAAACATAAGAGTTAGCAATTTAATTGTAATTTGTGATTTAATGAAAACAATTACTTTAATTAATTTCGTTAACTAAAAATAGTTTGTAAAGCATTTATAATATTAAATATAAAAATGTGTTTCTGAAATTAAGCACAATTATTCTATTTTTTAAAATAACTAATTTCAATAATACAAATTTTGAAAACAATGAAAATAATAAAAAAAACAAGTAAGATAGCTATATTCGGCTGTGTCGAATCTTATATACCCTTCACCAAATTATACTTTAAAATAAAAATTTTAAATATTTTTAGGTAAACAAAATTTAAATTTTTTTCCAAAGTTGTTTTTTTCGAAATAGTTTTTAATATTATTTTTTTTTTGAAATTTAGTGAAAAAAAAAATGTTATAAAAAATATTTTTTCCGATTTGGACCCATTGTAGGTCCAACTTACTATGGTCTTATATACATACGTCGTTGCAAAGGTCTTTAAAATATCTATCATTAGATATCCACATTGTCTATATTAATGACTTAGTAATCCAGATTTAGGTCAAAAATCGAGGTTGTCTTGGCAACCGAGCCGGAAGAATTTCGGAGATATTGATGTATGAATCGTATATGTAAGTTATTTGGGGGATTCGGAAAGTTGATTTCAACACACAGACGGACAGGCAGACATGGCTATGTCGACTCCGCTATCTATAACGATCCAGAATATACATATGTATATACTTTGTGGGGTCGCAAATGAAAAATGAAGAAATTACAAACGGAATGACACACTTATTTATACCTTTGCCAATCATGGTGAAGGGTATAATAATCACAATGTTCTATTGCATAGGGAAGAATTAGAGGCGTAAACTATATCGAGCCTGTTCAGGTCAAGGAAACAATCAGCTACAAAAATGTACCTAAGCTATCAATAAATAGTGTAAATTCTCTGCGAGATATAAAGTTTTCCCTAATTAATTTAATCAAAAAAAAACATAAGGTTATATGTTTATAACTTTTGACAATTAAAAAAATCTGGAATACTTTTTTGAAAAATATGACAAAAATAGTTTTTTATTGAGTTTTTGCAAAGATACACATTTTTCAAATTGAAATTAAACTTTTATTTATGAATAGTTTATGTAGATTTTTCTATTGAAAATGAAAAAAATAAAAACAAATTTTTAAATCTGTTATCAGGAATCCCCCAATTCCTAAAAAAGTTTTGAAAAATCCCTAAAATAAGATTTTTTAGTTTTTTGTCTATAATATTCATACCAAGGTCGGGGCTATCCGAACCCTTTGCAAAATAATTAAGAACATATTGGGCTATCTTAACTGGATTAATATATTTTGATATCTACAATGCAATTTGAGAATTTTTGATCTAAAATTGAATTTTATAAAAAAAATTTTAATTTTTTGGATGGACCTTTTACCTTCGGTTCAAGCTTATTCAATTTTTTTTCATTCAAAATATGTTGTGTTGTCAAAAAGTATAAATTCCTTATACATCATCTTAGACTTTTTTAAGTATTTAAGTATTTTTTCCTTAAAAAAACTAGAGAAAAATCGCCTTTTTATATATAAGTTGTCATTCCGTTTGTAATTTCTACATTTTTCATTTCCGACCCTATAAAGTATATATATTCTGGATCCTTATAGATAGCGGATTCGATTAAGCCATGTCCGTCTGTCTGTCTGTCCGTCTGTTGAAATCAATTTTCTGAAGACCCCAGATATTTTCGGGATCCAAATCTTCAATAATTCTGTCAGACATGCTTTCGAGAAGTTTGCTATTTAAAATCAGCAAAATCGGTCTATAAATAACGGAGATATGAGCAAAAAACCGGGACAACCTCGATTTTTGACTTATTTTTGATCTATATCTGGATTACTAAGTCATTAATATAGACAATATGGATATCTAATGATAGATATTTCAAAGTCCATTGCAACGATGTAGATAAGGCTATAGTAAGTTGGACCTACAATGGGTCAAAATCGGGAAAAATATTTTATAACCCGAATTATTTTTCATCAAAAAATTTTTTTTGTAATACATTTTTTTTCCAAAAAAAAAAATTTAAAAACTAAAAAAAAAAAATTTAAAAACTAAAAAAATTAAAAAAAAAAATTTTAAAAAAATTGGAAAAAACTTTTTTTAAAAACAATTTCCAAAAAAAAATTTTGAAGAACAATTAAAAAAAAATGAAATTTTGTTTACCTAAAAATATTTAAAAAAATTTATTTTAAAGTATAATTTGGTGAAGGCTATATAAGATTCGGCACAGCCGAATATAGCTCTCTTCCTTGTTTAAATTCAAATGCATATAACTTTGAACTCGGTCAGTATTTTTAAACAATTCTTTTTTTATTTGACACATACATTTGTAAACTGGAGAAAATCTGGGCCCGTTGTTATCAAACAAATTGGAGTAGGGTGGGTAAAAATGTTAAAAATATTATTTTCAAATGCGAATATCTCCTAAGCTATAAGAGATAATTGATAGCTACGACGCGGATATTCTACATATGTAATAGCATCGTTTTAAAAATTTAACATACCCGAGGTGTCCTACTTTGGGGACCCATGGCCGCTCCTCTAGTAAGCCCATGAGGTCTATATACAAAATAGACAATAGTTCCTCTTTGGGCATGTGAAATTTCATTTAAACCGACCTAACCGTTTAGATGTTACAGATTTATATCCCTCTTTTTATTTCCATACCACTGTGTGTCGTTTACGATAAAATTCACTTACCGTAAAATGTAAACATTGACTTACGATAAAATCTTATCCCCTATATTTTTAAAGTTATTAACAATTTTGATATTCTGAGAACTCTAAAATATCTGTCGGTCCATAAAATTTTAACTTCAGTATTAAAAGAAATTAAGAAAATGTCGCTTACGATAATTTGGCGATAAGGGCTCGACTACTCTCCAAAATTTTATGGCTGACACAACAACAAAATATTTACATTGATTTACTTAGTTTTTTGACCACAGATTTAGGGTTTTTGTCTCTCAGTAATTGGCTCTTAAAGTGACATTTAAATTTCAGACACTTTACATAAAACTACAAATATGAATCCCAACGTATTCAATTTATTTTTATTTTCTGGCCCTGATTACTTGTACAATAAATTACATTCTAGTCATGATATTGAAACCCCAATATAAACACACAATTAAATTGACACAATTAAAAATACATATGACACTATTCTTCAATTTATTTATCCATTCAAAGCCAACAAACAATACTTTACCCATCTATTCAATGCATCAAAAACACTTACTTACAATATCACTCACTCATTATTTCACAACATACTTCTTTCTCATCGCACTCGTAGGTATTATCACCACTTGATACCAAAAAAAAAACTCTAAACTTGATTGTTTGTTTTAAGTTTCATTACTTAATTGGCCAACTCTTCGTCAACAGGTCAAAACAAAAGAAAAGTAACGCTTTTACTAACTATCGCACAACACTTTTGGCCTTTTGTCACTTTCATGCAAACAATTTCAAACCTACAACTCACAGAACATTTAGTACGAATTCAATTGTTAACAAAAAATAAACAGAAACTATGTATGTATTTGTTTAATATGTACTCGTAGTGTGTTCTAGAAAATCCAAAAAGCTGTTAAACTAATTAACTCGATTTACTTGCAGGCGAGTAGAATTCTACAAGTTTGTTTCCATTTCATTCAACAGAGTGTTAAAGAGAGAAGGAGGTTTATGAGACGTCATATACATAAATACTAGTGTGTGTTTGCACTAGTTCACACACCAGGTGATCTAGTGACCCTTCATTGTTTCGACAGCTGATGAAGAGCATGAAAAGCATGAAAAAAGCAGTGTTATAACTAAAAGTTGAGCTAATTAATTTAATACAAATGAAATACATACAACTATTAGAATTGTTTGTACATACACTATTTGCAATAAATAAGCCGGATTGGCTACCGTTTCGAAACGGTTAATAGGTAACAGTAACGGTAATTTATTTTAATACGGTAAAGTTATTTTGTTTTAATTCCTACAGTATTTGATAAAGCTCTTTTTATTCAAAAGAAAATAACTATTTTGAATTTAATCTCGATATTAACGGTTTAACAAAATGTATTCTTTATAAATTAATCCCTGGGAGTTGTTCTTCAAATGATGCTGTAGTCATCTGTGAACCGATCTTCACAAAATTAGCTAAATCAATTATAAATTTATGTAAATAATAGGGTTTTCGAATAGTTTATAGAATAATTTCTTACAAAAATTATTCGAACAATTTAAAAATTACCATTTTATGAAACTGCTTAAAATTTTTCATAATTCCAAATTTAAAAAATTGTATTAATTCTGAAATTCGAAGTTTCTAAAGTTTTTTGCAAATTTTGATCATGAAGATGAAGTTTTTTTTGTTCTTTATGACAAGGGCTACAGCTTTGACTCAGAGAGTAAATCAAAATTCCGAACTGTTTGCAAGAATGAGCCTGTGAAAATGATCACTTTTTTGCAAAAATGACACCGAAGCCCCAAAATTTGGGGGCCCATAAAAAAAAGTGCATGACTTTGGGCAAAACTGGGAGACACGGGTCTTTTTTTGTCTTTTAACGTTATTTTTATACCCTTCACCATGAGTGGCAAAGGTATATATAAGTTTGTCATTCCGTTTGTAATTTCTACATTTTTCATTTGCGACCCCACAAAGTATATATATTCTGAATCGTTATAGATAGCGGAGTCGATATAGACATGTCCGTCTGTGTGTTGGTATCAACTTTCTGAAGCCCCCAAATAATGCTATTTAAAATCGAGAAAATCGGTCCACAAATGGCTGAGATATAAGGAAAAAACCAGGACAACCTCGATTTTTTACCTATTTTTGACCCATATCTGGATTATTAAATCATTAATATAGACAATATGGATATCTAATGATAGATATTTCAAAGACCTGTGCAACGACGTATATAAGACCATATTAAGTTGGACCTACAATGGGTCAAAATCGGAAAAAGTATTTTTTAACCCGAATTTTTTTTTTCACCAAAATTTTTTTCACTAAATATTAAAAAAAAAAATTTCAAAACTAAAAAAAAAATTTTTTAAAATTAAAAAAAAAATTATTAAATTTAAAAATAAAATTTTGAAATTTAAAAAAAAAATTAAAAAACAATTTCGAAAAAACAACTGGAAAAAAAATTTAATTTTGTTTACCTAAAAATATTTAAAATTTTGTATCGATCGAAACACCTGGTGGTTGGACGGGACAAGGTCTGAACTATAAATCGGGTGAGGCAAAACCTCCCAACCACTTCATTCTAAATTCTTTTTAACAGATATTGCAACATTTGGCCGAGCTTTGTCATTATGGATTATTACGGTTTCATGCCTGGTCGCATATTCTGGACGTTTTTCGGCCAATGCTAGCTTCAAACGAATGAGTTGCGTTCGGTATAGGTTCCCTGTGATGGTCTGGTCAGATTTCAGCAGTTCATAATAAATAGGACCCTTTTTCTCCCTCCAAATACAGAGCATTACCTTAGCGCCATGGATATTTGGCTTTGGATCGATACGACTGGTTGGCCAGGCTTCACATACAATCTATTAAGCTTCGGTTTATCGTAATTGATCCATTTTTCATCGCTAGTAATTATTTTCATTTATAGGGTTCAAACATCATCTCGAACATGCAAAATCGTCATTCAAGGTCTCCCGGCTTCTATTCATTTGGTACCCAATTTCCCTGATTTTGAATGAATCCTGCTGCTCGCAAACGTTTTGAAATTGCTGCTTGAGTAGCTCCCATTGATTGGTGAGTTTTTCAACAATCTTTATGGAGCAATCCCTCCAATTCTTGGTCTTCAAACTTTGTTGGCTGGCCTGCGCGATCTTTGTCTTGTCTTCCGTTTTAAAATTGCCAAATCTGAACCGCACAAACCATTTCTCGCACGTTGAAACCGAACACGCAGCACCTTTTTATCAAATTAAAGAAGTAGCAAAACAGAAAAAATTCTACATTTTCGAAGAAAAAAAAACTTTGTTGTTTACACTATAATGCATTTATTCTGCCTTTTTCTTTGTGTTCTTTTCTGAAAAAAATGTAGTTTGGTTGTGTTCTTTTCTAATAATGTTACCCTAAAACCCTGAATATATGCTACATGTTTCACCCTCAATTTTATCAAAGGGTTAGAAATGCAGCACTTTTTTTGTAAGCAAAAATATAGTTTTTTAGTATTTAGTAAGTACATAAAAGAAAATTGCATAAATGGTAATGATTTGGTTCTATTGTGATCCTTAAAAATGCAACACATTATGAGGGTATGGGTAACATTTAATAAATGGTACACAATATATAGGCAACATTTTGTGTCAGAAAAGAAAACACCATAAGTGAGAATAATAATAATTGACTGCAATCATCCATTAGATGATTGCAACACTCGATCTTAAGCTCAATCTTGTGATCACTTTAAAGCAGTGCTCCCGATGTCCAACCGCAATCCGAAGCATGGAACCTTTACAACATACCACACACCTAGGAATAGTCAAAGTAATGGACTTATCTGGGAGTATGTGCACGAAAAGAGTCCAAGGCGGGTCTGTCACATCGATTATCCAGAAGCGGGTAAATCGATCAGCAAGAAATCATTCACAGCGATCGATATTTATATGACGCAAAAGAATGCTTTTGGCTGTAGTCACCATGGCAAACAACTATAAATTGGGCTATCAACTGTTACCCAATCCAGCACATTCTCCAGTTTTATCCCCCCGTGACTATTTCCTGTTTCCAAGCCTGTAGAAATGATTCTGTTTGAACTTTATCAATTACAACATGGGCGATAATAGCGTTCATTTCAACGATTCCATTCTTTAATTTGATGTATACCGGTGAACTTTTTTCCTTAGCTAAATCAGGCGTAACGAAATTCTTCCTTCTTATCTCAGACCATGTTTTTCCAGTTTCGCTTATTTCGAATTCTAGTTGCCTTCTCCAGGTGTCTGTTGCCTTGAGGGTTCCAATCAATTGCCATCTTTGATATATCATCATGAGGTCTTCTCAAAATATGGCCAACCCAGCTAAATTTCGCAATATTTTTCGCCTGGAGCGGTTAATAAATACTTGCAGGGATTGTAGTCGCTTGCAATAGAGTTCCAGGACTCATTTTGAGAAAAATACAAGATTTTACCTCTTATCTAGTGACCAATAGAGTAGAGAGATGACAACATTTAAGATCGTTTTGTTATAAATAGAAATGATAGAATACAGTATAAAAGACTGTCGTTAAAAAATAAGTTAAGGAAGAGAATATTTTGGATTCGAATTTCCAGTCTTAATGACTGAATTACCTAGTTGAGGCAGTTTGTTTCAATACACAGAGAAAACAGATTCGTAATGGCAACCGAATTTGTTGCCAATCGAATGATTCCGCCTTGGTGACCGAATTTTACAGTTGTAGATACAAAATTTTAGAACTTGTAACCAAAACATGGTTGCTTCAACCGAAATTCTTCTTTATCAAATGATTTTCAGTTGCTATAACCGAAAAATTCTATGTATGCAACCGAATCATTCGATTGGCAACAAATTCGGTTGCCATTACGAATCTGTTTTCTCTGTGTAGCAATTTATTTTTATCGACAAACTTCCTGTTTCTAAACTTAAGTCGAAAATCTGTGTCTACCATCGAATCATTCGATTGGCTACAAATTCGGATACCACAATACATTTATTTTCATAGAAAGATTCGTTTATAATTTTTTGCTAATTACGTTCCTTTTTCACCTTAAATGAATTTAAATTCAATATCTGTTCAATATGTTTGGTGTTAATTCACTATCAAGGGTTGTTTTACCCACAAATACTTCCAATAATTCTAGTTAACATATTGCCAAAATATTCTAAATACAAACACGACGGTATTCCACAACATCCTTTAAGAAAATTTTATTACTTATGCTTATGATTACATCCTGTTACGAATTGATGTGTTTCCTTTATAAAGCACAAAAATAAAACAAGAAAATTGCTAAATAATTGAGAGCAAAACTGAATAAAACAAAACGTATTAAAAACAAAATCAATAATTTTAAAGTTAAAACAAGATTTTAAATGAAATATTTCTAAAAACATCTAAATCATTTACAGACCGACTACACAAATACAAGCAACAACAATTTGGTGCTGGAAAATTTACATCAATCCCTTAATCGCCACATTGACAATGTTAATCCTATCACCGCCTCCTATTCTTCATCGGCTACAACCCTTTCATCGAATACCACAAGTGATGTCTCCGCAGCATCCGCCGCCACAGCTAATAAAAATATCTGCTCCACCACAGACAGCCATCAGCAGCACAACAGCTCACAGGAGAAAAAGAAATGCATTGATTTGCAAACATCCAACAACAACAACAACAATAACAATACAAACAGCCTCAACCTAATGGACCCCACCACCAATAACAACAGCAACAATGATGAGTTGCATTTGAATGGCAATTTACAGAAAACCCATTGTTGCATGCCACCCATATCGATATCATCATCTGTGTCTTCCAGCGCTGTAACAGCGTTACAATCTACAACGGGTACGAAGCGGGATAGAATTTTTCCTTAAAATGTTGCTTGCTAAATTTTCGAGTTTTGTAATACTTTCTAGATCTGGCTAGAGA
The DNA here is from genome assembly GCF_958450345.1 of Calliphora vicina. Classification (NCBI taxonomy): domain Eukaryota; kingdom Metazoa; phylum Arthropoda; class Insecta; order Diptera; family Calliphoridae; genus Calliphora; species Calliphora vicina. The sequence goes on from NC_088780.1 coordinate 162,845,863, forward strand.
ACAATGGTATGTCCATCATGCTCACCACACGCCAACACATCCTCATCAGCAGTTGGCCGATGAATTTGTTATGTATGCTCCTGCCTTGCCATCGAGTAGTTCTGCATCTTCCATTGGTAAATTTGGCATTGAAAGTACAACAGAAAGTTATTTAAATTCAAGATATAATGGTGAGTTTATATATTCTTTTGGTTACATTAAATTAATTTTTTAGAGTTATTCTTCCTAGAACGTTGTTACTCGTATTGCAAAATGCTATAGTTTGGTCAATAGATCAAAATTGTTTACTATTGGTCAGTTGTATGGAAACCATTTCAGAATATTAAGAATCTAATACTGCAAATATGATTTAGAAAGAGTAAAATGTCAGGGCTCTTAAGCTAAATGAAAACAATCACTTAAACAGAGTTCAGTTTACACTTCAGACTACTTAGGGACACTAAGGTGACAACTAACTCTAAACTAGATTACTTGGAATGTGTAAAATAACCAATAGATTTATCTTTGCATCATAAATGGCACACGAGTGTCATATAATCCAAATATATTCAACAGCTCATAATAGATAGGACCCTTTTGCTCCCCACCAAATACAGAGAATTGCCTTAACGCTAGGATATTTGGCTTTGGTGCTGATTGGACGGCCTGCACATACGATCTCTTACACTTCGGATTATCGTAATGGATCCATTTTTCATCGCAAATATTGGTTCGCATTCATCATCGGACATACCATATCGTTTTTCAAAGTCCATCGGCTTCAATTTGTATGGTACCCAATTTCCCTGGTTTTGGATGAATCCTGCTGATTGCAAACGTTTTGAAATTGCTGCTTGAGTAGCTCCCAATGATTTTGCAAGCTCTTGTTGAATTTTAGAACAATCTTCATGAAGTAATGCCTCCAATTCTTGGACTTCAAACTTTTTTGGCTGGCCTGGGTGATCTTTATCTTCCGTGTTAAAAACACGCTTTGTTGATACAAAATTCAAAACTTAGTCGTTTTCACGTGATATTCTTCCGATTAAATCGAACTAGTATATAAGATAATGGCTTTTATGTACATACGTTTATATAGTTTAAATTATTGGATATGGATGTGGAAACATCTGCGGCCCTTTTAAGGCTGCTAGTTGAAATAGACATTAACATTCACTGATATGTGGGTTATACTCCAGGGATCTAATCTATACTGATAAGGATTACTGTTTTGTTTCTCAAGAGAAATTCGGTTGTTTATAGTAGTTTGTATTGTCTGGAAATTAATGCATTCTCAACAACCGACAGTCGAACAGGCTTTGATTTTCTGAAATCCTCATTCCTTTGAATGCCCCTCATAAGAATCATTAGGATCCTGGGGCACTTGGAAAGGGCGGATGAGCTTGCCAAGCTGGGTATTAGTTTAAGGGTTCCAGGATTCGAGTGTCTTCGATTAACAATCTGACCAATCGGACATTGAATTGATGTCTATTATAAGGTCCAATATGTCAAAGTGTGTTTGGATGCATCTGTGCATCTGGATGTTGGAGATCGAAATCATACGAGCACGCGGGGATTCTGGGCCTACTGCCTTCGATCGTATACCTACTTTCGGACTATATTACTCTCCAGGAGTGAGTGGTGTAGGGATAATCTCGTGTAAGAATATGACACCAGGATATATACAGTTGTTTCTAAAATGTTCTGTGGGTTCTGGTGTTTTCTGTGACGAACTTGACTGGAAATTTTTCAGACTGAAATTTTTGCAATTGTTGTAGATCGTAATACACTTCATGACCATAATACTCACGGTACTTCTCTCATTGAAAGCCTATACAACATCATCTTCATTAGTCAGGCAATGTACAAATGCTCTGTCATGGCTAGGTCGTCTATCTGACATTACTTTAATTTGGGTCCCTGCGCACAGAGAATACTATGGCAATGAACAGGCAGAGGTATTAGACAGCATGGGCTAATAGATATCTTCAATGCGGTTCCAGTAGCAATTCCACTGGGGACCATTAAAAGTATTCACACCTATTGGCAATATCATGTGAAATTTTGTTCCCATGAAATATCCATTTGCCTCGAAGGAAAAATTGCTATCGTGATATTCCCATGAACTTTTCATTCACAATAGTTAATTTTGTTCGTAACAACTGTTTATTGTTTACAAAATTCCATCTAAAAATTTCACAACAAGGGGAATTTATTCACGTGAACAAAGTTGATGAACGAAAAGAGGAAAAGGGAACATATTTCATGTGAAATGTTGATTCGCGATAGGGGTGATTATCTTCAGGCACTTTCTTACAAAGGCTGAAAATAGATGACGCAACTTAGATACATGTAGTGCGGATAAGTTAATGTTGCCCTCTTTTAATGAAAAATTAACCATGCAACTGATAACCCGTAATAGAAGGGATATATAAAGGTTGCTGGCATTATTAACGGGGCACTGGACGCTAGACAAGCATACAAATAGCCTTGGACTTCCTTTTAACGACCGTTTTCGTAGCTGTAAGGATATGGAAAAACAGGAAATCTCTTTCTTCTCTGCGAATGCCAAACAGTATCTGACCAACCTTGGTAAGGTATCTGGGTCTAAACTTAATGACCATATCTCACGGCTAATATACATTACGATGTAAATTACACTACATCCGACGAGAGGTGTGATCTTGTCAAAACGGGGTCCTTTCGACTATACTTCACGAGCATGGAATTACCACGTAAACCAACCAACCATTGACAGCTCTCTAACTGAAAAAACTACAACCCAAAATAAAACTCTTGATTGATGAATGAGTCTTACCACAGCAGGCTGGTAGATCAACGAAGCCTCATTCCCACGACAGCCGGTTCTACGCACCGTAATGACCCGAGTTCACTCGGCCAAGGGCTGTCAACTCAGCAATCACTGCTGCTACAATATCAACGAAGTCTAGATCATGAAAGTAATTTTGCAAGCAATTTCGGATAGACTAGAAATTCCAAATGAATTTCTCAACTCCATCCACTTTCAATTCTAATCAAATCGATGACTTTAAAGTAGATGGTGAGAACAAAGCTGTTAACTACTGTAATCTTTCAAGTCTTTAGGCATTATTGAATGTTATTTTCTTTTTGTTTATCTTATAAATTTAATATAGTACTAGTTCAAAACAATTTGTTTAACACACACCCCATGACCTGCAGCTTATTGACTTTTTCAATAAACATTGTCAGACTTCATGTTTCTATATTTCTCTTTTTTTATTTAAGATACTCTGTAAATATTGGCATTCGTTCACTGTTATTGAAATATTACAAAAAAAAAAAAACAGACTTCCTCCCATATGAAAGATTCCCACAACCACCTTCAAACAATAGAACTTTGTTATACAACAAAATTATTATTAAGTACTAGAACTCACTTGAAGTGAGTGGTTTTGTAACAAATAATAAAAAAAAAATACGAAAATAAATTAAGATGTTAAGTTGGCTTTTTGTTATCCTGTGAATATTTCTGACTCCTGTTGAGTTTTAATATGTAATTTTTTAAGATATTTAATAGCAGACTACATTATCTATGAGGTTAAAACATAATTTTTGTATATTTTCCCCCAAAAAATAATAAAAAAAAGAAAATTATTTGTGAAAATCTGTTTTACTTTGCAGTAAATGTCAAAGGAGTGCGTCATGAAAGAGCATCATCTTTTTTCGACATTCCAGCTGTGACGCATCCATACTGTTACAGGTAAGTTTTTCTTTTACAAGGGGAATCTAATTGTGGGTTTGAGCTATTCAATTTTAATTTAACCTTCAATTTTCTTTTATCAATATCCTTAAGTTATGTATTTTTTTTTTATTCCAAGGAGTTTTAAAAAAAGTTTTACAGTTTTTTCATTTGATTTATAAAAAAATTAAACATATAGTACAATTATTTGCTGATTTGTTTGTTATTGTATTTTTATCTAAATTTTTTTTTTCATTCTTTCCTGTCCCCCTTTGTGGCTGCTAGATTTCCATCATCACCACCTGCAGGGATTTTAAAGAAAAACGATGATGGTAAGATTTTAAGTGGTTTAAAATAGCAACAATCTCAATGAATAATAATCAAAAAAGAAAGCTAAACGAACAATATTGTTTTACTTTTTTTTGTTCATTTATTATAATTTTTTTTTTAAATTTTCAATATACATATATGACCTTAGGACTAAAAAACAGACTATTTGAACAGGAGATGTAATCCAACAAATTTGTTGTAACGATAGAGGAAGTTAAGTTTTCTAAATAGTTTTAACTGTTGCTTGATTTTTATTGAACAAATTTAAACATTTTATGATCCAGACCCATAGTTGCCAAATCCGGTGCAGAATCGTCAAATTTAGGTCTACGATCGGTCTACATGCGTTTATATAGTTTAAATTATTGGATTTGGATGTGGAAACATCTGCGGCCCTTTTAACATTATAGGTATTGAAAGTTCCGAATCATAACTGTAGTTGCATGAACGTCTCGGAAGGCTGCTAGTTGAAATAGACATTAACATTCACTGATATGTGGGTTATACTCCAGGGATCTAATCTATACTGATAAGGATTACTGTTCTGTTTCTCAAGAGAAATTCGGTTGTTTATGGTAGTTTGGATTGTCTGGAAATTAATGTATTATCAACAATGGACAGTCGAACAGGCTTTGATTTTCTGAAATCCTCATTCCATTGAATGCCGTTCATAAGAATCATTAGGATACTGGGGCACTTGGAAAGGGTGGATGAGCTTACCAAGCTGGGTATTAGTTTAAGGGTTCCCGGATTCGAGTGTCTTCGATTAACAATCTGACCAATCGGACATTGAATTGAAGTCTATTATAAGGTCCAATATGTCAAAGTGTGTTTGGATTTGACCAATGTCCATAAGGTCTGTAATAGTTTTTTACCAATTTGTGTTAACATACTGTGCATGTCGAAGCTGTAGCTGTGATGGTTTGGATAGATTTCAGCTGCTCATAGATAGGACCCTTTTGCTCCCACCAAATAAAGAGCATTACCTTAGCGCCATGGATATTAGGTTTTGGTGTCGATTTGTTTGGTTGGCCAGGATTACATACGATCTGTTACGCTTCGGCTTATCGTAATGGATCCATTTTTCATCGCAAGTAATGAATTGCAAAAATTATTTCTTTTATAGCATTCAAGCAACATTTCAGACATATAAAATCGTGTTTCAAAGTCCATCCGCTCAAAGTACCGGCTCAAATATGAAAAATTTTAACCCGTATTTTGATATTTTTTCAAATAACTTATTAAAAACACTTCCAATTGTCACACTCCCTAAATAAATTATTCTACACCCATTCCCCCCAAAAACCGCGAGAAAAAAAGCTCAAGCCAATAATTCAATTTATTTTTATTAAATTTTAATATTTTCATGTTTTGCATATAAAAATATAAACGAAAGAAAAGAAAATTAAATGAAAATATCGCGCACAATTTATTTCTTATACTAATCCAATTGACAGGTTATGAGTATACAATATTCTTCCAACCCTCCCTCTTCCACAAGAACGTCTTCCTTCATCAGCAAAACATTATTGAACACAGCACACTGTGTTGTGTTTTCATAATAAACCACTAACTACTTGCATACTAATGCAATAATACTGAGCCAATGAAGATAAAGATACATTTTTATATTTAAAATCTATTTATTATCAACAAGTAACCGATGATAATCAAATCTTATTTTCTTGTTCATGTTCGCACTTCATTCAGAGCAAAATAAAATATTTTTTTTTTTAAAAAATAAAATATGTATTTCTAAAATAGCGCGATTTCAAACAATCATTGTTTATTAATGGCAGAATGTCGAGAATTTAAATATAAAATTAAATTTTCCATTAAGGAGAGAAGAAACCAGTAAGCGTTATGAATTTTAAAGGCTGTAAAATGATTGTGTGTAATAAATGTAAAATCACATCAACATCAAGTATGAAACATTTATGGTTACAGTGGTATGAAGATATGTAAATTATAAACAAAATTTCAGTACTTTTATTTAAATTATATTAACAAAAATAACACCCTAAAAGTTATTGATAAAACAATGGAAATTTAGGTTTCAATTTTACAAAATTGTTTATGGATAAAAAAAGAGTTTTTGGATAAAAACATTATTTTATAGTTATCCAATTTTTTTATCCATTCAAAACATAAGATTTGACGAGGTCTTTTTTGTGAGATGATTTCATCGTTGAAGTCAAATCTCTTTCTGCCGAGACATTCATTCCGCTTACGTAGCCTTAATTTTTCCCATGGAAACTGCAAGTGTGTGCACCCTTTCGGAATGCTTTCTCATACCCAAGTGATCATTCAAAATTAAAACCTTTGAGCCACCTGAGTTGCCTATTGCTTCCACAATCTCTCGCACTTTCAATCTCCGGTCAGCCAACACCATATCGTAATTTTATCAATCGTTTCGGGTGTAGAGACCTCAATTGGGCTTCCAGAACGTTCGACATCTTCCGTAAGTAAATCACTTTTTTTACCATTGAAATTGATGGTGCAAAGTTGCCATAATATTTATCAAGCTTAGCCCTAATAATAAAATAATGCTTAATAACCAGACTAAATTCACTTCTTTAAAATTTCTCCACAAGTCACAAGGTAGTCTGCTTTCAATGGCTTTCAAACACAAACCAAATTACTTAGCTTGTTCAAATTTTGACAGGAGTCAACTGACAGATGTCTTTTGACAGATGCAGTGTTGCCCTTTCAGTTAAGAACCCGGAAATAAAAAAAATCGCGTATTATTATTATTTTAGTCTTCATTCATGCAGAAGTTTAAAAGTTTACATTGTTTTGCCGATGCTAGGAATTACAAACATATACATGTTAGTAATGTATTTTTATAAATCATTAATGCTTAGGTTAGTTTCCGTGGTTAGCCACTCTTCAAGCATGGTTGTATTCAAAAAGCTGATCCCATTGTGATACTCAAGAAAATGGATAAATCGCTCCCTCATCTTTAATCGTTCCCCTTCTGGCCATTCGTCTGCTATACAATTACGCTGCTTTACATTGTGTCCAGGGACCCAGCGTTATCCTAGAATGCCTCGCTATCTCATTTAGGAACACCCGGCATTCTTCAGTTAACCCAGATGTCGCACAGTGTGGTAAATCGCAAATCTAACTGGACAAAATTAATAAATCATATTAATAAAAATGAGTTCAAATATATAAACGATTATAAAAAACCAACTTTTTTTTCGCAATGTATTTTGGGAGTTTTTACCCATTCTTCAAAAATTTTCTTTCGTGAAAAAGTAGAAGTCATACTGGAAAAGTGAAAAAATTTATGACGGTCGCAAGAATGCGCAAGATGTTTTTGATTTACCTTGAAGTGAACACTTGAAAGATTAACTGAAATATAGTTTTACACCGGAACTATCCGGAATAAACAGCTTTAACTCTACTTGAAAAAAGGAAATAATTTAATTTTTCTTTGTGTAGGTCATACTGGAAAAGTGAAAAAAAATGTATGGCGGTCGCAAAAATGCGCAAGATGTTTTTGATTTACTTTAAAGTGAACACTTGACAGATTAACCCAAATATAGTTTTACAGCGGAACTATGCGGAATAAACAGCTTTAACTCTACTTGAAAAAAGGAAATATTTTTTTTTTCCAATTTCTGATCTTCTCACAAAAAATTGTTTTTTTTAATAGTTACAATGGAAATAATTAAATGAAAATTGTTGCATATTTCCTTGAAATAGAGCTTAATAATAATATAAAAAAATTATGACAATAAAATCACCGTAGCCTTTTTAATCATAAACCAAAGTCACACAAAAAATACACTTCTCTTTGAAATCTTAATGTACCTGTTGACAACAACTGACTTTAAAGCTTAGTTTTTTCTAATCGGAGCTAAAAACCAAAAAACAAAACATGAATTACAGTTCCCTATTGTATTGAGAAGCTCATTAAATGATCAGAAGGAATGTTGCCAAACATTTATTTTTTAATTTTGTCCAGCTAGATTTGTGATTTACCACAGTGTGTGTCGTGAAGAATCCCGCTATTCCATTAACGACAGCTTTGCTATCAGTAAATATACAGATATCCCACAGTTCTCGATATCCCTCTTGGAGCAGTTAGAAAAAGCCCTTATTACACCAGTAGGGGATGTTAATACTGAAATTTACTACATTTTAGTAGTAGTAAATTTAAACTTATCTTAGAAATAAATATACAAATGTACTTATATATTTGGTAAAAGTTCATGTTATTTAACTTCAAATATATGTATAATTTCAGATATGAAAATATAAAATTCAAAACATAAAATTCGCAATAAAATCTAAAATTAGTGTATTTTAAATCACGAAAGATTTTTTGGATTTTTTACACCATGAACCACTGTACAGTACCTTAAAAATTAACAAATATGTAGATAATTGTATGTTTGTATAAACCAGACAGTAGTCGTAACAGCAACAAACCCACCTTTAAATCTATTCATCAACAATGCAATTTATATACTACATTCATATATACAGTACTTTTTTACCATAAACTACCCCTTGTTTATTAACTCCCCCACTCCATTCTCTTTCCACACTCACACACATTATTTGTGTATATTGTTTACAATCCTATGGGAATGTTTACGCAATATTTAACCTTATTTTCAATTTCATTTGCAAAAACAAAACAAAAAACCCACTCACCAAATCTCCTTCTCTCCCCACTCACTCCCCCAATTCAAACAAAGAGATTTTCTTTATGAACCCCCAACCCCCTTCTCCATTACTATGCTCATCAATATCAATAGTATGATGCTAATGTAGTTGTTATTGTTTTTAATAATTGTTGCTGTTGTTTTCTCCATCAATCTCTCCACTCAACACTTGTTCATAGATTATGCAGGTACACTGTTGAATATTTAAACATTGTTGAGTGAATTTCATTACATTCAATGTAAAAAAGTTGTGTGATGAGAAGGATGCTGCATCCTTTTTTTTTGTTGTTTTTGCTATTGTAACATTGTAGTTGTTTGTTATTTTTAAATGGATGTTAATGTTGTGGGAATTAAAATTACGCTTATATTTAATTTATATCCATTGCTATTTTGTTGCTGCTTTTTTGGCCATTTAGCTTTAAGGGTATTAATGTTTTGTTGTTACAAGTACTAAATAAGTAGTAACATCATGTTTAACATCAAACACAACACAAAATAAAAAGGGCTGATGTGTGAATAACAACAGTAATAGGCAAACAAACAAAAACAACATTGCTAGATACAAAATAATCAAGGCAAAAGTTTATTCATTTAAACATTAGGCGAACAAACATAAAGTGTGACGGAGAATATAGCAAACTGATACTCCATAAAAGTTGCTGATACTAGAGTTGGATTGTTCATGAACGAACAAGTTCAATTGAACAATTCAGTCAAATGAACAATGAGAAGTTGTTCAATCATCTTGTTCTTTTTATTCTTTTTATTCACTTTATTCTTTTTGGTAGTCTGACATTACTGTAGATGTTTAAAGCTTATATTTTGAAAACGCGTTTAAATGGGATTTATGTTGTTTGAATTTTATATAATTCCTTTTCTTTATTAAAATCATGATATAATCTGCCAAATTCTTTTTCCAAAGGCAGAGGTGACTTGTTCGTTCACTGTTCACTGCAAAAACATTAAGCGAGCAATTGTTCATTCACTTAGTTCAGTCAAACACCACAGAATAGAAGTGAACAACTGAACAAAAAGAACGAACTTGCTCATTTATTTGTTCTGGACAAAAGCGACCAATCAGTAAAAAGAACGATTATGCCCAACTCTAGCTGATACCACAAAATAGAAAAAAACTATACAGTTCCTAAATTTAATTTCAATTTTAAAATCTATCTAATAGATAAATAAAGTTTAACAGGAAACACAATTATTTTCCAAAAAATTTTGAAAATTACGAGAGAGAAACTTAAATTTCATTGAGAATGCTTTGATGAAAACAGTAAAACCACATGATTGATTATTATTATTTAGCGTGACGATCAAAAATTCGGTGCCGTAGTTTCATTAGCGACGAACAACTTTGATCAAAAACATAAAATTGGGATGGTTTTAAATTTAGTATTGTATATAACCGTGGTTCCCCATTTTGTGCACTTGTGAACCCGCACTGCTTAATTATCTAAGGTACAAATTGCAAACTATAACTCGAGTTGCAGGACTGAGCTTCTTTGAAATCATTCAAGAACGTTGTTTGAAACCTTCTTGGCAATAGAAAGATTAACGATTACCAAATCATTTAGAGATTTTTCACAAAATGATTTTTAAATTTAAAATTGATATTCTTCATTCCCTGCAGCGTTTATTTTCCACCAACTGTGATGAAAATAGCGACTAGCAAAGATAACAACTACATCCAAATGTTTAATGAATCTGGAAAAAAATTCTAAGGCTTTAGAAATGAAGATATCCTGGAGGGGAATTTCCGAATTTGCCTTATCTGTATTTGGTGGGAAAAAAGGGTCCTATGAGCTGCTGAAATCTGGCCAGACCATCAAAGGAAACTTGTACCGAACGCAACTGATTCGTTTGAAGCGATCATTGGTGCCAGACATGATCATTGGCCGAAAACCGCTTAAAATTTGCGGCCAGACATGAAGCCGTAATATTCCATCATAACAACGCTTGGCCACATGTTGGAAAACCTTTTAAAAACTATATAGAAAGGAGTGGTTGGGAAGTTTTGCCACCCGCCTTATAGTCCAGACCTTTCCCCGTCCTACTTCTATTAGTTGCGATCGCTGCAGAATGTTCTCTCTGGGATACGCTTTACTTCATAACATAGTATTCGAAATTAGCTTGATTCGTTCTTGGCCGCTAAAGATGAGCAGTTCTTTTGGCTGGGAACCCATATGTTGCCAGAAAGATGGGAAAAGGTCATAGCTAACTTTGAATAAACTTGCGAATATGTAATTTAAAAAGCATTTCCAAGTTTGTAACATTTTATATTCTTCCCACTGTAAACAAATCTCACAATTGAATACACGAAAACAAAAGCTTTCTTAATCTGACACAGATTTAACGCACAATAAACTTGAAAATTAGAATTTCTATTAATTTAAGTATAATTTCATAGAAAATATAAATTTCTATTAATTTAAGTAAAAGTTCATAGAAAAATATGCAACTCTTTCTCTCACACTTTTTCAGATTCCAACTTCTGTAATAATAACGGTGTTTCGTCTTCCCTACAATTTGGCCAGCATTATCACAATACGAAAACTGAACATCCAGACTCAACCACTACACATTTAACCAATCATCATCCTCATACTACACATCCGCATGTACATCACCATCACCACCATTCACATCATCCCCATGCTCAAAGCACAAATCTGCATCATCATCAACACGCTCATTTAAGTCCACATTCATCGGCGTTCAAGTTCAGTCATTCACCTTCGGTCTATCATCATCAATACAATGGCCAGACGCCAACGGCATATGGTTTAAGAACAACAGCGGAAATAACAACATCATCATTAGCATTGGCACCTGTTTCCACTACGGCCGAGGTTGATATAAAATATGAAAATCCTTATAATTCCGCGATATCATCTACATATACACTAAGGCCGGGAAGTGGAGTGGACTCCTCAACAGCGGTGTCGTCAACGGATACAGATTTCAAATTGGAAAGTTTATATGCTTCCAATAATAATATTACGACCAGTCATACGGTTAGTCAGCGAAGGGGTTCACTGCAATTGTGGCAATTTTTGGTGGCTCTGCTGGATGAGCCGACCACAAAGTAAGTGGGGCTTTTGGAAAACAACAGTCATTTCTTTAATATTTAATAACAACTTTATCTCCCCCTTAGTTCTAGTTGCATTGCCTGGACTGGTCGTGGCATGGAATTCAAACTCATCGAACCCGAGGAGGTGGCACGGCGTTGGGGCATACAAAAAAATCGACCCGCTATGAATTACGACAAATTATCACGCAGTCTACGTTACTATTACGAGAAGGGCATAATGCAAAAGGTTAATGGCGAACGTTACGTATATCGTTTTGTCTGTGATCCCGAGGCCCTTTTCAATATGGCCTATGGCCATTTGGGTAATTCAGCCACAGCAGCGAAAGGCGATCATCAACAGCATCATCATCAGCAGCAACAGCATCTTCACCATCATCATCATAATTTACTAGCTTCACCCACGTCAGCAACCAAAACAAATGTAGACTCTAGTCTAATATCAAGAGATGCAATTACCACTTCCTCATCTCTGGAGGAGGAGGCAAACAGAGAGAGAAGCTCACTCAGCCTCAGCCATGTGACGGGGGCAAAACATCATGAGCAATTATTTTATGGTAAATTTTAATTGAGGAAATAAAACAAACAGATGTTAATTGATTGATATGATAACGATTGATAGTGTTGTAATGTATTTGTAATTGTAATTGTATTAACATTGTTGAAAATGTAATATTGTATATAATTATTAAATATGTATGTAAACACTCATACGAGTAAAACTATAAATAGTTAATTAAACATTATTCATAAAATATAAACAAAAGTATACAATACGATACGAGATACAAATACAATTAAGTTAAGCGTATTTAATCGATAAAGCAACTCTAAGTAGAGTTCTAACTCTATTGCTTTATGACTTGAATACCTTAAATTGAATTTTATTTTTACAAAATTTCTCTGAGTTTAGGTATAAACACCGTGCAAAAATTGATTTCTAGGTGTCATCAAACATTAAGGGCATCAACTTAAATAACCCCTTAATTATATCTAAATGGTGTGGCATGTTAAAACCTTTCAACATTTTTTTTATTGTTTTATTTGTTTTGTTTTGTTTTTTCCTATTTTGAGAAGATTCCCTTTAACTTAAATTTTCTTTTTAAATTAAAACTATTTAGTTGTAAGTACTACTATAGTAAATGACTTTGTATGGAACGCAAATACATTAAATATTTAGGAAGTCTTGGCCTTCTTTTCAGGAGATTCACCATTCTCTTCTTTAGCATCCTCCATATCACTGTCATCCGAACCAGATCCCGAACCGGAAGCAGAAGAAGCCGATTCTACACATTTACGTTTCTCAGCCTTTTTGGGTTGTGGTGGTGGACTGGCCTTTTTCAATGTGGACACATAACTCTTAACCTTATCCGGTTGTGGACTATAGGCCCAATGTATCAATTGCATGTGAATTTCGGTGGGTTTACCAGCATCATCAAACAGTTTGGCATCTTCTTCCTTTAGTTTGGCCAATAATTTGGTAATATTTCTGTTACGTAGAATATCATAGGTTGTATCATCATCCTCGGGTAGCATGGTGCGCAAATGTTTGTAATTACCCTTAGCCTTAGGGCCACCGTAGGCTTTAAGGAATTCCACTTGTAAAGCATCTTCTGGCTGAGGTAATTGTTCAATTATACTGTATGCCAAATAGGCTCTATTGTTCTTAATGAGATTCTCAGTTTCGAATTTCTCTAGGAAATCTTCAAGAATTTTGACACCTTCTTTGATGGATTGGATTTTCTCTTCGTTTTTAGTGCCGGAGAGTACACGTTTTGAACTGCCAATAAGTCCCTTGACGGCAAGTCTTTGATATTCTGGATCACGGTCTTCTAAGATTCTAATTAGGGGAATATAAAATAAGTATTAGTGGAAATTTTGGTTAAATTTGGTCTTAAAATATTGAACAAAACCAATTCCAAGCGATTTGAAAGATAACAGTAAATGATAAAGTCAGACTTCTGCGTCTAAAACAAATATGTATTCTAGTAAAATATCAAGAGATGAAATAACAATCTCACCTTAGGAGCATAAGCTAGGGTTCCTAATATCATGGACTTTTTCCATTCCCGGGAGATCAATAATTGTTTTATCTGCGCAGAAATAATACTGTAACTTTAAGCAGAAAATATTAAAAGAAATTTCCCAAACTCTAGCAGGAGGTAAACAAAGTGGAAATCTCTCGCGGCCATGTGACGACTCAATGACTGGAAAAGATTCAGAGCAATATGCATTATTTTCGATATAGTGAAGATTTTCCAGTAGTTCATAGATGACCAGACTCCACAGGAAACATGGCATGATAAATATCGGTCACAAATGCTTATCTTATAAATCCATTCTGCATTACTTTCAAATGAGGAACTATATGCCTAAAACGCTAAATATGTCAATACAAAGCAATGATAATTCAAAATTATAAAAATAAAAAAAACTATGACCATAAAATAGCAACCGAACCAGGCCTATTGCGCATATACTGATGTATCAATCATATATGTTAGATATTTGGGGGGCTTTGGAAAGTTGATTTCAACAGACAGACAAACATACCTACATATGTATATCGTCTCCATTATCTATAATGATAACGATCATATTCTGGATCGTTCACCAATGAAAAATGTATAAATAACACTCATGGTGAATAGCATAAGTTTCAAATATGTGTCACGTTAAGTGAAACTAGTTTAAAATAAATGACACTCATACAAGTATACAAATCGATATACATAAATTTATGTATGTAAAATACATAGAGAATAGACATAGAGCAGAAACTCTCCTGTCAAAGCCCTAACTTAGTTGTCAAAAACCTAAGTGGTGAGAATGTATTAGTAGAAAAAAAACTATGTGAAAACAAAAACAAAACAACACTCGTATGTGTGATTATTTTGAGTAATTTTTTTGTATGAGTTTTTTTCTAGTTTCCGCTCTATGTTTTTCTATGGTAAAATATTTAATTTAAATTTGTATCACACTATTTTCAATGCATATCAAATATTTTACAGGCAACTGTGTAATCCACAATTCAAAACCAGTTATACGTCACACTTTAAAAATATTCAAACAGCTCAACACAACTCACCACAATTTCAATTATTAGAACAAAAACACACAAATGGATTATTAATTAGCATTCCGTAAAACAAGCATTTAAAGATTTATGACTAAATATATGTATGTATATGAAAATACTCGTTCGAATAAATACACAAATTACAATTTAAATATTTTTGGTTTAGTCTTAGCTAAACGAAAAAAAAATCAATTAGAAACAGCGTCATATTAGCAGAGTCGTAGTAGTGTTGTGAGACATTATTTCTATTTATTCTATTCTATCAAATTTATTTTTAATAAAAACAATAAGAACAAAACTAATAAATTTCATTAGAAATGTTTATTTTTATATTTTTAAATGATTGCGTTGGTTTCAAATATTCTTTAGACACTTCATTTAATTAATGCAAACACTCCTCTTACGTTGCATCACTCCAAGAGAATAGGTAAGTGTATATATTCTATTTTTTTTTACTGAGCACCTGGTAATTATGATAAACTTAATTACAATGATTATGATGATGATGATGGCTAAATAATAATGATCTTATGGTTATTGTACAGTGTTTGGTTTGATGTTGGATTTTTCTTAAGGAATTTCACAATAATGTGTAAGGTTTCTAAAATTATTTAATTAAAATAAGCGGGTTTTGCTTATAAAACAGCCATTTGTGGGCCGATCTTCCCGATTTGAAATAGCAAAATATTAAAATGAGCAGGCAAAGACCTTCGTAAATTTGTTTATTGAAACTAAACTTATCTCATTTTTTGTAAATTTTGTTCATAACTTAAATCAGACCGAATTTATTTTGCTGATTACTAGATTTCTAATTAGTTTTGAAGATCATTTTTATCAAATTTCGAATGCATTTTTTATTGTTCACCGTCTAATTTGAATAACTTAAAACAATCGTATGATGTACGAATAGAAAAATGCTTTTGAAAGTTCCAACTTAACGTATATAACTAAAAACAATCCAATCTGTTAGAAATACTTTCTGAATTGTCTGAGTTGAATCGTCCAAATTTGGCCTATAGATGTTCGAAGTTAACGTATAAAACAAACAAAAAAACACTCAAATATGTCTGAAATACTTTCTGAATTACCTGTGTTGAATCATCCAAATAAGTCCATAAGCGGCAAATATATTTGGTTCCGAAATAAAAATTTTGTATCGAGTTAGTGTGACCTGTCACACTGAATTGTTAAACTTAATGTTAGGTACTTTAGGAAAATATTAAATTGAATTATTTTCACATTTTTAGATTTGATTCGAAGATACTTTATTAAAATTGGTTGTCATTGGAAAGAGAATTTTTAAGCTAGTTAGTTTTAAATATTATTACGAAGTTGCACTATCAATTTTAATGAAACGGTTTTATCATGGGGTTTCCACATTCATCAGCTTCTGTATACATTGTCATAATTGGCATAACTTGGCAGCACAGTGCTGCCAATATTAATTGCTAAAGCTGCTAACATTAAGCCCCATTTTCTCGATATCTGGTTATCGTTTTTCGTAACGATATACTTCCAATTAATATAATTTTTGTATGAGAGAGAACTGCCACGATAAATAAATAAATAACAAGAGATTGAGAAATTGAGGCTAAGGCTACTAAAAGCTCTAGAAATAGAACATTCTAATTTTGTCCGTTAGATAATTCATGAAACTTCTAGAAATGGTGTACATATATAAATATGTAGGTACAGCAAGTTGCAGACAGTCAGTTTTATTGTGAATCTTTGTTGAGACAACATCAAGCGAATAAATAATTTAACCCTTTCGCTACATTGTATCCATATGGATACATTTTAGGTTTTTGAACATAACTTCGACAATTATGAATATTTTTAAAAAATAGTCTTTGAGTCTATTTTTGGAATATATTTAGAGATGTTTACAATTTATTTTATTGAATTATCGCTATTCGTGTTCGATTGATAGCAATTTGAAAATGTGTGAAAATTGATTTTTGAATCCAACTGTTTTTTTTAAAAAAAGTGCCTTCGATTTTTTGCATATAAAATTTGTAAAAACTATAATTTTGTAATAAAAATTATTTAGAATGCTTAGAAACATATTAGAGAAATATAAAAATATTTAAAAAAAAATCATTGGGGGCTTCAGGATAAGCTTCCAGGACTAAAAATTTAATTTGGTATAACGGATAAACCAGGACACGTAGGACCTTAATATTAATATCAATCAATATTGATATCAATACCAACCATATGATAAACTTAAAACATCTATTAACACCTCCAGTTAAAACTTGTAGCGAAAGTGTTAAGTGTGAATTATAAAACCGTTATTTAAAACACAGAGTGACTTTTTAAACTGTTATTGTGTAAATAAAGAGTTATTGCAATTTTAAACTACTAAACCGCTTTTGTTTGCAATTAAAAGAATTAGGTTTACTTAACGGAAATAAACCACAGTTTTTAAAAGGTAAAACGTAACAATATATTGATATTTTGTAGCGAATCCATTGATATTGGAAGAGATAATTTAAGAGCTATAAACTGGTACTTTTTAAAATGTAGCAGAAAGAGTGAGTATCAAAAATTTAAATTAATAGCTCTAACAATCAAGGTTGCCAACTCTCCAGCTCAGAAAATGGCTAGATTTTGAATTAAAAATGGCTAGAAATGGCTAAAACCCAAGAATAACTGAATACAAATTCATAAATACTACATTTCTTGCCCCCATTACCACGAAGTCTGGTATGTGTTAACCAATACTTATACTGACAGATTTCAAAAATATTTGTTACCGACTTCGTGTTAATGGGGTTTAGCAGATTAACCCCCATTTCTCAATCTCCGGTTATCGTTTTTCGTAACGATATACTTCCAATTAATAGAATTTTTGTATGAGAACTGTCAGTATATCGTCACGATAAAAAATAACCAGAGGTAGAGAAAATGGGGATAAATATTATAATATCAATAATTTTTTTTTCTTTTTGATAAATTAAATAAATTTCTGGGCATTTCATAATCGGATCCATTGAAGAAATGCAAAATTGATTTTTGAATATGCCTGATGAGTTTGCTTTGGAAACAATTTCGAAGCCTGTTTTTAAAACCAATAATATTCTCATCAAATAAACAGACGAATTTGTTTAAAAAGGCTGTTTCTTTGTCATTTGATAAAAAATACTGTTTTATTTTTAAAAAATTCCAAAAATGTTCAAGAAAAGTATAAAATAAAAAAGACTAAGACAAAATAAAATGGCTAGATCTTCCGGCTAGATTAAATCTAGCCATATTTTTATGGCTAAATGAAAATAAAATTGCTAGATCTAGCCGGAAAATGGCTAAATTGGCAACCTTGCTAACAATTCCCTATCGAAAGAAAATTTACAAATTAAAATAAAATTTTGGAAATTTTCTTTAAAAATTACAAAATTGTCAGATTTGACGATTTGTCGTAATTTTGATGATTTTAATGACCCATTGACAATTTCTTTTTCAATAGTTTTAACTAATATTTGAAATTTATTATTTTAATTTAAGGAATGTCTTAAGGGCATCTTAATAAATAAACTAAGCATGATAATAGAATGACTCTTATTAAGTCTTTGTTCTTAAGTTATATTATCAAGAGAAATAGGGAAATTTATATGTATCTCAAAAAGACTATTGAACAATTTTTGGAAATGTGTTTTAAAAAAGTTTCAGAGAAAGTTTATTGGAAAATCTTTTATTTGCAAGTACTTAAGCGACATTTTTAATAAAACAATTTCATTCAATATAACTTATTTAGAGAAAATTTTGACAGGAATGTTTATCAAATTACATTCTTAGTAAATTCATGCGCTGTTTTCAATTTCGAACGAACACCAAAGTCGAAGCCAATAGAAATTATATTATTTTATATTCAAAACATTTTTTCAATAGAGTTCCCGGGTTTATTTGTGTTCAAAGTGTTGGAAATAGAGAAACCAAATTTGTTAAAGAAACTTTTAAGATTTCATTCGAGTCATCGTTTAATGAAAACAAATCAGATTTTTTTCGTTTTGAAATTTTATGAGAAAATAGCGTGCAAAATTTATGTTATTTCGAGAAAAAGTGTTATTTTTGACGATTTTTTGCCAATTTAGAAAAGTCACTGACGATTTTTTTCGAAAAATTTTAAGATTTTGGAACTAAATAATCTGGAAACTATGTTTTAAGCACTGGTAGTGAACGTACTCTAAATCTTCACTGAAAACAACGACACATAAAAATCAAATTCGAATTTACTTTACAAATGAGTTCAAGTCGAAAATATTTAGGATTTAATATCTTATTGTACAGCGTAATTTAAGAAAAATATTATTAACACTTTTTTGAATTTATCACCTCTCTTTTGAAAACGCTTGCTATTTAAGATATAGAAATCAATTCCATTAAAAATAAGATGTATTTGTTTTAAAACAATATTTCAATACAGAAATATTTCTAATTGTTTACCAACATTAGGGCCTGTCAGACTACTGTTTTGAGTATGACAATATAAATGGAATTATCGGTGTAAATATGTATAGATACATAATTTTATAGAATACGTGTATGTATAGCTATTTGTATGTAAATATAAAACGGATAAATCGATATACAAATGAGCACATCAATTTGAATACAAACATACCTATTTACACAAAGTATCGAACAGAGTCATTATAATAATAATAATACAGTAACAATATTGACATAATTTCGATGATTCCTACAATATGTATGAGCGAGTATTTATAAATTTAGCGATTATTGTGTTATTTTTTATTCAGTTACAACGTGTTTTGTGAGTGAGTGGCATCACAAAAATAAAAACAAAATAAAACAAAATGTATAAAGAAAAATACTGAAAATACTTTAGAAACTACCAAAATGACATCATTGCAAATGCCGACTGACCTTCGCGTAGAAGAGTATCTCGATGGTATTAAAATAAATATGCAGAATTAAACATAGATAGAAACTAAATTAAAAAAAACAACAACACAAAACTATATAAAATATAACAGCAACAACAACAAACATATAGGCAGCAGGCCCATTAGGTCAATAAAAACGATTACTTATATGCAGAGATGACAATTTGTGTTGTTATAGACAAGAGAGTGTCTGTCTCTTTTTAGAAAAGTACTTAAAATAATACTTAAATATACAACTATGCAAGGAATTGGTTTTTAAATTACATACGTTAAAAGTTAAATAGTTCAATAATTAGTTACTTACTTGAGGGTCTTTTCGGCAGACTCTTTATCCTTGAAACCCAAACCAGGTACAGTCTCTACTTTATCTTCATTATCGGTTTTGGCATTTTTGTTGGCTGCACCACCACCATTCTCTGATAACCAATTCTCAAATACTGCTATAGCATCAGAGATATTTTTAACTTTATCTTCGGCTTTGGTCACTATAAGTGAGAGTGGTAACGAAATTTCAACAAAAAAAAAACAAAGTTTTGTTTTGATTTTAAAATAAAGTTTAAAATTTAACGTTAAAAATTACTATAACATACTTGACAATACTCTCTTGGCTCTGCCCAGTAAACCACGCACGGTCAATTTACGATATTGCATATCGTGACTTTCCAACAGGACTAGGGTTTCCTCAGCCTTTTCTTTGTTTTTGAAACCGAATTTTGAATCATTATTATCAGCCATTTTTAATATATTGTAAAAATGAATTTCAGTTTTTCTTTTTCTTTTTGAATTTAATAAGAAGACGTCTTTTAACACTCAACGTTAAAATACAACTGAATACAAAAGTATTCAAATAAAATGTATTTGACAAAAATATTTCGTTTAATTATTAAGCAGCCAAACAGCCAGTCATTTAGTCATATAGTGAGATGTTCTGTTGTTTGTTCCTTCATTTGCCGCTCTGTAGTACAACCTCTGCATTTCAAGTTGTTACTAATGAGTTAATACATGGCAGTGGTGGATGGATAGATGCATGGACAGACGGATCCACTGCTCTGCTCTGTTCTGTTCTACTCTATTCGAATTCGTATTCTCGTGCATTTAAACATTGTACATACACATTTTAGTAGCAGATTGTGTATAGTAGAATTTATTTAATTTCTATTGTTGTTGTTTTATTTTATTATTATTCTTTTGTTTTGGTATTTTTTTTTCTTTATTTTGTTTAACAAACACTATACACACTATTAGTTAGTTAGTGAGTGAGTTTCTGGTATTATTTATTTCGCACAGTAAATACCTATCTAATGGGCCCAGTGTATTAGTTGTTGTTGCTGAATTTTGTTAGGGGGAGCATATTTTGGGGGAAACAACAACAACAACAATTGATTAAATAAGACTCGCACATTTAAAAATGATGTCATGTGGATCAGCGCTTAAAATAATTGGTACGATAGTACTTTTTCCGCTACAATGCGGTACAATAATGTACCAATATCACTTATTTGGTTTAACTGAAATCTGGTTAAGTTTATTGTAACGAATATTCTAAATTATTTTAATACATCCATGTAAAAAACCTAATTGGATTAATTAATCTTTAAAAAAAATAATTTTCTCCCCATTTTTTATAAATTTTCACCTATAACTCGTCAATAGCCATAAACGAGTTTCATTTTTGAGCTCTCAGCTTTTTATTTGGAGAAAAAAACATTATTCCACTTTAAAAAATAAAGCCTTTACTCGAGTTACACAATAAATAATTTTTATTTCAAAAAGTTTTGATTTAAGTTTTTTAATTAAAACAGATAACCAAAATTATGAAATAAGAGAAACAAATATTTTCAGCAAAAGTTTAATAGATCTGACATGACATGACATCAAATAATATAAAAATAAGTCCTAAATAAACTAACCCCCTGTCTATACTTGACAAATATTTATCATAACAATTAATGACGTTTGTTGTCAAGACAAAGTTGTCTGAGCAAAAGCACTAACAAGTTTGTCATAACGAAGCAATAATACTAATAAATGGAGACTATACCTAATAATTTTTTTATCTTGACAACCATTTTGAAGTTTATCATGATAAAAAATTATCAGGTATAGACAGTGGGTAAGGATCAATCAAGACACATTGAAGGATAAGTTAATCGAATATTCCAGCAAAACAATATCGCAAAATATGAGAACATGGTGTAGAAAATGTATACATACTTATTAAATTGAGATTTATTCTGAGAAATAACTTGTTTATAAAAATTATTAAGTTCATAAAATTTGATGAATATAAAAGTATTTTTTTTTAAATTTTTAATTGAATGAAATAAAACGAAAAAAAAATGAAAATAAAGAAATTTGAAATCTGTAAAACAATTGTATGATCCAAGCATATGGAACATCGTTAGAAATGGGCATTAACAAGTAATATTGTTTTAACAAGGTATTATGCAATAACATTAATAAATGGAGACTATCCCTGATAATTTTTGGCCTTGAGAACCATTTTGAATTTGACAAAAATTTATCAAAAATAGACATAGGGTGAGATTAGAGGATTATTGTTATGAGTTTTAAGTGAACGTTTAAGCTCAAAACCTGTTATCTTAGTATCTGAAAAGTACTTTTATAATATAGTATTTTTTTAATTGTTATATTTTAGTAAAGTTATACTAATAAAAAACCACATACACATTACTAGCAAACAAATTTAATAAATTGATGGTATCAACAATTTTTTTAAAACATTTTTGCAATTTAACTAAAAATAATCAAATACTTAACTAAGTCCGACAAAGTACATTTTTCAAATGTATTTGGTACTATTTGCTTCCCTTATGTGACTACATTAGATGTAAGAGAGAGAACACTACAACCGGAATGAAGAGTGGCAGAGTAAGAGAGAAATATTTATAATCAAAATACTCATGGTTTATTTTTAAAGAATTTAAATAATCAAAACAAAATACATGTTAAAACTGACGAACAAAATATGCGTAATGGTTAATAAATAAATACCAAAAACAAATTTAATAAAGTATACACAAAAGTTCCAACAAAAAGGTCATATGTGAATACTGACCATAACTACTTATCCCCTAGAATTGTTAGTTTTAATTTTTAGATTCGTAAACTCTGAGATATGAAAATATACATATCTAACTTGGATAAAATTTATACTTTTCAAAGTTTCGAAATAATTTTTAATTCAATTTTCAGAATTATTCCTAAGCATTAATCATCCTTAAACATCTAGAATTCATTCCTTTGAAAATAAATTATGTATTGAATTAATTCCATATCGAATCATTAAATTCTTTAATTCAAATCCATTATAACATAACTTAATAAAATTTATTGAGCGATTCAATTCTACATCTATTTAAATCTATTACGAAAAGACTTAATTATTTTCAATTCATTTTTTAAATGATTTAAAGCCAAACCAAAAAAAATATTTTCATTCAATTTGTATTCAAGCGCGACTTTTTCAATCACGATGATTAAATCACAGGTATGGAAACAGAAATCATTACGACAAATGTCGAATCCACGCAAATCGGGGTCTTAATGTCAGAATTAAAATTTTATCATTTCTATGAAACTCCCAAAATGTTTCTTTCGAATACATCTACAAAATCGCCCTACTAACTTGAACAAAAACTTTTTTTTCGAGAAAACGACAAAGAAAATTTTATTTAATTTTTTTTTAATTACAAATTAAACTCAATTCTGTTTTGGCTCATGAAATTAAGCTTTTTAAGGCCCATATGACTAATTATTAAATTCGTTTATTTTATTTGATTCAACTTGATTTATTTACATAAATACTAGCACTCACTTCCTTGTCACTCACTTAATGCCGTCCAACACTGACAGTAAAGAGTGTTGTAACTAGGGATGCCAATTACAATCCCGAAAATTGCGGAATTTTTCTGAATTAATAAATTCCGAATCCCGGGATAAGTAAAACAAATAAAAGAAATTATGCTCTGGTCTATATTCTATCGTGTTTCAACTTTTAATAAGAACATTCTGACGTTTGCATTGGTCTCATAGTAATGGTTTCAATATACATATGTATTTCATTAATCATCCTTATGAACACTAGTCCTTTAATGAAGTCAACCATTACTACTTTTGTTAACAAACATATTTATCTTGACCCCCGTATTCTGAACTTTATGAGAATAACAAAATTATAACAAAAATGTTTTTAATATCAATTTCCAAACAAAAGTTATAAAATATCAAGTTTTGTTATAGATTTCTCACTGTCATAATATTCAGAATACAGGCATAAATATGACATATATTTTGTGAAAAATTTATTTTAATTGCATGAACTAATTAAATTATTTTTGGTTTTGTTATATTTTTACTTAATTAAAATCCCGGGATTTGTATCCCTAGTGGCAACACGTTTGCTCAATTTTATCTTTCAATGTGAGTACCCTGCCCTCAACAAATACGAAATGTCATTTGTACTTCTTTTTTTTTTCATTTGTGAAGCAAGGTGTAATGTGTGAAAAAATATATACATTTTAATTGAAAATTTATTAAAAACGCCTTAAAAGCAAACATTTTTGAATAAAAATCAATTGGAGAAGACACTTAAACAAAATGCAGCTGTTTTAAAAAGGGAAATGTAAAAATTAAAACTGGGCGTAATGGCTTCAAAATACACAGCCAGCTAAACAGTGTTGATGGATGGCTGACAAACGGATGGACAGACAGAGAAATTTGGTCGCAGACAGAAAAATAGCAACAAATTGCTCGAAAGCAAAATAGGGAAGAACAGGGAAACAATTGATAAGACAACAACAAAGGTAAACAATTAAAAGCCGCCTGTAAACAAACCGAACTTACGAAGAAAACATCAATAATAATTGCACTATAATGTCTAACGATGTGCACTTGGCCAAAGTGAGCAAGATACACCGCAGCAGCGATATAGCAGCCAAGGGAGCCATGATGAACCATAGTCGCGGACGTTGTGCTGGTCTGCGTTTGGCTGGCAAAAGCGCAGATCTAATGGATGATATGCGCCAGTGTGATGAGGATTATTTGTTTGGCAGTATTAGTCCAAGAGGTGGCATGCCGCATTTGTCCAGTGATTTGGAATCTCCGGATCATACACAACGTGATACCACCGAAAGTGACAACAACATAAGTTCCTGTTCAACACTGGATATTGTCAATAAAGTAAGTAGTGTAATGAATGGGTGGCATTAGCATACAACAAGACAACAACTAATTTTACATGATAGTAGTCAGTAGAAGAGTTTAATAATTGGAGGTCAATTTGTTGTTGTTTTTATTATATTTAAAGTTGTTGCAGTAGTGTTTTGTTCTAGAGGTTCTAGGGTTAGGTGCTGACATTTGTGCGCAGCTGCGTACAAACGCATTTGAATGGCATTTGTAGGTGCATTTGGTCACAAGGGTCAGACGAATATGACGTTTAAGTTTATTGCGAAATTTTGTTATGTTTTCATTACTGAACAAAATCAAAACTATAATAGAAACAATTTATAGGAAAAATACCAAACATCAACGACGTAATCAGTTTTCTGCAATTCAACATATTTGTATCCATTTTTTATTATTAATTATAAATACGGAAATGTATAGATTTCTTGGAGAAAAATGATCTCAGAACAGCTGTTAAGACGTAGTCTTAGTTGTATGTGCTGTTCAGAACAACAGAGACAGGAATCAATGCTGAAACGTCAAGAAATACGTCGTAGTTGGGAGTATACTTTGGTGGCACAACCTATGCCCTTAAGGCCTATCAATGTATTACTGATAAACTTTGGTTGGTTTTTAAATTATTAAAACTTAATTAATATTCGTTTTATTTCCATCTTTAAGGTTGATAATCTTTCCTTGCAACAGTTGGAAACCAAGGTGCGTGAATTGTCACAGCGTCTCCAGCAGGCTGAAGAGCAACGTACTATTGTGCAACAGCAATTGGAAGAATGCAATGCTGAGAAGGAAATATGTTTGAGACGTTTGGAAATTGTAAGTGCCGCCCATGAATGTCGCATAACTGAAATGCACTGTGTTATAGCCGAATTGAGTAAAAAACTACGCAATAAACAGGAGACTACTATTTTGGAAGAACAAGAGCCCGAAGGAAGTGGTAAGTTTTTTTTAAAAAAATTTAAAAGTGAATCTGAAGGTTTTCATCTGAAGATGAAATAAAAACTTCTAAATAGCCTAATATGTTCGCGTGCAGTTTGCTCATATTAAAAAAGGTCCTTGGCACTACTTAAGTATTGTTTAATACGGCATTTATTTAGTAGCTACATTAAACTCAAATGCTTTAAATATGTGCATGTAATAATTTTTTATACAAAATAAAATTAGTTTGAAGGGCGGGCACACTAAACACAAAAATTTTAGACTTTCAAAATACAGATGACAAATATTTACAGATGACAATACTGAGTATTAATATTTGAGTAGAATTGTATTATATTTTCAAACATGGTAGAACCAACCAGGTACAATTATTAGGGAGAGTTTTCAATATTTACCCCTACAACGTCAAATAACGCATTTACTCTCATCACTTTTTATTTTGTTTTCGCAATGTTTTGCATGTTATTTAGAAAAAATTTAATTTGAATTGAATATTTCACGAAAAAAAGTAAATACACAAAAATTTGTTTAATTAATTTATTTTTGTATTAGACATTTCGTTTTGTTTTTCTAATTTTCTTTTGTTTGACGTTATAGGGAATGTATAATTGAGAACGTACTTTTTAATAATTGTACCTTGCTTGTTCTGCCATGATTTTCAAATAATATAAATGATAACTTTTTTTATTTACGGGCGGTATTCATAAATGTTTTAATACATTTCAAAAACAGATTATTACAGATATGCAACAAATGACAGTTGCCAAGAGTGTAATATTCTATTTTGACGTTCTTCAACCACTTTTCATTTGTTGTGGTTTGCAGGGCGAAGAAAAATACAATTTTCAAACTCAATATTTTTTATTTAAACTTTATATTCATAATTTTTTTCAGAAATAAGCTACCAAGAAGGCTCGGTCTACAACTCCGAACTAAACTTAACAAATCCCGATGCAGAGTGTCAAACTGATCCTTTGGAAGAAGCAGACTACTCACACAATGAGGTGGAGCATAATTTGTGCAGTGAAGTTACCGAAGAGCTAAAAATATGCGATATCAACTACAAAGCACAAGTTGAAGTAAGAAAAGCTATTAACTATTTTATTTAAATTTATTTTAATTTCTGTTACATTCCGCAGGCTCTACAAGAGGAAATCCTACACCTAAAGTCCCAAATGGCATTGCTGCAGTCAGAAATTGCCAATGCTAATGGTCATAATGGTGGCATTAGTACAGCCGTAGAGGAACCAGCCAGTATTGAACATTATGGCGCCGATGTAGAGGCGACACAAAGCCTAGACTCACTAGAGCCATCACTACAACTAACGCACAAAGATGTTGATGATGAGGTATTGAATGATTTAAATAATACCTCAACATTGACAGCAGAAGACACTTATGTGACCAGTCCCCATAAAATACCAGCCATACCAAAGATGGCTGAGAGGGTAAGACTAAAATGTGCCAGTAAAATAGAGGGAGATAACATAACAGCCATGGATTTAAGGAATAATGAGGTAAAACTATATACGAATTCATTAATTTTTGTTAAACACTAAAATTCATATTAAATTTTAGATTAAAAATGCCAATATTGTGGAACATTTAGTATCAGATCTCAAACAAAACAATAGCTCTCTCATGGAATCCTTTATCGAGCCCTCCCAGCTGGACAATGAACTGCAGCGTTTACAGCGTAAAGTTGAGCATTTAAAGGTGCAAAATACAGTTTTGTCCCTGACCCTCGATGAGTCCAAGGAACACTGTGAACATTTGTATTTGTTGTGCGGCAAATATGAATCAAATGCTATTGCTTTGCAGGCAGCCTTAAATTGTAGTGATCGTGCCATTGAGGCATATGATGTTATGTTGGCTTTGTTGGAAAGCAAGTAAGTTTTTGATTGTTAAGAAATTTAAAATATTTTACTTTATTTTGTGATGGATTTATTGCAGATTGGGTCTAATCAAAGAAAAGTCCTCGGCAGCTGAAGAAAGTCGCAAAGCGGTTGAATCTGTTGCCAGACATTTGCTAGATCGCTTGGAAAGTGAAAAAAATACATGTGAAAATAGCTTAGGACCTTGGCAAAATAGGTGAGTTACACAAAAATTTAATTACACCCTTCAACATGTGGTAAGGATACTGTTGAAATCTACTTTTTTTTCGAAACATTTTCTCAAAAAATTTTTTTTTTCATCCAAAATTTTATTTGGAGAATTTGTTTGTTCTCTTGCGTGTTAACAAATGAAAATTAACCCATTTTGATCTCAGTTTTAGCATCCCCGATAAAGTCACACCCACCCCGTGGACATCTGAAGATGATAATCGTTTGCGCTATCATGTGTCCAAGCTAAAAGGCAGACGTTCAACTGTACAAAACACCATAGTCAATCTTGAATCGCCCTTCAGTGACTCCTATGAAAAATCCCGTCTATCACTCGAAAGCAAAAAAGAATTGAGCGGTGTGGGCCATAAGGAGAAAGCCACCGCACTCGATTTAGAAATGGCGGTGCTAATGCAAGAACTATTAAATTTACGTGAAGAAAATATTGGCCTTAAAGTAAAAGCCGAACAGGCCGAACGGGAAAAACAATATGCTAATGATCGCATAGGGGTGCTGCACGAGGCGCTCAAACAATTGCAACATCAATTACAGCTGAACAATGAAACCACTGAACTGTTTCATCATCATCAACAGCAACGACCGTTACACATAATGGACCAACGTAACTCAACCTATTCGGAAGCCGAACATGTGGCATTGACCGAACAGCAATTGGTGGAGGCATTATCGCGCGAGTCCGAACTAAAGGGACGTATACAGACGCTTATAGCATCCGTAACGGAATCACAAAAAATCTCAGATGAAAAATACGAACATTTACACAATAATGTTAGGGAATTACAAAAAACTAATCTGTGAGTTGAAGTTTTGAAATGTTATTTTGTTTTACTTATAGCTTTTTCTCTTCCGCAGAAGCCTTACCCAAATCATTGAGCAAAATAAACGAAAATATCAAACTCGAATACGTAAATTGGAACAGAAAATCATGGATGTCACTTTGGAGATTGGCCGCCAACAGCAGCACCAACAATTAGAGCAGGATGTGACCAATATTAATAAATACAAATACAAACAGTATACATCATCGGCTGCCTCAATACAACAACCTACAGCACATTTTAGGCCTCACCAGCATCATCAACATCATCACCACCAGCAACAGCAGCAGCCCCATCATGACAATGTACCCGAAACAACGTTGTAGTAAAAAATTAAAAACAAAATTTTGAAAGAGTTCTTGTCAAATTTTAAAGCCTTTATCTTTCTAATTGGAATTGAGAACAGTTTGAACAATGCAATAGTGCATTTTGCTAATTTGTAAATTCATAAAAGAATTTATCGCACACGAAATTTTCATTAAGAAATTCAACTGTTTTTTATTTCAATTCGAAATTTGAAAGAGTTTTATGGTAAATTTCTTAAACTACAAGATCTGATGTGAATAATCTAAATACTCTCTTTTGCATATCTTTATACTTTTCACTTCTACCCTTCTACAACTACTAATACTACTCTGTACGCCTATAAACTATAAATAATTATTAACAAATGAAATGTATTTAATTGTTAATACCACGTGTAATTAACAAAGGATTCGTAAATGCAATAACATTGCATCACCGCAGCCCAGCAAATACATAGCATATTTGCTGTCTCACGTCAAAGGTTTTCTGAACCAGTATGCTTAAATTTGTTGCATTTACGAATTCGTCCATAAACTTTAGTTTAGTTTTCTAATTAGACTCAATGATGTTTTTTTTATTTCCTGCCAATTTTTACCAAAATTAGACTCTTGATTTTGGCTTTTATATTTAAAAAAAAACTATATATTACTTATTAACACAGATGTGCCATTTGTTAAGCATTAAAGCTTTTTTTTTTGTAAAAATAAAAAAACTAAATACAAATATTAATTAAACGAATTATTTTCGTTTATCCTTTTTTCATAATTATTATTAACAACAAAACAATTTATTATTATTCAAGTTTACTACTCATACACTTATTAAAAACATTAAATAAAATAAAGCAAATTATATATTTATATAATTATTATGTATTATGAAATATCAATAGCAATGTTAGCCCTTTAGCAGAGTTGTTAAAAGAAGAAAGAAGAAAAAAAAACAGATAAAGTAAACAAAATTATTATTAATTACATTATGATGAGAAAAAAAGTGCAGCTTGTATTTGCTTTTTTTGTAAAAAAAACAATAAACAAATAAAAAAAATTATTATACATACATATATAAATTATAAATATAACTAAAGGATTTGCAAGTGTTTCTATTTTGTAAAAGAAGTAAGAATGCTATATTCGGTTGTGCCGAATCTTACAAATAAAATATTTTTCTTTTCAGTTCAAAAACCTAACTCTTGCAACAAGAAAATACATGCTATTCAATGTACATATATTGTTAAATGAATTTTAATTTGCAGTCATAAAATTAAACTCATTGGAGGAGTTGAATTTTTCCCAGTCATTAAAGATTATTTTTTTTTATTTTCAATACCCTTCAATTTCTATGCATGCCCAATAGGTATTTCTCAATTGATACAAATTTAGAGTTTTTGGACTTATTTAAATAGAAGTGAATTTGTAGATTAATAAATTAATTAAAAACCGAAAGGAACAAGACCATCCAACATTAAAAAGTTTCCGTTTCTTGTAAAATTATATGGGGAGGCTTTCAACTATATAGTATATCACGGGTTTGCAGAATTTCCTGATGATGGTCTGAGAATTGTATATTTTAATTTAAATATCAAGAAAACTACTTACTTTGCTTAAATATACAAGTATTGCGGTTCGCTATAGCGCAACTTTTATTTAACTGATAATATTTTGTAATAACATTATTAACATTTCACTTATTTTATTCATCATTTACTTGAAATTTTAAACAAAGCTTCATTAGAAATACATTCTTTATTTCTTTCACTTTTCTTTTAAAAAGAAATTTCACAATTTAAACTTTTTTAAAAATAAAAAACACACCAAACTTATAATTTGTCTCAAATATTACTTTACTCACTACTTTTCATATTTAATACACTTTTATTTAATTAAATTACATTAAGCAAAAAAGAAATATTCACACAAAACATTTTACCGCTAATATAACCGCGTACTAATTTGACAGTTGAATAAGAAACCAGAGTTGTTTTATAAAGGAAATAAGCGATCAAAAGAGAATTGTTAAAACCAGAGTTGTTCAATATGAATTTGGGATATATTAAACAGGGTTGGCAAAAACTTTAAAAGGGAAACTGTTATTTTTAACGTTCAGCAATATAACCATTACCAATATTATATGAATAATTTAAATTATAACCCCCATATTCATAAAAAAAATTAAAAATGTTTTAAACAAGGCGTATTAATCAGGTGAGAGCGTCTCGGCAACAAATACAACAAAGACAGTATTTGTTATTTGTCAAGAGATTGAAAATGTCAAAAAATATGTAAAAACAATTAAAACATAAATAAATTATAAGTTTTTATATGACAAATATTAAAAACAAACAAATTAAAAACAAAATAAAAATCAATTATTTGTAGTTTGCTCTAACACTGTTTTTTGTTGTTGAAGATTTAATATTAAAAACGGCGAGCTGGGATAGAAAGCAAAATTTCCATAAAACGTTGTTTAAATTTAAAAATTGTTTATGAATAAAATTAATATTTTTGAAAAATCGGCATCCTTCATTTTAGACTTAATAAAGAATATTGGTAACAAAGTTACTTACACATGTCTAGGTTGATGAACATATTTAAACTGTAAGCAAACAAAAATACAGAAATTAAACATTATCCAAAAAGTGTTTTTAAATCAAATATGTAATTAAAAATGCAATTAACATAATGTATAAGTATTGAACAAACAACCAAACACCATATATTCATACAAAATGTCATTCACTTAATTCGAGAACGTCACAATTCAAAATTTGAATTTTTTGATAGGAGTACTAACACAATTTCTAACCGATTTGATTTAAACATTATTAATATTATGGAACATATTTTTTTGGATATAGTATTTAATAAGTTGTGACGTTCTTGCATTAAGTAAGAGGTACATATCGCTCATTTGCTGCAACGTCGTCAATACTCAAAAAATTTAATTTTTTACGAGATGCATTTTTAGTTATTGTTTTTAATATTTTAAGGAAACACATCACTTAACGATGTTGAACACACAAGTGGCAATACACAACTAAAATAATAGGTTATTGCAAGTAATAAATAGGCAATTGGTTAAGAAATTACATCAAAATGCTTCTATAGCGAACCTGTGTGTAATTTCAAAAGCTAGTTCACAAGACTTTGTCAGTTATTAAAATACCTTATTTACTATGCAATGGTGCTATTAAATCGAAATTTTTGAATAATGACGTTGTTGCACCAAATGAACGATATGTATGTATAATAAATATTTGTTTAAAAATTTCAATCATTTTTGGGGTTTTTTAATATATAAAACCAACCATAAGCCATACCAAACAGTTGTACATCGAATCAGACAAGAAAAGCATTTCATTTGTCCATTCCTGAATTTAAAATGAAGTTATTATATTTAATAGCTATGATGGAATTTTTGGCACAGGTAACATTTAACAATATTGTTGCAGGCGTTGGTCAAGAAATTCCCATCATGATACCATCTCCTGCCCTGTTTGAGACCACTTGGGACCAAAGTCCCAAGGATATTTTAGAAAGTTCTGACTTTGATGTTAACGAAAAGGTAAATATTTTTGACAAATAATATTATTAACATAAACGTTAAACAATTAATTATGTTATGTAACGCAATTTAATTTAATTAAGTTTCATTAGTTTCTAATTATATTTTAGAATATTTCAGAAATATTCAATTATCTATCATGTCTTCATTCGGAATGATTTAAAATTTTCCTTGTATCTCATTTATAATATAAATTTCTGAAAAACAAATTAAAAATTCTGAAATACACATCTGAAATACAATTGGAAAATTCTGAAATTTACTTGTTTCTCATACATTTGTATTTACATTAGAAATTGCTGAAATACAAATGGAATTTCAGAAATTTCCAATTAATACAGTTGGAAAATTCTTAAAAGCAAAAAGATATTTCCGAAATACAATTGGATATTTCTCACAGAATTCCATTCCGATAGAAAGTGAAATTTATTCCTTATTTTTCTTCTTTGGAAAATGAAAAACTAAGTTTTTTTCTCTGAAAATTAGAGAAATACACTTAGAGCGGAAACTAGAAAAACCTCAAACAAAAAATTTCTCATAGTGTTGTTTTCACCACTTAGGTCTTTGACAGGAGAGTTTCCAATCTATGTATACATTTCTCAAATGTAATTTTTTAATCATTTTCGCCAACCCTACTTTGCCTCCAACCCACTTCATAAAGTACGCAGCATTATTAAATTTTATTAAAATTATTTATTTTTATATATATATATATTCTTTTCGGTATTTTATTTTTCATAATTAAACTAAAACTAAGCAGAAAACAATAATTACATATACATACGAATAAAACTAAACGAAAAGTTTGTATGTGTATTAAATAACATAAATTTTTTTAGAATTTCATCAACGCTTTCTCGACTCTTTCCAATATACACAGTATCAATTAATTTATTTAAAGCAAATATAATTTGGATTAAACCTATAAATCCAAATTTTGAACTGATAATTTTTATTAAATTAAGAATTTATAACTAATAATATAATAAAGGTGTCTGTCTGTCTGTCTCCTAAGGTGAAATTGATAATTTAAACTTAGGACTGCTTTTTAATATGTTTGCAGTTGCTTGCTTATCTTAAGAAACACAAAAGTTTCCATTGAAAAAAAAACCATTAAAATATACTAATATAGTGTCCAATTATCATATTGTATATATCGTTTGTTTATAATTAGAATAATTAACATAAATATTTAAGAAGGAATATATTAAGGTATACATAATTGATTTTTATTAGAGGGAACTAGGGCGTTTTGTGGAATTAAAGCAATAAAACAAATAACAATTTCTTTACCATCCTGTTTTTGGATTAATGAAATTAAAGCGCCGGCGTTTCGGGCAATAGTGAGGTGAAAAATGTCACCACAAAAGTACGTATTGTGGACATTATCGATTCATTGTTGGCATTCTCTGGTGTGTCTGTTGTAGTTTCTGCCTGCTGTTGCTGTTCGCCTTCTGCGTTATTCTCATTATTCTCTTGTCCCTCGGGTGCAGCAGCAGCATTCTGTTGTTGATCTACACCCTGTCGTATCTGATCGACAGCAGCATTTTGAGCTGCATTATTGTTGCGATTTATATTGTTATTGTTGCGTTCGTGACGGAAACGAAATACTCCAATGTGGTATCTGCAAAGAAAGACAAAATGTTTAAAGTTAGATATTTTATTTACAATATTCATTAGTGACTGTATAAATATTGTGGAGATAAGTTAAAAATGTTCATCTGTAAACTAATGTTGATATCACCCCTAAGTAGGCACTTCGCATGACAAGTGATTCTCTAAATGAGGATTGAAACTTTCGACTCAAACTGGCAAACTCTTTACTGAAATATTTCAGTCCAAAGTATATATGGTTACTTTGGTACGAGTGCGGGTCAATAAGTCCGTGGCTTTTTAAATTTTAACCTCTCAACTGAAAATTTAACCTCTGTCAGTTGACTATTGTCAAAATCTGAACAAGCTGCGACATTTATTTTGTTTGTTGACAGCAATTTATAGCAGACTACCGCGTAACTTGATTAGAAAATGGAAAAAAGTTAATTTCATTCTCACTTAGCCCATTAAGCATTATTTTGTTTTGCGGAAAAAATCATACCTCAAATAAAGTCTGCACCATCAATTTCAATGCTAAAAAGGGGGTTTATTGAATTTCGTTGTGGCCTTAAGAGCACGGTAGAAGGAATTGCACAACTTCACTATATGATGTTGGCGGATTGGAGTTTGGAAGTACGAAAGATTGTGGAAGTCATAGGCATCTTACATGGCTATGAGAAGGCTTTCCGCAAGATGTGTTTGCCCACAATTGGTTGCGTGACAACTTCGCAGGGGTGTTGGCTTTGTTCAACCTCAATATGGACGAGTTTTTGTGCCTTTTCATAACCGTGGCCGAAACGTGGATTCATAAAAAACACCAGAGACAAAACAGTGGGTTTCTCCGGGTGAATCTGTCATCAAATGAACAATTTCATGACCTCGACATATCTTACTTTTTGGAAGGGATAAAAAAAATTGAAGAAAGGTTGGACAAAGTGTATAGTTATAATTGTGATATGCCTAAGGTAACGTTTTTCTAAAGATCCTGCCGATATTTATATAAGCTCGGTCTGAAACATTGGCAAAAGTCCGAATAATCTTAGTTTTGAATGTCCGATATTTAAGGGTGTTAGACTGAACTATCCCATTCTCAATTCCTACAACAATGCAAAATGCTGACTTCATAACTCGCCGACCTAGACGGAAACAAAATATAATAATATACTACTTACAAATAGATTCCACCAGCAATGATCACAACCACCAAACATCTGAGTGGCGATGAATTGAAATAGAGTAGGGTCAAAAACAAAGCCAAACGTGTTATTGAGAAAAAGTTGTCCAACCAATCACGATTATCCTGTTCATCTTGTGGCAAGTTAGGAAAACGTGCTGCAGCAACTTGCGCCAGCGCTGGTTGCTGTTGATCTTGCCTTTCGGCAGCCCCAGCATCGCCGGCTGCATTTGCTGCAGCTGGTGCTGTTGAGGCAGTAGTTGCTGGAACTACGGGTGTCATCACAGTTGAGGGAAATTGTTGTTGAAATAAATGTTGGAAATTTGTTGGAATTGTTGGAAATGCTGGGGGATAGCTTGTATTGTCCGAGGCACCAGCAGCATTGACAGTGTTCGATAATCTCAAACACTGTTCCATATATTGGGAATAAACCTGTTGCATCCAATTGTACATGGCAGTCTGTTGTGTTATCATGGCCTGTACATTATAAGGGCCACCAAAGCCGGTGGCTAAATTTTGAGGAAATGCACCAGCAGCAGACATTAGCTGCGGCGCCATAAAGTAAGGATGCATTTGTTGATGGAATAATGGAGACTGCTGTTGCTGCATTTGAGCTGTGGGAGACTGCTGGCTATTGCTATTGTTGCCAGCAGATTGTCTTTGGCGTAAACCATCTGTGGCTGACATATTATTGGTTGTTCCTACACCACTACCTTGTCCTCCAGCGCCGTTTGCCGTTGATGAGTTTAAGCTTGAAGAGGTTTTCGTTTTGTTAGCTGTTGAAGCTGGGGATGGGAGTAAATTTTTGGGCGTATAAACCAAATGTATTATATGGTTGTGTGTATAAACGTCTTTATAGCTGCGTATAACATCCTTTAATAGTAGATTGTCACTTAAAAGTTGGCCAGAGTAAATCAGTTTTTGATCAGCGGCGGGCTAAAAATAAAAGAAATTCAATTTGTTCGATAAAAAGTTTACTTGTTAACAAATTCTTATCAAAAATACAATAGTTTACATGTGGTACACGTTATCATTTAACTTTTTTTTAAATAAGTGTTTTACAAAGTGTTTTACGTATACAAAATTTATTAATACAAAATTTCCTCCACTTGTTTTTCAGAAAATAAAAGCCAGACAATCTTTGAATTGTGTTGATTTTTATATAAAATTGCATGACTTGATGTTAAGGGCTTTAGAGGAGTAGAGAGGGTTTACTAGAAATTCTAGCAAATAACAATCGGCCATTTGTGGCAGTCGTTTGTCTGAGTTTGTTTGTATGTATGTGTGTGTTTTAATATACAAAATATAAAACTGATAAGTTTATATTAAAAGCTTCTTTGAATGTTTGTTAAAAATAAAAACACTTGAATATTCTAAACGTACAGAATGAAGTGAATTTGAAACAAATGAAAAGCTAACTATGTAATGGTATATAAACAAATCAAATTATTGCTGATGACAATGTTCCATTCCATTGGACTCGTAAGAGAATTCCACAATATCGCTGTTTGAAGAAATCACTTGAAAAGACATAACAATATTTAAGGATATATTTATTTAAATTCAGGTGATGCACCAAATTTTAATGGAAGATAAGAGAACTTTTTCATAAAAGTTCTCTTATGTACTTCTCAAAGAAAAGAAAATATTATAAATAAAATTTTATATTAGGGACGAAACGAAAAATTTCGATTAAAAAAACTTTATTTTATTACTCTGCTGAATTCTATATTTGTTATACATTTTTCGAATTTCGATTTCGACCTAAGTTAATCGAGAGACAGTAAAATATTCTTTTTTCATATTTTACTGAAAAGGCATATTGAAGTAACTTCCCAAAAAACCTTAGCAGCAGCCCTCGTAATATAAAACTGAATTATAAAACTTGGTATTTGCCGGTCAAATAAAACGAGTTTTTTGATATTTTGTTATTTACATTTATTTTATAATATATGCATTTGCTAAAAATAAAGCACATAATAAAAATATATACCAGATCACGCAAACATTAAACTGTTTACAACATTTTGTTTCATAATAAATATTAATAAATTGAACGAAGTTTTAAGTTTGTCTCAACGTTAACTAACATTTGTTTGATTCAATAACTATCTACCGATTTAAAGTTAATAAAGGATGATTGTAGTATTTTTTCAATTATACTATTAAACTATTGTAGTTGCATAGTTCAATAACCTGAGAAATTTAAAGTTTAAAGTTCCGTATTATGTAAATTAAGTTTGGCTAGACTTATTTTTGCTACTTCTAGATAATTTGAGTAATGTGTTTTTGTTTTTATATTTTATCTTATTTAGCCTTGAATTTTAATTAATAGCATCTCATGTGTGTTTTAATTATAGTTTGTGTTTAAATTGAGTTTTGCTATTAAAAACACAGATTTTAGCATACAAAATATATAAGAAAAAAACTATTTAATGCAACGTCATTGTTTATGGCTAAAAAAATTAAAAATTATTTACAATATTTTTATAAACTAAAGCTACTACAATCCTTGTAGTCCTATATTGAGAAAACTATGTTCAACTTCATATGTTTGCTTATTTATTTTCATTCTTTTTATGTGATAGCTAAATTTTAAACTCTGGGAACTGGAAACTTTTCATTCTAATACAAGCGAACATATTGGTTTCACAAGTGCAAGAGGATTTTAAAATAAAATGCAATTTAATAAAGAACACGTCATCAGAAAATAATGAATGATGTGTATGTCTTTTAATGGTAATTTTTAATTTTAAATAAGCAGCTGTTCAAAAATACATTCATATTTTTGTTTGTGATCAAATATCTGTGCGAAGTACAAATATATTTTTGTTTATTTTTATATTTATATATGTCTTTCAGAATAATGTAGATGTGTTATCTTTAAATATGCCGATGCTTATCTCGAAGACAAAGTTAATAAGGTCGGACTTTTCCCATTCCAACAACCATTATTTCAAGTAATACCTATATACTTTTATTAAAATATTCAAATCAAAAAAGTATATAAACAAATATTAACCAGTACTAGTAGTGCCATTATTTTCTTTAATATTAATATCATTTGAATTGCTTTAAGGACCTACTAGAAAATTTTTACTGCTTAAAATATAGGTATATTTTTTTTGTCCCTTAAAGAAAATAGTTTTGGTTGTTTTAGTAGTAGTTTTAGTCTAAATGGCTGAATTTTTTTGTTTTAGCAAATTTTTGGCGATTAGGAAGAATGAATACATCATAAGTAAAATAAAATTCACTATGACAACCTGCTGATTTTTCAGGCTGATATTTGACCAACAATTTAAAAAAAAAACAAGTAAGAGTGCTATATTCGGCTATGCCGAATCTTATATACCCTTCACCTTTGTTGTGGATGCATTATTATTTTTTATAATTAGTATATACATATGTATGTACATTGCCCACTTTCAGCGTACAGCATCCTAAATTTATCAAGAACACAAAAAACAACAACAACGCCAAACGAAACAGAACACCGAAAGAAAAAACAAAAACAAAATACGCAAGGCAATGAAACCAACACACATCCAAACATACGTTTAATTGTATAAAAAACAACAACAACGCCAAAAGAAACAAAATACGCAAAGCATGCACATTCAAACATACGATTTGTTGATTTTTTGTCAAAAAACCAACACACAACCAAACATACGTTTAATTGTATAAAAAACAACAACAACGCCAAAAGAAACAAAATACGCAAAGCATGCACATTCAAACATACGATTTGTTGATTTTTTGTCAAAAAAACCAACACACAACCAAACAAACGTTTAGTTGTATAAAAAACAACAACAACGCCAAAAGAAACAAAAAACAAAAAAAAACCAAATACACAAAGCTTGCACACCCAAGCATACGTTTTGTTGTTTTTTTGTCAAAGCATGCAATACATTGTGTTTTTTGATGAAATTTTCAGAGGTTGTCTCGGATTTTTGCTCATATCTCCGTTATTTATGGACGGATTTTGCTGATTTTAAATAGCAAAATTCTCGAAAGTATGTCTGACAGAATTGTTGAAGATTTGGATCCCGGAGATATCTGGGGCCTTCAGAAAATTGATTTCAACAGACAGACAGACAGACAGACGGACAGACAGACAGACAGACAGACAGACAGACGGACATGGCTTAATCGACTCCGCTATCTATAACGATCCAGAATATATATACTTTATAGGGTCGGAAATGAAAAATGTAGAAATTACAAACGGAATGACAAACTTATATATACCCTTCTCACGAAGCTGAAGGGTATAACAAGAGGACACAGAAAAGAAAATATAGTTGTATGTTACTTGTATAAACAAATATTTTTCAAATAAATAAAAACTTACTAAAAATTAATTCATAAAACTTATAAACTATAGCAAATTATAACGCGCAATATTCCAATGGCTTGATAAGAAATTATTTTTCCTAAAATAAACACAATTTACTCCAAAGATTGATAAAAAAAAAGACACATACACGTACATTATTATTTAAAAAAAATAATAAACCATTCAATACACTTAAAAAAG
The DNA here is from genome assembly GCF_958450345.1 of Calliphora vicina. Taxonomy (NCBI): domain Eukaryota; kingdom Metazoa; phylum Arthropoda; class Insecta; order Diptera; family Calliphoridae; genus Calliphora; species Calliphora vicina. Next base: position 162,885,911 of record NC_088780.1, read on the forward strand.
CACTATCAGACGATTTCTCTATTTCATATACTCACCGGTTTGCTAGGATAAACCACAGACAAATGAGACTTCAGCCGTTTGACGGTCCACAATAAATCACTTTCAATCACATGATCTTCGTACTGCTGATTAGATGACTTAATCAAAAGTTTTACATGAGAGGCAGATTTAATGGGCGCTGCTCCAACGGTCTTCGTGTGTGCAGCAGCACTAGCTCCATCAGCTACCGCAGCTGCCGAGGATGAATTCGCTGTATTAGTTTCATCCATGCTAACCATTTGTCCCCGTATTTACAATTGTTTACAAAATATTTTATTTTATATATATTTTACAAATATATAATATACTTTTAATTTTTAATTGCAAATTCTTTTGTTATTGCCCAGTCGACCTTTTAGCTTTGTGTATTTTTCTTTACACTAATTAAACGCCAAGTATATGATGTAAAAGTATACTGTTATTAGCAATTTCTATTTATTTTCTTTTATTTATTAATTTTTTTCTTGTTTTGATTACGTTTCTCTTTTATACTATTCTTCGCCTCTTGCTCTCTGTCTCTCTTACTAAATCAGTACACTTGTTAACTGACGTGTTATCGTTTGTTCCTTTTTTATAGTTTCTATGTATGTATGTATGTGTTAATTTTTTTTCCGTGTTTTCAAATACTGTTTTTCACCAACAATTTCAATGTTTTTCTTTATATTTTAGCTATGTTTTCCCATATAATTCAATAGATAATTTTGTTATTTATTATTGACACAAAAAATTAAAAATTTTCCACCGATATCGACACAAAAAATAATAAAAATTCCGACACAACTGCCTCTATCGTCGTTTCTTCGTACTTTATTAAAATTATTGACTAGTCTTGCCATACAACTTAATTTTATATACGAAGTGGGAGTGAAAAGAAAAGCAAAAGTAGAGTTGCCGATATTCAATTATTTAAAGGAAATAAGCAGCGATTCTAATTGGATTGATATAGTGATAAAATGAAATTTATGTAGTTTCATCAACAAAAATAGACATTGAAAACCCAAAAATATAAATATTATTGAAATTAATTAAAAATCAGCAAATTTATTTATTCCAAACAGTAATATAAAAAAACCTCTTGAGGTCAATAAATAAATTCTAATTTTTTTTTTAAAATGAGAAACAGACTTGCGCAACTAAATTGCTTTTCTAAAGCCAAACTTTAAATTTTCTGTGCTAACAACGCACCCTTTATTAGCTTTAATATGAGATCAAATATGACAAAATCTGACTAACAGTCAGATTTTCTCGTAAAATCTGACTTACAGATTTACTTTAGGTATTTTGCACACATCTATTAAAAAATATGAAATTTTAATTAAACTAAAGCAAATATCGAAATTCTGGATTTTGCATTTCCATGAAAAACCTGTATACCAATTATTATCAAATTCAGAACAATAAAGGTTGAAAAAATTCAGTTTTCTAATCGATATTTTTCGTTTTGTCCCAATGACAATGTGGTTCGTTCGAAATTGTCTGCATTTCATACAAATTTTTATTCCTAAAAGCTTTCGTTCAGTGAATAAACATTATTTCCTTAAATAAAAACACAATATTTAAATTCAGTTCTTAAATTTATATTTTAGCAATATTAAATTAATCTATAAATCCTAAATATTTTTAATTAAGTCTCCACTGATCTCATTTCTTGGTCTTCGTCCTCTTCGTGCTGCTGAGTTTCCTTTTCTTCTTCTGGAGTGTCGTCGTTATTTCCGGAATTATTTTCAGAGCTATTACTATTATTTTCCTCTTCGCCATTATCATCAGCATGGCCATTAATCTGTTCGGTTTGTTCTTGTTCAATCTCTTTGGCCTTTTCATTCTCAGCTATGTGCGCGCGTAGTGTGTGTATTTGTTTTTCCAATTCGACGCATTGTTGCTCGATTTCATAATTTTTCGATACTAACAATACCCAATTGGCTTCGAGTGTGCGCAACTTTTCACCAGCCTGAGTTTGAGCCTGTTTTCTTTGCCAGTTAACATCTTGTATTTCTTTTTTCAAAGCCTGCAGCTGATTTTGGGCTTTAGCTTGTAAAGCCACAAATACCTCTAGATAGGCTTTCCAAGCCTCAATACCATAGTCGAGCATAAGTTCTAAATTCATTGTCCTTACCCATTGATGTTCTAGTTGAGCTTTTGAATTGTCTATGGATTCTTCCCAAGCAGAGACTTCTGATAAACGCCCAGCTGCTGGTGGTGGTAATTCGTAACGTTTCATACTGAGTGTTTCCATGGGTACACGATTCTGTATGCGTTCAAATTCTTGAGCCATGAGTTTTGTCTCGAATGCGGCTGAGCTAAGGGGAGATAAATGTTCTAAATAGTTTTTGGTTGGTCTGTAGCGACGACATTCCTCTTCTACCATGGCCAATGCCTGCAAGGAAAATTTTTGGTTAATAAATTAATTAATTAATTTTTTGCATATTCAAAATAAAAATAATTTACTAATGAGTGGCTAATTTTCCATCATGGAAATCAAGATCCCGTAATTTTCTGTATTACTAAAAACTCGATTCTGAAGTACTGTCATACAAATTCAATCATATGAAAGGCATTTTAAAGCACTATTTAATTATATAGATATTGTTCAGATACTTTATTAATTAAAAGAGATATATTTACTATTATATATTAAGATTTAAAAGTCCTATAACTCCTAAAGTAATAGAGAGCAGTCCGACATGTTTCAGTAGACTTCCCTTAACACGTATTCAATAAATTATACAGGGTAAGTTAAATCAACATTTCCTTCAAAATATTTGCCATCCTTTTCTTGTTTTCAATATGTGTTGCACATATTTAAATGTAACTATTTGTTTCATCTTTATTTGCAGGTGTACAAATCCCAACGGTACAACATTACTCAACCCAAGTCCGAAGAAATCCGCAAAGTTCTCCGTGATCCCAGCAAGAAGATATTCCGTCGAATACGTCTTCAAAATCCTTAGTCCAACCTACGTCAGCCAACCAACCAACAAGATTAACCCATACGCCTCCTCTCGCCGCTTGGAAGAAGGCTGTGGCTGACCCAAATTAGAACATAATTTATTAACGATTTTTTTGTTTTAAATTGAGAGTTGTCTTGTTGAAATGTTTGCATTGCTTTTTGTTTTACAAAATCTTTAGTATTATTTGTCACGCGACATATTTTTCCGTCATATTTGTAATACCGAATAGTCCAATAAATTCAAATTAAAATTTCATAAACTATAAAGAATGTATTTTTTAAGTTTTTATGCTTATGAGAGCTATCAACACAAATAAATTATGTATTAAAATACAATTTGTTTTTATGTTATGTAATTGCAAAAATCTTGAAATTTTTGTTAATCTACATCTTGTGATTTTCTATTAAATATGTTTATCGAGAATTTATTCTCTGTCACGCTGTTATTGTTGAGACACATTTTTGCTTTCCAAAATTTAACAAAATAATCTAAAACACTTACGGATTCTCTAACACCTGGATCATCGTAGCCCTGATCAATATATGGTAAAGCATCCACAGTAACTTCTCCAGCCATGTTTTAACAATGAAATTTTAATAAAACCTTATATATTTAATAATAATAATTTGTAGTTTTTCTGTTCTCCGGCTTCTAATTTGTTTTCTTTTAAACAGCTTTTTTGACAGTATTTTATGTTGCTTTACATTCTCCTTCGTATCGCACAGAGCCACCTAGCGTTAATTATAAGATATGGGAAAAAATCGCCAATTTCATAAATGCAACTCTGTTTATTCGTTCAGTTTCAACTCTGTTTATGGGTAGCCATGTTGGATTTCGTTAAGTTTTTCGTTATTTAGCATTCTTTCCTCTTCTTGTTTTCTTCCTTTTTCTTTTCGGTCCACTATTGGTAAATGGAGGACGTTTCTGCCGTAGCAGAATAAAATAATTTAATAATTTTGGGATTATTTGCCAATAAAAATGGTAAGAAGTGTTTAAATTTAAAACATTTTTTAACGACGTTACTGTGAATATGAAAATTGCCACAAAAATCTCGTAAATAAATTGTAAATATCGAAAAAAGAAAATTTGACAAGTCACACGTGTTTCGCATAGCGTTTGTGAAATTCTAACCCACGTTGAAGTGATGTCGTGAATAGTTGTAAATGATGAAGTGTTTAACGTATTTTATTTTCGTTTTGTGTAGAGTTTAGCTAATGCCAGACCTCTGGTCTCCGTTTATTCGGATAAAAATGAACAAATCAAGGATAAGAACATCTGCTTGCCAGCTGTCTTCAAGGCACCCATCCGCCCCGATGTGGTCAATGATATCCATCAATTGATGCGTCGTAACAAGCGTCAACCTTATGCTGTCAGCGAACAAGCCGGTATGTATAAAAATATTTAAAAAAAAGCGAGAAAAATGTTCCAAGTACAATATCTGTGTGTTGTTGTGTTTAGGTCACCAAACCTCTGCTGAATCTTGGGGTACTGGTCGTGCTGTTGCCCGTATTCCCCGTGTCCGTGGTGGTGGTACTCACCGTTCCGGCCAGGGTGCTTTCGGTAACATGTGTCGTGGTGGTCGTATGTTCGCCCCAACCAAGACCTACCGTCGCTGGCACCGTAAGATCAACGTGAACCAACGTCGTTATGCTTTGGTTTCCGCTATTGCTGCCTCTGGCGTCCCAGCCCTTGTCCAATCTAAGGGTCATGTCATCGATGGCGTCTCTGAATTCCCATTGGTTGTCTCTGACGAAGTACAAAAATTGCAAAAGACCAAGCAAGCTGTTGTATTCCTTAGACGCATGAAGATCTGGGCTGACATCCAAAAGGTAAACAAAACAAACTGTAAACAAATTAATTATTGGCAGTTGCTGCAGTTATTGTCAGAATTCATTCATCTCTTGAATTTTGTAAAAAATTGCTTTAAACTTGTATTAAGTGGCTGCTAGAGTAAACATTGGTTTCGGTAGGCGTTCCGTTAACATGTATTCAATACTTATTAACGGGGTAACTTAAATCAACATTTCATTCAAACTATGTTCCATGCTTTTTGTTTTCAATGTGTTTTGCACATAATTAAATTTTGAACTATTTGTTTCTTTATTTGTAGGTGTACAAATCCCAACGTTTCCGTGCTGGCCGTGGAACCATGCGCGATCGTCGTCGCATTGCCCGCAAGGGACCCCTCATCGTTTTCTACAAGGATGAAGGTCTCCGTCGTGCCTTCCGTAACATCCCCGGCATTGAAACCATGTCCGTCGACAAGATGAACTTGTTGAAGTTGGCTCCTGGTGGTCATGTTGGTCGTTTCGTCATCTGGACCGAATCTGCCTTCGCTCGCTTGAACGAACTTTTCGGTACCTGGAAAACTGGTTCCACCTTGAAGAAGGGCTACAACCTTCCTCAACCCAAGATGGCCAACACCGACTTGTCTCGTCTTCTTAAATCCGAAGAAATCCGCAAGGTTCTCCGTGATCCCCGCAAGAAGGTGTTCCGTCGCGTCCGTCGTCTCAATCCTTTGTCCAACGTACGTCAACTCATCAAGTTGAACCCCTACGCCGAAGTTCTTCGTCGTCGCGCCGCTTTGGCTGCTGAACAACGCACCGTTGCCAAGACCTTGGCTAGAGCCAAGAAGAACAACGTTGAATTGGCCAAGGACCATTTCGCCGTTGTTGCCAGCAAAGCTGCTGCCAACCGCGCTAAGATGTTGAAAAACGCTTTCGAGTCCAGAAAGAAGAAGGCCGTTGCTGCCCCCAAGAAGAAGTAAACTTTTGAAAAGTTTTAATTGGTCCTAGGGAAAGTGGGTGTATTTTTAATTCTTATAATGCTACACAAAAGAAACATGTATATGAATTTTTTCATAATTAAAAAACATTTTTAAAAATCCAACTTAAAATTTAAGTTTATTTTAATAAAAGGTTTTCACACTGTTGTTTTTAAGTTAAAACAAGTATTTGTTGTTCCGAGTGGTAGTGGTAGGGCGCTAATAATATGGTACACGCAGACATTCTAATAGTTTAATACTATTAATTCAGATTTTGTTGAATAAATCAAGATGTGATTTTTCATAATGCCCTTTAAAATGGTGTTATGGGTTGGTTTTCTTGGTATCATGCTGATTTTTTGTCGTTTTCAACCATCGTAATACCGATTTAAAAACATGTTTTTCGGTTTTACCGAGACTTATATTATTAGTCGGTTCGTAACCGATAAGCGATGTGTATCACAACTTGGTGAACTTTTGTTATTCCATGTAGCATTTTAATTTTCAACAGAAGACAGGCAAAATCAAAACATTCGATATCGTGTAAAACTGATCGTAATTTTCTTATTCGATATCGAGCAAGAAATTAGGAGATATTCGCATTTGAAAATTAAATTATTAACATTTTTACCCACCATACTCCAGTTTTTTTAAAAACAGCGGGTCCAAATATTTCTTGAATTGCTCCTTTTTTCTTTTATTGGACTAATTACAAATGTATATGTCAAACAAAAAAATAATTGTTTACAAATCGTGACTGACTCCAAAGTTATATGCATTTGAATTTAAAAATTAAGAGCGTATACGCATTTTCCAATTTTTAATGCCGTTTTAAAAACCAAAAATTTCGAAAAATTTATATTTGTAAAATAACTGCGAAGATTAAAAACATGTCTAGATTAGCTTAAAGGTAATTTTGTTGCGGAATTTCGTTTTTTTCAGTTTGTTCAATAAAATAAACCGTTTTTGAGTTACGCGAATATATGTTGCGCAACCTCTCCATTTTCGAAATAACGGTATATCTCGAAAATACGAGCTAACCTAAAAAAAACGGTTACCATCACTGAATTCAGCGTACCCGAATTAGTTTAAACCGCTGGGTGCCCCGCTTGACAGTTTTTTCAACTAGCACAGTGTTACTTATGGATCGATTATGGATGGCAACCGAACTTCAGTTGCATTGTCAGTTGCCTGAATGGTAATACAGGCAACTGGCTGAATGGTAATACATTGTAATTAGAAACGATTTCCTATCGAATTATGGAGTAAACCCTCCCCCCCAAAAAAAATTTGTGGTTGCCTTCTGGCAACATAACTGAAGTTCGGTTGCCATCCATAATCGACACATTATGTTAAATTGTGTGGACGCTAATGGGTCGATTATGGAAGGCAACCGAACTTCAGTTGCCTAAATGATATTACAGATGGCAACTGTCAGTTATCATTTATGTTGCCAAATTGTTCATCAGAAATTTAAAGTTCAGTTGCCATTCATAATCGACCCATAAAACTAACTATTATGTAGTAGTAGTAACAATACCCAGCGGGAAAAATTTTACAGACACAAGGACTTCTAGCCGCATTGCAAAATCATTTCAATTTTACACGATGTGTCATTTCGAGCCAAGGCCTTGCATACTCGCTGCTGTTAGAGGGCCTAAGGATAGCCTTCTTATGATGGGCTACTGGTAGGCATACATAGGAAGTTAAAATAAATGAGAAGCCAACAACAAATTTATTGTTGTTAATTTGTAAAGATAGTTAATCAAAAAGTTGCAGAGTATTTTATTTTTTGATGTAGACAATTTTCATTTAATCACTTGTTATTAGAAGGGGATTTATTGGACTTCTTGAACACCTTCTAAGAGCAGGGAGAGTGGAATGAGTATCGGATCGTTTAGAATGTGTAAGTATGCCTTTTAGAAGACCTACAAACTGAAGTCCTATAATTTGTTCTTGTTTATATTTCTTTAAACCAAAAACACAGTTTTCAAAAATGATAAAATCGATTATTTTTCTAGCTGAGCTAATTAATTGAACTGGAGTATAATTCATTAAATCTTAATTATTTAATATATGTACATATAAAAATAAAAATTTTAAATATTTTGAGATAAACTAAATTTATATTTTTTTTTCATTTCAAATTTATTTTTTAATTTAAAAAAAAAAAATATTTATTACTTAAAAAAAATTCTGTTTTAATTTTACAAAATTTTTTTTTTAAATTTATCAGTTTAAAAAATTCAAAAATATTTTTCCTGATTTTGACCCATTATAGGCCTTACTTTCTATGGCATTATATATCTTTGAAATATTTATCATAGTATCGAATTATTAATATTTTTTAAAAAAGTTGGTTTTTTAATACATATTTTATTGTTAAAGAAAAACAAAAAATAACGTTAAAGTTAACAATTCAAGTTAAAAAACATTCGAAAACAATGTCTATTATTAAATTTTCATCAGAAATATTCTGATCAGATTTCCTCCATTTTTTAGCTAGTTCGATATGATCCTGATTTCAAGTATGTACAATAGACATGCCCTTAAAAAATAGATTTGGTCTTATTTTGTTCGTTAGTAGCTAAAACTAACTACTGCAAAATTTAAGTAAATTTAACTAGAACACGTGCCCGAAATCGATTGAAAGTTGTAAAATTGTGTAAATAATGGTACCTTTTTCGATATCTATTTGAATACTGCTTTTTAAACATTTTCAATACAGTATTTAGTTTTAGCTGCTAATGAACAAAATAAGACCCATCCAAAGCAAATCTATTTTTTAAGGGCATGTCTAATGTACAATATAAACGTATTAAGAACTTTTGTATGTTGTTCATTAATTCGGGTTTTAAAAATAATAACTTTATTTCTTTAATTCTTTAGTAAATAAATTATTCACTTTTTCTAAATTATTTATAACAAAGCTCTATCAACGTTGACGAATCTTTGCTTAATCTAGTGGTCTTAGGGAATTACACAAATCTGTCCAAAGTTTGATATCATTCTCAGTGAACGAGGCTAATTTGAACTCAGACAATGCATGATTGACGGATTTATAAATACGAAAAAAGTTTATTACCATGTTAGTAGATGTCCAACGATGTTTAAAATGATGTATAAGACGAACTCCATGTTTTTCTTGCAATAAAATGTAAGTTTGCAATATTTTGTGTTTCTCATTAGATTTATTAAATATTTTGCAGCACTTACGTACGCAGTTAATAACATCACTTATTGATATATATTTCAAGACCATGGCCTTCGTCTATTTCAACGTAATCATTATAATTGTCATCCTCAATATCACCATCACTCAATATCGCCATCACCTTCAACACCACTTTAATCTAAGTTAAAATTTTGATTATTAATTGCGATTCTGCTAATATTTCGTTCATGTTTAGACGCTAAAATTTCTGTTTCGAAATCAATTCTAAAATAATTCAGCCTTTTTTACTAAATAACAAATCACTCGGATCACTCATCTACGGTGTTCGAAAGACTTCCTTTATCTTTAGTTATTTGTCGAATGTCAGAAACAATCAGCCCAATTATGAATAAAAATTCTCCGTTTTTCTCGAGTTTTTTCCCTTTTCTCATTTTTCCTATTCAAATTCAATGAGAAAAAACTCCAGGGGAACAAACTCCCGGGGAATTTTTTATTCATAATTGGCCTGAATACAATTTTTGTAAGTCATTATTACTTATTTAAATTTGGAATTATGAAGAATTTTAAGTCAATTTAATAAATTTAAATATATACATACATACATACATACGCTCATAACTCAAAATTCGGGTGTTTTGAACTGAGTAATACAAAATGTGCGTCTTTCATATACATAGTTTTATCAGTTTTAAAAAAAGTCAATTATTTTTTGTATGAGTGTTTTTTCGTTGTAAACGTCAAAATTAAAATTCATGTTTTCTCGTATATTTGACAAGTAAAAATTTGGGTATATTTCAGGTTTTATTTCTGAAATCGCATGATTTGTTGAAAATTTATTTAAGAAATAGTAAAATGTCATAAAACATTCAAAGCCGTTTTTCTGGAAACGACTTTTTTGAATTATGACGTCGTACCTACATGTTAGTCAATGTTTTTTTGTTGTTGTATTAGACATATTATTAGTTTTATTTTTGTTTGACAAAACGAAGTGTCTCGATTCTATGTATAATTATCTATGGTGTAAACTTGATCGTTTTTTGCGTATTATTTATTTGCTCAAACAATTATTAAAGATGATAAGAGTTTAAAAAGTAATGTAAATAATTATTAAGCTTTAATCAAATCCAGTATTTTTTAATGATTTGTTTAATATAATACAAAAGAAGATTCTAAAGATTAATCTGAATATGAATTATGTACATACAATATGTACTTAATTGAATGTTAGCGATTTTTAATGATTTCGGAAATTTTCCCATAATGACAGACAGACCATATGTCATTGTACAAGCGTATGATTAATAATTAAATTTCTAATTAAAATGAAATGCGTATACGTTCCATTTAAAGCCATTATTGTTCAATAGATACCTACTAGACGAATAAGAAATACTTTATCTCATTTGTTTTTTCCTTAAATGCTTTTCTGTAAATTCAACAGTGAACAAAATATTCCCATTGATCTTCAAATAATCAACCAAAACATTGTTTACGTATGAACCATAAAACCACACGAATCTGTTTATGCACCCACAGTGACAGCATCACGATCTGCAACACCCAAAGAAAATATTTAAGTAATTTTCCATTAAAAATAAACTCAAATCTTTACATATAAAACGAGAGATGGAAGCAAAGAATATACCGTTTATAGAGATAACAAGAAACCATACAAAATTGAGAAGCTGTGCTGAATGAAAATGTTGTTTTTTAGCTTTTTGCAATAACAAAACACAAATATGTATAAAGAAAGCCTATGATGAACTACATACTCGTAAGTGCTCGTGTATACGACACTAAGAGTTAATGTATGTGTGTACATATGTATGTTTTTCATTATCAATCTGCCTTATCAAAATCTCAAATGTACTCTTTTTTAATTTGATTTTATGTTGTCGTGTGTGAATGATGATGATGAAAGAATAAAAGAAAGGCAACAACAAAACAAATGAACAAACTCGTGCATATGAATTTTTTACTCTACACAGCCCACGTTACCTTATTACTCGTACATACTAATATTAATCAATTAAAAATAAGCGAATGATAAGAGAGAGCATAATAACATGAGAGAGCGTCATAATAGGAAACGAAAAGAGCAATTATAGGTGTAGGAGATGAGAAATACAAAATGAAAGTACTTTATTGCAATAAAAATGTAAACAAGGCCACAAAGTTTGCTAAATTTGTATAAAGTTGGAATTTTTGTCTTCTAAAAATATCATTTTTAATATTTTTTCAACATTTCTAATACTATTCGGATAATCCTGAAACGACTCAGAGACCATAGGTGCTTGTCCAGTAATTTTCAATCAAAATTTTCAAAATCCTTTTTTTACTTTTTACAAATTCTCCATTTTTAGAAAATCATGCAATTAGTGTAAGATTTACCATGAAGTTTTGACAGCATAACTAATGTAAAAACAAAATAAATTTAAAAATTGTTTTAAAATTTATTTTAATGTATACTTTGGTGAAGGGTACATAAGACTCGACACAGCCGAATACTTATTTTTTTTAATTTGTTTGTTTTTAAAAATGTTGTCTTACAACGATACAACAATACAACATAGTTTATGAATTGGACAAATATAATACCTTTCTAACTATAACATGCAAAATTTTAACGAAATATAAATAAAAGATGACTGGAGTAAGTTATAATTAAAATTAATACTATTGTTGCATTTTCTGTAGAGATTAATACCTTGATGATTTTTATGATTACATTAATAATTTATAATTTTTTTTATCTTATTTAAAACAAGTGGGAGTACTACATTCGACTATGTCGAATTGTATATACTCTTCACTAGTGTTTATAAAAAACCTGTTTTTGGGTTAACTGACTTCGAAAAAATCGGTTTAATCGGTTAACCGACATTGAAATTATATGTACATTCACCAAATTATATGTACATTAGGCCGGGTCGATTTGTATGGAGGATCAAAAAGTAAAAAAATCATATAGCAGAAACGCAATCTACGGAAAATTCTAGGAAATTTTCCCCAAGAAACCATAGGTCTAAAATCAAATCATATCTTGCGCATTTCGTATTTTATTCAATAAAAAAATATTAAAAAAAAATTTATTTTGAAATATCACTTGCGAAATGCGCAAGATATGATTTGATTTTAGACCTATGGTTTCTTGGGGAAAATTTCTTAGAATTTTCCATAGAATGCGTTTCTGCTATACGATTTTTCGTGAAAAAATCGACCCTAATGTACATACATAGATAAATCCATCCATTATTTCATTAATTGTGAGCAATGGGCCAACACCAGCAGATGAAAAACAACCCCCATACCATTACGTTGCATCCTGCATGCTTCACCGTCGTTTTCCCTACCCGCAAAAACCGCATATATCGAAACGTAATCAAAAGAAACGTTTGAGCATTTAAATTGGTCAGAAAACAAATGGACGACTGTCTTATTTAGCGAGAAATTCGATTTTAATATCATCGGAATCATCATGTGTTACGTAAGATGGCTGTTAACACGCTGCTTCAAGCGCGATACTTCAAAAAGACAGTGAAACATGGAGGAGGCCACGTAGTGGTATGGAGGTTGTATTTTTGCTGCTGGAGTTAGTCCATTGCTCAAAATTAATGAAATAACGGATGGATTTATCTATAGAGACATCTTGGAGTAATGCTTCGAAATGCTGAGTATAATATGCCTCTTCGATGACTTATTCAGCACGATAACGACCTCAAGCTCTCTTCACATGTTGTTAAATCGTGGTTAGCACAAGAAAGAGTTTCGGTACTGGAATGGCCACCACAATTACCAGATCTAAACCCCATTGAGAACCTTTGGGAAATCGTTAATCAAAGAATCGATAACGAAAATTTCACTAACTCAGATATTATGCTTCAAGGATTGGTAGATGCTTGGAACGCTATTCCTGCAAATTTTATTGCCAGTTGGATAGCTTCACTGCATTGCCGATGTAAAGCCGTCATTGAAAATATATGATTTGCCACGAAATATTAACTTTTTATTGGCCTCTGTAAATATTACTAAGACTGTCGTAGAACAAATGTGAGTTGAAGAACAACTTGCGCATCATCGTCATTATCTTTTTAGGTCGGTCAGGCCGGTTTTTGTTGTTTGGCTTTCGAGAGTATTTGCGTCTCATCTTGCCTTGGTATTGATTTTATATGTACGTCGCATAACCGTTTTCATAGTTTGAGTCGTTAATGTTAATCCACATGAGTTCGTTTTGTTAAAACCTTGATTTTAGGTTATGATAAGACAAAAGTGAATTTTTGTGATAATTTTAGGATCATGAAAATCATTATACCTAGTCCGACTTAAATACGAAACTTTTATATTGTAATCGATGGATAGATTTTAGGATTTTCATTATAGGTATTAAACAAAATCAAATAATTTGTGGTGTTTACCCAATTTGAGGTTCTCTGTACGTATTTTTAAGAAAATCTGGTGACGATACGAAGGTATAAGAAAAGACAGGCTAATTGTGGAATATCCCTGCATATAGCTTTACAATTCCAAAAAAGATATAGTATTACGATATACTCGTAAATGTTGTAGGGTACCACGAGGGGGGGTATACTTTAATTAACTTTCAAACAATTTATTAATTTATTTTAGTAGTTGTATATACATATTTAAAATATAATAACGCAATCTTTATAATACATGTGTAAATAAATACAATTAGTACTATAAATATTGCAAAAACGTACTTTTTTACCACAATTATCATTACTGCTGATATGCAAAGAAAGTGCTGTATTTTGCGCTCTTTGTGTTTGGGATCTCCACTACAATATGTATGTACATATGTACGCTTGTCGGTTGGTCGGTTGTTTGTTTTATTGTTGTCGTATTATAATAATTGAATTGAAGTAAATCAGACGTAGAACACACAACAATGTGTCTGATTCTTCTACACTTGTAGTACACCGAGTAAAAATAGCGAAATGAAAAAAATAAATTCTAATTGAAAATTAATTAATAAACAAGAGTTATTGAGCTAAAGCAAACATTTTAAACGTAAAGTTTGTCTGGAACGGTAATGTCTGTATAGCAGACAGCCAGGCCATTAAATTTAAACGATATTGTGTGTGTAATTTCTTTTTATTATTTTTTTTGCTTTGCAATTACCAAAAAAAAAAAAAGTGATGTAAAAGAAAGTATAAATTATTTAACCAAAAAAAAATACACTAAAACCTAATAAAGAAAAAAAAAATTAATGGTTGGTGGTTTAAAAATATTTTTTAGTTTAATATCTATATATCTACATATCTGTGTTAGTACATTCGCCGGTTGGTTTCTGGTTAAAAAGCAGTAAGAGAAGAGAACAAACTATCATGAATATGTACAATGTACATATTCATGTACATTGTACATACAAATAAAAACAACAAAAACAATTACATCTTCAGCTTGATTAACTTTCCTGCAAAAGAAAGAAGAAGAAGAAAACAAAAACTTAAAAGTTGCATAAATGTTGAGCAGTCATTGTTGTTGTTGTTTTATATTGTATGTGTGCAATTTACTGCAATACAGAAACAAAGTGTTAAAGAGTAATATAAATAAAAATAATGAAAACAACAAAAGACAAAACAAAACGTCTACAAAATGAAAACAAAACAAAAACATTTTGCCGATCATACGATATTTTTATATTTTTTGTTTTCATTTTAGTTTGTTCTACTACTGTGTTTTTTTTCTGTTCATTTTATTTATTTAATTTTTTTTATACGTTGTATTTAGTGAAATAAAACGCAAATGTATACAGAAAGTAGAATATAGTGGCGGTTGTCAGATTTTGGCGTCTTCCAACATACACTCAGTGGAATTCGTTTAAAATACAAGTTTTTATTTTCATTTGTTTGTTCTGTACCAATTCAGAACGTGTTTAAATAGTTGAGTCCTTTTAAGGATGTTGTTTAATTTGTAAGTTTATGTTCATGGTTCAGGATGGTTTGAGATTCTATGCAGAAGTTAGTTTAGTAAAGGTTTTGTTGTACATACCTACATACATATTATGTATATTTAAAATAAGATACTTGTAGGTATTTTCCTTTAAGCTTGTAATAAATGATATTTTTGTTGGAAACGATCTAAATATTTTTTTGACTGTTTCTTAGTGTTTTGAAAACGAGTTTTTAAATATTTTTGGGTGAAAAAATATTATTTTCAAGAAATCTGAATTTTTGGAAAAAAACACTTTATTCATTACACGGTATACCTATTTATGTATTGTAATTGTTGAAGATGCAAAATAAAAAATTTAAAAAAACAGTTTCAGTTGTAGTGATCAAAATTCTCGGAGACATATTAACCTATTTCGTACTAATACCTATAATAACAAAATTAAAGTGCGTCTTATTCTATTTTTTCAAGGTTGGCTACAGATTATAAGGTAACGATAATTACATTAATTTATGTATTTTACTAGTAATTGTTGGTACCTACCTAGAATTATTTCTGATTATACCATGGATTTAATAGGTAGTTTATTAAAAAATGGTTAAGAAACTGTTTGGACATTATTTTAATTGAATTTAAATAATATTTTAATAATAATATAAAGAAAAAAATTAATTTATTACACCTAGTTTTTGCAAAAAAATACTAGTTTTTTCACCCTTGACCTTCTATAAGGCTGGATAATTTAATATAAAATAGATTTCATTTTGAATAATAAACTTCACTTGTTTTTTAAACACCAAATAAACAACACTAATTTTATATATTTTTCGCATCGGTTTTAAAAGCGTTTTTATTGAAAAATAATATCGTTTAAAAATTTTGTGTTTTTTAAAAATTTCCTACAGAATATTTTTAATTATTGTTGAACTTGAGCTTAGTTTTTATCCGACGAATATTAAAGATCGCAAATTAAGATTAATAAAAATAATATTTTATTGAAAAGCCGAGTAATAGAGCTAGGTACATATAAAAAATAAGATAAATATTAAAAACACAAGTTGGTGAGTAATTTTTGATAAAACAAATTTTGTTGGTAAAAAAAAATCGGTTTAGAAATAGTAATCCTGATGTAGATAAAAAAAATAAGTCAAGAGTCGAGGTATTCGTGTTTTTTTACTCATATCTCTTTTCAAAATTTTAAAATTATTTTTGAGTAATTTTCATACATATATGGGGTATTTCATGTCAAGTGAATACATTTTTTAAAACCGATGTCTACCGATCGGGATGAAATTTGCACCAAGGTTAGTCCTATTGGAAAAAAATAAAAAAGACCCCATTTTGCAAAAATAGTCTAAAAAGTTTTTGATTTTGCAAAAAAAATTCAAAATTTTCGAAAGATTGAAGAAATATCTATCCAAACTATTTGGGACACATTTAGCTAAGAACAGTAGGTAAAAAGTTGGCCAAAATACCAAATTTTGACCCCCTCTAACTCAAAGAGTCTTTGACGAATCTTGTTGAAAAATTGTGTTTAAATTACTATCCAATATGGTTTAATACACAGCTAGGAACATTTCATAATTGAGAGCTTTTCTGAAAATGTTCAAGACAATTTTATTTACATATTTACTTTAACACAATTAGACAACTAATAATAGTAATAAAAAATATATTTTATGAAATTATCTGTCAGTTGTTGTAAAAATTAAAACATATTCATGGTCTATAAATCAATAAGAATATAGTAACAATTAAAATTTTCCTTTAACTAATAGAAAGTTTGTCATTTAAAAAAAAGCAATAGAATAAAATGAAATATTACACAGGAAACGCCTATTTCTAATAAAATATAGACTTGCAACTTATTGCGCATTTAAACGAATTGAACTGAGTGTATGTACATTTTATTTGCGGATTAACATTTCACACTTTTATGTTAAAAAAATAATTCCAGCAGCATCTCAATTTAATTCATTTTGATTTTCTGCAGTGATAACTATAACAACAAAACCACTATTTCTTATCAATAAATAAAAATAAAATAACGAATTACATATTAAAATAAATATAACAACAAAAACATTCCCTGCTTAAAATATTAGTTTAATCATCACTCAGGCAATGTCTGGCCAATAAAATGACCTTAACATTTGAAAACAAACATTTTATCAACATTTTACATTAAACCCTAAAAAACAACCACAAGAGAAATAACAACAACAATAAAACAAATCAATCATTACAAAAAAAAAAATAAAAAATTATATAAAACTTACTGAACAATAACAAAAAATGAATTAAATAGTTTATGGTACAAAGTGCATTACAAAAAACAACAACAACAATACAAATCATAAAGCAGCAGACATCAGCAGACGCACAGTTGCAGCATAACAACCGACAACAAAAACAATTGCTTCTTATCACTTCCTTTTTCAACATATATTCATTATTTTCTGGTTTCCTTTTTTCTCCCATTCTTGCTACCCTTATCGAACAAAGTTCATGTTTTAATATCCTTTATATTATTGTAAAAATAACCCGCCCCACCACTTCCTCTCCTCTACGTCAACGTCATGATAACAACAGTGTTTAATTTCCTACAGGGAGCTTTAGAATTCTCCCTGTTGGGTTGTGTTGAAGCCGCCTCGTTAGCGTTTCTACTTTATTTTCTTTATGCTAAAACCAGGTAAGATATTGAAAATTAATTATTACTAGGTATTTCTAAAATAGTTTTAAAAAGAAATTTAAGATTTTATGAATTGGATTATGTTTTTGGTAAAATTAAAAATTTAATCGAAATTTGGCTTATTTTATTAGTTTAACAATGGGTATACAATATTTAATTTCGCTTTTAATATTAAAATTCATGTAATTTATATTATTTGTCAAACCATAAACCAACGCGGTTTGTGTATAGTTTTTATGTCAAATCTCCAGTTTTCAGTTAAAATAAAAATACGAGGATTAGCATAAAAGTAATGGGAAATTCAAATGCTTTTTCACTATACTTATGATAACGGCTGACTTCATAAACGCATTTTGCAAAGCAACACTGCCATGTATAGTGTTCATAAACGCAATAGATTTTGTTTTGGCAATGTCGCAAGTTCATTATTGTATGGCAATGCTTGTCCATGCGCAGCATCTCTCAAATTTGGGAACTGTTTTTATTTATGATTCTTTACAAAACATTTATGCGTTCATGGATGTTACAAAGTATTGCTTTGCCTTGTAATTGCTTTGCAATTATATTCAATTAATAGGTTACAATCCAAAAGAATTCTTAAGAACTTTTTTTTGTTTTTTCATTAGTTACTTACATATGGGCAATTCCACGAGAATCGCTACCACGAATGAAAAATCAAAAACCCTTGAAACTTTTTTTAAGATGATTTGAATAGAAGAAAATAATAAAAGGTTACTATGTGAAAGTATTTAGATCATATTACAACATTTTATAGACAAACATATTAGTTTAAACTGATTATATTTAATTTTTTAATGTTTTAGGCTAAAATTGCGACGAAAACTAGGCTCCCAATTAGCTTGTAGTATGAAATGAATTTGACTCTGATTGTTTTTTTTGCTATTGTCAAATTGTTAATTGAAACCAAATGTATATTTTCTATTAATTTTTTTAGTTTTTTTATACACGTATTTACAGAATATATATTGTTTTATTATAAGAGAAAAATCTGTCACGTACGGTATGTCACGTACGATATTAAATGTTATTATAAAATCATCCAAAGATTGTTTTTATTTAAATATGACGGATTGTAAAGGAAAAATATTTCGTTTAGTGTAAGAAATTAAAAGAAAACTTAACGCCTCTCACGATTCGAATATTTTCGCATATTTCTACATGTACCTCAAAATGAGTTCCGTTTTATGTCACGTACGATAACCCTTATTTCGCTCAATATTTTGGACAACAATATTTCAAAAAGAAATTTTTATTATTTTAAAATATAGTAAGTACCCTCCGAATGGAACATGGAATTTCAAATTTGTAAATTTTTTTCAAATCTGTTTTTTTTTTAATTTTTTAGTAAAAAAAATTTTGTTTAAAAACTATTTTTCCAGATTTTGACCCATTGTAGGTCCAAATTACTATAGCCTTATATACATCGTTGTAATGGGCTTTGAAATATCTATCATTAGATATCCATATTGTCTATATTTATGACTTAGTAATCCATATATAGATAAATAAATAGGCCAAAAAGCGAAGTTGTCCAGTAACCGAGCCGGAAGAATTCCCGATATATTGAGGTATCAATCATGTTTGTAAATTATTTGGGGGCTAGGAAAGTTGATTTCAACATGGCTATCCAGAATATATGTATATACTTTGTGGGGTCGCAAATGAAAAATGTAGAAAATATACCTTTGCCACTCATGGTGAAGGGAATCTAATTAATTTAATTCTGAAAAAAACTAAAAAGTATGAACAAAACAATGGCCGTTTTACTGAATCTGTATTTTGTTGGATATCCCTATGATGAAATAATATTTTATTTACATAATTTGTTTGAGATTTGAATTAATAAAAATTTAATCATTCAAAGAATTTTGGAAATGGATTTACATATGTAACGAATGGCTGACATTTTTTAATTTCGAATTAAGATTTTAGTGAATTAAGCGTTCGGAATTGCCAAATATCAGCTATTCATTCAATAAATCCACACACAAAATCTAATTATTTGGCTTCATTCAAATACAATTCATTCATCGTTAAATTAATTCATATTAGAATTCATTTAACTTTTGTTAATTAAAATCTAATACATACAAATTGAATTAATCTTTTTTTTTCTTTATTCAATTTGTTTTAAATCATTTACAAATTGAATTACAAAAAATTAACGTAAGCCTATTGTAATAGATTTAACCCAGATATGCCGACTGTAGTACATGTAGTTCTTGTTTACAGGATACGTCACGTTTACCATTTTTTTTGTTCACATACTTAGTACTCACCAATACCTCATGGGAGATTTTGTGATCGCATTATATTTTGCTACTATTTTTGAGTTATCGAATTTTTAATTTGTGATATTTTCATAATGCCCATAATTAGTCATTATGGACATATCTCGTTTGTACGGAAAGTAAAAATTTTGTACATTTACAAGTGAATAAATACTATATTTTTTTAGAATTTATATTTATGAAGAGTAGCTTGATTGTTATATGCATGAATGTTTCATTATTGCGTTTTAGTTTTGTTGTTGTGACCCCAATGTCCTATATATAGGACATTGGGGTCACATTAAAAAAACACTTTTTTCAATAAATTTTTAAAAAAAAGTTTTTTATTTCTCATTTGCTTCCAAAATAATATAAAAGTACTTTTAAAATGATCAAGATCAAGCCTTCGGCATATCTGGGTTAAATTGAAGAACATTTTATTCATTAAATTTTTTCGAAATTAATTCGAAGCTCTGCTTGAAAAGTTTTCTTTTGCTGGTTTAAATGACTTATTTATTTGTGTTCTTTTCTGAAAAAATGTAGTTGGATAAGCGTATAACGTGTTATTTTCAAATAATTTTGCCCCAAAACCAAAAATATGCTACTTGTTTCACCCTAAATTTTGTCAAATGATTAGAAAGGCAACACTTTCTAACCAGCTGTTCTTGTTTGTTAGTTAGTTTGTGTTAATGAAATAGTTTTTGTATTTTTTGATTAAAAGCAATGATTTTTGTTCTTTTGTGATCGTTAAAAATGTAACATATCAAAATATGTTGGCAACAATTTGTGTCAGAAAAGAAAAGCTTTTGCATATTTTACAGAAAAAAAATTTGTTTGCTGAAACGTACATATTTCGCACGTATACTATAATTTCTTTAAAAATTTTACCCACAACCAGACATCGAAAAGTTGGTTCTTACGAATATTAAAGAAGATCTAACTATGTCCGTTCGTTATGTCTGTCTTGAAAGCAAATAATATTTTTTGTCATAACCATGATACAATCATTTTAGAAGGTAGAATCATTACAGAGAGTTTTCAATATTTACCCCTGCAACGTCAAACTGTGATTTTAATTGTTCACTTTTTTTAAGTTTTCGCGATATTTAATAGATTTAATACGTTTGTTTTGAAACGGTCACAAATTTATTTGACGAAATATAATAATACCCTTCACTTTCGTGAGAATTACATTCTGTTTGTAATTTCCACAATATAATTTTCCGACCCTATTGAGTATATATGTATATTCTGGATCCTTATAGATAGCGGTGTCGATTAAGCCATGTCCGTCTGTCTGTCTGTGTGTTGAAATCAACTTTCCGAATCCCCCAACTAACTTACATACCCGATTCATACATCAATAACTCCGGAATTCTTCCGGTTCGGTTACTATTTAAAATCGAGAAAATCGGTTCACAATTGGCTGAGATATAAGGAAAAAACCAGGACAACCTCGATTTTTGATCTATATCTGGATTACTAAGTCATTAATATACACAATATGGATGTCTAATGATAGATATTTCAAAGATCTTTGCATCTGCGTATATAAGACCATAGTAAGTTGACCTACAATGGGTCAAAATCGGAAGAAAAATTTTTAAACCCGAATTTTTTTTCATCAAAAGTT
Organism: Calliphora vicina; assembly: GCF_958450345.1. Lineage (NCBI taxonomy): Eukaryota > Metazoa > Arthropoda > Insecta > Diptera > Calliphoridae > Calliphora > Calliphora vicina. Next base: position 162,907,369 of record NC_088780.1, read on the forward strand.
TTTTTCGCTAAATATTAAAAAAAAATTTAAATTTAAAAAAAAATTTTAATTTTACAAAAAAAAATTATAAAACAATTCGAAAAAAACTACTTTGGAAAAAAAATAATTTTTTTTACCTAAAAATATTTAAAATTTTTGTTTTGAAGTATAATTTGGTGAAGGGTATATAAGAATATACAGTGAGCCTCAAAAGTGAGTAAACAGCAGCGAATTTTTTGATTTTTTAAGATCATGAAAATCATTATAGTCCGACTTAAATCTATATTTTTCACAACCAAAGATATTATTCAAGCCAATCTCTATCAAACCGAAACTTTAAAATTTTAATCATGGATAAATTTTAGAATTTTCATTATCTTAAAAAATATCCAATAATTTTTGGTGTATACTCACTTTTGCGGCTCACTGTAGCTCTCTTACTTGTTTTTCTTTAACAATTTCCCAAAAAAAATTACAAAATGTTTTTTTTTCAACAAAATACATATTAATTTTCTTTTGTTTGACGTTACAAGAATTGTATAATTGAGAATGTATTTTCTACTGAGTCTACCTTATTTTGTTATGTCATGGTCATACATTTTTTTTTTACAAAATTTTATTTTGGAAAGTGTTAAACACGTTCATTGAAACAAAACAATTTATTACAATAAAATTAATTTAAACTTTTATTTTTGATCTTTCATATTTGTGCATATTTTCCTGATTTTTTGAGCTTTTTTGCTTGTAATTTTGCATATTTAAACTTAACTTGGTGATAACAAGTTAAAAAATAGATTAATAGATGTATTTAACTTGAAGCAACTAATGCGCAACTTTATTAATTGAAACTAAACAAATTTTGAATCAACATATTTCAATATATTTTTTCACAATTTTGCATACATTGACGTAAATAACTCTAATATGTACTTGAATATTTTTGTTTCAATTTATTATTTTTTTTGATTTTATTTGATTCAAATAATTATTTAAAAATCATTCTTAACTGCTGCCATAAAATTGAATATTTATTGTAATATATTTATGTATTTACTTTCAAAATGTAACAAAAGCCTGTTCATTTCATTGTTTAACTATGACGAATTTGAGCTTTTATTATTATTTTTTTGTTAGTTAATTTATTAAGCATTTTATTATGCACAATATAATACTTATAATTTGTTTTATTTTTGTATTTGTACTTGTATATAGTCCAGTTGTAAATCAAGTCCATTGCCCCTGTTTTTTTTATAGTGTTACAATAAAAAAATAAATTTTATTCTTGAAAAAAGCCACGAGCTATTTATAGAAGCAAATACTAGGCAAACATTTGGTTACTTTTTTAAAATTTGTATAATTTATGTATAATTTAAAGGTGTACCTATTAATTGACCTCTTTTTAATTGGAAAATAATTAAAATTAAGTAAATATTTACAAAAATATATACATATGCAAGAGAAAAAAAACTAATTAATTAAAAGTGAGGATTCATATGTTGGAAAACATCAAAAATTCAAGTACTTGAAAATTTTGTTGGAATTAAACTTGAAAAATATTTGAAGAAATTAAATATTTTTTAAACAAAAAACATATGGCTTGAATTTATGTTTCCTTTTTACTGGAGAATGCTGTTGAAATAAACTGTAATTATAGTCAATTACTTGACAATAATTCAAGGCTTGAATTACACTTGCTTTCAACTTGAATTCCAGTAAAAATTCTTTTGAACTGCCATCAAGTCTTTGATTTTCCGGCAATAAAACTAAACAGTGCAATTAATATTTAAAATAAAGTTTTACCATATCTCAAAAAGTAATTATAATTTCTTTTTTTAAATTTTACTTTGACTTTAGTTTCAGATTTGTTAACATTTCCCTCGAAGGTCGAAATGCATTCTGACTTTTAGTTTTTGTTCTGTCAGCTGTTTTGTGAGTGATGTCATAAATTTTAGCACGTGAAATTTTGTGTGTGTTTTTTTTTTTTAAATCAAAGTTTTACTAACTTTTAGTAGCCCGATCTGTTCGAAATATTTTTTTTATTTCTTTTGCATTAGTTTTTCAATAAAAATCGTATCATAATTATTGTTTTTTACACCTAAACCGGCAATAATACCCTGAGGTACTCTTCACCTTTTTGCACCTGGTTCCTAAGCTTAATTTGCAAATTAGTTTCTGATGGCTGTTCTGAGTTTATTGGATCATAATTACTCTAAAAAAAAATTATTCGACAACTTTTTTTTAGCTTTTTAAAGTTTGAGGGTTAGAGGGTTAAAGTACATTATTTCACAAATATTCGTGCTTAATAAAAAATGTTTTAATAATTTTTTTATTATATTAAACAATTTGAAATAATAATCTTTCTAATAATGTTGCTAAGTGTTGATTTATTTACATGTGAACGTAGAAATTATTAATCTGATTTTAATAAACATTTTATTGTTTTATTAGCTTTTAACGGTTTAATAATAATACAATTTTATTTCACAATTCATACACCATTTAAAAGAGTAAAAGTATTATATCATATACAGGTTGATAATACAATGGAAACTTTTTCAAATATTCAATTAATCCAACAAAAAAAAATTACAAAGTCCTTAGTATTATTTTAGTATTTTATTAAAATGTACTTTTACAGATAATGAATTTATTTTAGAAAATGGTAGTATATTAGAAAAGTTTCCGTTTGTTTCATCACATTAGGCCAAATATTAGTTTCGACTTAGCCTGGAAAACCAGGTTTCATTCAGGCTCTAGTTTTAACTGTCATTAGAAGATTTGTTTATGTTTTAGCAACTAGACAGATTAGCGTAGTTAATAGAAACTGACAGTTAAAATAATGATTAATGATATCATATTTTGAAATGGTGTAGTCATATACATATTATTTATAATTAATTAATTCAAATCATTATATTTATCGATACTTTATAATCGGCTGTTCAAATTAACTTAATCGTAGTACATATAATAAAAAGGAATTAAACAAAAACACAATGCAAGTACAAAATATAATTTAGTCACTTTTAAATTAAAGTACAAAGTTTACTAAGATTAAAATAAATCTACACAAGTGGTTAAATTTTCAAGAAAATAAAAAATCTAAAAAAAGTACTTCAACAAAAACAATGCAATTTTTAATAGGAATTGTTTGCGATTTATGTATGAGTCAAGAAAATATTGATTTGAAAATTCAAAACAACCCTTATCTTCAAGATAGCATGATAGAATGATTGCAAATGATTGGTTTCTTTATGCATGTCTTAAAACAGGTGTTGAAATTTCAAAGAAACACCACTATCTCCATTATCAAAGAGCATGCAAATCGGCCTTTTAAAGGTCATAGCGTGTGTATTCCAAAAATTGCCAAACAAATAGAACAGAAAGAACAAAACAAAATTATTCAAAACGCACCACCACTCAGCTTAGACGGTAGTCAAGTAGGGGCTAATGACATTTCACCCATTCAAATGTTATCGCACTAATAATTTAGATTAAAATTACGATTAGTGAACATTTTTGTTGAAATTTATTATCATTAGAAGTTTGTTTTTGTATATAAAGGGGCTTTAGTAATTGAGTGTTTTAAAAATTAAATTTAAATTATCTTTTTCCGATTAAATTTATTATATGCAGTAGTTATTCCAACATGGCCTAATTAGTATATTGAATCATAAAATTTTATTTAAATATTTTTATTTGTTTATTTGTTTATATCAAACGATTTATTGTATGTATTACTTTGTTGATTTTAAATCCATGAAATCAATATTAAAGTTCAAAAAACTTGTACTTAAAAAACGATTATATGGAGATTAGAGATTATTATTTGGCATTTGATAATAAACTTTTAATACATTTTATTCTTGCTTTTTATTTGCAAAAACCTTTTCTTTTATATTTACTGCTTATATTAATAGTTTTTGTTTTTAATATTTTTATCGTTTTAGAGCACCCGCCATAATTGCTGGTATTTTTCCTAATCTCAATTTGAACCTCAACTATTATAGGTCATCGTTGGTGAATGATTTTCTTATAACAATAAGAAGTGGTTCGAAAACTGTAAGTATATTTTTCTTTATAAAACATTTTATTTTAATTTCAGTTTTTTTTTACTTTAATACTTCATGCATATATGACAATTAGATAGATAACTGAGAGCCAAAAACCTAAGTATGTTGTCAAAAATGTATTACAGTATTAAAGGCAGTCCAATAACCGAACGCGGTAAACAAACTTTCCTCCGATAGATTAAGTCTAAAGTGCAGTACAAAATAAACGTTTAAAGTGAATACACTCTAGGTTACTTAGAGACACTAAAGTGGCAATTGACTTTACGCTAGGTTACATGGTGTGTCAGTATACTTAAATAAAATAAACTGTATGAGAATTATAGCAGTAAAATTTATTTAAAAGTAGATTACTTGAGATACTTTAGGGACAATTGACTTCACGCTAGACTACATGGGATGTAAAAAGTAGCCAATTGACGTCTCTCTGCACTACAAAGAGCTCTTATGTACGTGTCAAATGTTCCAAAATATATAAATTGGAGTCAGTCAAGTGATCAGACATTAGTGACAATTACTGTCTATAAGGGATACATTGACTACTTGCTTAACTGCTGGCTACAGTTAATGTCATACTCATAAATTAAATTGTTTTCATATAGTTTTTTTTTTACTAACACATTCTCACCATTTCAGTTTTTGACAACTGAGTTAGGTCTTTATATATATTTATCTATGGTTATTTTGAAATAATTTTTGAATAATTTTTATACAAAAATGTTCCTTTGGTTCCTTAAACTCAAATTTTATCAATAATAACTAAATATTATTGATAAAATTGAGTTTACGAATTTATTTTCAACCCTACTCAATACAGTTTTGTACTTTTAGGTTGAGGCAGGCATATGGCATATATGTATGTATGTCGGCTGATAATTGTTAAATGGAGCTATTTTATATAAAATTGTTCGCATTAATTTTTGATTTATTTAAATAGTAATATCACTAAACCAAATAATGAACTTTAAACACACGTTTGTTCTTTTACATATTTTAATTAAATTGTTTCTTTTAATTTATATGTGTTGTGTGATTTAATGCTTTAAAAAATTTAAAAAGGCACTGCTAGTCTAAAGTCGTAATATAATAAATAAAAACATATAAATGTATTTTGATTATGACTAGACGTTTCTTTAATCAGTTCAATATTTTATGGAATTAAAAATAGTTTTCTGTAAACAATCAGCTTTTCGGTTAAATTAGGTTTAAAAATATTTTTTTATATTTATTTTATATCAAAATATTATTTTAACAACACCATTTCCAATTGTATTTCAGAAATTTCAAATTGAATTCATTATAAAATTCTGTAATATGTATGTATATGAAAACTTCTGAAATATATGTAATTGGAATATTCTGAAATACAATTAGAAAATTCTAAGATGATTTTTCAAAATCATTAGCTATGACCTCTTGCCATATTTCTGGCAACATATGGATTCCGAACCAAAAGAACTGCTCATCTTTTAAGGATAAGAACGAATCAAACCAATTTCATATAATCTGTTCTGAAGTGATTAAATAAAAAATTTAAATATTTTTAGGTTAACAAAATTTCAAAATTTATTTGTGAACAAAAATGTTTTAGACCTTGAAAAATGAAGCTCCATCCGACTATTATTTGTTTCGATCGATGCAGAAAGCACTCTCTGGGTGCTTTCTGCATCGATCAATGCTCGCTTCATTTTTCAAGGTCTAAAACATTTTTGTTCACAAATAAATTTTGAAATTTTGTTAACCTAAAAATATTTAAATTTTTTATTTAATTTGGTGAAGGGTATATAATTTTCGGCACAGCTAATAGCTCTCTTACTTGTTAAATCTTAACTAGATTTCCTATTGGGTTTCTTTGTTATTGTTACCACTTGTCACAAAAAAAGACGCGTCATCTTTACATATGGCATCACTAAGTATTTTGTCTTTATTGTTTATTTTTGTTTTGATTTTGCATTTTGCGGTAAATTTTGCACGTTTTCTTTATCGCTGCATTTAGCTTCTCTGGCATATTAAAATTAGTTTTCGGAGAGCAAGCAAACAAACATCGTAATGGAAATGTGAACCTTTTGCTGGAAATTTAATAAAATAATAATTAATAAATTAAATTTTGAGTAGCTGCAACATAAAGCCAAGCATATTAATAGTGTGAAAAAAGGAAGAAGTGCATAAATAAAATACAACTAGTAAAAAGAATATGCTTGAGCAAGTTATACGTACCCGTGGATGGTTTGAGGTGTGTGTCGTTTCTTTTTTTTTCATTTATAGAAAGAATTTTTCGCAATATACATATAAAAGAATATATACATATATATGTACGCACATATATAAACAGATAAATAATTGTGTCTTCTTATGGCATAACTAAGTGCTAGTCGAGTCTTTTAATATGTAGATGATATGCACATACACATGTTACATCATAAACTAATGCGGTTATTAATTGTTATTTATTTTAGGAACCGAAACGGGAAAATGCATTGGCACATGGTATTGGTACACAAAATATGCTGGAATTGACACCACATTCCGGCCCGAAACCATACAATTCCATCTTTGATTGGGGTGTCTATTTCCCATATGTGGCTCAAGCTAAGCGCAGTAAAAAATTTCAATATCCACAGGTGTGTGGCATAATTAACAATCCTTTTAATAATTTAACTTATTTCAAATGATATTTGTATATTTCTAAAGGTGTCGTCGTTAGTACAAAAAGATCCAATACTACAAAGAGCAATTAAGCAGGCAGCTGAACAAATATTGCGCGAACAACAGTTACTCAAAGAGTGCTCGGAAAATGAAGATCTCAATGACAATAAAAAATCTAGTGCTGCTGGCACAAAGACGACTGAACGCGATGACAGCCAAGACTACCAACATATCATAAATCGTCAGGAACGAAGAGCCATAACAATACTAAAGGATATGCGTTCAACTCTCAATAACTTTTTGTTGGCTTTTACGTCTTGGTTGTTGTACAAACTCTTGCCCTGTTTTCTTTCCGGTGTGGTGACACACACCCAACAAATTGAAATGTTGAAAGCTGCCTCTGAGAAAGCTCCAGGCATACCGTTAATATTCTTGCCATTGCATCGCAGTCATTTGGATTATATAATGGTAACGTTTATTTTAACCAACAACGATATACGCAGTCCTCTGGTGGCCGCTGGCAATAACTTACAAATACCGATCTTTGGTGAATTATTACGAGGCCTGGGAGCCTTCTTCATCAAACGCAAAATTGATCCTGTGGTAGGCAAAAAGGATATACTGTATCGTGCTATATTACATCTTTATTTGCAACATGCTTTAAAATTGGGCCACAATGTGGAGTTCTTTATTGAGGGCGGTCGTACGCGTACGGGTAAACCTTGCATGCCCAAAGGTGGCATATTGTCGGTAATCGTAAATGCATTTATGGATCGTAGTATTCCGGATGCATTATTGGTGCCGGTATCTGTGAACTATGAGAAAATTGTCGATGGTAATTTTGTGCGCGAACAAAAAGGCGAAAAGAAGGTGCCAGAATCGTTTGGAAATGCCATAGCGGGCATATGGAAGGTAAATTGAATTCAACTACTTATTTATGATAAAAAGATTTATGTATTAAAAATAACGATCGTGAATAGATTTATAAAGTGATAAATTTTATACAATTACATACATATTTTAGAAGTTTCAAATTGAATTTCAAAAATGTTTCAGAATTGTCTAATTGTATCTCAGGATATTCCAATTATATCAGAACTTTGTATTTCTATTAGAAATTTCTGAAATTCAATTGGAAATGTAGATCGATCTTATAAAACAAAGTTTACCCAAAAAATCTTAAATATTTTTCTACTAAACTCTTATAGGCCCTCAACTCCAAATACGGTTTAATGCGTATCGATTTCAATGAACCATACTCCATCAAAGAGTTAGTACAATCGTACAATAAAATTGCCAAAGAAGACGGCACATTAAAGATCTATAAACCATCGGCACGCACCCTACAACATAACCAATCTACCTCTTCTCTTTACGGCACCGATGTCGTGTGTGAAGAACATCGCAACCTTATTGACAGTATTTCACGACAAGTTGTTTTCGATTGTGCTGCCGCTACCTCAGTGATGTCTACCAATGCTTTAGCATTTTTACTATTAACACGCTATCGCAACGGAGCCACACCGCATGAAATTGCCAAAGGTCTAGATGATTTGCGTAGCACATTAAAGGGACGCAAAGATATGGGTTTCTCTGGTGACTCTGTACACATAATTAATTACGCCACAGATTTATTGGGTGAAAATATGGTACAAAGAGGTAAAAATGATATTGGTGAAGTGATTATACGCGCCAAGGGCAATATTGAGAGTTATATTGAGTTGGCCTATTATTCGAATATGCTAACACCACACTTTGCGCTGCAGTCTATTGTATTGACTACGTTCCATGCTTTATTGCCCAAGAAATCACAAGTCAATGAGGAGAATTTAAATAAGGTATTGAATTGTTTTTATTTTGTTTTTTATTTTTTAGTTTCTATAAAAATATTATTAACTTTTTAGAATGGACCTGGCGTATCGCGCAAAAAATTAATAGACAATGCTTTAGAGAACTGTGAAGTTTATCGTTATGAATATATTCTTAACAAACCTACACAAAATCTGGAAAATATGCTCGAAACGGCCTTAGACGAATTATTAATGCAGAATTTAGTTAAACCGGCACAGGTAAGTTATCTTTGTAATAAGAGAAAACTGAATGAAACAAGTTGTTTCCACAAAAGAAACCTTTTAATAAATAGAAAAGGATTTCACAAAAAAGCATTTTTAAAATTTTTAAACACTTTCAGATTGATGAACAAACCGAAGGTACTTTGGAAACACGCCGTATGGCTCGTGCTATTGCTACTTATATAGAAAGTAACGATATGGACGATGACTACGAAGATGAGAACGAAGTCTTGGTTAATAATTACGCCAATGTAGAACAAGAGGAACCTGATTTATTCTTAAATAACGATACAATAGTGCAACAAAAGGCTTTATGTGAAGTTTTGGCACCCTTTGCTCAAACATATCTTTGTGTGACCGAATCCTTATTCATACTATATAAGAACTCTATGTTAGAAACAGACTTTATTAAATTTGTCATGAAAGAATTGACCAACAAAGTAAACACACACAAATGTCCTTATGGTAAGTGTTATTTTTGTTCATATATACTACATTTTTCACAAACATTTTAATAAAAAAAACTATTATTTCTAGCCGAAAGCATATCAACTGATTCTGTAAGGAATTGTTTAAAAGTTCTCGAAAAATGGTATGTGATTGAGATAAGCAACCAGTGTGGTTTACGTCTTCTGGCCTTGGGTACACTGTACGAAACCTCTCGTGATTCTTTGAAAAATATTGTACAACGTATAACAAATATTGTGCCACTGTATAATAATGGTTACTTTTAAGTCCTACCAATGATTTTATTTTAAAATCATTTTCCTTTTTTGTTCTTGAGTTCACTTTTTTTTTTTTCTTCAATTACATTTTTAAGAGGCATACAAAACCACTGTGTAAATTGTTTCTTTCAACTTTCATTGCATTACGTTTATTTTTCGATTTTTCTCATTTATATACATTCATTCTTTCATTTATTATTATTTTTTATAATAATTTAAGTGCTGTTTAAAACAGTTTATTTAGGAATTACATAATTTTATAAATGCCAAAGTTCAATTTATTCTAAAAAAAAAAAATTTTGTATGCAAAACATTTATGATCAAAATCATTACATTACATAACATCGTTGACATTAATATGAAAGATGTGGAGTTTTGTATACATATTTATATTTTCTTAGTCCAACAATAATGAAATTTTTTCTGACTGAAATGCTTTTTTTTATATAGATTTATATATGTTTAATAAATCTTATAAAGATTTAAGTAAAGAAATACTCTACAACTTAGATATTTTGTATAAATATATGAATAATAAAAAAAATTACAAAAAACCAACTATTTCGAAACTATTTTGAAAACAAAAATGTGTTTTTCTTTTATTAAATGTATAATAACCGAAGTATAATATAATAACTGTTTTAAATAATTCCACTTTCAGTTGGAATTGATATTTCTTTGTAAATATTTGTTTTTCTAAAATTTCTAATCTTTTTCTGTAACAAAAACTTCACTTTTGTTTTAATATAAAAAAAGATGTAATATGTATAATTAAAATAAACTACACGAAATCTGAAGAACCAAAAACGAAATCGATCGGAATTGAAACCATTCCGAACAAAATGTGTGACAGGCCTGATAGTCTGGATCGTTATATGCCTGTCTGTTGAAATCAACTTTCCGAAGCCCAATATAACTTATGGGTCGATTATGGATGGCAACCGTACTTCAGTAGCGCTGCCAGAGCGCAGCCACAAATTTCTGGTGGCCACTTTGGCAACATAAATGATAGCTACGTTGTCATCCCTAATCGATACAATGGGTCAAAATCTGGAAAAATATTTTTTACCCTGAATTTTTTTTCCAACAAAATTTATAAGAAAAATATTTTCCATACATTTTTTTTCGCTAATAAATTAAAAAAAAATTTAAATTTTATTTTAAAGTATAATGAAGGGTATACAAGATTCAACACAATCGAATATATTTGTTTTTTTTTCAAATCGTTTCGTTTTCGAAATTGATTTCGATTACAGTCCTGTATTATTCACTTTCTGCAGTAGTTTTTTTTAGAAAAACGCTCCAGTAAAAGAAAATAAATATCAATAAAATGCAAAAAAGTTTCACTCAAGTTCAATAATAAATTCATCTGTTACATGGGATCTTCTAAAGATTTAATTTTGTAATCTTAATTTTTCGCCCCTGTATAGAGGGATAATCTTGGCAGTAGCATTCAACTGTCTGTCACTTTAAGACATTCCAATAAAACAAAAGTATGTATTACCAAAATTTTAATTTGTATTTTGCAAAAATATATTTGTTTTTTTTTATATTGACATCTGTAGACTTACTAAAACAAAAATGAAAAATGAATATAGAGGACAGTGATAGACATAAAGAGGGAGAAAGGGATAGAGAATGAGCCACACTTAATTGTTTTATTTTTAAATATTTTTTTTTGGAATAATCAAACGACCATCAAATACTTGTATATCCTGCAATCATCTCTATAACTATGTCATATAGTAAGTTTGAATATATATAATATAAATAATAAACATATAAATTCTCTTATTTCAACTAGATAAAGTTAAAATGATGTGTGGTGCTTGTTAATCTAAACCATTTTCTACAGCTAAATCTTTTTATATTGAAAACAAAAAACATACAAATAAACTGTTGGCTGTAACAGGAGTATATAGAAATTAACAAAATATGGTTATAATAATAATAATAATCTGTGCTTAAATAAAAGTTTAAGTATAATTAATTATATATATTTTTTTTAAACAAAATTTCGAAAGGTAAATAAAAAATAAAGTAAATATGCGTGCAGTTTTTTTTTCAGAGAAATTTAAATTAAATAATGAAATTATATGAATATAAAAATACATTTGTATACAAATAAAAATATTTATCATCATTTACAGTTTACAAAAGGTGAATTTTAAATGCTTGTTAACAAAATACATCAGGTGATTCCAGGAGTCGGCTGGTGGAGGCCTCCTCATTTGCTTCAAATTCTTCTTTTATTTCTACGCTACTTGTAGTGGTTGTTGTATTGGCCTTAGCTTCAAGTAGTGCGGAAACTGTAGCTGCTGCTGCCATTTTTTTGGTCTTAATTTTCGATTTTACATTTAATTTTAGCTTTGTTCCCAGTTTATTTTTGTGTCCTCCATTAAGCAGCCTTTTAACAGATTTGTTTTTTGTTTTTGATTTATTTTTAGTTCCATTTACGGCAGTGGGTTGCTTTAAAATAAATTGTTAAAATGTTGTTACATTATGTATGCATAAAACAGCTTTCTCTTCAAAATAAAAGAACTGTTTGTAAATAGTATTTGCTATTAACAAACAGCTGAATTTGTCCTACATGATTGATACAATCCTCAAATAAAGAAATCTGAACAATTTCCTTTTTTATCTAAATTTTTTATTAAAGAATATTTATTTACATTAAAATAGATAAATGTTTTTGTTTTACAACATTTATGATTTGTCACGCGACAAATTTTTCCGTCTTGTTTGTAATACGTATTAGTCAAGTAAATTTAACTCAAAATTTCATAAACTACAACAGAAAACTTCGTATTCGTACGTAATTTTGTAGTTACAGTATTTCTATGTTGCTATTTAAGTTTTCGGCAAGTTACAACTTTCAACAATTAAGCCTTATATTAGTTTTCACTTCAAAATCGTACTTACTTTAACCGTTTCAATATCCTTAATCTTGGCTCCAATTTGTCCTGCACACTTTTTGGCTCCACAGAAACAGGTCTTCTTTTCATTGCCCAACAAATCATCCCAGTGATAATTGAAAGTTAATTCAGTATTCTAAATAAAAGACAATTTAATTATTTTATTTAAATCAACACAAAATGTTTAACCGCGCTGCCTACCTCTGGTATGTCTTTAATTGCAAATAGACCCACACGATTCAGGGAGTTAACCGACCACTTTTGGGTTTCACAATTGGGATCACATGAATGATTCATAAATCTCGCCAAGTTACCCTTGGGACCTGCATCGATTATATAGTCCTTTTCCACCGAAAGAAAATAGAAATTTTCATCTCGATCACGTGATTTTTGTTGCATACGTGCCTGAAACTCATCGTCATTTATTACCTCGCCCACGTACTCAATAATAAAGGTGCCCGCTTTTATGGGTTCACGAGATACCAAGCCGAAGCCTCTTTCTTTCATATACACGACATCTAAACGCGGTGATATACGTGATTCGAACATTTGATTTTCACAACGTTCTCCAGCTGGACAAAGCTTGGGATTGCACTCGTGATATAGGACACGATTTAAGCAATTTGTATCGGGTCCACAGGGATTCTCCTCACGAGGATCACACTCGCACTTGCTAACACTTTCAATGTCGACGTGCAGCCTAACGGGTGGCACCGCACGATTGGCCTTAATGCGTACATAAGGTTGGGGATGTAATTTCTCTTTGTTCTCATTTGAATTACGTTGTTCCATTTTTTTTGCTTTGATAATCTCATAGACTTCTTTGGCCTCCTCGACGCCTTTATTGTAGCTTACATCCAAACCTGGGAAAAATACGAAAGATTTAAAAAATTATTCATTGCTTTCGAATCGAATGACTAATATCTCCATTGGGCTGGCACCAATTTGCTGAAAAGCTGTAACACTTACTTGACTTTGATCTGGGCGGTTCCGAACTATCACCTTCCAGATACAAATACACCCGGCGCCTTGAAATCCAACCATGATCGTGTGTACCAAAAAATCTCACCACAAAATCTGACGGATTGTGTGTCTTGCGGGCTATGTTTTTCGGTATTTCTGTGGGAGGCAATATAATAGCAGGCCACCAGCGGAAGCTGTTAAACTTTGCCCACACCATTTCACCATACAGTGGCATACGTCCCGATTCACACTCCTCGCATATGTAGCCCTCATTGGCATCAATGGGTATTTTCAGACACTGAGTATGAACCGCAGTAGGACAAGTTTCGCAGCACATCACTTGACCACCACCAACACATATGAAACACCAATTAACATTGACTGTCATGTCGTGCTTTTGGCTCGTATGACGCGGGCAAATGATGTGGGCAGCTGTAAGTATCTGAGAGCCGGCTGGTATGCAAGTCGAGTCGGTGTGAAACGTCGCAGGACATTTAACACATTTTGTTAGTTTGGCATTACTCAAATGCTGGAACTTTCCCTTGGGATCATCGGAGACACAGGTGTGACAGACGTGCGACGGACAACGGAAGGATTCTATGTGATTTTTCGATATTGTAATCTTGGCTTGAGGCCAATATTTACAGCAAGCCGGATGAAAAGCCCGATCGCATTGGGCCATACTACACTTGACCAAAGGATCTTCGTCCTTTTTCGATTCGGTGCATTGGCAAACCATGCATTTTGTGGGCTCATTATTCCTGCACTCTTTGCAAATGACCTCGGCTACAGGTACTTCCGAGTCTCCAGTCACATGAGCTACGGTACCTACTTCGGTCAGACTGGTAATAGAAGAGCTGTGACTGCCATTTAAAGTATCGTTGATGGCTTTTGCGCCATTAAGCGTTTTTTGGCCACGTCGTCCTTTGCCACCTAGACTGAAATCTTTATATAGACACTCATTATGCAGCCAATAACTACAATTTTTAGCACATCTTCTTAGATTTCCACCTGGTGTAAAGCAATATTTGCATACCGGATCACGGTTCATGCCTTTGAAAAGATATTTTCTATCCAATTCGAAAATATCATCGATGACCTCTAGCATAGGTCGATTTAATGGCTTTTTAACAGTTGGTGTATCTTTTGTTAAGGGCTTTGGTGTCATAGATCTTTCGGGCGTTACCTCGGGGGTTTGATGGGCCATTAAAGATTTTCTTACCATTAAGGTTTTCAAACGTGAAGACAAACGCTTAACAGAGCCCTCGCCAGCTGTTGGACCACCAGCATTAGTTATCGCTAATGTAGACGACATATCTGTTTCCGTTAATGATACTCGTAGTTTACGCTCCATTTGGCGGCGGCTTAATTGCTTAAGTGCCCAAATATTACGTACTGCCACTACTAGACTCTTTTCCAATTTCTCATTCTGATTTTGTTCCATAACGAAATCTTTCATAACTGCATAAAATTTCCTAAATTCAAGACCATTGAAAATTTCCAAATCTTTTAGGAAATTCGAATTAGAGCTGGTGGACGCGACCGAATTAGTTTGACTTAAATTGAGGTCTGTTGTGCGGGTAGCATTCTCTTCAGTTTTAGCTTCATGAGATGTTGTTGCGGCCAATTCTTGTTCCGCACTCAATTTTCGTCGTTTCGTTGCCACTGGCTTAATGGGTGAATAGGCCGGACTATATGGCGATACAGAACGTTCACGTTTCTGCTTTACCACTGCTGGCACCGGTAAACTATTGATATTATCATTTGAACCATAAAAGCTCTCTATGTCGGAGTTAGGTGCACTATTTACCGATATGTACATAGATTTCCGACGCTGTTTTTCAAGTTTATGAAAGGCTCTGTAAAATTGGGGTTTAATTAAAAGAATTGTATTAAAAACATGTGAGGTTTCTCAAAAGCTATGTATATGGAAAAACAAGTAAGAAAGAGTAAATGAGCAAAAACAGTATTCTTTAAAAATTTAAATTTATTTTCGAGGTAGTCTCACATTTGGCGAATGAGCACAATACTGTAGCAATTTTAAGTAGCGCTTTATGTCATTATTTGAGAAATACATTTGTTTTTTCTTTGAAATTTCCACACAGATGTTGGATGAAAATCTACGATAGATTATGATTTGTACTTTGTACACAAGATTATATAAACAGCAAGCAGGCGGTCCGACACCTTTAACTCGACTCAGAAAGTGAATTTAAGTCGATCGGTATAATTTAACTAATATATTTGTTCGTTACAAACATCAGTACAAATTCATAATACTCTCCCCACTGTGGTGGTGTAGGGTATAATAAATAATAGTTTCTTAAAACTATGGTCTTACAGAATAAATTTTTTTACGAAAAAAAAAAAAATAATAATACTCACTTTGATTTCTCAAAAATTTCATAAAATTTCTCCAATCGATCAGCATATGCCACCTCATTCACAATATTGGCCTCATTTACAGCCTCATACCAAACGGATTCTTTTCGCTTTATCGGTACATACAATCTATATTTTGCACTTTTAGAGCCATACTTTTGTCGAACCTCATCAATACGTTCCTGATAGTTTTCTATGCCAATATAGGGCATGAGATTTTCCCGTTTAACCCAATTGCGTCGACCATTGTCGGCAAAGAAACGAACATGTACTAGAACAGTTTGATCGCCAGTACGACCAACTTCTTCAGTGGTAATAGTTTTGCCATCGGGATCTGGACAGACCATACAAGGCCAATAGCAATAGTTGTATATTTGACCCCAAAACAAATCGCCCGTAGAAAATGACATCCAGGAGCCTTCATTAATTATGGACGATCCCTTAGCACTGTCCATACTAACAGCTGAGGGAGAATTTGCTGAGGCCGAGGCATCCACCGCAAATTCGTTGGTACTCTCAGTTTCCACAGATTCCAATTCAATTTTAACCTGAAGCTTTTCGTTTTGTTCGTCCGTTTCGAGAGATTCTATAACAGATTCGTTAGTGGGTAATTGGGACTTTGTGGTTTCCATTTTATCTTCTATGTTTTCCTCCAAGCTAGGTTTATCTATATCTGCTTCTGTTTGCATGTTCTCTTTATTTTCCGCTTCTTTTGCAGTTGATTCTATTTCTGTTTCATCTTTTGCCAAGGAAGTATTAGATTCCTGTGTATTCGTGTTAGTTTCATCTTCATCATCCGAACTCTCATCAGTTATTAGATTTTCGACATTTTGATCTACATGTGATTCTACTTCTGCTTCCTCGAGCTGGTCTTGCTCTTCATTTTTATTTAATTGATGTTCGCTTATGTCCGACTCATTTTGCTCGATATTTTCATTATTCTCTTCTTCTTCTTCAACTTCCTCTGCTTCTTCTTCTAGAACTTCATCTCCATCTAACTCATTTGCTATAGCAATAATACTAGATACAGAAACAATGTCCTCATTTTCATTTTCTTCATTATCTTCAATTGTTTTTTTGCTGTTACCACTAGATATAGAAACATTTTCATCACAACCCTTTTCGGATTCTGTTGACTCATCACAGTTATCAAGCCCTTTAACACCTAACTCCAACTCATCTTTCTCACTATCAATGGATTTGTCTTTCTTATTCACATCATCATGGTCGTCTAAAGGTAAATTGTTATTGTTTTCCATTACGGCACCATTTTTTATTAACAATTTATCAATGGGACTAACAAATTCTTTTCTTTTTGTAGTACTACTATCAGGCGTATGGTGAGAATCTTTATTTCTAGGTGTGCGTCGTACAAAGCCAACTGTTGAGTCGTTATTTGGTGTAAATGTACCAAATGTCACATCGGCCTCTTTATCAATTGGAGAATCAGCGTTGTGGCTGCTGTTGTTGTGGCGTCTTCTCAGACTTCGGGTTCTTTCCTCTTTACTGTTGTTCAATTGATTGGGTGTTGTTGTAAAACCAATATACTTGGGACTTAGATTTGAGTGAAGATTAGCTAATGGGTCTTTTTTCCCTAACAAAATCAAATATACAAAATAAATATATAAAATACAACTTACAGTTTAAAAATAAAAATTTGATTTTATAATCTAAACTTACTTCTAGGCGTTGATGAATTTATGTTTGCTGTAGTGGCATGTACTTTAGCATCTATTGAAGTATTGCTTTTTGTGACTTCATCTTTTATCGAAGAGTCCGCATCATTTTGAACTGCACTGGTATTATTTACATTTTCCTGATCTTTAGAATCATTTAGTTTTGTTGTAATACTTCTATTGCTGTTGTCGTTTCTAATACGTCTGGTGGATCGACTAAAATTTTCTGTTCCACCGCCAAGAGTTTCCATGGCTGAACAAGTTGATTTTTGTTGGTTTTTATATATTGAGTAAAGCGTGTCTGTTGTATGAGAAAGTTTTTTCTTCTTCTTTTTGTTATGCTGCCTTTTTATGAAAATATTTGTATGTATTCACTATCACTCCGAGAAATTATCATAATTTTGCTGATTTTTAACACAATTTAACAAAATTTTTATTTAAAATTATATCATTAAAGGATTATTATTATTTTTTCGCGTTCAACGCCACTTTTACAATAATATCTATGAGCATTTGGCAATAATGCCGCGCCAAAATCTGACAGATATACTTCCCACCAGAGAACAAAGCCGATGTAAAATTATAGGCGGCGGCATGTGAAGAAAGTAACGGCGACGGCTTAAATGTTGGCTTATATTTCAGTATTTTTAAAGTCGGATTTACAATGTTAAGCCTCGATTAAATTGTGTCACAAGTAATATGATCTGTAAAAATTATGTGTTAAAGAGTACGAATGGGATAGATCAAGCCATATTAATTTAATGGGTGGCAAAAACCGAAATGAAAAATTAAAAAAATTATATTAAAACTTGAAATAGTATGGATGTTTGAATGGTGGTGGATTAAGTTATTTATGTAAAAACTAAGTATTTTTTTCAATAATAATAGAATAGGATCAGATCATATTGAAATATAAAACCAGTTTTTGACATAAGCTAAGGCCAAAAAGGCGACAAAAAGTAATTAGCTGTTTGACTGACTCCATACTATTAATATGAGGGTTGCGGGTTCGATTCCCTTCAGAGACTCTGGGTGTACCTGCAGACAAGCAAATCGCTTAACAGTTTGTTTTCAAAAAAAAAAAAATCTCCTTTATAATGATAATCTACAAAATTTCACTTCAAATCTAGCGATTTTGAAACAAATTCAGCGTTTTTTAGATATTTTTGGTTATTGTTGAGGATGCAGAGTATCCAGCATGGTTGAATTTTTTACGAATCAAAATTTAAGTTTGAAAAATTTTGATAATCCTATTAGGAAATTAAAATTTAGTTATAAAATTAAAATGTTGTTATATATAATGAATTATAAATGGTGTTATCAATTTAATCATTAAATCAATTTATTTCGAGAACTGCTTTACTGAATGTCGTTGTGGCCGTACAAGCACGGATGATGCCGATCGTTCTGGACACCCAATTGAGGTCTATGCACGCGAAACAATTTAAAAAATCACGATATGGTGTTGGACGATCGGATATTGAAAGTGCGAGAGATTGTCGAAGCTCGGTGTTTTAAATTTCGAATGATCACTTGGGAATGATAAAGCTTTCCGAAAGATGAATACCGCGTTTTTTCAAAATCGAGCATATAAGGGTACACACATGACAACAATCCATTAATTAGGCTAGGAAATGCTTATGCTTCATCTTAAGCCTAATTCTCCGGATTTAGCCCTGAGTGAGTATTTCTTGTTTCCAAACCTGAAGAAATGTCTCGATAAAATCATCTTACAAAAATAGCTATTTGATGACCTCGACTTATCTTATTTTTTGGAAAATTTTAGAAACTTTGGACAAAGTGCATATAAATCAAAGGAGACTATGTTGAATAATAAAATAATTTGTTCACCAAAAACAAGTTTTTCATTCAAAAAGGCACGAACTTCTTAACTCACCCTCGTATGTATTTAATATTATTTTTTTAGTTTAGCCGTACGCTCTCATAGTCTGGCAGCATTAATAATTCTTTGCGGTTTTCCGAACCCTGACACAATCAAAACAAACGCAGATGGAATAATATTTATTTTGGAAAAAAAAACATTTTAATTTGTGGATATAATTAAAGAATAGCCGTTTTACTGCTAAAAATGGATACCCAATTAGTGGAGAAGATTGTCCATGAAGTAAAGTCCCAAGGTGTTTTCGATGAATTTCGCAAAGATTCAATGGCAGATGTGGACACTAAACCAGCCTATCAGAATCTCAGACAGCGCGTGGAAAACACAGTGAAAAAATTCTTATCCGAACAAAAATGGACTCCTGAAACGAATAAAAATCAATTGAGAGAAAAGTTAAGGAGGCATATAACCGAGTAAGTTAATGATAGAAACAATTAAAGAAACAAATAATTTCATCATGCGTATTGTATCGTATGTGTTTTGTTTTTCTATTGACAGATCGGGCTTTTTGGATGTGGGCGTTGAACGTATAGTGGATCAAGTAGTAAATCCCAAGATTGGGAGTGTATTTCAGCCTCGCATAGAAGAGATAGCTTACAAATATTTAGGTTTGCCACCACCACCCAAAAAGTTTGAACCACCGCCACCACCTCTAATGCATCCTTTGCCGCCATTGCCTTTGAACGCTCCACCACCACTTAAAGTGGAAACCTGCAGTTTGCTGCCCACCGATCTGGAGCAGGTTAGTCCCGATTCGGACAATGGTACTGTTAAGTCCGAGAGCAAAGATGACAGAACAACAGTTGATATGGACACGGAGGAAAAACTTCTAGAGGACGAGGATGAATCTCCGCCATTTGAGCCGTTGGTAAAGCAGGAAGCGGAGGAAACTAAAGACGCAGTTAAATTAGAGGAAAATATAAACATCAAACAAGAATGCGATGAATCATCATTCGATGAAAAAACAAACAAATTTGAAGAAAGTAATGATGCGGTGATCATCAAGACTGAAAATATGGCCACCGATAACGACAGTCAGGAGACGAGCAATTTTGCTACAGAATCAACAGGAGTAGACAAAGAGGCCAGTCAGTCGGTGGATGCTAGAATCTCACAAGATTCGCAATTGTCTAGTGTTTCTAGCGATTCCCGTTTATCGGTAAATGGCAAAGAAGATTATTTGCAAAGCAGTTCCCAAGAAGCGGTTGCAGCCAATATATCGGAGGAGGCTCAAATGCCAAAATTCAATGAAAACTCTTGTGAGCCTAGTGCCACGAATGGCAATGCAAGTGAAAAAGTTTCACCAAAGTCAGAATTACACTTCGATATTAAAAAAGACGAAATTAAATTCGAAGGTACTGAACGTAAAACTATTTTAGAAACACCTGAGCCGACTGCAGTTAAATCTGAAGAGGCAACAGCTTATTTGCCGGAGGCAGAAGTGACCCCTTCGTCGGACACCAAAAATGATTCATTCAAATTTAATGCAAACAAATCGAATCTGGAAGCTAAGGAAGAGGATTATGAACCTACATCTAATGCACAAGAATTAAGCTTTAGCTCAAGCATAGAAGACTCATCATCAGTACCACCCAATCAAACACCAAAAGTACCTACACTGAATAAAGAAAAAGATGAATCACCCCTAATGCAAACACCGAAACAAGCAATACGTCCTAGCACACCAACAACCACACCCATACCTACACCTCCTTTACCCACTCCCACAGCCACGCCATCACCGGTGGCATTACAAAAACCAGATAAAGACCATCAAAGTAGGCATTCATCTTCATCCTCTTCGAAGCACAAAAAACACTCAAAAGAACACAGAAGATCTTATGAACGAGAAAAGGAGAAAGACAGCAGGGATCGCCATCGTTCTAGCAAAGATCCAAAGGAATCATCTAAATACCACCACTCCAGCAGTGGCAGCAAAAGTACTAGTAAACATTCTTCGTCATCCTCATCCAGTAAATATTCATCGTCACACAATAAATCCTCTGAGAAAGACATAGAGAAATCTTCTTCATCCTCTACGCATTCCTCCTCGAAACATATAAAACATTCACACTCACATTCCTCTTCGTCGTCAAATGAAAATCCGGATTCTAAAAAGTCTAAACGCGATTCAGATAGACGTCATCATTCTTCCACGTCTTCGTCTTCAAAACGCAACGAAAGAAAGGATGATCATGCTGAAGCTAAACAAAAGACACAACGACGTAAATCTACCGATTCTAATGATGATGGAGATAAAAGTATGGGAGGTGCTAAATCTAGTTCACAATATAAATCCAGCTATTCAAGTTCGTCCCAAAGCAAATCGTCTAAAACAAAATCTAACAGCAGTGACACAAATAAAGCAAATGGTATTTAGAAACTTAAATTTTACTTATTGTGAAGTGCAAATTGTTTTGCTTTTCTTTTCTTTTAGATACACAAAAGGATCAGTTGGAAGTGTTAGAAGTAAATGAGCAACCTGCAAATAAAACCCCTAATTATCCTAACAATGTTGTGATTTTAAATGATCTTTTAGAAAATCCCCAAACACAATTTATACAGCTTAACAATACAGGTGGACACTTGGTGGAAATGCCAGTACAACAGCAACAGTCACCTTCAACTGAGACAGACAGCAACAAACCCATTACTGCTGAATTTAATAATAATGAACCTTTTGCTCCCTCTAAGGAGGAGCAAAAACCAGCAGAGAAAGAACCAAGTTCTTTGGATTTATTATACTTTGACGACATTCAACTTAATCTCACAGAACGTCTTGAACTGCTCAACGCTACCATGGACTTGTGTCGCAGTGCAGTGAATAGTTTACGTTTTGATTCGCTCAGCGACGAAGGTATAGAATTATCCAACGAGGAGGATGTAAATAGCGATAACAATAAAACAAGTTTGCTAACGGAATCGCTGAAAAGAAAATCAGATTACAATTATGCTGAATTTGAGACAACGCCACGCAAGCGTGTGATATCGAATGGAAGTGCAGGTTGCCAATCAAAAACATCACCCACCCCATCGGACACTAGCAGTGTTAACTCTAAGGAAAATGAGGAATTCCATAAGAATACCAGTAAGTAATTGTTTGTATGTCGTTTATTTTTTTTTTTTTTATGTTATGTTTTAAAAACAACTCTACAGAAAGAAATACATATTTTTGGTAGTTGTTATTTGTTATTGGCTTTAAAGAGTAAGACACTCCTCCTATATTCTGCCTTCTTTTATAATTATAATCTAGCGTCTAGTCTATTAGGTTTTTTTGAAAACTAAATTTTTGGATTTAGAAATTAAATTCGAGAAAATCAGGTTACAAATTGCAGAGATATGATAGACATTTTACGACTTTTTCAATTGTTGTTGTTTTAAAAAAATTGTTCTACAAATTATTTTTTTTCACAAAACATTTTTTCATTCATTCACCGTACCATTTTTCTAACCAAAAACTTTTTTCATCCAAGATTTTTTCTCACCAAAAATATTTTTCAATTCCCGTGTTTGTCTATTTTTTGTAAAGAATTTAAGGTATTCTAATATCGATTTAGTGAAATAGTTTGACCTATCTGGTATTTTAACAGACGCACTTTGTTAAATCAAGACAAAAACCTAAGGAATTTCGTAGAGTTGTTTAAATAATTTTATATTTTACTCTAATATTTTATTATGTTTATGTTTGTTACTTTAATTACTTTATTTTTTCCAAAATTTCCTTTTAATTATTTTGTTTTAATGTTTCGGCTTTAATTTTATTGATCTACAACATACATACATATCATAATGATTTTGTTAATATTGTTCCAAAAATTTAAACTTGAATTGTATGCAATCTTAACTTTCCTTCTTTTAGCTTAACGTTTACAAAAACAATTTTCAATTTCAATCAAAACCATCGAAATGAACATGTTTTAGCATTTAATTAACTACATAATTTTAAGATGCATAGTAATCAAAAAGAAAAAAACAAAACTCTCGTAACTAATAATAAATCATAAACCTAAACAAATTCAATCACTTCACCATACAGCACCTAATAATATAGAGTTATTATTAAAGAAAAATCAAAAAAGCAAATTGTATACAAAATAAATATGTTAAGACAAACAAACAAACTTTGAATTGGGGTAAGCAATTTATGTTTTAATTATAATTATAATAATCTTTTTGTATACTCTGACTTTTACTACTACTACTTTCTTAGCTTTATGTCTTTAGCAATCTTTCCAGTTTTATTATTTCTTAAAATCATTTCTTTGGTTTTTAATATTTTTCTTTCCTTAGATCATGCCAAAAAATCTTTATTAGATCGTCATAAGGCCGCCCAAAAACTAAACCAACAGCAACGTTATTCCAGTGAAGATTTGTACAAACCCAGACCGATTTTAGGTCAACGTTCTCGTCGTAGAGGCATGGATTCTTTAGTTTAAAATTAATTTAGATTTACAAATTGCAATTGAATTTAAAGTTCAATATGTCTTTAATTATTAAATACAATGTACTTACTTATTTTGTATTAGTTGTATGTATATGAATTTATTTTTATATAATTATTAAGCAATTACATACATATTATTGTATACATAGTTAAGAAGTTTAATAAATATGAATTATGCACGTGATGTAAATATGAAATAAATTCTTCAGACTAGATAAGAAATTTCGCATTTGAAACCAGAGAAATATAAATGTTTGCTAAAAATAAAGCTTGTAATCCTTTTATTTCTATAAATTTTAACATTACTTCATTTTCATATTTCTTTCCTTTTCCGTTTTTCTATTATAAATTTATTGTATTTAAACATCCCTGTATTATAATTTCCTGTTCCGTTTTACTTACATCAACAGCTGATAGATTTAAGCAACCCTGTTATTTCAAATTAAACATTTCCGTTACGTCATGCCCTCTCTGTTTTAGTACTTACCTTTTTAAGCCATTTTAACATCTCTGTATAAAATGAAAGTGTCAACAAAGTGTCAAAATAGTTCGCGGTTTTATTTGTGCTACAACAGGTTGTTTAACGGCCAAGCTTAAGTTTTAATTGATTAAAAGTTAATGAATTAAGTGTTAAAATGCAATGAAAAGTGTCAATAAAGAAAGTTTAAAAAGTATATTATTGATTTATAAAGAAATGTTCAAGGAATTGTTAAAGTTTTGTCCAAAAATTTAAATTGAAAAAAGTAGGAAGTTTTTTTTGTTCACTTGTTAGTTTTTGCTTAAGTTTTTTTTTTTTTTTTGTAATAAAGCAACTGCAATACGTTTTTTCCTAAAAATATTTATATGAAAATAGTGTTTTTATAAAATAATTAAGTAACCAACCGAATATAAAATAAATAAAAGAAAAGTAAATTTGAAATTTAATGGAATAAGTGCAACAATTAAACTAGGTCTGTTTAAGAAGGAAGTGGTAGAAAATGTCAACCAACTGTTCTAATTAGATGAGAAAATATTATTCGTGAACAAAGTGAGTATTTTTATATTTTATTTCTTAATAATCATTTTAATTTATACTAAATAGTATTTAATTAAACACAAGGTTGGCTACCGCTGGCCCCAAAATACCCTTTCAGTTCAACTAACGTTGCCGATTAGCTAGTGCTTAAATACAGTTACCGTTATAATCGTAAATACCTTTATCTCTAAATAACGTTACTCCTCTACAGTGATTGAAGAACTCTCATTAACTTTAACATACATATTTATTCGTTTTATTATATGGTAATTTTTAAATTAATCAAATAATTATTCTTAAGAAATTGTTTTATTATTCGTACGATAAGTAATTTGAATTCGATCTATCCATGCCTGTTTCTGGAAAACACGCAAAATCGAATGAAATCATTTTTCCAGACCATTATTACAATCAAGAATTTTCATTGAAAATCATAGAAAGATATAAAAGCAAATGTATATCGTTGGCCTAAAGAGCCAGAAAGAAATTTATACTTGTTTTAAGTTAAATAAAACTTAAATATTTAGCGATTTACAAACGTAAATCTATTCAAATATTGTACAAATTCATTAAACATTAAAATACTAGTTTTCTTTTAATGTTCAAGTCTTCCTTATACTGTTTAATGTCTTTTGAAACAGGGGGACGATGCAGCTTCAAATCGTTTGCTATCGTTCTGCTGGTTTAGACGAAATTTACTTAGGTTAACAATGTTGAAAATGTTTCGGCAAAATCAATATCAGCCCAATTATGAATAAAAAATTTCGAGGAAGTTTGTTCCCCGGGAGTTTTTTCCCATTGAATTTGAATAGGAAAAATGAGAAAAGGGAAAAAACTCCCGGGGAATTTTTATTCATAATTGGGCTGTATATGATTATTAAAATCAAGAATTTTCATTGAAAATCTATATATCTAGCTTAATATGCAAACGTGATTTTTAAAAATTTCGTTGTTTTTATGTAGTTCCATGTGCTATAATACCGTTTTTAGTTTCTAAATTTTTCATTTGGAACCCCATAAATTCTAGATCGTTTTAGATAGCGGATTCGATACAGCCATGTAAGTTTGTCTATTGAAATCATCATCTCCATGCCCCAAACTATTTTACAAACATGACTGATACATCAATATATCGGGTATAGTCCTCAATATTTCAAGCCACAAATGGCTGAGATTTAAGCAAAAAACTACGACTACCTCGATTTATATTCAGCCAATTTTGTTTTCCGCAAAAATTTTGTAATGCTATTGGAAATTTCTGAAATAAAAACTTCTGGAAGCCAATTGGAAATGGTGTAAAGGCTAAAGCAAAAATGGTGAAATCTGTGATCATTTATTATAAGACAACCCTGTTTTTCAATACAATTCAAATTTTTGTGGAAGTCTTTTCGATTTTGTTATTTTTCTAAACTTTAGTAAAAAGACTGGTTGGTTCAATATTTATTTCTTTACTTATAATTGACATAAAAACAATTTTATTTATTTTTTGTTGTTGTTAAGGTATTTTGTTTTTTTTTTTAAATTTATATATTTTACAGTATTTCATTCTCTTGTAGTATTTGTGTATGTGTGAGTCTGTCGTTTTACGATAACAATTTAATAAGATTAAATTTAGTTTTCATTATTATGTAATTACTATAATTATTACATATGTATTTAAAAGTAGTAATTTTATATCCATATGTCTAAATAATATAAATAACAACTTTTAATTTTTTATTTTTTTTTTTTATTAATTTTTATTAATTTTAATACAATAATATATGTATTCAATTTATATTTAAGGATTTTCTTTTAATTAACAAATTATTGGCTTAGAAAATATAAATTTATTTAGGCTGCCTTTATTTAAAAGAAAAAGAAAATTAAAAAATATTTTCGATTAAGGTTTATTTGAAAGAAAATCTAATTTAAACAAAAATTAAACAGTTAAATAACATATTAAATGTAAGAACTTAAAATAATACAACATTTTTTTTTGGGGGGTGGGGGATTCAATTAAAAATTGTTGAATGTAGTACATATTTATTTTTAATTCTACTACAGAATTTCTAATGGTTTATTATCTAGTAGTTATTCTTATGTATGCAAATATTGTTTTATAATAATGTTCATTTTCACTGGGGCTCCAGTAAGCTGGACTGGGTGTTTTATTGTAGGTATTAACAAAGATTTTTAAATTTTGAAAGACAAAGGCATTAGAGAAGCATAATTTTAAATAATAATATTAATTATAATTCAATGTTTTTTTTTTGTTTAGCTATACAAAAGGTTTTATTTAAAATTCGTTAAATATTGTTAATTTTGTTTTATTCGTTTTTCAATTAAATTAAATAAAACATAAACAAGGTTAAGTAAAGTTTGTCAAATAATACAAAAAAAAATCTACTAAAGAATTAAGAATGAATTAATTCATTTTTAACAATTGTCACAATGTTCTAAAATATTTAAGGAAATATGTATAAATTTTTTGTTTTATAAATTTCAATTTGAATACTATAGGTTAAAAAAAAACAGTGTTTATATAACAGTTTTAAAACGATTATAAAATAAATTTAATTAAGTATATAAATTAGTTTTAATTTCAAAGCCACTCAAAATATAACAATTTAAAAACATAATTTTTTTAAAGTCCTGTATGATTTTAAATAAATTTCTAAGAATTGAAATATGTATAACAGTTTTAGTCAGCTAAAATTATTCATAATCAATTTTGTAACTTGAATTTGTATAAAATTTATTAGAGAATTGCTTCTCTTTTTTGTGTAAAGCAGTTTTAAAATTTATGTAAAATGGCAAATTTGTTTTTTAAGTTTCAACAGTTTAAAAACATGTAATATAACGAAATATTTATCAAACACCACTGAAAAGTGGTGTAGCCAACATTTTTTTTTTTGGTTGCTGTTCTAGTGTTGCATACAGTCCTTATATTACATCATTACCAATTTGGGGTATCAAAAGCAGATGTAATGTAGCAAAACTGAAGAAAATAAATAGTTTGGGGTTACACCACTTTTGCACTGATAGCCTCATTTATAATAAAATAAAATCTTTATAATAGTATATACAAGTTTATAATCAGCACAATCATGAATAAATAATCCGCGTGAGTTTTAAAAATGGGAAAAACTCCCGCGGATTTTTTATTCATGATTAGAGAAAAAAAGAGAACCATAAGTTATTGATGTAGTTTTTAAAATTTCACACTAATAATAACAGCAGATTTTATTTTTATTATACTAGTTTAGCAAGTAAGACAGCTATGTTCTGCTGTGCCGAATCGTATTTATATACTCTTCACCATTATTTATTAGAATACAAAAATGTTATGAGCAAAAATTTAATTTTAATTAAATTTTTTTTTAATTTTTTGAAATTTATAAATGAAAAAATTCTAGGCAAAAATTTTTTTTTTTTTTTTTTGACAAAAAATCAAATTTTAATTTTTTTTCTAGATTTTAACCCATTGTAGGTTCGACTTACTATGGCCAAAAATACTCCGTTGCAAAGGTCTTTGAAATATCTATCATTAGATATAAATAAAAAATAGTTTAAAAATCGAGGTTGTCCTGGTTTTTTCTTTATATCTCAGATATTTGTGGGCCGATTTTCTGGATTTTAAATAGCATGAATTGTTAGCCCAATTATGAATAAAAATTCCGCGGGAGTTTGTTCCCCGGGAGTTTTTTCCCATTGAATTTGAATAAGAAAAATGAGAAAAGGGAAAAAACTCCCGCGGAATTTTTATTCATAATTGGGCTGTGTATGTATGAATTATACCTATATGTAAGTTATTTGGGGGCTAAGGAAAGTTGATTTCAACATACAGACGGACTTGGGCTCGCAAATTAAAAATGTAGAAATGACAAACTTATATACGCCCTAGCTACTCATGGTGAAGGATATAAACAGTAAAAAAAAATTTCAAAAAAGGTTAGTAGTTAGTTACGTCACTGTTATATAAATTGTTTTTTAAACTGTTATACTAACGATTTGTTAACAGCTATACTGTTTTAAAAGTTTTATACCAAGTGTTTTTAAATTGGTATAGTATTAAAACTGTTATACTGAAATTGTTTTAATCTTTTTTAGTAACGTTTTTAAATTCTCTCCTAACATTAGTAAAACAGTTCAAAAAATATAAACTGTTATTCTAACAGTTTTGTCACTGTTATTAAACAATTATAATAAAAATAGTACATATAACAAATTGTTATACTAATAGATTTAAATACTAAACTGTTCTATAGTGGAAATTTTTGTGAGTTCAGTAAAAATTATTATGTTTTTCATCAGTTATACTAATATTTATAAAGTGTATATTTTGATTAAAAAAAATTTTAACAATTTAATATAAACTATAAAGAATTTTATAGGCAATTATAAGCACCCTTATCGTGGTGGACATAAACTTCTTACGACTACGACAGTTTAGTACTAGATTAAAGAAACAGTTTGCATTTTATCTTTAGTACGAAACTGTCGTAGGCGTGAATAATTTGTTCTCTAACAGAATATTGGTTTTCATACTGTTATAAAGGAGAAATTTGTACATCACTTTCTAAAATATCTTCTCAATATCACAATCTAATTTTGAAACTTTTATAGTATTTGTTTTAGCAATAGTTTTTAAACTGTCATCTAGCCGTTAGTATAACAGTTTAAAAATAAATTTTAAGCTAAAAAAACAGATTTAAATTGTTATATTAACAGTTATAAAATGGATATATTTTTAAAATATCATATGCAAATATAAAATACATGTACATATGTATGTAATTCAAATAATTTGTTCTCTAACACAATATTGGTTTTCAAATTTATACATAACTTTAAAAAATATTTTCTCAAATTATTATAAAATTTTTTACAACAGTCCTCACGAAAATACTTTCAAATATATTTAAAATAAATTACAACTGTTCTAAAACTGTTATATTAACTCTTATAAAATACTTATGCCAAAATTTAGCAAGAAAAGCCTAAAGTTAACAAAATTAAATAAAAAAATAAAAAATTTGGAAAATTTAGTTTCTTGTTTTTTCACGGTTTCACGTTTTGTTTTATTTAATTTTTTGGTGTAATTAAATTACAAAATTGAGTTTGTTTTTGTTTTTTAAATTATTGTTTCTTCTGGTTGTTTTTATTCTCTAATTATATATGACATACATAAACATAGACTTTTTATATTGTAAATAGTATAATATGAATTAAAAAATAAAAATAATAATAATAATAACGATAAGGAATTTATTTTTTTCTTGTTTAATAATATACTATATTACATGAAAAATAGTTTTTGATATTTAAAAATATATAATAATAATATAGATAATAATAAAAAATCAGCACACTTGTGACTATGCATTCGAAAGGTAAAGAGCGATTGGTTGTGGGATGGGGGGTGGTTGGAGGGGGATGGAGTAAGCTGTTATTTTGTGGGATTATTTAACAAATATTCTTTGAAATGCAAAGCCAAAGTATACAGGTTGCTTCGTAACTGGTTTTTGTACACATGTACAAAAAACACACTCATCATATCCATCCATCATCGTACGCTCATTTTGCAGTGATATATAATATACTATGTATTCCCTTAACGTTAAACTGCTGTGGCGGCCAAACAATCAAAACAATCAGCGATACAAACAAGATGCTGCTGGAACTCACAGGCGAGCCATCCTGACGCTAAACATGAGCATAATAAGATTTCGTTGATTTACAATATATTTCTTTGCTTGATATTATTAATGTTGGGCAAATGTGTGTGTGTGTGTGTTTATTAACAAACGTTGTTTCTATTGTTTTTCTCAATGTACATATTTCATTTAAAATTTAAAGAAAGTAAAATATATTATTTCTATTACGAAGTAAGTTAGAACAATTTTGTTTCTCAATGTACATATTATTTCATTTATAATTTAAAGAAAGTAATAAATTATTTCTATTACGAAGTAAGTTACACACAATGTTTTTGTTTTGTTTTGTTATTTTGATTGTTTTTGTTCAAAAGTTTAGGTTTGTGCTTATGGACTTGAGAATCCTCTGTCGAAGGGACTTTTAACATCTGTATGTCTAGTGGTCAGATTGAGGGTGGGTGATGTAACGCTGGTGGACAGTTCGCAAACTGTTTTAATGGGACCAGTTGGTATGGCTGTGTGTGTAGGAGGATGTGGTGTTGATGATTCTTTGGGATTCTTGAGTTCTTCGCTAGTTTCGGGCACTGGTACCATAAGATATGCATTGGGTATGTGTATATCGCCGACGACATCGGAAGTGGAGGTTTTTCGTGGTTGCAGCATATTTTTGCCCGTTATTGTCGATTTGTAATGTTCGCGATCGATGCCACATAAATAGAATTTAAAGAATTCATAAGTGGACCAACAAATGGCATTCGCTGGCATTGCATAAAGGACACGGGCCGTTAAGCCCTTGAAGAAGCCGAGAGGACCAGCCACAGCATATATCTGTAATCAAAAAAAGTATGTCATCATTTTCTTTGTGAAATTTGTTTAGAGAGAGTTGCTATAACTTACCTTACGCATGGCTTCCATCATGCCCTTAACCAAACCAGTTTCCTGAGTATTCAATAGTGTTTTCACAACATCCAAAGGTGTGGTTATGGCAGCTGCACACGCACCAGCAGCACCACCAGCTATAACATGAACCGGGGGATTGTATTTGCGTTCATGATTGAGCTGGCACAAAAATAAATAAAAAGTAAAACAAAAACTATAACATTCAACTTAGTGCAAATGAGGCAAACAAACTAACCATATTTTGGAAAAACTCATAAGTGGAAAAGTGTATTGTCTGATTTGGTATATTCATTACCAATTGTGTTGAATATGAGCGATAGAATGCCTTAATACCCTCCTTTTGATAAACGCCACGCATGCAGGCCACCACCGATTTATAGGGAGAATTATACATTTGTAAACGTTGTTTTATGACCTCTGCGGGATTCGAAACGGCATCGTGTATGAGAGTAGCAATGACACCGGAAGCCACTATAATATAAATAAAATAAATCAAAATAAAATTGTTATGTTTAATTACAAATATGAATTACTTACTGTAATTTATATGATTGTGTGTGGTTACTTTGGTCATCAGCTCTTTGGACATTTCATAGGAACCAAAGTATAAAGCATGTGCTGGACCAGCACCAGCCACAACAGCTGTAACACCTCGTATAGGTCTAAAATAAAAACAAGATATTTTAGCTGGCTTCAAGACAAGTTTCTTTTTCTTTTTTGGTTTGTTTGTGTAACAATATGGGGAATTTTGTGGTTTATATTTGTGTATTTTTCTATTTTTGTTTAATAAAACCTTTACCTCAGGATGCCCTCCTTTTTTATCATATTTGTAAATGTGGCAGAGATGCTGTATTTTGATGTGGCTGGTGATAAACTTTGCATACGTGTCTGTAATAATAATAGATAATTTTATATAATTTATTTGTTTTATTTTTAAATTTTATACTATAGTTTTACTTGTTTTATAATTATTTTTATTTTTTTTTTTTGCAATTACCAAGCTTTTATAAATAAGTATTAATTTTTATTTAGTTTGAAGTAATCATCTGTCATACTATTTTAGCTTAATCAGATAAAACTAGCAGTTTATTTGTTTAGTATTTTCGTTAAAAATATGCAAATGTGCAGCAAGATTATAATATTTATCATTAAAATCCAGTCATAATTAATTAAATAGTAGAAAATTATAAAGTCTATTTACAGTTCGAGTCTAGAAAAAGGTGTTTTTATCCAACGTTTACTTTTTTAATTTTAGAAGACTATTAAAAAAAATACATACATAAAATAAAATGTTGGGGAAAATATTTTGAAGAATTTCAGGTGCTATTAAACAAATCTTAAATTATAGTTTGAGGATTATTAGGGTATATTAGATTCGGCACAGACGAATATAATAGGGGGTTACACACCGCAGCAGTTATTTTATCACTTGGCTAACTCCAATTGTAGCGCAGATATAAGTCAATTGGTTATGTTATACCTACCATGTAATCTAGCGTGAACACAATTGTCACTTAGGTGTCTCTAAGTAATCTAGGATGTAGTCACTTTAAACGTTTATTTTGTACTGCTCTTTAAAAAGTAGTTATGTTACTCACCAGAGAAACTTAATTGGCCAGTTGCCAGAGAAAGGTTTATCTACGAGTAATCGGTTATTGGACAGTCTTTTTAAATGACTATTTCAGCTCAATAAGCACCCGTACATGTTAAAATAAATAGTTATGAAGCTGATCAAGTAACCAGTTAGGTAACTGGTAAAGTAACTGACTCTATGTAACCGGTATGCGAATCCAATGCGTTGACTACTTTGGACCAGCTATGAGACAGTCTCATTGTAATCCAAAAGGTACAATTTGCACCCTGCTTATCACGTTGCTAGTTATGTAACTGGTTGTCGCCCTAAATTATAGGTAAAATCACTAGTTCAGGATTGTCTCCTAGAACTGCTGGTACGGTATGTCGGGATATTTTTCCACTTGTAAACATGTACATAACGTGTGATCCATATGAAACTTTGTTTATGTAAAATACTTGTGTATGGCTTGTGACATTTTTGACAATTAGAGCATTTTCTATTTTCGTTTAACAATTGGGGGATTCAAACGGTCTGCTATTAAGTTATATTGTCATAATGTCATAATATATTATGATAGTTTATACAAATTGTTGTTGTAGACATACACATGGAATTCCATATGTATCGAATACATGTCGCAATTCATTCACATACCCCCTTTTAAAGGGGGGGTCACACAATATTCCTCTATTCTTCATACATATTCCTTTAGTTTAAAAACGTTTCAATTTTATTGGAAGCTCAATTTTTTGCACCAACTATGCAAGATTATTTGCAAAAAAAAGCAACAAATTTGCCTCTGTTTATTTTCTGTTTTTCTCACATTTTTTTCAATTGCCATTTTGAACAAGAGAGTACAAGAGTGAATGAGAGAGCTGTGTAAAATTATAATTTTTGTTGTTTTTATTGCAGACTTTTTAGAAGTAAGAAGAAGCACAAAATGATAAATTGTAATTGTTAAACTTTTTATTTCTCTTAAGGAAAATATTTATATTTTTTGATATACATACATATAAAATTAGTGTCCTGATTTGTTTTATAAAATAGGGTCTTTAAATTTAAAAAAAAGTCTGTATTTTTCAATGTTTCATAATTTTTTGTTATAGGTACAAAATGAGACAAATGCTTTTAACCCCCAGTAACACGAGGTCTGGTTATGTGTTAACTAATAGTTATACTGACAGTTTTCATACAAAAATAATATTAAACGATAGTATAACTATTAGTTAGCACCTAACCAGACTTCGTGTTGCAGATGTCCATAGGAGATTGTTATCTTTGTTTTGCTTTCATTATTAGATGGTCCTTTTTAGTTTCGAATTTGAATTTTGCGTAATATTTTTAACTATTTCTTTAAGAATTATGAGAATAATATTTTTTTTTATTTTTTTCAGGTTAGAATTTAATATGTTTAATTCAAACTAAAATTTTGTTTGTATTTTTCAGTTTAGAGCTAATTAAACTATATCAAATCTTTGAAAACATAGCCATATTCAAATTTCTTATCGTATTTGCCCGAATCTCTATATGAAATTGATGCAAAACTCTTAATATCTTCATTTAATTCTAAAATACTGAGTAACAAAACATATAATAAAATAAATATGTATGAGAATCTTTAGAGAGATAGGTTTGTCTTATTTATTATAGAAATTAAAAACGTGGAGATGCCAGCCTATGCTTCTATACCCCTCAAGTAATATAATTTATTTAAAGACTTGTGGATTTGCCCTCGTGCTTTTTGCTTTTTCATGATGAAGGAATCCGACAAAATATGTAGTTGCTTACGAAAGGCGCAACGACAATTTATTGATTTTAAACAAAAAAAAATCGTATTTTCAATGTAGAATACATAGAAAAAGATTAATTTGTTGGGTCTAGATTTTGCCAGGTAGAAAATAATATACAAACTATGTACCTATGAACAAAATACTTTTATATAAAAAAATGCGATAAATATCAAATAAGAAAAGAATGACAATGTTAAAATTTCAAAAGGAATTGATAACAGCTTACACATATTTAAATACGCATTAAAATTTGATATTTAATAATTTTTACTTTTTATAACTTTGACAATTCTATGAACACTAAAAATAAAGTTATTGCGATGTTAATTTACTTTAGAATTTAAGTGATATATAGTTATAATAGATTAAAACTCAATTTAATATTATTAATCGAAGACCTTTGTCTAAAACAAAACAGAAATTTTATGATTTCGTTTGTATTGGTTTTCCTACAAATGGAACATATTTATTTAGGAAGCTCATTAAAAAATTATTATGAATTTTATTAAATACAATGGTTTAATTTAAATTACTTATAGAATTTTGATAACCATATTTTAGAGGAAACGGTAATTGCAGTTATTTCGGTAACAGTAGCTTAGGGTATTATAGGGAATACAGTAGCTTGCTACTTTTAATAGCCTAATCAGACATATATTTGCAACATTTTATGCATTAACAAAGTACATGAATCATGTAAGGTTATCAACAAAAAAAAAAGTACTTTGATAAACTTTAAAGTCAATATTTTAAAATTAATTAAAATCATGTCTAAACCGTTTTTAGTTGATGATTCATATCCTCGAATGTAATAAGAAATCAGGCAGAGCTATAAAGTTATGTTATTAAACAGTGTCTGGCAAGTTATTGATTTTACCCCAAAATTTTTTTTGTATACAAGTACATAGAAATGTAAAGAGTCAAGGTCTTTCTCCATATAGTTACGAAAACGAACGATGATACAAAATTATTGTTTCTTTTTGAACAATTGAAATCGTTAATTTTTTTATTGTTCAAATAAAAGATACACAATACAACTACTACTACTATTACTATATAATTTAAATAAAATGCTAAGAAATTATAAACAATTATAACCATAATTATAATATGGTATCTCATACTCTTCATATATAAATATAATTTTTTACACAATAAGAAAAAAAAGTACACAAAAAATCAATATTGTTGACTATATCATTATACATATATGTAAGTATGTAGGTACATACAACATATGGACATATTAGAGTTGTCATTCGAATAAAAACTATTCGAATAATCAAGAAAAAAAATATATTTTTTAATCGAATGATAAACATTTTTTCAAATTAGAAAAAAATTATTCGTTCAATAATTGTTGATTAAACGAATATTCGAATAAATGTATTTTCCTTAAAAAATAAAAAATTATTTATAGAAACAAAAATTTCTAGAAAAATATCTCAAAAAAACCAGAGTTTATAATATTATTATTCCATGTCGTTGTATTTGAAATTTTATTAGAAACGATATTCTATTAGGTGTACAACTTATAAATGCCGGAATTTTTAAAATTTTTAGCTTTTATTTTTTATTCAAAATGTCTGGCAACATATGGATTCCGAGCCAAAAGAATTGCTTATCTTTTGAGGCCACGAATGATTCAAGCTAATTTCGGATACTCTGGCCATTATTAGCTATGACATTTTCCCATTTTTCTGGCAACATATGGATTCCGAGCCAAAAGAACTGCTCATCTTTTGAGGCCACGAACGAATCAAGCCAATTTCGGATACTCTATTCTGAAGTGGAGCGTTGCCCAGAGAGAGCGTTTTGCATCTATCAAAACAAATAGTAGTCGAACGGGGCAAGGTCTGGACTATAAGGTGGGTGAGTCAAAACTTTCCAAACTCCTCTTTGTAAATAGTTTGCAACATGTTGTCATTATTCGGATACTCTGGCCATTGTTAGCTATGACATTTTCCAATTTTTCTGGCAACATATGGATTCCGATCCAAAAGAACTGCTCATCTTTTGAGGCCAAGAACGAATCAAGCCAATTTCGGATACTCTGTTCTGAGGTGGGTGAGTCAGAACTTCCCAAAATTCTCTTTTTAAATAGTTGTCATTATGGAATATTAAGGTTTCATGCTACAAACGAATCAATTGTGTTGGGTACAGTGATGGTCTGGTCAGATTTCAGCAGCTCATAGTAGATAGGAACCTTTTGCTCCCAAAAAATACATAACATTACCTTGGAGTCATGGATATTTGGCTTTGGTGTCGATTCGGCTGTATGGCCGGCCTTCACATACGATCTCTTACGCTTCGGTTATCGTAATGGATCCATTTTTAATCGCATGCTATGATTTGGTGCAAAAATGATTTTCTTTTATAGCATTCAAGCTTCAATTCGTATGATACCTAATTTTCCTGCCTTTAGATGAATCCTGATGTTTGCAAACATTTTGAAATTGCTGCTAGAGTAGCTCCCAATGATTTTGCAAGCTTTTGATGAGTTTGACAACAATTTTGGATGGCCTGGGCGATATTTTGGTTGGCCTGGGCGATCTATGTCTTTCGTATCAAAATCATCACTTCTGAACAGAAGAAACAATTTCTCGCACGTTGAAACCGATAGAACACATTCACCATAAGCTTTGGTGAGCAATCGGTGTGCTTCAGCGGCACTTTTTTTTCAAATTAAAGAAGTAAAGCAAAACTTCCCGCATATGACGCCATAGTACATTACAATTCAGTTTAAATGCCATCCTTAATTCGAATAAATAATGTCAATAATGAAGCACTTACAAATGTCATTCAAGAACAGTTTTTAAATATGATCAGGGAATTCAAATATTTATTGGATTTAAAATAGAAATAAATATGAATTTAAATATTGTTTTGTTATTCCTTCCTCAATGCATATAAAAATCGAACTTGCATTGGCTGAATATTTTAATACTCCCATAAAAACATGATCTTCAATTACACACATATTATTTTTTACTTTAGAATCGAGGAATATAAAAAAAACGTATAAACTTTTATTCGATGCCCCGATGAACCTGTCGATAGTGTGCTGGACTATTAATCTGAGGGTTGCGGGTTCGATTCCCGTCAGAGACTCTGAGTGTATCTGCAGACAAGCAAAGCGTTTCGCAGTTTGTGTTTGTTTTTATAAAAAAAAATCGAATAATTGACAACTCTAGTAAATATATACATCTAGGTACATACATTAATATATACCACACAAATATGTAAATTTATTAAATTTATTTACATGTACATAAAATGTCATAAAAAAGTAATAACTTTTTTTTGCACATTTTTTATATACATACATATACATACATATATATATTTTTTTGTACGAAAAGAGTTTTATTTTTATACCGATATTTATGTACATTTTTCCACAATCTACTGTTAATAGATGTAATTTAGAATTGCTGTTAACTAATGCATATCAAATTTTCTATAGGCTATTAAAAGGCCATAATTACTTAAATACAGTTTTTTTTTTCTAAAACATTTGCTTTTCGAATAATAATAGATTGTGAAATAATTAACTGGTGTTTAATAAATATTCTAAACATGTTAAACAAAAAAAAGTATTTTACATGCAAAATGTATGAAATTAATATAATTTTATCGAACTTAATCAATTTACAATAGAATGGATCTGTTGATTTTGTCAGCATAGACCCAGTAAAAACTTATTTCGCTATTTTTTTTATTTTTTTCATATTTTTGTGGTCGTTTGTTACACTGATGATATAACAACACAGGCCCCACTGGTGCCACATACATTGTATAACATTTACATACATATGTATATAAGTGTATATCTCTCACTTAATGCCAGAACGGCACAAGTCAAAAAATACATTTTGGAGAAAAAATCTCATGTGTTAATCTTTAAATGAATTTAATACAAATAAGAATTATAATACTGTGTATTCGTGAACTATAAGAAAAAAGAAATTAAATTATTTGGAAAATGGATTGCCGGAAATTTATGTTAGAGACAAACTTTATTTTTTTTAAATTTTGAGTTGTTACTGTCTTTCATTCGGTGAGCAATATGTATGTATGTAGTATATTAGTATAAGTATATGTAGCTGAGTCTACAATCATCCAAAAGTACATAAAATTATAAATTCATTTTGTTTATTTTTATTATTTTAGTTTATTGTTGAATTTTGATTCAATTGTTTTGAATTTTTGAAAGTAATGATCAGATTTATGCTTAACTCTTAATAAATTGTAAGAAAAAAATGTGCTTCTCAAAGGAAATACTATTTTAGAGAATTTTAAACACATCTCAAGTGTTTCTTGTGTTTATTGTTTAAATTGTTCTATTATTAATTCGCATATTTCTACTTTACATTGGTATCAATAAGACTGGGGCGAATTATCGCATTCGATATCGAGTAAAACTAATCTATTTTTCCTATTCGAGATTATGACATTCGATATCGAGCAAGTTATTTAGTATATTTTTTAATAATTTCGATATCGAGAACATTTTTCAATATGATAGCTCATTTGACCCTGAATTTGTCACAAAAAAGTGTATTTTTAAGCTAATTTACTTCATATCCTTATTAGAAAATTTCAATCATATTATTTTATCTATAAATAAGTAAATTCTGCTTTGTAACGGCTTGTTATGAACTTAACTCTGTATATTAAAGTTAAATGCAACAAAACATTTTTAAAATACTGTCTAAATAACCTTAAAAATAACTTAATCTCACTTAGTGAGAATAATTTGAAAAAAGTGCAGCTGAAGCACATCGTTTTCTCACCAAAGCTTATGGTGAATGTCGGTTCCATCGGTTTCAACGAGCGAGAGATGGTTTATTCGGTTCAGAAGTGGTGATTTTGACACGGAAGACAAAGATCGCCCAGGACAGCCAAAAAAAAGTTTGAAGATCAAGGATTGAAGGCATTACTCCATGAAGATTTAAGAGCTTTCAAAATCATTCAGCAGAATTCATTCAAAAGCAGGGAAATTGGGACACAACCATTCCCACGACAGTCGGTTCTACGTACCGGAATGACCCGAAGATCTCCGGCCAAGAGCTGTCAAGCCAGCAACAACAACAACTATTTAGCATGTCCGAAATGATGCTTGAATGCTATAAAAAAATTATTTTTGCACGGAATCAGTACCTATGAAAAATGGATCCAATACGATAGCCTGAAGCGCAAGAGATCGTATGTGAAGCCCGGCCAATCAGCCGAATCGACACCAACAAAATTCCACTTTTTTGCTTCGAAAATATCGAATTGTGTGCCGACAAAGAAGCGTCATATGCGGGAAGTGTTGCTTTACTTCTCTAAATTGAAGAAAAGTACTGCGAGAGTTGGTTTGTGCCGTTCAGATGTGGTGATTTTGACACGGAAGACAAAGATCGCCCAGGCCAGTCAAAAAAGTTTGAAAACCAAGAATTGTTGTCAAACTCAACAAGAGCTTGCAAAATCATTGCGAGCAGCATGATTCATCCAAAAGTAGGGAAATTGGGTACCATACACATTGAAGTCTGAAATGCTGCTTGAACGCAATAAAAGAAAATCATTTTTGCACCGAATTATAATTTGCCATGAAAAGTGGACCCATTACGATAACCCGCATAAGAGATCGTATGTGAAGCCCGACCAAACAGCAGAATCGATACCAAAGCCAAATGTCCATGGCGCTAAGGTCTGTGCTTTGTATTTGGTGGAAGAAAAAGGGTGCTATCTACTATGAGCTGCTGAAATCTGGCCAGACCATCACAGGGAATCTGGACAGAATGCAAATGATTCGTTTGAAGCAAGCATTGGCCGAAAAGCGCCCAGACATGAAACCATAGTATTCCATTATGACAACGCTCTGCCACATTATGTAATACCTGTTAAAAACTATTTAGAATGAAATGATTGGGACGTTTTGCCTCACCCGTCTTATAATCCAGACCTTGTCGCATCCGAATACTATTTGTTTTGATAGACGCAGAACGCTCTCAAAAGATTAGCAGTTCTTTTGACTCGGAATCCATATGTTGCCAGAAACATGGGAAAAGGTCATAGCCAACAATGGCCAATACTTTGAATAAATTTATATTAACCGAATGATTCAATATAACATCTACAAATTTTAAAAAATCCAGCATTTTTAAGTCATAAATAATATTTCTAACTGGCAGTTCCCTGATGTCGAACGATATCGTATGTCAATAAAATGTGTATGAAAAACTCTCAGTTTTTAAAATTGTTTATAATAGTTTTAATCATAGAGAAACATAGAGCGGAAACTAGAAAAAACTCAAACAAAAAAATTTCTCAAAATAATAACACGAGTGTTGTTTTTGTTTTCACATTGTTTTTTCTACTAATACATTCTCACCACTTAGGTTTTTGATAGCAGAGTTTCCGCTCTATGTATATTCTCTATGGTTTTAATACAAATTGTTATGACTGACTTTTCTTTCGATATCATGGAAATGGCAGTGGCAAATATAATTTATTTTATAAATAAAAAAAAAAAATCATTTAAGTGCAAACTTTTCTAGTTATACGAGTGCAAGTTGTGGTCGGGTTATACTTAATTATTATATATATTTTTTTAAACACTTAACTATGGTTTATAGATAAAAATATAATTAATTAGTGTGATGAACGATATAATTGCTTTGTAAACTAAATACGAATGACAATGTACTTTACTATTGGTTGTATAATTCTATTTAAAAATAAAATAAAAAATAAACTTTTTTTATTTAGAGTAGATTTTAATTTAAAAACCTATTAAATCCTTTAAAAATGTTCATATTTTTAATTCTTTTAAATTAAATAAATGATTTGTTTGTTATTAAATTTTTAGAAGGAAGCGATTACAGCTCTAATATGGAGATCTGAATATGGTTATATGTCCAAATATATTTAATTATAAGCGAAAACTTATCGTAAATGCCTTACTTACACTATGACATTTTTGATTTATAAATAAAATAATAAAGTCTGAAAACGAATAAAAAAATCGAAAAAAGCACATTTTTTCAAGTTCATTCAAACATTCCCACATGTATAATACCCCGATTAAAGTCTTCTATGTATATCGACACTTTCATTCTTATTTTTGCAAAAAAAGAAACAATAAAAAAGTAAACAAATTCATATATATTTATTTTGTTGGTCTTATATTGTATAAATCACAATGTCATTAACATTTAATCATAAATATTAATTACGTGATAAATGAGGTGTTAGCAGACAAGAGGGAGTTATTGAAAACTAAAAGGAACAAATTTCTATAAAAACAAGAACAAAATAAACCAGATAAGGAGTATCTATACAAACTAATTAAGTAAACTAAAAATGTATAAAGTCAATTGTTGTTATAATACAATAAAAAAAATTTAAAAAAAAAACTAATAAAAATATTAACAAACAATTTAAGCATATAAATATGTAGTGAGAGGTTTTGCTCTACTGACTATAGTCATGACAAGCACGCGACATTTGATAACAATTTTTCAAATAAACACCACAAGCAACAAAAAAATTTATAGAAAAAAGTCAACTGGAGATGTTTTAAAAACAAATCAAATCAAACAAATAATAAAATATACAAATACTTTGATTTTAGTTACTTATAATCATAGCTGTAAATTGTGAATATTTTTATTCAAAATATTTCCAAAAACTTAATTATTTTTGAATTTTAGTTATATTTAAAAAAATAAATTTATATTGAAATCATTCTATATTATTGAAAATAGGATACTAATTAATATATATCTATTTAGAATATAAAGCAATAAATATTATTTGATTTCAATAGAATACGATATTAAATAAATTATACTTAAAAGTTTTTAATAAACTTTTATAAAATTATACTAATAGTATTTGTATTTTAGTAACAATAAGTTGTATTTTATTTATTATATAATGAATAGATTTTAAAATATTCTAATCAATATGAAAACATGTAATTATTTTCAAATTATATTTTTATAGTAAAAATTAAATATTAAATTAGTTTATTCAACTAGTTATGAATAAAATATTATTTTACTTATTCCAAAATTTGTTGATAGATTTTATTCAAAGCAATTTTCTTTGAATAATTTTATTTCTCCAAAAAAAAGAAAAATATTTAAATATTCAACTAAAAAATTTAGAATACTCTTTTATTCATAGAAATTTTCTTTGAATAATTTTATTTGTGAAAATAAAGTCAAATATTTTAACAACAAATTTTTCAAAAATTTTATAAAAAAATATTTTTGTTTGTGAAAATGAGCTCGGACGATAAAGATTTTTCTTCCGAGGATTATGAAAAAGATCCTTCGGTCCTTCAAACAAAAACAATGCTCAAAAATAATTCAACGATATTTTGAACGTCTAATTTCACTTAGACCTAGGAGGAATGCCATGTAAGACGATCATTTTGAACAACTAGTTACAGTTAAAAACAGTTTTTAAAAATAATTCATGAATTTTGTTCTTCACAATTTAAATTTTATTATTAAACCTCCAATTGAAACCATTAATCTGTGTCCATATTCTAGTGATAATCAATGATTAAGTAGTAGTTTTTAAAAATAGAATATTAGATATCAGAGAACTAACTTTTTCAACTCAGAATGCAATCAGAAGATATTTTACATCAGTATTATTGTGAAATAAAAATATTCTTTAACATTTATTAGAATTATTTCTATTCAGTAATTTTTGGAAAAATAAATTTATTTGTTTCAAATTTGTGATAAATAAAAATATTTCTAAAGTTTTTTTAGAATTATTTCTATTCAATAATTTTTTGTTTGAATAATTTTAGTTTTTTGTGTTTTGTTTGAATAAATATTCCAAAGAAATTAGTTGATGTTATTTGTATATAAATGAAATAAATTTAAATTTTATTCAACTTTGTTTTATTTGAATATACAAAATTTTACAATTTTCGAAAAAATATCAATATAATTTAGTTAAACTAATATAAAATGATTTTATTTATAATTTATTTGGTTTTAAAAGATATAAATATGCATAAATTTAACTGTAAATATTATTAATAAATTAGACAAATACTTTATTTAACTAATAAATAATTTGGAAAATAAATATTTATATTTGGAAACAAAAACTATAATAATATAAAAAATATTTATATTTTGTATTTTATTCACAAGTTACAGCTATGCTTATAATAAATTCCCTAGTTAATATTTAAATTGCACTTAAATGTCTATGGGATTTAAATATGGTTTTAATGTTATTACTCCTAAACATACACATACAATAGATATCTATCTATATATTCATTTATCTTTATTATTGTATATGACAGACAATAAAATTATAACAATTTTATTTTATGTCTTGTTACTACTCTATTTAATATACTAAACTTTGTAGATTATGTTATGTAATGCATACAAAATAGTTATAAATTTGTTATGTGTATGTACTACTATGTAATACTATTTGCAATAATTAACAAACATTGTTTGATTATCTGCTTAAATATTTAAGTTAATTTCTATTAGCATGCGAATATTTTATTTT
Organism: Calliphora vicina; assembly: GCF_958450345.1. Lineage (NCBI taxonomy): Eukaryota > Metazoa > Arthropoda > Insecta > Diptera > Calliphoridae > Calliphora > Calliphora vicina. The sequence continues at coordinate 162,951,607 of NC_088780.1, forward strand.
TTATGCAATTTAATTATTGGCTTCTTGTTAAAGTTGAATTCATTTTGAATTTCCCAGAAATTAGTTAACTTCTAGGAAAAGTTTTAAATTAGTTTAATTAATTAATATAAAATCAACTGTTTCCATACGTTATAAATTTGCATTAATTGTAAAAAAAAATTCCAAGAAATTTTCTCAGTTCTAGTAAAATTTATTAATTTTTTTTATGTAAAATCAATGAACTGTTTTACTGTTGATCTTTAATTTTTTATATTGTAAAATATATTTGTAAAGGGTGGACAAATTTGAGTTTTGAGAAGTAAAATGGTTTAAATTCATTTATTTTTTGACAAATTCAGTCTTGGTACCCACAATATAAAGTAGAAATTTATTCTTAACAGAATTATTTAATTCGAAGATCTGTTCTGAATAAACAATTATTAGAATTATTTATAGAATAACATTATTACAGGTATTGATATCGTGGAACTATAGCAACCTAGTCCAGCCTCATTTGCCCTGTGGCTAACAGTTCAAATAAAAGCTTTTAAATACAGCTAAAGAATTTGTTATGTTGGGAAGGTTTTATGAAATGATTTGCTGAAATTTTTAAATCTGAATTAAGATTTCAGTGAATAATACTTAATTGAATTATTTAATTCGATGCTCTGATTTCAATAAACGCAACTATGAAAAACAAAAATGGGTACATATTTTCATAATTTCGAATTATTTATAGAAGAACGATAAGGCTATTTTCGCGGGGCGATAGCAACCAAGTCCAGCAGCATTTGCCCGGCGGCTAACAGTTCGATTATTATTATTAAATTATCTTGTCTTGTAGTAGCTTTACAAGGTCTTTCCCCTCATCGATGAAGAATACGTATGGATTCCGAGCCAAAAGAACTGTTCATCTTTTAAGGCCAAGCACGAATCAAGCCAATATTGGATACTCTTTTCCAAAGTGAAGAGTATCCCAGAGAGAGCGTTCTGCATCGATCGAAACAAATAGTAGTCGGACTATGTGGACTATAAGGCGGGTAAGGCAAAACTTCCCATCCACTTCATTCTAAATACTTTTTAACAGGTATTGCAACATGTGGCCGAGCGTTGTCATGATGGAATATTACGGATTCATGTCTGAGCGTTTTCGGCAAATGCTCGCGTCAAAGGAATCAGTTGGGTTCGAGACAGGTTCCCTGTGGTATGGCCGGAATTCAGCAGCTCATAATAGATATGACTCTTTTGGTCCCACCAAATACACCATGGATATTTACCTTTGGTATCGCTTCGGCTGGGTTTTACGTACGTTCTCTTACGCTTCGGGTAATCGTAATGGATCAATTTTTCATTGCAAGTAATGATTTTCTTTTATAGCGTTCTAACATCATTTCGGATATGCAAAATCGTTTTTCAAGATTTCCCTGGTTTTTGAAAATGGATTCCTGCTTTTAATATTTTGAAATTTCTGATTGAGTAACTCCCAAACAATCTTCTCCAATCCTTGATCTTCAAAATTTATAGGCTGGCCTGGGCTACCTTTGTCTTCTGTGTCAAAATTAGAAAACTGTTGCTCTACATAAAATAGCAAGTAAATCATCAATGAGTAGCACTATATTAAAATTCCAACATTTTTAAACGAATAACATTATTAGATTGAGAAAAAATACGCAAGCCTTGCTATTCTCACAACAAATGATTTGTCAATGAAAGATGTAGAAATTTTCGGTATACAAAAATTCCTTATTTTGAAAAATCAATATTTTTTATACAAATTTTCGTTCGTTAAAAAACGAGTTATTTTCGGATATTCTCAACCTTAAAAAAAAACTATTAAAAAATCATACCAAACCACTTAAATGTGATTTTATTTTCTACAACTGAAAATAAATGATAATTTTACATTCTTGAATTTGTAGACGAATTATTTCGATGTCTAGTTTTTCGTTAATTAAACCTGGTTTAACTATGTGACTAAGTTAAACTGGAGAGCATTCATCGGAACTGTAACTATTATGAAATAGAAACGAAAGAAAAACAATGGAAACAAATTGTGAAAAGAAGAAAATAAACAGAGATATTAAGCTGAATTCCAGCTCTCGGGAAGAAAGGAACTCTCTCGTCATTACCGTATCGATTAAGAGTAATTAGGCCCTTCTTTTTGATCAGCCTTGGATAATTTTGCATATCAATTGTTGGAGTAGCCTAAATGTATGTAAAAAGTAGTAAATAAAAAAGTACCTGAACATAATATTTCATCAAATTATTCATAATTATACATATCATAGTTGTAGGGAAAAAGGTATTAACATCCAAATATTTATTTTGATTACTTACAATTGATTTTTAACATTAAATAGAAAGGGTTCTTTCACTTTATCTTTAGTCTGGAAATAATTTTCTAGCTCGAAGTTTAATGAAATCAACAATTTTAAATAAACACAATCGCTATAATCAAATTATTTTTGTTTTTTTAAATGAAAAACACCATGACCAACATTATTTTCTTTAAAATGTATGCAAACATTACACAAAATGAAAGAAATTATCAAGTTCATACATATTAATTAATCTAAATAATAGTATTATAAATACCTAATATGTTCTATCAATTATTTTGTTTGTTGCTATTTTAATCTATACTAGGTATGCATTTGTATTTTATAAAATAATCTTCTATTAATCATTTCTTCCTCACAGACAGTCAGCATTATCAAGCAGTTTTGTGTGTGAGTAATTTCTGTTTTTTTTTTGTTTTATTCATTACACTCCCACTTTAAAATGGTATAATATTTTATTAATCGTACAATATTTATATATATAGTACTTATAATACTAAGTACTAGGACTGTAACGAAAAGAAATGGAACCGATATTTTGTGGCAGTGACTAAATGACTTGCAAAATTCATGTTTATTAAACTTAAAGCAAACATTTTAGAAAAAATGCACAAAAATGTTTAATAAAAAAAAAAATACGCAAAAAATAATACTTTACAAAACAAATGCTAAACTCACCAAAAATTTTTAATTTCATACAAAAACCAACAATTTTTTTTGGAGAACTAATTGGAGAAACTACTTCTTTGGCTTCATTCATAGAAATTTATTTGAATAGAATTCAATTTAATAGAAATTGAATGAAAATATTTTCTCTTCATTAATTTTTAATAACTAATTTAAAAAATTGACTCATTCCATACATTTTATTGAGCTATTTTGTAATGGATTTGAATTACAAAAACTTGAATGATTCAAATAAGAATTAATTCTAAAAATAAAGAATTCTCAAAATAATGAATTCAATAAGTTTGAAGTTGTACTAAGGAATTAAGACAACGAATTTATTCGTGCTGAGCGATTCAAAAAGGAATTAATTCTATACAGCCCAATTATGAATAAAAAATTCCGCGGGAGTTTGTTCCCTGGGAGTTTTTTCCCATTGAATTTGGATAGGAAAAATGAGAAAAGGGAAAAAAACTCCCGGGAATTTTTATTCATAATTGGGCTGATAATGATATACGTTTGAAGTTGTAGTAAGGAATTAAGACAACGAATTATTTCGTGTTGAATGGAATGTTTAAGATATTGGCGGTATGACTTAAAAATGCGTAATTTTTTACAATTTTAAGCTTCTATTTTGAGACATTTGTACAATTTAAATTTATTCAAAGTATTAGCCATTGTTAGCTATGACCTTCTTTTGCCAAAAGAACTGCTCATCTTTTGAGACAAAGAACGAATCAAGCCAAACTCTGTTTTGAAGTGAATCGTATCCCAGAGAAAGCATTCTGAATCGATCGAAACAAATAGTAGTCGGACGGAGAAAGGTCTGGGGACTATAAGACCACTTCTTTCTAAATAGTTTTTAACAGGTATTGCAACATGTGGCCTAACGCAGTCATGTTGGAATATTACGGTTTCATGTTTGGCCTCGCTTTATTTTATTTATTTTAATTTTTATTCACAATTTATGTAATATAAGCCTTTAAAGGCCCTAAAATTATATTACAAAGTAACAATGTATAACGTAAAACGAATATGTTGCGTTAGGTACAGATTCCCTGTGATTGTCTGGCTAGATTTCAGCAGGAAATTGTTCAAATTCGGTGCAAAAATTATTTTCTTTTATAGCGTTCAAGTATCATTTCGGACATGCTAAATAGTTGTTGTTGGGTTGACAGCCCTTGGCCGAAGATCTTCGGGTCATTATGGAAAGTATAACCGGCTGTAGTGGGAATGGTTGTGGACATGCTAAATTGTATTTCAAGGTCACTCTGCTTCAATTCGTATTATACCAAATTTCCCTGCTTTTGGATGAATCCAGCTGCTCGCAAACGTTTCGAAATTGCTAATTGAGTAGCTCCCAATGATTTTGCAAGCTCATGTAGAGTTTGATAACAAACTTCATGGATTAATGCCTCCAATTCTTGGTCTTCAAACTTTTTTGCCCGGCCTGGGAGATCTTTGTCTTTCGTTTCAAAATCACCACTTCTGAACCGCATAAATCATCTCTCGCATGTTGATACCGATAGAATGCATTCACCATAAGCTTCGGTGAGCAATCGGCGTGCTTTAGTGGAATTTCTTTTTTTCCCAATTAAAGTAAATCAAAACTTTTATTCAATTTTTCTCGCGTTCGAATAAAACGAATAATTGGAATAACTTGTTCGAATAATTCGATCACACGTTTAAAATTAATCGAATTATTCGAATATATTAAATTTTTTTAAAAAAGTAAAGAATGAAGTTTTGATGTTGGTTTTTTAATATTTTATTGATAAAGAAAAACCAAAAATAACGTTAAAGTTAAAAATTCAAGTATTGATAATGTTAAAAAACATTCGAAAACAAAGTCCATCATTAAATTTTCAACAGAAATATTCTGATCAGATTAACTCCCAAACAATCTACAAAACAATTGACTAGCAAACCCTTTAGTTTCCGTTTTGGAGCTATGCTTTAAAAAATTTGAGCTAGTTGGACATGATCCTGAATTCAAATACAATATAAACGTATTAAGAACTTTTTTATGTCGTTCATTAATTCGGTTTTTAAATTGAGTAACTAATTCTTTAGTAAATTAATTATTCACTAGTTCTAAATTATTTATAACAAATTGTATTATACATCAAGCTCTACCAACGTTGTCGAATCTTTGCTTAATAAAGTGGTCTTGGGGAATTACACAATAAAGGGAATCTGTCCAAAGTTTGATATCATTGTCAGTGAAAGTGGCTAATTTGAAGTCAGTCAAAGATGTTCAAAATCATGTATAGGACGAACTCTTGCAACAAAACGTTAGTTTGCAATATTTGTGTTTATCATTCGATTTATTAAATATTTTGCAACACTTACGTACACGGTTAATAACATCACTTATATACATACATATATTTTAAGATCATGGCCTTCATCTATTTCAATGTAATCATTATAAATGTCATCCTTAATATCACTTTCGACGACCGTTTCAAAATCACATTCGCCATCACATTCAACTCCACTTTAATCTAAGTTAATATTTTGATTATTAATTGCGATTCTTCTAATATTTCGCCAGCTAAATAACAAATATTTTATTCCGTACCATTTATTTTCATTGGTTCAAGTCCTAAGTTAAAAATTTTGAAAGATTTGTTTTTAGAATTGTAACTTATTGCAGTAATATTTATATATTTATAGAAGGAGCTATCGGAACATTCACCTACAGTGATCAAAAGTACCTTTGTCTTTAGTTATTTGTCGAATTTCAGAAACAATACAATTTTTGTGAGTCATTTAAATTTGAAATTATGAAAAATTTTAAGCAATTTAATAAATTTAAATACATATGAACATTTATTCGTTTTATTCGATTATTCTACATAAAATTGTTCGGATTATTCGTTATTCGAAAATGGCCATTTTTAAATTGTTCGAATAATTATTCGTAAGAAATTATTCGATTAATCGAACGATCATTAGTCGAATGAATACCCTAATATATACTGACAGCCAAGCTGCGATCAAATCCCTGACAGTAATACCGATACATGCAGCAGCTGTACCCATATGGGTACGTGCACACAGGGATATTGATAGCAATGGTATTACTCATTACTTGGCGAAAACAAGCGCATTGATGTGTGAAGGTGAGATAGGCACCCGTTGTCCACTTGCAAACAAAGGATAAATGATGCCTACTATGAACTTGTTCAGACACGATGTGTGAATAAATCTTTTGGCACCAATGCTGGAAGACTTCGGATGCCTAACTATAACTTCTGCCGGTGTTGTCAAAATAAAGAGCAAGAAACAAATTTTCACATTTAAGGCAGGATATGCGAATCTCAACTACGGCCTCATTGACTCCCTACTTTATTCTTCAATCTTCTTTTGCGATCTTCAACTCATACTTTTATATCTCTAGCACTTTCTGACTCTCTAAGGAATATAGTTTTCAAAAAAGTTTCCATTGTATTGTCATTCACTGTATGTAAATAACAATTTCATCAATATGGAAAAACAGTTACAATTCTAAACTTAGGTAATTTCCCATATTTCAAAATAGTGTGTAATGTGTAATATTTTAATATATATTAAATCATTTGCCATTTAATTTGTAATAATTATGACAAATATTTAAAATTAAGGTAATTTCCCCAAATTATTAATAAATAATATGTAATATTTAAATACATATTTGTTCGTTTGCCATTTAATTTTATAATTTATTCTCTGACATCTTGAAATACATATGAATATAGTAGAGAGCAAAATCAAGTAGATATATTATGAGTTTTGTGCTGTATTGTAATCTTATCTTTATTGCTTCCAAGAATAACGTACACAAAACGTGATACGATAAAGTTTTTTTTTTTTGTTTTTTTAAACACATAGTAGATATTAATTGTTGTTGAGAATTTCTCAATTATTATTATAAGAATTATAAATGATAAGCAAGATGCTATAGGTTTCATGTTTAAAACAAATGCGAAATGATTTATATTATAGCAGTTTTTAAATATTTGCCATTTTCATTTAGTTTTGAATTTAATTAATTTATTTAAAACTAAATTAAATTTGATATAGTTTTTTGTTGCTTTTTGTTCTTTTAGTTTTAGTTAGTCAACAAAAATGTTTTAAGAATTTAAAATTTTTCTTGATTTCTTTTTAGTTTTAGTGTTTTATTTACATCAACAAATTGTAAATTTTTTATTGTAGAAATCACACCATATTTGTTGCATAAGCTACATAGAATAAACCCAAATTTTGTTGTTAAAGTAATTAACAATATATTTTTTGGTTTTCTCTCTACACACTTTTCTTGTCTAGTAGCAATATCTTGTACATCTAAATGTAATGAAAAGAATATAGAAACAAACTAGTCAAAATTCCCCCTTAGTCACTGGTTAGATTTTGGAGAATTAAGAATTCGTTGTTGTCAAATTTCCTTATTTAAAATTTGTTTTTTTTCCAAATCAAAACCTTTTATTCCAATATTTTTTCCAAACATTAAACAAATGACAAAGCAATTACATTATTTTTTTTAAATTCTCCACTCTGTGACCCTAAACTGAATAATTTTCAAAAGAAAATATTTAACTTTAATGCCGAGTAGCATGACATCATTGCAAATTGTTTTAAAATTGTTCATATCATTTGAAATACATCGGTTTCCATAAAGTACAATGAATAGTTTGTCATACAGTCAGAGCTTCGAATTAATTAATTCAATTTGAGCTTAATTCACTAAAATCTTTTCTAATTCCACAAATTCTTTACCGAAATCTAATTCTTTAGCTTCATTCAAAAGCTTTTTTATTTTTATTTCATAAATTTAAAGCCAAGCCCATGGGGCCAAATATGGCTTAAATGGAATTCATAGCAGAATTTATTTAACATTATTTTTTTATTAAATTATTGGTATTTCAAATTTAATTAAAATATTTTTTCTCTATTTCAAAAAAAATTATTTGGAATAGATTTCAATTAAAGAAAAGTGTAATTATTCAACCTATTTTAATAAGCTATTTTGTAATGGATTTGAATTAAAGAAAATTTGAATGATTCAATAAGGAATTAATTCTATAAAGAATGAATTCTCAAAGGAATAAATTCAATACATTTGAAGTACTAAGGAATTAACACAACAAATTTATTCGTGCTGAATTTTGAAAATTGATTTAAGAATTAATTCTTTCGAATTGTTTCATTTTGTCTCTCTCTATTTTAAAATGTATATTGAATTGTAATTATTGTTGCACAATAACAGGCCTACAATATGCATATTTGTTTTTATATATGAATTTTTAAACATTTATTTTCACACGTTTAGTGTTATAGATCATTATATATGGGGGAGTTAAAAAAATAGCAAATATTTGAATTTTAGTTTTTCTAAGAAAATTTATTTATATACGTGAGTGACAACTTGTAAAATTAAATTTATTACAATTAGAGAGATTTTAAAACAATAAAGAAAGAAGTATAAAAAATTTAAATTTTTTGGAAAATAATTTTCACAAAAAAATTTTGATTTTCAGATTTTAAAAAAAAAATTCTAGTGAAATAATTTAATAATAAGAAAAAAAATAATTTTTTTAAGAAAAAATTTATTGAAAATTTTTCAAGTTTTTTAATTTTTATTGAAAATGTATTTTTTGTTGAAAAAAAAAAATATTTCCTTCATTCTCTGCTTTTAAACCCATATTTATGATTTGTCTGATATCTCTAAAAATATAATACAAATTTTTAAAGTTCGAACGATAGTCCTTTTATTACTAAAGTCCAAAATCAGGTTTCGACATTTAACAGTTTGTTGAAATATGTAAAAGAACGACATTAAAAGTTGATTTCTAAAACATACCTGATAGGTCTACATTTATTAGTGATATTGGATCATTATGTCAACTTTGTCTTGATAACAAACGTCGTTAAATGTTGTGATACAAATTTGACAATAATAGATAGGAGCATAAGATGAAGTTGAACAAAAATATGTTGTCCATCGAAATTAATTAATGAATTTCAAAGGTTTAAGTATAATTTGTTTGCCAAATTTTAATGAACCTACCACAAAGTTTTTGAAATTGTTATTGCACAAATTTAAGCAATATATTTTCAATTCTTCTAAAACATATATTTATTATAGGTATTCATTTATTTATTTTACAATATAGGCCAATAAAGGCCATATCTACATACATAGCTATACAATTCTACTGGATAAATCTACTATAAATACAAAATAATAATTTTAAATTCTTAATACCTACTTAATTTGTAATTAAAATTTTTAAGTTAATCAAACCTTATCCAAATGTTTAAATTTTATTAGAATTAAAAATTCAGGCTAAATTTTGTATTGAAATTTAATTTTACAAACATTTGATTAATTTAAAACATTTTAATAAAATTTGAGTCTTCTTTTTTTGGAAATAACAAACCATAAATCAAAGTTCATGTCTGGTACATATAGCAAAATAAAAAGTAATTTAACAATTTAATTTAAATAAAACAAACATATTTTGATAAAGACTCTTTTTTTAAAAAAATACATCTCTTTCTATAAATTTAAAAGAATTTCACAAGATGTTTGTTTATTCATCGTAAATTTTCTTTTCAGTTTGATACTTCTTGAACAATCTTTTACTTGGAATACAAATACTACATATTTTTAAATAGACATTTTGCAATAAATATAAAATAAAACAACAACCTAAAACGAATCCTATAAGAAATAAAGAGGCTGATAAGAATTTGTTGAATTGAAATGATGAAGCATTAATAATAAATAAACACATACTTTTCTTCTTTATCTATTTACAAAATATCTAAACGTATGACAAGTCAAAGAGGAGCCCATAAAATAGAAAAAATCAGCTGAGCAACAATGTGTTGTAACATGTGTAATAAATATGGAAAAGAATCAAAGATATTTTTAAAGATTCTAAAAAAAATCAACAAAATTTCTGTAATAAAAACAGATTTTTGTATGCAGGTGTCACATGTGGACGACGAAGAAAGTAAGAAATAAAAACAAAACCCCGAAAAATATAAAAGAAAATCATGCAAGAGAGAGTGCTACAAAAAAAAGTAAACACTTTTTGTACATAAAGAGAAAATGAGCACGCGAGAAAGAGTAATTGTGTTAAAAGTACATGAAAAAAGGTGAATTACATCACTAAACGCACTTCACACACAAATGTTAGGTTAGGTAATTGCAAAAAAAAAAAAACACAAATCAGTAAAAACCATTTCACTTAATATTAGTAGCTCATACCTTAACGGAATCCATGGGATACATAACAATGTGTTCCAATACACCGGCTATGGCTCCGGCCGTCATATTTACACTCACACTTGTGGTGGGCAAAGATTCATAGTCGTCGACATTCATATTGCAGTAATTTTTTTCTTGTTCTGTTCTTACTTTTGGAATTTAGTTGATTAAAAGTAACAGCTGATTTGCTTGTTAATAAACACACATATACTTTGAAGTTTTCTTCAGCCAAATTCCTTTAAAATAATTCTTTTCTTTTTTTCAATAATAAATTATTTTTGGTTGTTTTATATTTTGTTACTGCTACGTATTGTTTATCGTTTATGGAGTGTATGTGGATTCTTTCTGATAAAATAAAAAGCCTTTTTAGCTGGCAGCTCTCTCGGCTAGTTATTGGAGGTGTTTTTAATAGGCTGCCTAATGTCTTACTACTGAACAAGTTTTGCAAATTGCCAGTGTTTTGTTGCTCCAACTGCGCTTTCGCTTATTTTCCCCCACTCTGACTGGCTCTCTTCTATGTGAAGATTTTTATTATTTATTTCTATTATGACGTTTAACACTTTGCTCTTTTTGCTTGTGTTTTTTTTTAATTACTTTTTTTTGTAGGTATTGTTGTAAATAAAAGCAATTTTATCTTTATTCGTTGTGTGGTTTTTCGGTTATTTCTTATGATTGATAACAACATGCAAAACGGCGTTGTTTAATTACTGGGCTGTTGTTGTTTTTGTTGTTTCTTAAAGCGCCGAACAATTTTGTTTACTTTACTTTTTCCTTTTTTGTTGTTGCTTTATTCATGCAATTTGGTTCCTATTTTGCAATTGAATTGCAGTATCTGTAGCCTTTAATATTTCAAGGAACAAAGTTCGTTTTGCCGCTTATATTTTTGTAAAAAAAACCTCAAGCGTTTGTTGTTTCCAGTTAATTAGTGTTTCCAATTCCGCTAAACACTCAAACACATGCCATAAACACCACCAATTAGCTTCAAGAATGCACAAAACTAGTAATTATAACCATAGAAGTAGATTTTAATTAAATATATTTTTGTATGTAGATAGTGTTTTGTTGTTGGCGTTTTTGCTTCCAAAAGTTTGATGTTAATAATGAATTTGTTTTTGCCTGACCAACCAGCAGCTTAGCAAGTTTTTTTTTCTGTTAAATTTTTATGCACCTCACAAACTAACGAAAAAAGCTTTTACACGTTTTTGAAATTTGTATTTCTCTTTTTTATTGTATTATACCAAAGAAAAAGTCCAACTACTTTCAAGAATTCTACTTTTAATTTAAAGTAATTAATACTTTTTTACTCTTCTCTAAAGAATTTTAAACGATAACGCGTAGATAAAGTGAATTTAAATTGTTACACAAAAAAATCTCAAGTATTCTCCTCTACTTCTATTCGTTTTCTACGAAGTTGGAAAAAACGTGAATGATTTTGCTTGAAATAAAAGTTTGACAGTTGAAAGAATGAAATGAGAAAGTCAAACAGCGATGTGAAGAAAACAAAATGGAAAAACTTTTTAACAGTCTGGTAAGCTTTTTTATTTTGAGTTGGATTTATTTAAGTTGTTTAAAAGGGGCCAAACAAAAATGTGGTGAATTGTAACTCATATAAATTTTTTTCATTCGAATTTGTTTCCAACTTTGATTTTACAACTATTTGTTAGTGATTTACACTAAAAACATACAATGAGTTACAATACAATAGAAACTTTATTGAAAACAATAGTCCGTAATTTGAGTTTTCATAAACATGACCTTTTTTCTATTAACGTATAGTCAATTTCAGAGTTTTTAAGCATTAAACTTAACTAGAAATACACTTATAGAATATGATATTTCTTAGGATTGGTAAAACAATGGAAACTTTTCAACTTCTACAAGATAAAATACTAAAATAAAAATAATATGTAAAAAGCATCTCTAATTTTATTTTCATATTTTTTTCGCCTAATAAATTTTTGTAATGCTATTCAAAATCGTGAGTTACTGTAAAAACTAAACTTTTGGGAGGGAGGCTTCTTAATAGCTACTACAAGACAAGATAAGTTAATACCAAGAGAAATTCCCAAAAATTACTACACAGGAGGTTATCAATAATTTAAGATTTTAAATTGGTTTGCCAAAAGAATATTGTATTTCCTCTAGCCAAATGTGTATGTGGAGGTTTTATTTTTGAGTGCAGACGCGTCGCGACGGAGCAGGCGCTTTCGTTTTTTGGATATTATTAGATTTGGGCAAAATTGACGGAATTGTTGTGAAAATGAAATGAATTTTTGAACTATGATTTCCACGGCAGTTTCTTGAAATGACCTATTTGACCTATTGTACATTTTTTCGGCCCCCTAAAATTTTACCCATGCTAAGGTACAGGAAAATCAGTGAATCCGGGGAATAACTTTCGCAGGCGCGTTTCCAGGATCCAAAGTTTTTTTTATATAAAAAACTTTGCATGCCGTTTTGTTGTTGGGCAAGAGACTTGCGCAACTAAATTGAATAGTGTAAAACAATTTTTGAATTAATTCGCGAATCATTCACACAAAAAAATTAATTGAATGAAATTTGAGTCAATTCAAATGAATTTGGTAAAAATGAATTGCAATTCGTTTCCAATTCATTTGAATTGAATTGATTTTGAATTAATTCAAATGAATTAGAAAAAAGAATTAGCAATTCATTTCCAACTCATTTGAATCTTATCAAGATGGGAAAAATTTTGTTTATTTGCTAAAAGAAACTTACATTTTTATTTTTCATTTGATTGATTGCAACTCATTTTTGATTTCATTCATTTGAATAGCAATTCATTGTTCTAATTCATTTGAAATGAATTGCAATTCACTTTAACAATTTCATTTGAATTGGAAATGAATTGAAATTCATTTCTGCTTAATTCGTTTGAATTGATTAAAATTTCATTCAATTCTTTTTTGTTGTGAAAAATTAATTCAAAATTTAACTACATATTGAATTAATATAAAATAAGAATGATTCATTTACAGCTCTGGTGTGAAAGGGGTCTTAGAGTCCTAGTGTCTGCAAATTTGCAAATTTTTCCAATAGGGAAGTAAAAATTCCCCACAATCACAAAATTTTATAAAAATTTTGATTGTTTTGTGATTAGTTTTATTTACGTGTAAGTGTATTTGTCAAAAATACACACAGTTGTAAAATAATGTAATATGTAGGCAGAGGGAAATTTTGTGACAACTAAAATATCCCACATAAACAAATGTTGGGTTCAAAACTTTGCTAAATGTTATTTTCCCTAGTTTGTACCGCTAGAGGTCGCGTCATTATTTGTTTATTCAGGTGAAAGAAAGAAATTTGAGTGTAATTTTGAATAAAAAAAATATCCGGAAGGAAATCTGTATTAATGAGGTTTTGCACAGCAATGGAAAATAAATAGAAAATAGTCACGGGTAAAGAATCAGTTCTTTTTCATTTTCCAATGTGTGTTGTGTCAAAAACTGTTTAATCTATATTTCGTTATGCCATTTCAAGTTTTTATTTAAATTTTTAAAATAACGGATAATGACGTTGTAAACGAATTTCACATTTTCTATATTTAATTAAACACAAAACAATTAATAACTTTGTATGTATATTAACAATCTTGTTTTATTTATTACAAACATTTAACAAAAAAAACATTAACTTAACAAAATTTAAACAGTTGTTTTATTCATATTCTTAAAACGAAACTAAATTAGGACATGTTAAGAAAGAAACTAGCTAAACAAACTAATTACTGTTTAGTTATGTAATTGTGATGATTGATCTCTTACATACATTTTTACTATTTTGTTTTTTATTAAACCTTAATTAAGGACATTTTATCTATTATGTATATATTCTCTGAGGTATTTTAATGTTTCTTAATAGCTTGGAATAGAGTATGTGTACGTGTTGCCTTTAACTTAGGAAGAACACAAAAATAAATGCAACGAATTGGAAAAATATGTATTAAAAACATTTAAAATGTTAAGAGAGTATTTTTCTACCTACTCACATCTAAATTTGTTTAATTAATTTAATTAAAAACTATGTATTTTGTTGAAATTATTGTCAAACACATTTAGTTGATTTTAGCATGGGTGTGTAGTAAATTACTATGTATTATTAAACTAAGTTTAGTTACTTCTTTTTTAGTTTGTAAGATGGCTAAGCTCTTAATTGCATTACTCTTGTGGCTGGCATATGATATAGAGGAGATGGTAAATTTACAAGCCCTTGTTGAACCAAACTTGAGTTAAATCCGGGTTCTTCTTTTCAATAGATTCCTGGAGTTCAGGTTCTAAGCTCTTAACCTGTGGAAAGAAATTTGAAAAAGAGTTTTATTACAATAAAAAACAGAATCTTTCAAATATGTACTTACATCTATGGCAGCTCTTTGGCTAAAGAATGCACAGCCCAGGGGAGTGGCAAAGATTAATACAAAACCACAGAACAGGGTTTGTATGGGAGCACCAGCCTTGGGGAAACGTTTCAAGAAACCTCCCTTTTCCAATTTGTTAATCAACATGGGAGTTAAAACTGTTCAAAAGAAAAATTAGAAATTATTTTTTTTGATTTGATAAAGATAAATGGATAAAGCTTTTATTACCCATGCCAGGTGTGGCCATAATTATTCTACTGGCTACTACAGCTGTAATACCCACAGCAGCTGCTTTCTTGGAAATACCCATCTCATTGTTTTGTTCATCCAAAAGGGTGACACCATTCTTCAATTCTCTGTAATGTTAATGAGGTTATTGATTACAATTTTTAAAGTTTTTCTTAGGATTATTTCATTAATAACTTACTGCATACGCATCATGGGAACATTAATGCAATTGGCAGCAGCCACGGCGGCCAATGGAACCAAACGGCCGATTAAGGGATTCATGTTCTGCAAAGACACAATTAAATTTTTTTGTTATTGATGTACTAAATTAAACAAAACGGATATTGTAGATATAGAACTGTTTACCCTTCACCTTGTAATTCAAATATTCATTTGCGAACCTATAAAGTTTTTGGATCCTACGATGGACTTATTCAGAAGGACATCAGAAAAATAAACTTGTGACCATCAGAACCTCCTATTGGCAAAACTTTGTAAAGCTCTCGTAGCTGAAATATGGAGACTACATTATTCTAGCTTGCTGTCCAACCTATCCTTTGCTACTGAAAGCATGTGGACTTCCACTAGTCTTCTCATTCTTAAAGGCAAATAAGGTCCCTGGAGCAGATAACATTGC
The DNA here is from genome assembly GCF_958450345.1 of Calliphora vicina. Taxonomy (NCBI): domain Eukaryota; kingdom Metazoa; phylum Arthropoda; class Insecta; order Diptera; family Calliphoridae; genus Calliphora; species Calliphora vicina. The sequence goes on from NC_088780.1 coordinate 162,967,092, forward strand.
AACTGAAATGCTCAAAGCGGACAGCCAAACATTATCTTCCTTCCTACAACCACTGATCCAAACCTTCTGGTTTACTAACGAGTTGGATCCCCAGCTCAAAGAAGGTATTATCGTAAACATTACCAAAAAAGGAGAGTTATAACTATTCTCAGTGTAATAAACAAGAATATCCCAAACTATTTTGCAGAACTTCGGAATGAGGAAGCTGGGTTCCGTCCACAGAAGTCTTGCATTGATCAGATCAATTCCTTGCGGACGATTGCGGAACAGTCCAACGAGTGGCAGTCAAATATGTATATGGTCTTTATCGACTTCGAAAAAGCTTTCGATACCTTAAGACACGACGCGATATGAAGCGCTATTGCTTGTAAAGGTATTCCAACAAAACTTATAACAATTTTTGTTGCCGAATTGAGCATGACAAGACTCTAAGCAACCGCTTCGAAGTACTTACAGGAGTCAGGCATGGAGGCGTATTGTCGACTTTGCTGTTCAACATTGTGCTTGCTTGACGTTATCATACGTAATGCAACTCAAGCTAGCAGAGGAATAAGATGGGGCCTCAATGAATGCCTTGAATATGCCGACGACATTTGGCCTGAAACAATATCAAACGCAAATCTGTGGAACAGAATAAATCAACGGCCAATTCAGATTAAAATATTCAATCGAAAATGGCGATGTATTGGCCATACTTTGCGCAGGCCCATAGGAGACATAGCAAACACCACCACTGATCACCACAGAGTTGAGAGATTATGCAAAGTGGTCTTAGCTGGAGGAAATCAAGCATAAATCGTCATAAGTGGGATGTTTTGGTTTACTTCTTTAATTTATAAAAAAGTGCCGTTGAAGCACACAGATGGCCCACGAAAGCTTATGGTGAAGGTGTTTCGTCGGTTTCAATGATTTGTGCGGTTCAGAAGTGATGACTTTGGAAGGCAAAGGAAGACATAGATCGTCCAGGCCAGTCAAACAAGTTTGAAGACCATGAAATGGAGGCATTACTCCATGAAGATTGTTGTCAAACTCAACAAGAGCTTGCAAAATCATTGTGAGCTACTCAATCAGCAATTTAAAAACGTTTGAAAGCAGCAGGATTCACCCAAAAGCAGGGAAATTTGGTACCATACGAATTGAAGCTGAGAGACCTTGAAAGACGATTGTGTATGTCTGAAATGCTGCTTGGACGCTATAAAAGAAAATCATTTTTGCATCGAATCATTACTTGAAAAATGGATCCATTAAGATAACCCGAAGCGTAAGAGATCGTATGTGAAGCCAGGAAAACCAACCGAATCGACACCTAAATATTCCTGGCGCTAAGGTAATGCTCTGTATTTGGTGGGACCAAAAGTGTCCTATATATTATAAGCTGCTGAAATCTGGCCAGATCATTACAGGAAACCTGGACCGAACGCAACTGATTCGTTTGAAGTGAGCAGTTGCCGAAAAACGCCTAGAATATTGGTGATAAACGAGGTCACAAATAAAACGGTTTCTTTACAAGTTTTGTTTTTTCTATTACCCTTCATTCACCATAGGTGAAAATTTTGCATTTGCAACACCGTAAATAATATATATTCTGAATCGTTATAGACCGTCCGCCTTTTTGTTGAAATCAACTTTCCGAAGCCCCCAAATAACTTTCAAACATGATTGATACATCAATAAATCGACTATAGTCCTGGTTCGGTTGCTATTTAATATCGGTCCACTTAAACCACGATATTTTTTAATATTTATCTTAAAGTATGTATATTCTGCTGAAGGGTATATAAGATTCGGCACAGCATTATACGAATACACAAATATCTATCTTTCCCAATTTAAACTCACCTTAACTATTCTATTTAAAGATAAAGCTGTGGTCAAGGCACCACCTGTAGCCAAAACATATGAAGTCAACAATTGCCTAAAAATAAAAATAAAATAATACAAAATAATATTTATTATACAATAATCAAATTTAATTATATTCTATTAAACTAAACACTCAATTAATGAATGAATTGTTGAATAAACAAACTTACTCTTTGGAGAGGGGTGTGGAACCGGAACGGTTTGTATAATTGACCACTGCGTTAAATGTTTGATTTACCCACTGCCAGAAAATAACAGCCGGTGTAGTTTTGTAGAACGAAAGCATGCCTAAGTGCGCAAAAGAACGAAAAGAACAATTGTTAGTAAATGCAAATAATTTACATAAAAATTACGAATGCGTTTTGAAAAAAAAAAGAAAACACAATTTTTTTTTGTTGGTATTTTACAATATTTACAATTTCAATTTGTGTGTAATAAATACATGTATTTGGATGGTACAATGAACTTGACATTGGATTGTTTTATTTATTCTATTGTTATTAATATTTTTATTTATGTCTTTTATTAGCGTTTAACAGGGCGGAAGGAAGAAGAGAGAAAGAAATGTTTGATGTGTGTTATGTAATTGACACACATCATACACATGTTTTAAATGTATGACGTAGGAGCTACAGTTGTGAGGGAATATTTAGTTAGAATTTCATTAATTTTAGTCAGAATTTCTAAATTTCAAACAAATTTGGAGTCTAACAATTTTTAATTTCTTTTAGTTTTGGACTTCAAATAGAATTTATTTCTTTACACGAAATTCCAAATTGTAAATAGAAATGTTTTGTTTTAAAAGAAATTTGAATAGAAACTGATTAAATAAATTCCATATCTTTAATTGATATGTTTGAAGTTCTCAATTTCGAAAAAATTCGCTATTTAAAATGAAGTTTGAAGAGAAATTGCTTGTTTCAGTTTAAAATAAAGTACATATTTAAAAATTTTGAATACTAATTTTTTATTTCGATAAGAAATTCACAATAAATTAACAATTGCGACTGAAAATTTTCAATTCGAAATTAAATTTGCAATTTCAAAAACAAATTTTCAATTTCGAAAATATAAAATTTAAAAGAAGAAAAAAATTTTAATTTCGAAAATAAATTTTTAATTTTGATAATGAATTTTCAGATTTGAAAATAAATTTTTAATTTAAAAAATAATTATAATTTTCAAAATTTTTTATTTTGGAAAATAAATAATTGATTTAATTTTAAAAACATATTTTTAATAAAAAATTTAAATTGAAATTCGAATAACAATTCTCTATTTCGAATAGAAATTCTCAGTTTTCACAATAAATTATTGAATTTCTAATATAAATTGTCTCTTTTGAACTGAAATTCTCAGTTTAGAAATATTAAATTTTGAAATAGAAAAAAAGGAGTTCTTAAATACTGTCAATTTCTAAAATATAAAATTTAAAAAAAAATAAATTTTAATTTCGAAAATAAATTTTCAATTTTGATAATGAATTTTCAGTTTTTAATTTCAAAAATAATAATAATTTTCATAATTTTAATTTTTCAATAAAATTCATTATTTGAAATAGAAGTTTTAATTTTGGAAAATAAATTATTGATTTAAGTTTAAAATCCGATTTTTAATAAAAATTTCAAATCGAAATTAGAGTATTTTTCGTATTTACAATACATGATCAATTTCGAAAATAAACTTTCTATTTCTAAAATTAATTTTCAATTTCGAAATAATTTGTTTAATTTCGAATTCTCAGTTTAGAAATATTACATTTCGAAGGAGAAAATAAAATAAGATTTCTTATTTTATTCCAAAAATACTGTCAATTTCGAAAGAAATTTTTTAATGAACATTTCAAATTGAAATTCGAACATTTCAAATTGAAATTCGAACAATTTCGAATTCACAATAAATGATGAATTTCTAAAAAAAATTTTCAATTTCGAAATAATTTTTTTAATTTCGAAAAATATTTTAAATTTCGAGAAAAAAATATATCAATTTTGAATATTAATTTTCAATCTAAAATATTGAATTTCTAATTTCTCTCAGTTTAGAAATTTAAATTTTGAAATAGAAAATAAAGTTAAATTTCTTAAATATTGTCAATTTCGAAAATAGAAAATTTAAAAAAAAAAAATTTTTAATTTCGAAAATAAATTTTAAATTTTGGTAATGAATTTTCAGTTTCGAAAATAAATTTTTAATTTTCGAAATTCTCAAATTCCAAAAAAAATTTATTATTTAAAATAAAGTTCTGATTTTGTAAGATTTTTAATGAACATTTTGAATTGAAATTCGGACAATAATTCTCTATTTATCACATTAAATTATCAATTTCGAAAATTAATTTTCAGTTTCGAAATATATTTTTTAATTTCGAAAAAAATATATCAATTTTGAATATTAATTTTCAATCTAAAATATTGAATTTTAAATTTCTCTCTTGAACTAAAATTCTCAGTTTAGAAATTTAAATTTCGATAAAATATTGTCAATTTCGAAAATATAAAATTTAAAAAAATAAATTTTTAATTTCGAAAATAAATTTTAAATTTTGAAAATGAATTTTCAGTTTCGAAAATAAATTTTTAATTTTCGAAATTCTCAATTTCCAATAAAATTTATTATTTAAAATAGAAGTTCAGAAGATTTTTAATGAAAATTTTGAATTGAAATTCGAACAATTAATTTTCAGTTTCTAAATATATTTTTTAATTTCGAAAAAAATATATTAATTTTGAATATTAATTTTCAATCTAAAATATTCAATTTCTAATAGAAATTGTCACTTTTAAATGGAAATTCTCAGTTTAGAAATATTAAATTCCGAAATAGATATTAAAGTAAGAGTTCGTAATTTCTTATAAAATTCCTCAGTTTTATATACAAATTTTGAAATTCAAATGAAAGTTCTCTATGAGAAAAATTACTTTTAATGTCTTAAATATCAAGTTTTTGATACAAAAATGTACATTTAATAATTAATGATTTTTAAAATCGATCAGAAATTCTCAATTTTTAATTTCAAATACATTATCAGCCCAATTATGAATAAAAGATTCCGGGGGAGCTTGTTCCCCGGGAGTTTCTTCCCATTGAATTTGAATAGGAAAAATTAAAAAAGGGAAAAAACTCCCGGGGAATATTTATTCATAATTGGGCTGATAATGTATTTGAAATTAAAAATTGAGAATTATCAAATTAATCCAAAATTCTCTATATTAAACAGAAAATGTAGACATGAATAAAAAAATTCAACAGATGAAATTTCTCCTTTCGAAATAAATTGCTCAATTTAGAAAAAAATCCAAATAGAATATTAAACTCAAAAAACCGATTTCGTAAAGATATTTTTAAATCCGAATATAATTATTCTGACATATTGGTATTAGGATGGAAATTAAATTTTCTAAAGAAATTATCGATTTGGAATAACAATTTTGAAAGGAATTTCTATATTATTAAATATAAAATCTTGGTTTTGAAACTGTTTCATTTTTTCAAATAAAAATTCTCAAATTCGAGTATAGAAATAATAAATGCCGATTAGTAAAGATCACGTTAAAATTGAAATTTTATATTTGAAACATAATTCCTACATTTTAAATAGAATGATCAATTTTGAAATTTTAAAATTCAAAAGCAATATTTCCATACAAAATTTTAAATTAAAATTTCAAATAAATATTTTCCTTCGTTTTCATAATCATTTTTATTTTTTTTATTTTATGTGTTTATAAAATAAATTTGTATGGAATTTTCATTTTATAAACCAGTTCTGAAATAAAAATTTTATTATTAGAAATTCTATATTGAATAGATCAAGGCACACTTAGAAAGGTGACTGCGATGAAACAGCTGATTATTTTATTTATTCAGTTTGAATTGTCAATTCACTTGTGAACTTTGACAGTTCACCTACTTTTTAACAAAAACAAAGTACCTGTTGTTTTTGTATTGTTGTAGTGATGCAGTCACCTTTCTAAGTGTGCCCTGGAATAGATTATCAATATCTGAATTTCTAAATATCGATAATTACTTTTCTATTACCAATAAGAATAGAAACAATAATTTTCGAATATAAATAATTAATTTCAGATTTGTACTTCTGAATAAAAAGCATAAGCTCGAGCAAGAATTTTTAATTTCGTTATTTAAAATTTCATTACATAGAATTTTCTATGTTTGGAATATAAAGCAAAATTTCGCATAAAAAAAGCTAAATTTCGAATATTAATTCATTTGAATTAAGAACAGAAACTTATGAATTGAAATCTCAAATTTAAATTTTGAAAAATAATTTCAAAATAAAAATTTCTAATTTTCGAAAATTAATTTTCAATTTAGAATAAAAATTTTCTTTTACGAATGGAAATATTAAATTTTTAAAAGAAATTCTGATGTTCAAATCGAAATAATCAAATAGATATTTTAAATTTTTAACCAAAATATCTTGGTTTTTTATACAAAATCTTAATTTTGAATATGATTTTTTAGTTTTATTTGGAATTCTTAATTTACAAAATCGGAAAAAATATTTTTTAACCCGATTTTTTTTTTACCAAAATGAAAAAACTGCAAAAAAAAAAAATTTTGTTTACCTAAAAACATTTAAAATTTTTATTTTGAAGTATAATTTGGTGAAGGGTATATAAGATTCGGCACAGCCGAATATACATAGCTCTCTTACTTGTTTTTTTAAAATCATTCATATTGTGTTATTATTAAATCTATGGATTACTCTGTAAATAAAACGATTCAGAAATTCAAATTTGTATTCTAAATACATTTTAATACGAAACTGTGTTCTATCGAATTACTTAGTAAATAAAATATTCCTTCTCTACTTACATCCAGTAATTAAGGTATTCATGGGAACCTGAGCTGACATGCGACCAATTATCAAAGATTTCTCGCCGGTCTCGGGATGGAAAGCGGAATCGTACAAATATTTGGCGCGCCATAAATCCTCGACATTCTTAACATCTGACACGGGTTTACCAGCACGATAATCATTGACAATTCTCTTTGCTCTTTCCAATTCGGAATTTGTGGCCAATAGATTTAAAGGATTGGTCAGCAGGAAAAAGTGTTTGGCACGGTTCATATAAGTGCTTTGATCATATTTGGGCTGATCAATGTCAACTTTGGGTAGTGTTGTCGTCATGTTGTTAAATTTTTATTTATGTCTCTGGTTGTTGTTGATAAATGTAACGCCAAATTCGCACTTAACCTTGAAAAGAAAACAAAAAAAGAAAAAATATTAAAGTAAAAACTTAAAATTATCAGCTTATCAATTTTAATAAAACATTTCAATTATTTGAACATATTAAATAATAATTATCAACGTGTGGACAGTATTGATAAGATTTATGAACTTGTTTAAAAAAAACTTGAAAAATATTTATGTATAGAAACCAAATAATCTGCTGTTTCTTATTTCTTTGCTAGCACTATAGGGGGTATTTTACGGATTCATGCCAAGATGTCGGGAGTTTATCTCAATTATATATATAGTTCGTTTGCTGGGTTTTAATATTATAATTATTTAAAGCTCTATTCTGTGGCCATTCAAAAGTGTAATTCGTTATCAGTTTAAGTTTATTTATAATAAACATGTTTCTCTCGTTATTGTTTTATTTTATAAAATATATTTTTAATCTCAAATCAAAGTCTGTGTTATTGTAAAAATGTCTGTCTAATGAATCGAATTTAATTTTATAACATTCTCAAGGAAGGACTTCGACCTTCTTCTCTTGGTGTATAACAGTTTCATTCGTTTGTAATAAATGTGTGAAATTGTTATTTAAAACATAATGGATCCTATGATCTGAATTAAAGTACTTGAAAAGCATGTGGAGTATGATAATTGTTTATTTTTAAGTGGAAATTAACACTTATTTTCATTAATTTTGAATTATATTGTTACTTTAAATATTTATAGATTGCTTTTTACATTCATATATGTATTAAATATAACCACATGGCCAAGGTTTTCGAAAATTATATACACCATCCACTAAAGTTTCTTAGTCGAATATCGTTCTCGAATCAAAAAGCAGCCAGGTTAGTTTGATGATATTAATCAATAGCAAATACTTTCGCAAAGATTTTTGAATCGAGAAATTCACCCCTTTCGTCAATAACATGTGAAATTTTGCTGCAATGAAATATATCATGATATCTATCATGATATTCCCATGAACTTTTCATTCACAGTAGTTAATTTTATTCGTAACAGCTGATTATTCACCCCTATCGCGCATTAATATTTCACATAAAAGATGTTGCCTTTTCCCATTTATCGTTCATCAACTTTGTTCATGTGAAAAAATTCCCGATGTTTCGATGGAATCAAGGCGTATTTAACAGCAGTGGCGAATTGAAATAAATACAGGCGAATTCACTTATTTTTTATATATAGAGTTTGTCATACGGGCGGATATTTTTTATATATGTAGTTTGACATTTGTGCGTGCTATTTCTATAATCAGCTGTGCTGCCGATGGCACCTTATTAAATGCACCTTGGATGGAATTGTGTAAACAATAAACAGCTGTTACGAACACAATCAACTATTGTGAATGAAAAGTTCCTGGGAATATCACGATAGCAATTTTCCCTTCGAGGGGTATGATATTTCATGGGAACATAAATTTCACATGTTTTTCACGATATTTATTGATTGTTTCATCTAAAAATTTCACAACATGGGGAATTTTTGCACATGAACAAAGTTGATGAACTAAAAATGGGAAAAGCCAACATCTTTTATGTGAAATATTGATTCGCGAAAGGGTGATTATTGAGAATGGTTCGTTACTGCTAACGTTCACATTTATTATGAATTCACAATAATATCATGAAGTTGTCTATTTAAATGAAAAAATATTTCATGAAGATTTTCAATTGCAATTGCATTTTAAACCTCTATTTTAAACCAATTTTATTTTAAGGTAAAAAAATATACCAGGTTATTGTTTGAATAAAAAAACGTTGGAATAAAAAGAAACAAAAGACATGTGAATGTTCATATTTATCACAATTAGGGTTTTTAATTTCCCGACCTTTTTTGATTCCCGGGAATCGGGAAATTTTTTTCTACATTCCCGGGTACCCGGCTATTCCCGAAATATATAATGATACTGTAAATTAGGAATATTATAGCCAAATTTCATATAAAAACTTAGTGTTATAATCATTATATATAGAACTTCGAATTAATTAATAAAATTTTAGCTTAATTCACTAAAATCTTAATCCGTAATTAAAGAATGTCAGCCTTTCATTCCATAAATCCATTGGAATATTGAATTTATTAGATTCATTCCTTTGTTTAAACTGAATTAATTTTAAAATTAATTAATAACAGAATTTATTCAAACTTTGAATGATTAAATTTTTGTTTAATCAAATCATTTACAAAATTAATTGAAAAAATTGTCTTGCCTTTTTGTACTAGATTTGGATTGAAGAAAAATTTAATCATTTAATAAATTTTTGAAGCTATTTTGTTATGGATTTGAAGAAGAAATTTAAAGAAATTAGAATGATTTAATAAGAAATAAATTCTATAAATAATGAATTCATTTTATAAATTTTCATACGAAAAACCCCAAATAAATAATAATAATAAGCGGTCTATTATTTCCGAGATATAAGCAAAAAACTGTAAACAACTTTTTACTGTTTTTTGGTGAAAAAAAATAGAGTTCCAACTTGTTTTCAATGTATTTTCGTCAGTTTTTAATTCCCGGCTAAAAATCCCGGGAATCGGGTAGTGAAAAATTGGCAAAATTCCAGGGAAATTTGTACCGGGAATTCCCGGCATAAAAAACCTAATCACAATAAGTAAATTGTTTCTCTCTTTACACATATTTACCGTTATAACGGCAGAAATAAGCAAATAAAGCAGCATTACATACATTTAACATACCCCGCCTAAAGGCAGCCTTGCCGGTTAGAGGGTTAAGCAAACTGTAATTTGGGAAGAAAATATTTATTAAGTTTGGACCACTCAACAGAGGGAGAGCGGCATTCAGGCCATTGCATTTAGTATGGAGAAAATTGCAAATATCCAGACGAACCAAGCTCAGAATATTCAATGCATATTGAATATCGGATCTCTGCAACACAACCAATGAGGAACCCATACTGAAAAACATATCAAATGCAGACAATAGAGGTGGATCGTGTTCATACTATCAGGAAGATGTCAGATAGTATTACAAGAGTGGAAAACTCAAGAAGAAGAAGTATTGCTCGACCCAAGAACACCTGGAAACGCACGATACTCCAAGAACTAAGACAATCACCCCTATCGTGAAAAACATGTGAAATTTGTGTTCCCATGAAATATCCATTTCCCTCGAAGGGAAAATTGCTATCGTGATATTCCCCTAAACTTTTCATTCACAATAGTTAATTTTGTTCGTACCAGCTGTTTATTGTTTACAAAATTTCATCTAAAAATTTCACAACATGGGGAATTTTTTCACGTGAACAAAGTTTATGAACGAAAAATGGGAAATGGGAACATATCTCATGTGAAATATTGATTCGCGATAGGGGTGTATGCAATCTTACATGGGATGGCGGGAATGCAACAGCAGCAAAGCGTGTAAGAATAAGATGCTTTGTGGAAGAACAATAATGGAGGAAAAAAAAGGTTTGCCTACTTCGACCTTCGTTAGAGTCAGCTTTAAACTTGATCTATTTTATTTCACTTTATTTCGAAATTAGATTGTTCTAGTTCAAGAAAATATATAGCATTGTTGGTTATTGGAAATTTAAAAAAAAAAACAGTTCGTTGTAGCCAACATTTGTTCATTCTCGAATGTTTGGTCAGTCGGGTATATTTATAGTTGTATGTGCAAATAAATGTATTTGTTTACTTTTTATATTTTTTATAAAAAGCTACATATATTTGCGGTTAATAACTCTTATAGATTTTCTATGTCGTCATAGAAAATTTGTAATTGCAATTCATATTTTATTGCTGAGTGTTCAGATTTTATTATTAAATAAAAAACACCACATGATATCAATAAGATAGTTGTTTAATAAATATGTATGTAATTGCTTTTAGAATTGTTAATAAAATATGTTTTATTTTGGTTATTGTTTTGCTAAATTAGCAATTAGTTCTTAGTGGGAATCTAAAGTACTAAGAACACATCTAGTTCTAAGAAACATAGATCGAGAGAACACTAAACGGTTTTATTTGAAACATGCTATATAACCGATGCACCAAATCAGGGCTGTACGAAGGTTAAAAGTAATTTCTTTGAGCCGACCTTTGTGATTTTGTTTTGTTGAGGTATAGAGAGATTCTTGTTTGTCTACTACTTCTCTTTATTTGGATAAATACATTGGTAAACTATTCTGAATTGATACGTTGCTGTAATTTTATGCATTTTCAAAGGAACCCACCACCAATTATTTTGAAAAACTTTGTGTTGTATAAGTTTCTCGTTGGAGAGCGAAATATCCATGATTCGTCGACTATGACGATCTTTTAGATGTAGTTTGATGCATTGCAATGCCAATTTTTCACATTTCATGGCAACAGGCTAAACTACATTTTTTTGTGCGATTGTATATCGAATACAGATGGAACTAATACCTATTTATGTTAAGTCCCACGTCAATCGTCCAGTATCAGTTATCTCATACCATCGAAGTTTTCTGGATTAACAAGCGATTTTAGAAGATCTTCAGGAAATACGTCCTGGAAGGAACGACAATTTGGACACCTTATTTCGTTTTCGTTCACTCCAGAACGAATTGTGTGCAGGTTGTTTAATTGTTAATACAAATAGATTTACAATAAATCTGTAAGATATTTAAAATATGTTTAATAGGACTTCTAATAGGATACGTGCATGAGTCTTACTGAATGTTGACACATCCGGAATGTAGTAGAATCTGAAAGATAATACTTGCCCAAAACAAACTTATGCTCCACGACATATCCCTTGGAAATCCTATATTCCAGAACGCAAATGATTCTGATGTTAAATAAGAGACAGTTGTAGGCAGTTTTTAACCTTAAAAGCAACGATTTGTCACAGCGCTGTGTATAAACCAGTTGGCCTTATTGGTTGACTTTTATGTAATCTTTATATTACATTGAATAAGGCATTAGATACACATTCGGAATCTTAATATGGTTTCTCATGCTCCTTGAGATATCCCTGGAAATCCTGTACTCCAGAACTCAGATGATTCTGGTATTAATTAAGAGACAGTCGTCGAGTTTCCTTAGCGAACATCCGAAGGGAATGCAGTTAAGAACCGTTTATATAAAAGTTTGTACAACGGCATATACCGGAATCACCAACCGATTAAACCCGAGTTCGGCCACATTCAGGCAGACATTATCTATCTGTGTTTAGAAGAGCTATTTTGGCTGGTGCTTGTTCCCATACAAACAAATGTATGCCGTACGTCCAAAGTCTTTATTGTTAACTTAATTTATAAGCAACATCATTTGTTAATCATATGTGATGCACGAGCGTAGAGATGCTAATCGGGACTGATTTTCGAAAATCCCGGGGTTCGGGATTAGGTAAAGAATCCGACCCGGAAACCCGACCCGGAAAATACCGAAAATAAAAAATCCCGGGCTTTGGGATTTAAGAAATCCCGAAACACCGGGATTTTCGGGAACAGGATTCCCCGTTTGGCATCTCTATATGTAATGCACATTACAGGAAAGGGTTAAATGATTCGCCACTTTGTTAGTTTTTCATGAGTGTTTATCCTTGGGATCATGTGTAGCCTGGAATATTGAGTAAAAGTACTTAACAAGTATTGTAATGTTGTTGTCTAATGATGTCCCATATTGTTGATGTGATATACACTTTGTTCATTATGCTGTTCCTATCCACTCCAGATAATAGTACCGGTAAATGTCCAGTCAGCTGGTTAAGATGTTAACATTTGCTTTGTTCAAATTTCAAAGTATTCAGCTATCCCATGTACAAATTATCCTCTTGATTTTAAAGAAAACTGGACAACATATATTTTTCTTCACCGCATGACCTGCAAGTCATCAGAAATCCCTAGATGAGGGAGATGCACTGTGGTTCCATTCCCAAATCCATCTGGACAAAATTATTAAACCTGTATCTACAGAATAAAGCGAAATTTGGTTTTGTAATAGCCAAGAACTTGATCTCTTGCACTGTTTTTTAATTGGTCATTTGGTTTTCCTGAGGGAAGTGTCAGAAGTTCAACAAAACTCCGCTCAAATCTTTCTTTAAAAATCACTAACAAATCTAAATAACTTATAGTTCATATGTTTTAGCACATAGAAGTTGACTGTATTTAGCTCCTCTTTACCCTTTTGAAGATCGTCTACGATTTCTCTGATATCTACGTGGATGGCCTTCGACATCACGGCCATTTTTTATTTCCGATTATCGCTAAAACCTAAACGTTTAGCACAGTGTTGTGATTTAGGAGTATCTAAAATATTTTTCAGTTCACTGACTATCATCGTAGATTTCCATGTCATTTTGAGGGCGTTACATAGGTTCTTGAGTTTAGCAGCCAAAATTAGTAATAGTAATTCAAGTGAGCAAGATAAGTAATATGAAAATCATGAAAAAATAAGCTTAATTTGATAACTTTCTCACATACATAATTGACGTAGTTTGGGCTGAACGATCAGATGGTAAATTTTTGGTTATACCTCTAGTTTCTATCACTTTCGATATAACTTATTCAAAAGCCATTTTTATGATCAATAACGTCTGCAGTATAACGGTATTTTTCATAGAAAGTCGTCTATTTAACAATATTTTCTATAGAAAATTTTGTGTATTACAGAATTTTGTATAGAAAATCTGATTTATTACAGATTTTCTATAGAAATTCTGATGTATAACTGCAGTATAACAGTATCTTCTATTGAAAGTCGTGTGTGTAAAAGTGTTTCCTTTAGAAAATCATCAGTATAACAGGTTTACAGAAAGTTTTCTGTAGAAAAATCCTCTGTATAAATATATTTTGTATAGAAAATCTTTTGTATAACAGTATTTTCTATAGAAAATCTGGTGTATAGCATTAGTTTTTATAAGAAATTTTCAGTATAACTGTATTTTCTGTAGAAAATCTTTAGTATAACAGTTTTTTGTACAGAAAATCTTCAGTATACCAGTATTTTTTAGAGAATATCTTCAATATAAATAACATTATATTTACAAATGATTTGCATCACAAAACTACGCTTATTTGAAAATAAATTAAAATCCCAGACTTTTAGAAGTCTGAGGTTGGAAAAAGTGCTATTTGAATATTATTTTGATACAGTAGTACACATTTTTCATTTTCAATCCCCGTTCTATAGCTTTGGTGATCATCAGGATAATATTCCAATATTTTAACAAGCAACGTATCAGTCTATCTCAGTACATTCGTCATAATTTGTATTAAAAAAGCAACAGTTAGATGTTGCCTAATAATCAAAACTGCTGTTTTCATTCATAAACATTTAAACCCTTTATGCACTTATAGGGTTAAATGGCAGTAGTAAAAACAACAACCAAAATTTGTAAAAGTTCATTGATTTTTTGTTTGGGGTTTTATTCAATTCCCAGTTTCTTTGCGCTTTGGATTTAAACGGCAAGAAACCAAAAGAGATTTTGTTTATACATATTTCCAAAACAATAATGAATGTAAAATAGAAATGTATACTAATGTTTTTCTTAGTGGTGGTTTGTTGTGTGTTATTGTTGCCAAAGCATAAAACCAAACGTCGACAGAGAGTTGGGCGGACAGAAAGAACATTTTCTGTGATAACGATTTTTCACAAACAAATTTAATGTCGGACACAGACCAGGCCGTTTAATTCAATTTCAAGACCAATGTCAAATTTTTGGTTCTATATAAGTGAAAGCAACAACAACCTCACTAGCAGCAGTAGCAGCAGCAGCAACAACAACAACAATAACCTCAAGTAGTTGTTGTATTTGATGATTATAAGCAGTAAATGCTGATTTTCGTATTTTACTTAATAGTATTAATTTATTAAACACATTGTAGTTGTAGTAAGTAGTTGTTGTTTTTTTCTTTCAATTATTTGTTAGAATTGTTTGAATTGGAAACTGTTGAAGAGGCATTCAGTCGGGCAGCAAGGTTAGAGTGTCAATCACTAATTCATTCTTATCGCTTTAATTTTGTGTCCAAAAAAATATCACTTGTTACATAATTTAAAGCAAAAATTTCTTATTTAACATGATTTTTGTTTTCTATTATTAATAAAGATTTTATTTTAAACTGTTTTAGTTTTGAGTTCTAATAAAGTTTTGTTAATATCTCACACTTTAGTCAGTTGAAAAATTTAACTAAAAACCCAGCTGTCTAATCATAGAATTCCATTAGAAACTCTCAGCCAGTCAGCTAGCACCTTTTTTACTGGTTAAATGAACGTTTGGAATTCATTAACATTCAGTATAAAACACACAAACACACATTTATACTTAAAATATATGTATGTATGTATATTTATCAGACATAAAAATTCACAAGTTTCTTTCTCAATCGCTTAGAATTTTTACCTTCTTTAATTTTGCACGCGCCGCTTTATTTTACGTACTTTTCGGTTATTTTATTCTTGAGTTTCGACCGGTTTGGCAGTAGAGTGAAAACTGATTTTAGTCTGACAGTAATTTAACTGCTGCTGCTCCACTCTTAACAGAAAGCTAAATTAAAGTACAACTACAATGTTGTGCTTATTGTTGTTGTGCTGACAAATGTTTGTTGTTTTATTTTTCATATATATTTTTTATTTTTTTTTGTGGAAAAAGCTTAAAATCGATAGAGTATATGAATTTGTTGTTGTCTTGTTTGAAACACTCTCTCATAATGAAATATTACTATAGCAGGCAGTGTAGCCAGATACACGGGTAGTTTGGTTACTCAATGGGTGAATAAAGTGAATAAATTTAACGGAATTTACGTTAGTAAACAATACAAATGAAACTTTTCCAAATATTCAATTAGTAGGTCACAATCCAAAAAAATATCTGTAGATCTTAAGAGTTAATTTCCATTTTTATACTGTTATTGTAAATGCTGAACTTTATGTTTTATTTTTCTCAAGTTTCATGAAAATCGGGCCAAATATATATAGCATTTCGCTATCTTTCCATTAGAAATTTCAAATATTGCAAAATTTTACTTTTGACCTTGACTTTCACTTTTGTTGATCAAGTGATATGTACTTTCAATTAATGATCTTCCAATAGGGACTTTCGAACTCTGACAGTTGATAACGGAAATATTGGCTGTTATTTATTCAGTTTGTGTTGGCAAATCACCATGGAATGCAAATGATTAATTTATCAAAATGGGTGTTGTGTTCGGGCTACGTGATAACAATTTCTGGAAGAATGGATGATACCAATCCATATGAGATCCAAGAACGTCCAATGCATCCTGAAAAAGTCACAGTTTTGTGTGGTTTTTGGGCATCGGTTCATATTTTTTTTTTGAGAACGACGTTGGCTTATACTATGTTCACATTTGCAGAGTTAATCATCTCAAACGTGATTAAGCTCTAATCCCATGGTAGGCGTTCATATTGTTGAGGTTACGATGATTTTCGTCAAACAACCCGAATGTGAACAAAAGAGCGTAATAGAGCGTAAAAATACACACAATTCATTCAGTTTCTTGATGTTGTTGTGGATATTTTATTTTTTACCCAAAAGAGCACACAAATTAAATGCCTCTTTTTGCGTACCACTGCTCTAATCACTTCAAAATCGAGATGATTATCCATACATTTAAATGATTTGTTAATCACTTCAAATTGACATGATTAAATCTTAATCACTTCATTAATCACGTAGAATCAACTGACCATACCTCAAACTGATGATGATGTAGCATCGGCCACCTTTTAGTGTAGTACCGATAAATAAATTTTGTCAGAAGTTTTTTTTTCCTTAAAAAACCTTAAATAATTCATCAATGTTCACAATTTCATAATTAAAAAGTTTAAAATAATCTGCTGATATCTTTAATAAAGTATTTGTATCCATATTTAATGCCTTAAAGAAATATAAATTTGTTTTGTTATTTTTTATTTGTCAACCTAATCATCTCAAATGTAATGTGAACGGCTTTGATTAATTTAATCAAAATTTTGCTTAAACGCTTTAAAAACCCAAGTGTGAACATAGCATAAACCATCACCGTCAACGGCGAGCGATATTGTCATTTATTAAGTTTGTTGTTAAAAATGTTTTATCATTTTTCTCATTTCTGGATGAATAGGTATGTTAACAAACAAAATTGTCGTACTTGAGGCGATACCAATCCACATGAGATCCAACGACCGTGATCTGAACTGGCTACCGAGATCGTTATACTTATTTTTTCGAGTTCTCTTAATTCGCAGGTCTATGAGAACCGTTGAAACCAACATAACCCATGTCGTAACCACCATCAATTCATGACAATAAAATATTTTTCTGATAGAGGGGGAGGAGTTTTTCTTTTCCAGCACATTTTCATTTCATGGGAAATCGGGATTAATTTTGATCCCAGGATCACGGGAATTCCCGCCTAAAACAAATTATTCAATGTTAAGAATGTAGTCATTGTTATAAAGCTATAAAATGTCTTTGGTTTTAAAATGTAAATGTAAATAAATAAAATCCAATACAAATTTAATTTAAAGAGACTGACTCGATTTTTAATTTTGTCACCATTTGTCATTTGTATCGGAATTTCTTCAATTTCCATTCGATTTTGTTTTACCCTCGTTAGATTCCATTTAATTCTGTTAATTCGCAAAAAAAAACTTTATTTTTTTTTTAATTTTGAATTGGCAATGTTATGCTTATTAAATTAAAAATTAAGTAAAGATATTGTTACGAAATTGTACTTGAATTCAAATGTAACGATTTTAACGGCTGATTTAAAAGTAGCAGAATGCTTTCAAATAGCAGTGCTGTAATAGCAAACTGTAACATATCTGTGGGCATTATTAAATAAAAGCTTTCAGTTGATTTGATCGTAAGTTGGCAATGCTGTATTCGAATTCGAATATTCAGTTAAAGAACATTGTAGAAAGTACACCACAGATGGCGTATGTATTAGTAAGATCTAGAATATTCGAATTTTGACAGTTAAAGAACAATCTAGAGTGCACATGACAGTGTTATAAATAGTGGCAGAGGTTGCAGTCGTGAGTGAGTTTATCAGAGACGCTTTTCGAATAAACATCAACTGAGTGCCTTAAAGTGTGTTATGTTTTTCAAGTAAATTCGTGTACATTATAAATTGTGTCTGTATTTCTGCGAATTTACAAACGTGTAAAAAAAACATTGAGTGACTATTTAATATTGTTGTTGTACATTTTTAAATAAAGAGTTGTTACAATTTTTAAACTACTAAACGGCTTTTATTTGCAATCAAAAGTATCCGGTTTATTTAAAGGAAATAAACCAGCATTTTGAAAAGGTTAAAACGTAACAATATTAATGATAATGAACTTGAAGAAAACTCAATAATATTAAACAAAATTCAATTCCACGGAAGTTGGTTTGATAACAAAATTTTTCGTTTTACTCTTTGTGAAAAAGCAAAATGCTAAAATAATTCCACTATCGATCGGAATAGCAATCTGTGACAGCCCTGAATATTCACGAGTTTCTGCAATAATTTGAATAATAAACTTGTTATTGGTCTTTTTGGGTTAAATCTTTTTTGTTGTATGAATCTTCTGCATTGGTTTTGGAGCTTTAAGCATTTTTTAGAGAAAGTCGAGTTCAAAAACATCAAATAAAACTAAGGAAAATAATTCCCGGGAATTCTCGCACAATCTTGCGGAATTCCCGGGATTTCCCGTCCTGGGAATTCCCTTGAAAAACTCTGCATGGGGGTTAGGACCAGTTATGTACCGATTCGAGTGAGATGGTAGAGAGTTTTAAGAAAATTATGAATGTTCAAGTCATTTTCCTTGCTGGGGACTACTTAGAACTAATTTGTGCCAAATTTTATTAAGATTGCCGCATAATCAACATATTTATGACAATATTCCGGGTAACATTTGTATGGAACCTTATCAACAGAGAGTATTTGTGGAAAATTTCAACAGACAAACAGACAGACGGACATAGCTATCTTAGTATCTTATGAGGATCCAGAATATATATACTAATAAGGGTCTGCAACAAACATATTGATGTGTTACACACGGAATGACAAAATTAATATAACCCCCATTATTTTTAATGGTGGATATAAAACCAATTGATAAGGAATTTATGGGATTTTGATTATTTTTTAATATGGATCTCTATTCAATATTAGTCCGGCAGCACTAAACTATATAATTCAGATTTTGGTCATTAATTATTATGAATAGAAAACAACAACAACAATCTAATAGAAATCGGTGGTTGTTTTTCCAAACAACACGTTCTATTGCGTTGTACTCATTTTCTGTTTTCTTATCAATAATTTTTGAGTTGTTAACAGTGTTGCCACCAAGAAAATTATAAACTACACATGTCTCATACCTAAATTACACATACGAGAAGAAATTACATATGTAAATAAATGTTCGTGATTTCAATAGGAGAAATGGTCTAAAATTGTCATAAATATAAAAGGTTTGTCATAGTGGACTCTGGGATGTTTGGACCAAATACGATCACTTTATTGTTAATGGACAATTTTCACTTGCGGTGATTTTAATTTATCCAGGAATTGGATATATGAGGGATATTAAAGCAAGGTCTCTGTTTTTTAGTGAACTTTTCTAATTTAATGAATTCTTGAGATCGGTCAAATATATCAATTCCAAATACGCTTTTAACAAATATTAATCAATGTTCATTCGGAGATTGTTCCATTGGAAATTGTTACATTTCTATTAAAATTTAACAATATTTAAAAAATAGCACTCCGTTTGCTTTCAAATTTGAATTTATTCCTAATTTAAGTGCTTTGAAATCAGTTTTGTTTTCCGTTTCAAAGATAAATATTTTTTACTATTTGTTTAAAAATTATAGCTCTGATCATTTTCCTTCCCAGTAAATACTTTACCAGTAAAATCTTGTAACGTTTATATTTTTAAAATTTGTAGTTATAAATTTGAAATAAAGCTTCCAAAATAGTAAATCGTAAGTCAATTTTATTGTTTGTTATTTAAAACACACACCAGACACCAGACAGACAATAGCATAAACACAAAACAGTTCTTACGGGTATAAAAAATAACTAGTAACAATTTGTAAATAAATTTTTCTCACACAAATTCCTACGTTCTTGTTTTTATATCCTTCACCTTCGTGGATATTCTGAATCCTTATATATAGCGGAGTCGATTAAGCCATGTCCGTCTGTCTGTTGAAATCAATTTTGTGAAGACCCCAGATATATTCGGGATCCAAATCTTGAATAATTCTGTCAGACATGCTTTCGAGAAGTTTGCTATTTAAAATCCGTCCATAAATAACGGAGATATGAGCAAAAATCTGAGACAACCTCTGAAAATTTCATCAAAAAAAGACATGTGTGTTGGTTTCATTGCTTTGCGTATTTTGTTTTTGTTTTGACAAAAAAGCAACAATACGTATGTTTGGATGTGTGTTGGTTTCATTGCTTTGCGTATTTTGTTTTTGTTTTTGTGACTTCTACAATTCTACGTTTGTGACTTCTACAATTTTTAAAAGTGTTCTTGATATATTTAGGATGCTGTACTGAAAGTGGGCAATATACATACATATATACTAATTATTATAAAAAATAGTAATGCATCCACAACAAAGGTGAAGGGTATATAAGATTCGGCATAGCCGAATATAGCACTCTTACTATAACTGCAATTACCGTTACCGATATAATAGTTTATACCGTTATCTGTAAATACCTTTACCCTTATTCTATAAACAATTTAAAATTATAATTGAAAATTAAGTTTTTTCCAATAAAAATTTGTAATAACTTGTAAAAATGTATAAGTTATTGAATAATATTTGTTGTTTTATATTTTTTCATGTTGGAATTAAAAGTCTTTAATATAAACTAAAATTTAGTTTCTATTACCAATATTACGCAAACAAAACTATCACTAACGGCGAAATGTCCACTTGGAAAACCAAACATAGTAATCTCCAAATTACTTATCATATTTTTCTGCAAACCTTAATGTTAATTTTGTTAAAACTTGAGTCATATCCTCATACAATAATTCCATTATACTGAGTAACAAACGAGTACAATATAATTAAATATGAATACATTCAGAGATACTGGATTTTTTATTTATCAACTAAAATAGAGGATATATGTAGCTACTTTCCCTCATATAAAGTACATATTTATTTCAGTCGGTTTTAAAATCTGAACAATCCATAATTCATTCATTCAATTAAAATCCAAAATGTAGATAAAAGACATACATTGACAATATATTTTGGATATAATTGGAATTTAAAATTACACATGAATTACACATTCACTCAATTACACATGGGCTACACATCCAAGTTAAAATTACACACAATATGTGTAATTACACATGAAGTGGCAACACTGGTTGTTAAGTATGTATTTCAAAGGGCGAGAGATATTTGGAGCAAACATTTTTGTACAGAGAGTAATGAGTAGAGAATTTTATGGAAAATTTTAGCAAACAATTGAGTTGTTATTTTAAGTACAAACTGAAATATAAAAGAAACAAAGATATTGTATGCGAAAGATGTTTACTGTTGTTGAAGATTTCTTAATACACTGAACAAAAATGTTGAGTTTGAATGTTTGTCTATAAGTATTTAATATAAAACAAATTGATATTGTTTAAAAACTAGATGAAACAATACTTACCCCTTATCTGAACCATCTGACGCATCAGCTAAAAGTTCTTAAATTGGAAGTACGATTTAAAAATGCGGGATTTTTTTAAATTTTTAGCTTTTATTTTGAAACATTTGTTCAATATAAATTTATTTAAAGTATTTTCACATCTTACTGGCAACATATGGATTCCGAGCCAAAGGAACTGCTCATCTTTTGAGGCCAAGTACGAATCAAGCCAATATCGGATACAATGTTCCAAAGTGAAGCGTATCCCAGAGAGAGAAACCAATAGTAATCGGATGGGGCAAGGCGTGGACTATAAAGCGGATGAGACAAAACTTTCCAACCACTTCTTTCTAAATAGTTTTTAACAGGTATTGCAACATGTGGCCGAGCGTTGGCATGATGGAATATTACCTTTTCGGCCCATTTTAAACAAATCAGTTGTGTTCGTTACAGGTTCCCTGTGATGGTGGTGGTCAGATTTCAGCAGCTCATAATAGATAGGATCCTTTTGGTCCCGCCAAATCCAGAGAATTCCTTACAGCCATGGATATTTGGCTGTGTTGTCGATTTGACTGTTTGTCAAATCTCTTACGCTTCGGGTTATTGTAATGGATACATTACAGTTGGAGAAAGATAGTGCAAACTAAGCAAAAAGTTGTAAACACAGTCTGTTTGCTCAAAATGCGATCTTCATTTATGCTATTGAAGAAAGTAAAACCTATTTTCTTATTTTTTGTATCTTTTATCATTAGTTTTTCAATAAAATCGTATCATAATTAAAATTTACATCTTATTGTTTTTTACACCTAAACCGGCAACAGTGCCCTGAGGCACTCTTCAACTGTTTGCACCTGGTTCTTAAACTTAATTTGCAAATTAGTTTCTGATGGCTGTTCTGAGTTTATTGGGTCATAATTACTTTTTACTTTTTACTATTATTCGACAACTTTTTTTTAGCTTTTTAAAGTTTGCGGGTTTTAGAGGGTTAAACAAATTAAATCAAATCAAAAGAGAACGAAAAAAATATACATCAATTCTGGTTTATTGCAGTCCATAGAGTTCGGAAATACTTAGGGCACTGCTACACCTAAGTATTTCCGAACTCTACGATATTATATATACGATTTTATATATTGACCGCGATCCAGTATCGCGATATTTATTGAACGTGTAGCATGCAGTATTGATGTTAAAAAATTCGCGGGAATGAAACGATTTTTTAATTTCTCCCGGGAAAGAAAAAAAGTCCGGGAAATTATTAACCATAATCGCGATCCAAATCGCCTAATTATGCGTGATCCATTACAATGGATCGAGATCTAAATATCACAATATATTGTTACGAATTTGTACTTGAATTCAAATATAACGATTTTAAGGGCTGATTTAAAAGTAGCATAATGCTTTCAAATAACAGTGCTGTAATAGCAAACTGTAACATATCTGTGGGCATTATTAAATAAAAGCTTTCAGTTGATTTGATCGTAAGTTGGCAACGCTGTATTCGAATTCGAATATTCAGTTAAAGAACATTGTAGAAAGTATACCACAGATGGCGTATGCATTAGTAAGATCTAGAATATTCGAATTTTGACAGTTAAAGAACAATCTAGAGTGCAGATGGCAGTGTTATAAATAGTGGCAGAGGTTGCAGTCGTGAGTTAGTTTATCAGAGACGCTTTTCGAATAAACATCAACTGAGTGCCTTAAAGTGTGTTGTGTTTTTC
Source organism: Calliphora vicina (assembly GCF_958450345.1). Classification (NCBI taxonomy): domain Eukaryota; kingdom Metazoa; phylum Arthropoda; class Insecta; order Diptera; family Calliphoridae; genus Calliphora; species Calliphora vicina. The sequence goes on from NC_088780.1 coordinate 162,990,503, forward strand.
AAGTAAATTCGTGTACATTATAAATTGTGTCTGTATTTCTGCGAATTTACAAACGCGTAAAAAAAACATTGAGTGACTATTTAATTCTGTTGTTGTTGTACATTTCAATAAATAAAGAGTTGTTACCATTTTCAAACTACTAAACGGCTTTTATTTGCAATCAAAAGTATCCGGTTTATTTAAAGGAAATAAACCAGCGTTTTGAAAATTGTTAAAACGTAACAATATATTGAACGTGTAGCAGTGCCCTTATAGTTTTTCTCAGTCCCTTCGTTGTAAACGAAAAGCATTATTACGTGATATTTTTATTGGGTGCTTTGAAAAATGTGTCAAATTTGTAATGGCATGCAGCAGTGTCGTATTCGAGTTCAAGTTTTTACGCGTTTGGAATAGGGCATCTGAAGTGCCATTTTTGGGACCCTAGAGCGCCACTATTCAGGGGTGAGTTTGGTCCTTCGTCAAAACTTAAACTCTTATATTTATCTGCGAATACGTCAATCGGAACTAGTTTTAAATGGCCAAATTACACTGGTTTTAAACTTGATTTCCCGAAAATAGGCTTTTTATGAAATCTAAAGCAAAAATCTAAAAATTGCTAGAAATATTGTGTGAAAAAATAAAACCACTTTTTCTATGTGTTGACAAGTGCAAGCTGCAATGATTGAGTTTTTTTTTAACTTGTTTTCTCATAATTCATTTTATTTTCATTTCTTTTATTAATTTATTTGTTTATTACTTGTTGTTGTATTATTGTTATTACATATTTGTTTTATTATTGTTGTCATTATTAATAATAATAATAATAAATTATCATATCATGTGTGTATGGATTTTGTATATAGTGTTATTTATTATTTGTTTTATGGTTTTATTAATAAACTAACATAACATCAACAGTAAACATGATACAGTATTATTTGTTATAGTTTTATTTTATTTATTTATTAATTCTGGTTTAGCATTGTTTTAATAATTTGTCTTTCATCTTTATTTTTATATGTATTATTTATTTATTTGGTTGCTGTTTCTGTTTATATTTTTTTAAGATTGAGTATAATTTTATTTATTTTATTCTTATTACTTACATACATTTTGTTTTCAATTTGTTTATAGTTTTTTCATTATTGTGGTTTAATAAATATGTATGTACTTATGTTGTTTATGTAAATACATTTATTTAGTATATAATGTTCAATTTGTTGTATCTGTTGTATATAGTGTAGTTTTTAAACTAAAACAAAATTCATTTAAATCTTAAATAGTTTTTTTTCTTTCTTTTGGTTTTATTTTAAGTTCAGGATTAATTATCAGGTAAAAGTAACAATTATTTAATTTCTTAGTTTTAATAACTATAAAATCATATTTAGTTTTTAGTAAATATTATTTTTATTTCAATTATAAATACATATGTATGTACTTAAGGGAATTGATGAATATGTAGGTATGTATGTACGTATTATGTATTATTTAATGTAAATTTAATGTATCAGGCAGAAAGTGGGGCGGGGGTAGTTTATTTTTTTAATTATTAGTATTATTTATTTACTTTTTTTATATAAATAAAACTCAGAGCATGGTTATGTTTATGTTTTCTTTATGCATTTATTTAGCCAAGATAAGAATCGTTGGGAGAGGTATTAATTTAGCCTAGACAATAACCTATAATTTTTTGTATAACAAATTTCCCAATTTGTAGCACAGTTTTTGTTGTTGTTAATTTATCATCAGTATGGAGCGAATTTTCATGCACCTAAAAATATGCAAGAGATTTGTTATTATAAAAACAATAACCAAACACATCATTACTGTTTCTGTTTGGTGGTTTTCATCATTTAATAATTTTTTATAAACCATTTTTAGGCGCATATTTTTTTTTTATAAATGCATAAAAATCCGCTCCCTAAACATCAGTAACAGTTTTATTTATTCTACTCACCACCTAACATACAGTATTGTAAGTTCTTTAATTTTGTCATTACCTTTATAACACAAATCGAAAATTAATATTCAATTATTTTGTAGAACTTTATGATTATAAATTAAATGAAAATGCTTTCCATTATGCCAGTAGTGTTTCTAATAAAATAAGTTTTTCTGTATTCTTTGAAATTATTAAATTAAATATAAATTTTCATTTTTAATAAATTATATGAACTCGAACCTAAATAATTTATTCATATAAAAATCGAAGATTTTGCACGTAATACAGAAATAAACCAAGGTATTTTTTAGTTTTGAAAATCAATGTATTCATTGATATTAAAAGAATATACCAAAGGCAATATCCGTTGTTTTTTGCATTAACAAATGTTATTGATTTTGTCATTCCGTTTTTAACACATCGAAATATTCATCGCAGACCCACAACAGTATATACTGTCCTTCAGGGTCCTCATGAAATTCTAAGGCGATCTAACTATGTCCTTCCGTCTGTCTGTTGAAAACACGATACAAATACAACATTAATCCATGATTTCACCTAGCCTCCAATACAAAATGTCTCCCTGGAATACTGAGCAGTCATAAATATGTTGATTATGCGGAAATCCTGATAAAATTTGGCACAAATTAGTTCTAAGTACTCAGAAATTATACTGTAAAGAACGATGAAAAGCGGGTAAAATTTTTAACTAGTCCCCATAAAAGTTCCCATTCAGAAAATTACTTGAACATTCATCGGATGAAATTAGACATAAACTAGTTTTATATTAACCTAAATCTTTCTATTATACAAGATTCCGCACAGCCAAATAGAACTTGTTATTTTTCGTGAATTTTAAAATACAAAACTGTAGATTGGAATTCATGTAAACATTTTAGGAATTGTGTTTCAAAAATTAAAAAAAAATCACGAAAATAGCCGGATATAGTCATTAGGAGAAGACCGATAGCAATCTTATTACTCTGTTTAAATATTTAATTTTGCATTAAAACCGTTCCGGTTTGAAGCAATAACCCAAAAAAAAATCAATTAAAGTATGTTACGAGATTGGATCAATAAATCCGTGACTTTTTAATTGCCCGTCTCTTAACTGCAAGGGCCTGCTCCTATCAAAATGGCTTCTGTCAATTGACTCCTATCAAAATTTTAATAGGCTACGTATTTGAGTTTGTGCAATTGATAGCACACTACAGCGGATGACTTAAAGAACAAATGGAAAAAAGTAAATTTTGTTTGTTCATTAAAAAATCCGGAAAAAACATTACTCAAACCAAGTCTAAGCTTGATATGGGAATAACTCGAATCATCAGAGCTATGTACGAAGATGCCGTGCTTGACAACGGGAATATAAGTCAACCATTTCACACAAACGCTGACGTAAAACAAGTAAGCTCCCTATCATCCCTGCTATTCACTATAGTGCTGGACGACATCATGAGGGAAGTCCGTTCAGAGAGAAGATGAATCACATGGAGTCTCTCATGCCAACTCGAGGATTTGGACTATGCGCATGATATTTGTCTACTCTCGCACAAGATCTCCAACATTCAAATAAAAGTAGAAGATTAGCACGCAATGTTGGACACGAGATAAATATCAAGAAAACCAAAGCTATGAGAACGAACAACGTTAGCACCGATAACATCATGTTACAACGCTAACCTGTTAAATACGTAGAAAGCTTCCGTCAACGAATGGCGACACTGAAACAGAAGAAATTAACAGGCTCAATAAAGCGAGAACGGCATTCGGAAGAGCTCACAAATATTCACACGAACCAACCCAGTTGGGTACGTCTTCAAGACATTCTCAATGATAGGTGCACGACAAATCAAGGACAGTCAGAACAAATCGTCAAAAAATTTTTCGAAAAAATGTCGCGAAAATCGTGGACTACTAAAAGAGAAACAATGTCTCTCAGTTTGTCGTTTACACAATAACAATGAAAAGTTCGGCTATAAGTTAACAGAAGACCACTTTTATGACAATGTCGATTAACTTTTCGTCAACATTTAAGATATTGTCGCTCATCTTGTCATCAATTGTCTTTGATATAAAATATGTCTTACATGAATCGTCAAAGACAATGTTGTCTGCGACGATTTTTCCAACTGGGAAGCTTTGAATATTCAACTTATGTGTAACGTCTACTCTGTTGTATGGAAGTGAAACCTGGTTTGCATCGAACACCATCACCAAGCAACAGGTATTCATCAACAAGTGTCTCAGAACCATATGCAGAATATTATGGGCTGTTAGGCAACTCGGATCTCTGGAACTTTACCAACGAGGAACCCATACTAACACAAATAAAACCTAAGAAATGGAGGTGGATCGGCCATACTATCAGAAAGAATCCGGACAATTTAACAAGGATGGCGCTAGTGTTGAATCCTCAAGGCTCAAGAAGCCGTGGTCGACCAAAGAATACATGGAACCTCATGATGCACCAAGAACTAGTACAGTGCAATCTAACATGGAGAAGGATATGCTTTGTGGAAACCATATGCTCCCAAGAGGGGTAATAAGAAAAAAACAATGTACTAAAATTTAAAAAAAAACCCCAGCATGTTTTACTGGCGCTTCATGACGCCATAATATTATTGTACATCTACAATAAATTGGATTATATTGAAAAGAAAATAGAAAAATAGTTGCTTAACCCTAAAATTGAGATAAAGATCACAAATTAATTGCAACTACCTTTGGGGTCATTATTTCAACTTGCAAGTTGTAATAATGTCCCTTAAACTGTTACTGACTACGACTAAAATGTTGCTTTACTGCTCCGTTTCAACTGTTAACAATTTAAACGGCGAAATACTAATAGAAAGAGTAGAGTTATTTGAATCTTCAATATTTTTCAAAACCGTTGTTATTTAAAATTAACCCCTTAATTCATTAGAGAAGGTTTAAATGCTCTTGCCTTTAAACTAATTTGCAATTTAATATCAGTTTAAACTAAGCATTCGGAAATCTCTAAATACAATTTACTAGAATTTTTCAGAATGATTTACGAAAACTGACGTAGTACATGTGATCTACAACGAATTTTATTATGTAGAGACTTGTAAGAAAACCATCAGTTTATAACACTGTTTAATTTTTTAAGTACGGACACCAGTATCTCCCAGTTTTGCCCCAAGGTCATGCACTTTTTTATGGGCCAACAAAAATTTTGGCCTCGGTGTAATTTTTGCAAAAAAGTGATAATTTTCTCAGGCTCACATCTTGCAAAAAGTTCGGAATTTTGATTTACTCTCTGAGGTAAAATTGTAGCCCTTGTCATAAAGAACAAAAATTGTGAACATATAAAATCAAAAAACTTCATCTTCAAGTTCAAAATCGCAAAAAACTTTAACCTTCGCTTTACCAAAGGTTTTTTATGTACATGGTTTACCAATACCCACCCGGGTGACACTACACTTCTATAAATATATGCGATGAACGAAATTTTAAAAAATTGAAAAAACCTTATAAAAAGTTTCAAATGGTTCTATTAAATTCTATAGAACTCTAGAATTTGTTGAGTGAGTACAAATTTCATTTAAATCGAATCAAAATTAAAAAAAATATTAAACCAATAAAATCGATGTGGTCACCCGGGTGGGTATTGGTAAAGCGAAGGTTAAAAAAATCTAAATAATTTTTTTTTAGCTGCCTAAAAGTATGCTTTAGTTTATAATAATTTAATAGTTTATGGCCCAAAACACTTAATTTCTTTTCTGGCACAAAACGTTGCCAACATATTTTGTACCATTTATTAAAAGTTACCCATACCCTCATAATGTTTTACATTTTTAAAGATCACAATAGAACAAAAACCATTACCATTTATGCAATTTTCTTTTATGTACCTCCTAAATATTGTAAAAGTTTTAACACTTCCCACCCTTTGATATAATTGAGGGTGAAACGTGTAGCATATCTTCGGGGTTTTAGGGCAACATTATTTTAGAAAAGAACACAGAAAAGTGTAAAAGGCAGAATAAAGGCATCATTTATGCCAGAAAAGAAAACTCCATTATATTGACCTACCAAAACGGTGTTAACCCTCCGTTACTCGCAACTGATCTGGTTGATACAGGATACCTTCATGAGAAGGGTATATATAAGTTTGTCATTCCGTTTGTAATTTCCACAATATAATTTTCCGACCCTATAAAGTATATATATTCTGGATCCTTATAGATAGCGGAGTTGATTAAGCCATGTCCGTCTGTCTGTCTGTCTGTCAATTTTCTGAAGACCCCAGATATCTTCGGAATCCAAATTTTCAATAATTCTGTCAGACATGCTTTCGAGAAGTTTCCTATTTAAAAAATCGGTCCACAAATGGCTGAGATATGAGAAAAAAAACAGGACAACCTCGATTTTTGACCTATATCTGGATTACTAAGTCATTAATAAAGACAATATGGATATCCAATGATAGATATTTCAAAGACGTTTGCAACGACGTAATAAGACCATAGTAAGTTGGACCAAAAATGGGTCAAAATCGGAAAAAATATTTTTTAACCCGAATTTTTTTTCAAAAAAAAAAAAAATTTGGAATTAAAAAAAAAAAATTAAAATTTAAAAAATTTTTAACAATTCGAAAACATTATTTTCTAAAAAATTAAAAAAAAACATCTTTGGAAAAAAAAATAATTTTTGTTTACCTAAAAATATTTAAAATTTGTATTTTGAAGTATTATTTGGCACAGCCGAATATAGCTTTATATATAGTTTTATTGTAAATTTTTTTAACCACTCTAAATTTTAAGCTATTTTTTGATAAAATAATATTTTTACTGCAATTTTTTTGTATTACTCTTTCAAATACATTGCATTTAATATTGTTTTTATGTTTTCGAAATAAAAAGTGAAGAGATTATTTTAAAACGCGCCTTTTTTTTATTGATATCAATTTGGTACATTGCGACTAGTCTAGATTGAAAATGATTGCGACTAACGGAGGGTTAAGAATCATACCTAGGAAGTTCATATGTTCTAGAAAATTGTTTATTGAGATCTTAGGTACATTTTTGTAGTTTATTGTTTCCTTGAAATTTGTAAGGTTTGCTACCTATCTATGGACGTGAACAGGGGAAAAAAGTAAAAAAATCGATTTTTTAAAGTTTTTTGCGATTCTGCTCTTGAAGATGAAGTTTTTTTTAATTTTATATGTTCACTATTTTTGTTCTTTATGACAAGGGCTACAACTTTGCCTTAGGGAGTAAATCAAAATTCCTAACTGTTTGCAAGATATGAGCCTGAGAAAATGATCACTTTTTTTGGGAAAATTACACCTAAGCCCAAATATTTGAGGGTCCATAAAAAAAGTGTTTGATTTTGGGCAAAACTGGGGCACACGGGTCTTTTTTTTTGGTACTTTATCACGTAGTGTTGTCCGTATATGGTTATTTTGTTCGTGTTTCACTGTGTAATAGTATAAATGTTTACTGATTAAAATTATGCTTAAACTGTCTTTATATCAAAAATCATGATAAATTATCACAGATTAATTGCAACTACTTTTAAACTGTTACTGACTACTACTGAACTGTTGCTTTATTGCTCAGGTTATTGGTTATTTAAACGCAGTTTAACTTACTAAAAATTTAAACGGCGAAAAACTCATAGAAAGTGTTAGAAAGTAAATAAATAAATAAATTTAAAACATTTTGTTTAACATGTAACTGGTATATTTGTTTATTTTTTTTTTAATTTTTTTGTTTGATTATTTGTAGGTTAAATTAAATAATTTTATAGTTATGCATTTGTATAGTATGTATGAATTATTTTGTTATTGCTGGTTGCTCTCTATTTTTTTTTTTGTATAAATGTTTACTATGAAGTGCAAGTTCTGTTTAATTTATATTACTGTTAAATATTTATTTCTATAATTGTATAATTAATATATGGTACATTTTCATTATTTTCATTTTGCAATTTTAAATATTAATTTTTATTGCTAAATTATTAATTGAAACTATAAATTGACCGATGGAATTGTATTTTGTAAGTTTTTTTTTTTTCATTTTCAAAACTATGTATTTGTTTATTTGTTTGTTTTTGTATAAGATTTGTTTTGTTTTTCAGTTTAGATTTGTTTATACGAGTAGAAGTTTAAAGTTATTGTAACAGAGGGAAGTTTAAATTCAATAAACTGGAATGAATTACTCAGTTATTTATGTTATGTTATGTTATTGGTAGGTAGTTTCAAAAGTTTCTATAACTTTAAAGATTGTTTTTGGTTTTTAAGTTTCATTTAATTTGTATGAGAAAGACTTCGTTAGTGGAGAATTTTAAGTTAAACAGAAATGCATTTGTTTAATTAAATACTAAAATAAAATAAATAAATACATATGTATGTTATGTTATGTTTAGTATTATTTTTAATAATATTAATGAGCAAATTAAATAACTTAATAGCTATATTGTTTGGTTTTGAAATTTAAAAATAAACAAATTTTAAAAAATATTATTGTTTTTCTTAATTTTTCTTTAATTTAATTTTTTAATATAGACAAAAAACCACATTGAATATTTGTTTGTTATGTCAATTAGAGTATTAATTAATTAATTGTTCAACACATTAAATAAAATCTTTAATTAAATATAGTTTTTAAATATAGATTTTTGTTTTTAATAGTAATTATTGTTGCCAGTTTAGTTTATAATAATTCATTATTTTTTTTTTAATTTTTTCTTTGTTGCTTATTTTCAAAAATATTTATAGACATAGAGAGTTTTTGTTTTTTTTTTTTCTTGTTTTTATTATTAAATAGAAATAATAACAATTTAACATTTAATTTTAAGGTTCTTTAACATACACAATTTATATATTTACTACTTAATTATCCGAAAAATATTTATAAATGATTTTTATTTGAATTTGAATTTATTACAAAAAAACAAACAAACAAGAAATTGACTCTTTTTTGACTTTTATTAATTTTGAGAAAAAAATTGAACTTGTATTTTTTTTTAAGAAAAATTGACTTGAAATTTTTATATATAATTTTTTTTAATTAAGTTATTATTAAAAGTAAATAATTATGTTATAAAAAAGAATAAAAAAAATTAAACAATATTTTATACTCTTTAGTTATTAAAAATTATTATTTTTGTTAAAAAAAAAACTGGTAAAAAATAGTTATTTCTTTTTTTTTCGAAATGGTTTTATAATTTTTTTTAAAAAAAATTTTTTAAATTTTTTTTTTTTAAATTTTTAAATTTTTTTTGGAAACAAAATTTTTGACAAAAAAAAAATTTTTGATGAAAAAAATTGGGGTTAAAAAATATTTTTCCCGATTTTGGCCCATTTTAGGTCCAACTTACTATATATAATTATAGTAGGTCCACTGGACTTTGAAATATCTATCATTAGATATCCGTACTGTCTGTATTAATGACTTAGTAATCCAGATATAGATCAAAAATAGCCCAAAAATCAAGTTTGTCCCGGTCGATTTTAAATAGCAACCGATCCGGAAGAATTCTCGATATTATTGATGTATCAATCATGTATATAAGTTAGTTTGGGGCTACGGAAAGTTGATTTTAATATACAGACGGACAGACGGACATGGCTATATCGACTTCGCTATCTATAACGATCCAGAGTATATATAATTTGTGGAGTCACAAATGAAAAATATAGAAATTACAAACTGAATGACAAACTTATTGCCACTCATGGTGAAGGGTATAAATTTATGAGAATTTAGTGGAAAAAAATCTCGGTTTTTCATACAACTTCTAACGTTGAAATAATGTATTTGAGGCGAATGTTTTCTCCACCTAAAGCAATCAGAAAGAGCTGTGCAGTTGTTCTGCCGACATTTTTGCTTATGCTTAGCAATAAAAATGTCTACGTGGAGACCTAGATCCAAGATGATTACATGGGCCTCAAAGCTTTACGAATCCTTGTTACAGCTTAATATCTACTATTGCAATTTCTAGATGTATCTCTCACGAATATTTCAAAACACGTCTTTTACCACTGGCACTTTTAAATTTCTAATTTCTTATATAGGTTCAGATATCATGCATCGCCCATCATGATACTTAGAGTTTTAAATAGGGCCTTCTATATAAGATCAATGCTGTTATTACTTGTCGTTCCATATACATGAATTCCGTATATTCAAAATGGTTTTATACAGGATGACTTTACATTACTGCCAGTGCAAATTATAAACTTCTAGTCTCATATGTGGCGAAGCCAAGTAAGACGTCTATCCAATTGACATGATCAGAGAGTGAGGGTTTTTAAACCACATCTGAGATAATTGCTTCTAGACCCTGATCCTGAATCCAAGTGTGTACTATGAATGACGTTATCATCTAGGGACCCCAGCTCTTGAAAACTCCTTTACAACATGATAAGAAGAGAGTGCCTTATGGAGTTTCTATGTAATGAAATGAAGAAAGTACACTTTACAATTAAAATACAGTATTTCGAAAGGTCTTTACAATTATCTTGTAGGGGAATACCAAATAATTATAACACATAATTCCTAAATTGTCTAGATGACCTGGACCTGGATTGGTTTGCTGACATTACTGCCAGACAATATCAACACAGTACAGTTTCATATCGATTCGAACAAGACGTAATTTGATCAACAGTTTATAAGATATTAATGCCCTTCAAGTTTAGTTTAAGTTATAGAATAATGCACAGTTTCTGTCTTAACACCATCTCTTATCACTGTTGAAATAGATAATACTGGAATTTGCTAGAAGATGGCGCTGTGTATACAAATAGTAACATCGAGTTGCTAAGGAGCTTGTGTTAACCTCAACCATATTACCAGCCATTAATTTTATTTGTATATTGTTACGTGTTTAGCTTTTAAAAATGTTTATTCATTAACATTAAATAAACTGTATTATTTTAATTACAAACAAATGCCATCAGAAGTTTAAAATTTGTAATAACTCTTTATTTAAATTTACACAACAATTTAAATAGTCACTCTCTTCTAATACCTACATTTTAAAACACACACTTTATAATTTCCAAGAATAAACTGGCAATAAAGTTGATGTTAATTCTAACTAATTATTTTCTGTTACTAATGATATACACAGTGTCAACTTCTAGAAGTTTCATGAATTATCTATCTAACGGACAAAACTAGAATGTTCCATTTCTAGAGCTTTTAGCAGCTATGTTAATGTTTAGCAGCTTTAACAGTTTAATTCTGTTATACTTACAAACAATGTTAATAACAGAGTGTTATTAATATTGTTGATAAGTTGAAGTTACGAGCAATGGAAATGCTGAATGTTTCAAGCAGCCGTTACCATTACAATCAGGCATGTCACACATTTTGTTGGGGATGGTTTCAATTTCGTAGTTTTTATTCCGTTTGATTTCGTTTTAGGTTCTTCAGACGGCGTGTAATTTATTAATTCCAAAAATAAAAAATAATTCTGTATTTCTGATATTAATTTGACAGCGTCTTTTATATCAAAACAAAAGTGAAGTTTTTGGTACAGAAATTGATTAAAAATTTTTAGAAAAACAAATAGTTACAATGAAATATCAATTCCACTTTGAAAACTGAAGGTGGTTTCATTACGAAAGAAAATTTCGTTTTATTTTTCTGAAGAAGCTAAATACGGAATTAATTTCACTTTCGATCGGAATGGAATTATGTGACAGGCCTAAATATATAGAATTTTATTTCAAATGTTTTTTTCGTTTCAGGGTGAGTAATATTATTTCTTTCTTTCTTTTTGAAACAAAATTAGATATTGTAGTAACTACTTTTCTGTAAATTACAAGTTAAAAATTTTAAAATGATAAAAAAGAGTATAAAATATTGTTTTAATTATAATTGAAATAATTTTATTTAAACGATTATTTATAATAGCTTTAGGGCATGAGTTTTTATTTTTTATTTTCTTTTAGAATTATTTTTTTCTTTTAATATAATTTTCTTCTTATATTGTTAACAAAAAAAATTCGTTGCATTTTGTTTTACTTTTTTTTGGTTGTTAATTAATTGTTCTCTGGGTTTTAAATTGTGTTGTTGTTTGTGGGTTTATTTGTTGTTTGTTTTTGCTCTTAAAACGAAACCATTTTGCAGTTTTAAAACAGTTATCAAATTAAGTAAAATATAAATAAAAGAGATTTATTAATTTCGAATGCGAACTTATACAAAATTTTTGCATATTTGATTTAGAGTCTTAACAGTGCTTAGCAACATGTTGCTAGCAGCATTGTTGCTGAATAAAGGTTATGCAAACATTTTACATGCTTTTTAAACAAATATTTTTAAATAAAATCAAAATTTTTGATGATTGCAATCCAAAGAGAACATTTTAAGCTTTCAAATGATGTTTTTAATTAATAAAATTTATTAAATATTAAAAGAGTTATAAATGTTAAAAGTTAAATAACTTTAAATTGTTTGCTTAATTTTAAATATTAATAAAATTGGAAGACTCGAAATCAAATTGATGGCAAAAATAACATAAATTTATTAAGCCTTTTTAATTTTCACGATTAAAAAAATAAATAATTTTTTCAAAATTTTTTGAAATTATTTTTTATTTGAAATGATTTATGTTGTTTTTAAAAGAAAATTATTATAAATTTTTTTATTATAGTTAGTTGTTTATAATATTTTTTTTTTGAGGGGGCGGGGGGGGTTGTTTGTTTTGTAATATAAATATTAAAGCTTATAATTTGTTGCTAATATTAATTAACTATTAATTTTTCTTTTGTTTTTATAAATATTTTAATTACAAAACTTTTATTATATATAATATGAATAATCATAATAATAAAATTAATTTAAAATAAATTTATTTGATTTTAAAGCATAATTTCAATAATATTTTAGTTTCTTTTGTAGGGGGGAACAGGGGGGTTTCTTTTTTTATTATAAATAATTTACCTAACTACCACATTATTTAGTAAATTTTTGTTTTTATTTAGATTTTATTATATTATTTTTAACATTATTTTGTTATTGTTGTACGGTGCGTTGTAAAAATGTAAAATATGCTACGATTTTTATTATTTCTTTTTTTTTGTAAATACTCTGCTAAAAAGTATTTTAAAATGAATTTCTAATAATGATGTGGTTTGTTGGTTTCTTTCTTTCAATTATTTTTAAATGCAGGGCCATGTGTGTTAAAATGTGTTTGGTTGCTGGTGACTCTATATTTTATTGAACATTTAACTTTGTTTTTAAACTTTTTTCCTTTAAATATGTTAATATTTGTTATATGCCTTTTGATTTGTATGATTGATTTAAACAAAAATGTCTCTATGTGCTTGTATTTTTTTTTTTAAAAATATTTAAAAACTTATTTGTTAATTGAATCATAAATTATATTTTATAATTTTCAATTATTCAAAATAAAATCTAATGTTTCCTTAAGCAATTTTAAACACAGCTTCCAAATTGTTCCTACTTATTTCTGTTTCATTTCGTGTTAATTTTTTTTAAATAAATATTTTTTTTTATAATTGAAATACTTGTGGGATGCTCTGGTATACATTTTGTTATTGCTGTTGCAATAATTTCCAATTTAATATTCACCTGAAAGTAATTAAAAAAAAACAGACAAATAATTAAGTATGTTTTTTAAATATTTTGAAATAAAGAAAAATAAATTAATAAACAGTATTTTCAAAAATGAGGATCATTAGATATCCGTACTGTCTATATTAATGACTTAGTAATCCAGATATAGATCAAAAATAGCCCAAAAATCAAGTTTGTCCCGGTCGATTTTAAATAGCAACCGATCCGGAAGAATTCTCGATATATTGATGTATCAATCATGTATATAATTTAGTTGGGGGCTACGGAAAGTTGATTTTAATATACAGACGGACAGGCGGACATGGCTATATAGACTTCGTTATCTATAACGATCCAGAATATATATAATTTGTGGGGTCACAAATGAAAAATATAGAAATTACAGACGGAATGACAAACTTATTGCCACTCATGGTGAAGGGTATAAAAACAGTGAAATTAGTGGAAAAAATCTCGGTTTTTTATACAACTTCTAACGTTGAAAATAATGTATTTCAGGCGATTGTTTTCTCAACCTAGAGCAATCTGCAAGAGCTGTGCAGTTGTTCTGCCGACATTTTTACTTATGCTTAGCAATAAAAATGTCTACGTGGAGACCTAGATCCAAGATGATTACATGGGCCTCCAATCAACAGTTCTACGAATCCTTGTTACAGCTTGATATCAACTATTGCAATTTCTAGATTATCTCTCACGAATATTTCAAAACACATCTTTTACCACTGGCACTTTTAATTTCTTATAGGTTCAGATATCATGGATCGCCCATCATGATGCTTTTAAATAGGGCCGATAAGGAGTACCTTTTGTTCTGCGGTTCCTCACTTTTGAAAATACTGTTTATTAATTTTAATATTATTAAAACAAACTTTTATGAAAAAAATTTGGATTAAAATATATATAACCTGATTTTTCCTTTAATTTGATATCCTTATTGTCATATACACGACTTAGTAATAGCGATATTGGTGAAAACTTGAGGTAGTCATGTGTTTTTGCTTATATCTCAGCCATTTATGGGCCGAATTTCTCAATTTTAAATAAAAGGTCTTTCAAGAGGGACTTTCAAACATTGACAGTTGACAGCGGCCATATAGCTGAAGGATGTCATTTATTCAGTTTGTTTTGCCAAATTAACATGGATCGATATAGCGTTCAAAAACAAGTTCAAATGATAAAATGGTTTTATTCTGACGCTAATTTTCATCAAAACATCATCTTCATTGTGGATGGATATGGATGGATGGATTCGTCATCTAATAAAATTATCGAATTTGAGACGATATCAATCCACATGAAATCCAAGAAAGTCCAATGAATTTTGGATCACCGTTAATGGCGAGCGCTGCAGGTCGGTGATTGCCAACTTATTTTAGCCTGATTTGGATGATATCCATGATATGACCATTGACATGTGGTTTCAACAAGATGATACTACACGGCTGACGCCACATTGGACATTCTGCACGATTGCTTTGAGGGCATGGTCATCTCAGGTGGATGTCATGTGAACTGGCTATCAAGATCGTGCTTTTCGAAACCGTTAGACTTTTTCTTGAGGGGTTTTCTTAAGCCGCAGGTCACAAATAATTCAGAAAACCAGGTTTCGGTACAACAAAACCGGTCATTCTGATTAAAACGAAGGGATTATATTCCTGGTCCCCGAACGAAATTAAAAATCTAGGTTAGGTTCCGTGGGCAGCCAATCTTCAAGCAGCCCACTTGGGTTCAGTCAAAAAGCTGATCCCGTTGTGTTATCCAGGAAGTAATCAGCAGGTCTGATTACTTCCTGGTTTCAAAGTTTTTCATAAATATGTTTGATTGAGCTTCATTAAAACCGGTTAACCGTCTTACAAACACTGGTTTCTCAAAAAACCGAAAAGTTAAAAAACCGAAACCGGTGGAGTTTACAAAGATGAAAAAACCGGTTGACCTATTTTCGGTTTTGGATATATCTGTCAACCAGTTTCTCAGCTGAAGGATGTGGATGTGCGGGAATGGATGTGTTACGCTACCTCATGTTGGCCTGAGCCGGACAATGATAAATAGGTAGTTGAAACAGAGGAATCCTATAAGTAGATTCGCCCCGCTGGCAAGCCAGTTCGTCCTCGCAATAACACAAGTGGTTTCATTGGTACATCTGTTTTGTCTCATACAATTTCTGCTGGACAATCGTCTTTCAATTTGCAAGGGAAATAACAGAAAAGGGATCAATCGCCTATTCAAACATCACATAAGGGTTATCCTAGAATGTCTGGCTATCTCAGTTAGATACACTCAGCATTTTACGCTTAATCTAGATAGCTATCTAGCTATCGGTAAATATACAGATATCCCCAGATATTCCTAATACCCTAGACATTTGGATTTACGTTTTATGGCAGTAATTTCCTCATGATGAGGAGTGCAAAAGTTAGGTAGCTTCAAGTAGGAATTTATTCCATAGTCCTCGTTAAAGAATTCACCATTTAAAATTATTATGTGAAATTGCATATCAAAGAATAGTTTTGCGATGTAGCAATCGACATTGCAATGAATGTTGCCATAGTAGTCTAATATTTTAGAGTCTCCTAGGTCATTACCACACCACGAGCCTCGAGCATTCAGCCTCACAGCAGAGCTGAGAGCCATTTATATCACCATCAAGTCAATCTGTTTTATATAGTGAATATCAGAAAATTAATCGAGAAGAATTATCCATGACATGCCACCAAACCATTACTTCTTAAAACTCAATAAGCTTTAAAGATCCAATAGATACTCTTCTATCCAATACCCCATTTTCGTACTAATTACCCTCTTGCTAGAGTAAAACATAAGAATAAATCGATTTTGGACTTCCTAGATCTTGGGGGAGCTTCAGAAAGTTCTGTTCAGTTAAAGAACGAATTTTCTCTGTAATATGGTGTGCGACGCACTGGCCAAACGGGTTGGGTTCTTGTGGATGAACTTAGAAGTATGCGGCTAATGGTGAACAAATTGTCTAATACCATTAAAATAGGGGTCGGCATAAATAGAACTTGGAATATGAGTTATAATAACATGTTAGACGGTCGTGTTGATAACTAATAAATAACAGATGGCATATTCCACTTCAGTAATGGTAGGCTGCTCTAGCGAATCAATAGATTTGAATACTCTTCTCCGATAGTAACTTCTTACATCTCCTGCTGTCGAGAAGCTGGAAAATAAACTTTGATGCATTGGTCTATACATGATAATTTTATACCATTATCTGTCGGATATAGGTCTAAATAGTAAGGAGATCAATTGGGATGAGGTATAACTTGCACTGTTTCAAAAAGTGTTAAATTAAGTAAGCATGATACTGAATTATCAGACCTGGAACTGATGCAACTATATGATCAATGCTCATGCGAGCATTTAAATCTACTCTATTCTCGCGACTACCCTCTGAGACCATTTAAGTTTTGCTTATTGAGTCATTATCCTAATTGGATGAGTACGAATGGCAAATGTTGTCATTATAATCGGCAAATGAATAGAAAAATTCGGAAATTCGACATTGAAGGTCATTTACATATATTCCATATAAATTGAGAGAAGTCACAATAGCACCATCTATCCGATAGAAAGGGGCAGTTCTCCCGTATAACATTACGAACTCCAACTATTTAACAAGATGATATTTTACCATAATCTCAAAGTTATTTTCCTTTTAAGGAAACATCGAAGAACTTCAGGAACTTTGACCATAAGGTTGATATTTTGATATACTCTTTGTCCTAGCTGCTAAATAAGTTTAAAAATATTCTAATATTTTATTAAAATTGTTCTACTTACTTGGACATTCTGGTGGATTCATGTAACCAAATACATTAAGCTCATACAGAGAGGCTAAAGTTATAAATAATAAATACCACACCATCAGTATGATGCCTAGGCGTTTATCCAATTTCCAACCATTTAAATGGGTTGACAGTAATAAAAATATAACCGTTGAGAATAGTGACAGTGTTGAGTAAGCCAAACCTTTAAAAGATAAAAAAAAACATTTCAATAAGTATGTTGAATGAATTTATCAATATTAATTTTATTATAATATGTATAAAAATAAATCAAAAAATAATAATAATTTAATTAATGTTGTAACAACTACATTAAAGAAAAACTAATACTACATAACTTCTAACTACAAAATGTTGAAGAAGTGTTGATCAGTTGTAATCATGGTTCCGATTCTCATAAGATTCCATTTCAGTGTTTACCCATATAATCAGGGTTCCATTTGCCTTGATACGAATAAGTTTAAGAGATTTAATAGTGTTTAAATTGAACATTATCGGGCATTATATTAAGTTATTGACCGATCTGTACAAAACATTGAAGTTTGATTTCTTCTTATATAGATTTTTTATAGAGGGTATTCAGACACTTATGACCGAAATATAACTGTTTCCGAATGATATTTGTATGCGGACTAGATGTACTAGGGGACCGATATCAATCAGTTTTTAATAGGATTCGTTCTTTGTCCAATAAAGATCACTTGGTAAATTTCGTTGTAATACGATCAGTAGTTTGTTTAGAAGCTTTTTATTTTGGAAATAATTCGGTAGCTCTTGAACGTTTGGAGTTTCGGGTATATTAATGAAATTTCATATAGTCACTGTTAAGGAGTTTTTGAGATAATTTGTTTTTACATGGGTTCGTAGTTGTAATGGGGGCTAGTGGGTGGCTTCCCAAAATTAACTGAGTTTCGGGTGTAGGCCTTATATGATTGATTTATCCAGTTCTAGACCGATCCGTACAAAATTTTGAAGTTTGATTTCTTACTATAAAATAATGTATTTGTGCATAAATTTGTGAGGATAAACCGGCTGATAAAATTTAGTTTCGTCATCTATGATGTCCAAATGAAATAATGAACTGATTTCAACCAGTTTCATGACGGACATGAATAGTTCACTCAGAAAGTGATTCAGAGTTGATTGGTATAAGGTGGTGAAGATGGTAACTATGTCTATATTTAATAATATTTCGATTGCTTAGTTTACAAACGTGCGAAGTACACTTTTAATACGAAACGTAAAAATACGCAAATTGCATAAACAAAGTTTACAATTATTACAATTAAAAGTGCTAAGTCCATTTAGTAGTGTACAAACCACAAAGTATACAGAGGCGTCACGAGACAGAAAATAATATAGTTCTATATTTGTTTCATTTTTAGTAACTGCCCTTTTCATTTTGTTTTAGTCTTAATTTTCTGCCGCAATAATTCAATTTCTTTCCGATTTAGTTTGATGCAATTATTTATTTTTGTAATATTTCACTTTTAATTGCCATTGTACATGTGGAGTTTAATTTTGTAAACGTAAAAAACAACCAAGAATTTTGTTTCATTTAAATTTACACGTAAACAATACACACATTTTTATAATTTTCCATTTTAAAAAATTTTGTGCCACAGACTACGAAAAAATTGTCTTACTAATTTATTTGTTTGTTTTGTTCACATTTCTTTGTCTACCAAATTCGTGTTGTATATAGCGTTTTGCTTTAACACATCACTGATATTGTAGTACAAAATATATTGCTATCTCTTTTTATGAGAACTGCCCTAACATCTGATTTGGCTGCATATATTCGACTGTGCCAAACTATACTTTAAAAAATTAAAATTTTATTTTTTAGTGGAAAAATAAAAAAAAAAATTAAAAATTTAGTTTTCAATTTTTTTTCTTTTTTTAAAAAATTTTTTATTTATTAGTGAAAAAAAATTTGATGACAAAACAAAATTTTAAAAATTTTTTTCCAACATTTTGTTTTTAATTTTTTTATATAAAATAAATCGATTTTGAGCCATTGTAGGTATTTGAAATATGTATCAATAGATGTCCACATTGTCTATATTAATGACTTAGTAATCCATATATCTCAGCCATTTGTTGGCCGATTTTCTCGATTTTTAACAGTAACTGAACCAGAACTGTAGCGGATATATATATGGGGGATTTCATTTCAAGTGAACCAACTTTTCAAATCGATGTCTTCCAATCGGGGTGAAATTTGCACCAAGGTTAGTTCTATCAACAAGATCGGTCAAGAAGTCTCTGAGTTAAAATTTAACATTTTGGCCAAGCAGGTTTTTTGTGTGTCAAAATGTGTCCCAAATAGTTTAGATAGCTATTTCTTCAATCTTTTTTGACTTTTTTTTCCAAATGGGCCCTTTTTTTCTCAAAAGAAAGCTTCCTTGAAGACCTATTTAGTCGCTTAGTGGAATGCTAATTCAGAGAGTTCTCGATCGATATTGTTGAAAAATTGAATTACTATGAAGCTTGGTGCAAATTTCATCCCGAACGGAAGACCTTGATTTCAAAAGTTGGTTGACTTGACATGAAATCACCTATATGTATGAATGTATGTAAGCTATTTGAGGGCTACGAAAAGTTAATTTCAACATACAGACACGGACATGGCTATATCGACTTCGCTATAGATCCAGAATAAGTATATACATTAGGCCGGTTCGATTTGTATGAACGATCAAAAAGTAAAAAATCGTATAACAGAAACCTAGGTCTAAAATCAAATCCTATCTTGCGCATTTTGTCTTGTATCCATTAAAAAATTTATTAAATAAAATATATATACTGAAATGTCATTGGATAAAAGACGAAATCCGAAAGGTAGGATTTGATTTTAGATCTATGGTTTCTTGGGAAAAATTTCTTATAATTTTCCTTAGATTGCGTGAAAAGGAACTTAGAACGTTTGCACACTAAGCTAACGATATATGTATTATGAAATTATCATTATAAAAATACAAAATAATTGTTATATGAGGAGTACATAATTAAATGTTAATAAATATGGATATCTGTTTATATAGTTAATATGTTTATTAATTTTAAATAAAAAACCGTGTATTTATTTAGAAAAGTGTATGTAAAAGACAAATTAGTGTTGTCTGTGACAGGTATTTAAGTGTAAGAATTTTGAATTTGTTTATAAAACAAGATTGAGTAAGCCGAATAACAAATTTATCTCGTGTTTTATTCTAGTAGCAGAAGCTAAACACATGTAAAATTTGCGCTTGTTCTATAAACAGACTGCTGGTTATTCTGATTTAATATTAAAATATTATCTTTTTGTAAAGGAAAACAGTGAAATTCTTTGCCAATTTGATAGTTACATTTTGCTTATTAAAACAACAAAATAATGTCCGGCAAATACATACTGCTGTAATGTGTGTGTGTGTAACAGCTTTTATCAGCTTAACAGAGTGCTTAAAGTGAACGCTTTATGTTAATAACATAAGAGTAGTATGTATATATGTAAGTAGCAGCAGTGCAATACAATGGATATACAATAATAACATTTTAAAATTCGTTTAAAGCTTATGTTACCTCGAACAGACAATTTCTGAATTTACCCTTTCCTTATTTAGTAATAAAATAAATTTATTTATCCTGAGCTGTCCTTAAGTCTTCCATAAGAAACATTCTTTTTGTTGATAGCAGTGGAGGGGGAAGTTCTGGATGTTTAAACTTACCTTTTGAAATGACATTGACATGAGAGCCGGGCTTAATGATAGCTGTTTGTATGAACCACGGAAGACCTAAGCACACTAGGATATCAAAGACATTCGAGCCGATTGCATTTGAAACGGCCATATCGCCATAACCCTCTTTGATAACGGCTATTGAGCTTAGGGCATCGGGAACTGAAACACCAGCAGCAACAAAGGTCAGACCCATTACCGTGTCCGGTATGGATAAGGTCGAGCCAATGACTGTGATCATCCAAACCATAAAGTACGAATAGAATGAGATCCAGATCATGGAGATGAGAAATGTGAAGGGATACCAATTGCGATATTTTTCGGTGCGGCAGTCGGGCATGGTTTTCTGGCAGAGGAAGTGTATGGGATAGACGACGTACCAGGAGATCAGTGTTGGTAAACCTCCCGTTGTCGGACGCTCCAGAGGATTGGGTCTTGACTCCTTCGATTTATCGCTGGACTTGTAGTATTCCACAGCGGCCGGCTGTGGCTTACCCACCACTGGTTTTTGTGCATTATCACCGGTAGGCGATTGTGTGACCACCGATTCGGGTTGATCGGGATTGTAGCCAATGTTCTCTTGTCCTTGGCCAGCATTGTATTGGCTCATGCCCCAATCGTCTACAGCCGCCGGTTGAACGGAGGATCTAGCACTGACGCCCACAGGATCGGAAGTTTCACCCCAAGCTGCATTTGGATCCCAACTGGCGTTTGGATCGGTATAATTTTGATATTCTTGTTGCTGCTGGTTTTCTGACGAGGATGCGGCGTTAGGCTCCTGTGACAAATTAGTCTGCTGTTGAGTGCCTTGCGTGTAGTTATTATCTTGGACATTTTTGTAGGTTACAAGCGATGATTGTTCCTCTTTGGTTGGAAGTTTGAAGGGAAGATTCAAAGACAAGGCCCAGCGTTCCAGTTCAGTGTTGAAGCACAAAGCGACACAGTAAACAACATAAAATAACAGCATTACCACGGATTCAAACTGTAAAGAAGATAACCAAAGAAAGTAATTTAATAATGTTAAGAGCTTCTCTATTCAATGTAAATAAATAAACTTACACAGGATATAACATCATTGAATATGATGATCAACATGACCAATATCGAAATGCAATAAAAGAAACAATCTCGCACCAAAGGCCACCAATTGAGTTGGCAAACGGTGCCGGAACATAAAGCACAAACGGAAATGACAAACATGATATTGAAAACGGCCGAACCAATGACACCACTAATACCAATGTCATCTTTGGCAAAGAACACACCAATAACAACGGTGGCCAATTCAGGGGCCGAACTGCCAGCAGCCATAAACGTAGCACCAGCCACATCAGGAGACAATTTCAGTTCTATATTTACAGACAACAATATTCAATATGAATTCTTAATTAATAACTACAAATTAAATTCAATACTAACCTTCACACAATCTATCCAAACTGGCTACAAAATACTCATCACACACAATGGCCAAACCAAAGAAGGTGAATACGGCCACCAGGACGTGTATGATGAGACCACCATGTGTTCTCAGCCATTTGCTCATTAAGGGCTGAGGAAATTGTTCTATGGCTGGCGGTGTGCAATTATCTCGCTTTGGACGCCAAGTAGGAACTGCTTCTTTGGCCATAGGAATTGTAGCCTGGGTGGTTTCAACATTTAGCTAAATTTCAAGCATACAAATTATTTTTATTTTAGAAATCTACACATTGTAATTCGTTTGTAATTTTATAATTTACCTCTGTTTCTACATTCAGTTCTGTTGAGGTTTCTATTGATCTGTCGTATTCCTCACCATTTTCATTCTCTAAATTACCCGCATCAAATGGTTTCTCTGTGCTCTCACCACTTTTGGCCGAGTAGACTGTAACACAATAGTATATCAGGAATAATATGCCCATATTCCAGAACCGGGATCTTCTTGTTCTTCTGCAGTTAATCTGGAATTATTATAAAGAGATACATATTTAATTTTATTAATTCATTTCGTATAAGTACTACTTGGTATAAAAGTATAAAGTTATAAAAGTATAAACTTATAAAATAATAAAATTATAAATGGATTCAATATTAGGGAATACTCAGACGGTTCTAAGATGAATTGCGGTGAATGTTCTGCTATCTTCTTTGATTAATCTGGATATAATCATCATTCTGTTTCCCATATAAAACTGGCATCTTCGTCGACAGCACTTATGTTACTCAGTGCAACAAAAAGCTGGTTCGTCTAGGACATCTATCTGCCATTACATAAGTTTAGGTCCACAGTTATTGTCAGAAGTGACAATAGATGGCTCAGAATTTAAAGTTTCCGGAAAAAAATTGAATTGGATATAATAAGAAATTCACAATACTACTCTTGAATGGAAACTGAAAGGACTTTTTGAGATTAATGGTAGTGTTAATGGGTCATTAAACAATCGGCAAGGATGTATGCGGAAATAAACTTTCTAGCAACAGTTCACGATCCATAGTGGGGCAGAATCAAATTATTTTGGAATTAAATCTGTCATATCTAACTGGCTGATACGATTGGCATAAATATAGACGTAACAGAACAGTGTTCGAGTTTATTTCTTTAAGACGAATCCAAAGACTTCTCAGGAGTAGCGCTGTGGGGTCTCAAAGTAGGACACCTCAGACATGTTAAATTTTTAAACGCTTGCGAATTTTAATATATTCGTATTTTAAAGCTTTTCATTGATTTTTAAATATTTTTTTTAGAAAGATTGTAAAAATAGCTAACTAAACTATTTGGGACACATTTTATTACAATTGGTAATAAAATACATGGATGAGACAAAACACATGTTTGGCCAAAATGTCAAATTTTGATCCCCTTTAACTCAGAGAGTTCTTGGCCGATCTTGTTGAAAAATTGTGTCTGAATTACTATCCAATAGGTCTAATGTTGGTGCATTTCATCCCGATCGGAAGACATCGATTTTAAAAGTTGGTTCACATGAAATGCCCCATATATATTCTGTGTCGTTATAGATAGCGGAGTCGATATAGACATGTCCGTCTGTATGTTGAAATCAACTTTCCGTAGCCCCCAAATAACTTACATACATGATTCATACATTAATAAATCTGCAATAGACCAGGTTCGGTTGCTATTTAAATATAGATATCTGATATTTCAAAGACCTTTGCAATGGCGTATATAATGCCATAATAAGTTGGACCCACAATGGGTTAAAATCCGGAAACATATTTTTTAAACCGAATTTTTTTTTAAATTTTTTTTCAGTTATAAATTTGAAAAAAAAAAATTTTGAAAAAGAAATTAAAAAAAAATTCCCATAAAATTAAAAAAAAATTTGAAATTTTTATTTTAAAGTATAATTTGGTGAATTTGAATAAAAAATTAAGAGACCTAATTTAAAATTTTGTTCTGTTAGTTAAATAATAAATAAAAAAATCATATGAACAATCATCTTTTATGTGTTCAAAAATATTTGAATTTGAAAATTGAGAAAATTTTGAATTTACGTATTTTTGTTGGTCGAATTACTCTGTGCTTCCTAAAACAGAAGTTTCTAAGAGATCTTATAAAGCTTTTATATTTGTTTGAAAGGTATCTAACAAGGCTAGCTTTAAAATACAATATAAAACGTCTAAAATACGGTAATAGGAGTTTACCTAGGCCGAATTTAACATATTTTTTATCGACATTTTGAATTAAGTGTTTTTAAGTCCCAATGATGGGATTCAACAATATACTATGATGTTTTAGATACTATAATGGATTCCAAATTATTCATATTAATATTTTACCAGCCCTCACCAAATGTGGACTTTATGGTCTAAATTCCAAAAAATGGAAATTGCGGTGTTTTACATTTGGTATCAAAAGCTGTACCGTCGTAAAGAATTTTATCGCAATATGTTAACGAACAAACCTTTTATAGAATACTAGTTTAACCCATTGCGCTTCGCTACCACTACCGTGAAAGGACTAATTTATAAAATTATTTATAAAATGTACTTTCCAATTAAACGAACATAATTTCAAATTAATATTTTGTACGAGTCCCAAAATAGGTAACTTTAAATTTGAATATTGTAGAAATTTTGATTTTCACAGATTTTTAGTATCTTGTGAACGCGGGTTTTGTTTTTAATAACGTATGTATATGTTATTTTGAAGGATAAATAACTGTCATCTAATCTCACTTAGTTATTGAACATTATAGTGTAAACCATGATATAAAAAAATTACAAGGTAGGTAGGGATTTTTGAAGTTTATTTTATTTGTAAATATTCAGTGAAACGTTGCCACATTTAGAAAAATGTTACAATACTCCGAGAAATTTTCCATGAAATATGTGTAGTATGTAACAGTTCACAATACTGCAATTTATATTTAAAATAAATAAAAAACGGATTAATCTAAGACGTGTGCCTTTATATAATGACAATTAAAAGCTGCCCGAAGATAGTGATACCTTTTTCAATCACACTTTTAAAAAATGGATGTTTTTAAATTTATCAGAGGAATTCTAACGTTGCCCAATTGTTGCATCAAAAGGATTTTGTGGTCGACTTTCTTTTATAAAACTAGCCTGTGCTACAAACGTGTTACTGCAGTCTTTACTAACTACTTTATGTGTTGGCTAGAGATTTGAGAGAAGACTTTTATCCCTATTTTCAACGTGTCCTGGATAGATTAATATGTTTGCTCTAGTCACGATACTAACCAATTGGAGTGGACTTTTAGTGTGTTTCGCTTATCTTTTATGGTTCTTAAGCCTTATTTGAAACGCAATATAGGCTTTGTCTTCAATTGTATACCACCCTTGCTGGACGAGAGACGCTATGTAGAACGTGTTACCAATTATGCCGTTTGTCATTTATTGATTATGTTCGTGATTATGGCAAGTTCCTGGAGTTTATATTGACAACTATAGAGCGTGAAAAATCTGATTGAGTGCAGGGCTTTGGGAGTTTATTGAGATAAAGCGCGGCGTAAAGGGACAATTCCATGGCATTGCCGGAGACTTTGTAGTTTATTTTAGAATCTTTGGTGGCGGATAAGAAGATAAAACC
Source organism: Calliphora vicina (assembly GCF_958450345.1). Taxonomy (NCBI): domain Eukaryota; kingdom Metazoa; phylum Arthropoda; class Insecta; order Diptera; family Calliphoridae; genus Calliphora; species Calliphora vicina. Next base: position 163,016,587 of record NC_088780.1, read on the forward strand.
ACAACAGAGTCAGCTGTTGAATGATATAGTGGAATATCGTCAAATATTCCACTGTATTATTCATCATACCAAGTATCTGACAGTTATCCCAATGAAATTGTCTCTCAAATCTTATTAAGAGATTATACAAACGGTTGTACATTCGTAAAATTGTTCTCTTATTCGTGGAGGTGCAAGAGGTTTGTGTCGGCAAACAGCTTTGTGATTTAGTTGCAGATATAACCACAATACAGCATAAACTAAATCCTTATGCTAACGATAATCAGGAATTGAAAACCTTGGCCAGAATTGTGTTGCTGCTCAATGCCTTGGATAAACGAGCAATAATATTTTGAATAAAATATTTTTTTTATTTTATTTATATTTGAAGTAACTATACTTCAATAAAGGCAAAAATCGGATTAAGTTTAATGAATATGGTAGCTTTGTTTTAGATATAAACTTCAAATCCCCTTTATTGTCAAATGCTTAATTAGGTTGACATAAAGAGAAAATGAAACTACCTTGTACTTTTTATATCATGAGGTATACTCTGTAGAAAATAAATTCTCAATTATACAATTCTTGTAACGTCAAACAAAAGAAAATATGAAAAAAATCAAAATCAAAGTTTGACGTTATAGGCACAAATATTGAAAACTCTCCCTAGTGATTCTACTTTCTACAATTATTGTATCATGGTGTAAACTACAAAGTTTTTTTTTTGCTTCAAAAATGTCGTATTTTGTACCAACAAATCATCATATGCGGGAAGTTTTGCTTTACTTCTTTAATTTGACCGATTGCTCACCGAAGCTTATGGTAAATGTGTTCCATCGAATTCAACGTGCGAGGAATCGTGTGAAATTCAGAAGTGATGATTTTGATACGGAAGACAAGGGTCGCTCAGGTCAACCAAAATAGTTTGAAGACCAAGAATTGGAGACATTACTCCATGAAGATGGTTGTCAAACTCAACAAGAGCTTGTCAATGGGAGCTAGCTAGTCAATCAGCAATTTCAAAACGTTTGCCAGCAGCAGGATTCATCCAAAAGCAAGGACATTGGGTACCATACGAATTGAGGCTGTTGGACCTTGAAAGACTATTTTGCATATCCGAAATGATTTCTGAACGCTGTAAAAGAAAATAATTTTTGCGCCGAATCATTACTTGCGATGAAAAAATTGATCCATTACGATAACCCGAAGTGTAACAGATCGTATGTGAAGTCCGCCCAACCAGCCGATCAATACGAAAGCCGAAAATCTATGGCGCTAAGGTAATTCTATGTGCCATTGTATCAGCCGATTGGAAATGACATTATTTCTTATCTTTTCTGAAGATTGTGTGACCTTATTATTTCACTGCACAGGTGAAAGTTAACAATAAATATTTCAAATAGTTTTTACAAATATAGAGAAATATTTCGTATTTGTTGATGAACTCAAAACATGTTTTAAAATATTTCTTGAGGTCTTTACCGAATTTGGGATCAAAATTATGAAACGTTGATTATGAACAAAGCAAATACAAATTTGTAAAAAATCTCACTAAAAATTTCTTTTCAATATTATGCAAATTAAAAGCTTTAAAGCCTTTTAAGGAATAAATATCAAACAATACAAGCTAGATTTATTCACTATCTTTTTGACAGCAAAGCCAACCCACCAAAAGTCTTTTGTTTTCCACAGCATGTGTCTGTTTTAAGTCAAAAATAAATACTCGAGTGCTCCGTGCTTGTATTGTTGTAAATTCAATTTAAATCATTCCTTCCACTTAAGGAAACAAAATAGTTTTGTTTCCTTCTTTTAGCCCCTTAACAAAAAGCCAACCATACGGAATGTGTCTTAAATGAAATAAAGATGGAAAAACTATTGTGTGTGAGGTTGCTGTTTTGTTAGTGTAGGGAATTAAGTGGGATTTAAGTTGGCTATGGATTTTGTAAGAAAAACTAACCTACAAATTGTGTGTTGAGAAGCATAAATTCATGGTTACAATTTTAGCAACGAAACAAACTAACTGACTGACTAACTGACGATGTAACGATGGCGACGACAATGTCTACGTTAACGTATCCGCTCAGAATGTTGATGATTATGATGAGGATGAGTTTGAAGATGATGATATGCTCTGTTAGTCTGATTGGCGCCAAAAGCTGTTTGCCTTTTAGATTATATTGTTGCAAATTCATAAGTATATCTTTTACACATTCATACATACATATGTATATGAAATATTTGTTTAAATATGTATGTATATACCAACACAATTTATACATATATATGTATGAATTTATTACATATATTGTATGTTATTGTATTAAGGGAAATTAGACTTGACAGATTAACAAAAACAAATATAAACCCACCCCTGTACAAATCCATACAAACATATTTCATTTGTCCAAAATCAACAACAAAACACCGTCACGTATGAGTAATAATAACGGAATATCAATACTAGTCAGAGATGGAAAAAAGGGGATACAATTTTTTGGCTACACTTTTTGGCACAATTTCTAGGGTACTCTAGTAACTTTTAACGTTCGAAATTTCTATAAAGAATGTTGGAACATTTTTTAGAAATTTTTTCATACGGTAGTAAATCTGAATCATATAAACTACTGATCCGATTGCAAAATGATGTAAAGCGTGTTTTTTTCAGCCCAATAAAACTTACGAAAGGGTTAACTGTCAAACGAACTGTCATACTGCGCTAACTTTTTGACATTTATGATCAGTATAGCAGGCAAATCATCATGAATAGATTGACGCTAGAACAACGCTACCAAATTATCCAAATTTACTTTGAAAATGATGCAACTTATGGACGACTGTTTTATCGCATTACATCCAGAAAAATGCACCGTTTGGTGCGGTTGACTACCAAGGTCGTGCGATTTGACACCTCTCGATTATATACCATGGGGCACCGTGAATCTTTCATCGCAAGTAATGATTGGGTACAAAAATTATTTTCTTTTATAGCCTTCAAACATCATTTCGGATATGTAAAATTCTCTTTAAAGGTCTCTCGGCTTCAATTCATATGGTACCCAATTTCCCTGCTTTTGAATGAATTCTGGAAATTGCTGCTTGAGTAGCTTCCTATGATTTTGCAAGCTCTTGTTGAGTATGAGTATTTCATGGAGCAATAATGCCTTCAATTCTTGGTCTTCAATATTTTTTGGCCTAAGCGATCTTGTCTTCCGTGTCAAAATCACCACTTCTGAAACGAACAAATCATTTCTCGAACGTTGAAACCGATGGAACACATTCACCATAAGCTTTGGTGAGCAATCGGTGTGCTTCAGCGGCACTTTGTTTTCAAATTATAGAAGTAAAGCAAAACTTCCCGCAAAATTCGACATTTTCGATGCAAAAAAAAACGTTGCTGTTTCTCACTAACTAAGTGAGAATAAATGATAGATATGTACCCTTCAAAATGAAATATATGTTTTGAAATTTTGATAAAAAATAGGTAAATTTCCAAAGGACATAAGGACGACATATTCGAAAAATAAGACATGTTTTTTATATCAAAATGTTGTCCGTAAAGATACCTTACAGAAAAACATAAAATTATTATATGTTCTTAAAGAAAGTTTTTTTTTTTAAATAAAAAAAGAGTTAAGTCACCTTTTCTCCCAAAACAGCAAAAATCTACAATTTTTATACCCTTCACCTTCGTGAAAATGGTATATATACGTTTGTCATTCCGTTTGTAATTTCTACAATTCATTTCCAACCCTATAAAGTAAATACATATATTCTGGATCCTTATAGATAGCGGAGTCGATTAAGACGGACCTGGGTCTGTCTGACTGTCTGTTGAAATAAATTTTCTGAAGACCCCTGATATCTTCGGGATTCAAATCTTCAATAATTCTGTCAGACATGCTTTCGAGAAGTTTCTATTTAACCCCTTAATGCATATTGTTGCCAATTGTCTACATTCCAGTTCCACTTAATTTTAGACGAATATAAGCTTGATACTAATTCAGATTGTAATTCAGAAAAATCAAATGGAGTACAAAATGTTTCAGCTAAAGATATTCTAAATCAAACTAAAGCTAAAGGAAATATAATAAATAAAAATCAACTAAATATTTGATATTTTATAGAAAAATAAAAGTAAAAATCAGCAAAATCGGTCCACAAATGGCTGAGATATGAGGAAAAAACCAGGACAACCTCGATCTTTGTCCTATATCTGGATTACTAAGTCATTAATATAGACAATATGGATAACTAATGATAGATATTTCAAAGAACTTTGCAACGACGCGTCGATCGGGGGATCGCGACGTATATAATACCATAGTATTTGAATTTTGACTTTTTTTGAATTTTTTATCCGAATTTTTTTCACCAAAAAATTTTTTTTTTAAATTTAAAAAAAAAATTAGAAAACAATTCGAAAAACCAAAACTGAATGGATTCGAAAGTAGACCAAGGTATGGAAAAATTTAAAAATTTAAGTTTTTTAATTCGAAAATTATAAGAGATAAATAGCACACGCAAGTATGATCTAGCCGAGCGCTTTCCAGCGCTGAAATCCGATGGGAAACAAAAAAATTTGTCGAAGGTACCCTACTTTGAGCCTCCGCCTCTGGAGTATTTGTAGGGTACATTTTACTCCTTGGCTACGCTCATGTCAAATTTTATTCCAATCGGATCAGCCGTTTAGAAATGCCAGATTTATTTTCAAAAAATTTTGATTCTGCCCCATTGTGCCTTGTTAACGAATTTGATAGAAGAATGGCCTATGAGGGAGATGGAACTCAGGTGGTCAAATATCATCACTTGTACAATATCCAGAATGCACTGGCCTACTCTGATAGGATAAGACCAGGGGCTCGATTCTGGTTCTGTAAAACGGTGAAATGAAAAAAAACTTTTTATTTTCGATTTCTTAAGAACTTTTAATATTATCATTTCACAATTACACAAATTGCGATTGCCGTTCTTCAATTTGTTTTATTCAACTTTTTCTTTTCATATGAAAACATTTGAATTTATTTATAATTTTTTCACTAAACGAGAATCAGAAACTCTATGAAAATATGAAAAAACTTTTCATTTCACCGTTTCACAGAACCAGAATCGACCCCCAGGACTCTTTTGTCTCTTAGGAGGAATTCGATTAGGCTTCTCACGGGTATGATTGGAAACATGTCGGAACGTATGGTTTATCCACGTTATAGCTATTGTAGAAGTTGTTTAAGTGAAGAGTCTTCCGCCTCTTCAACACCTTCTATGGTACTACATCTTGGTAGAGCTCTTTTTCATGATCTGGACTGTCTCAGAGATGTGTCACTAGTAAATATGATTAGATTTATTAGAAGTACCGGTTGGTTCTAGTAAACACATAGTCAACGAAAATAGGGAGGGAAACTATTCTCCTTTCTTTATTATTTATTTTATTGCAATAAATCATTCCTATAAAACTTATGCTATGTTCACACTTGGGCTTTTAAACGTGTTTAAGCAAAATTTTGATTAAGTTAATCAAAGCCGTTCACATTACATTTGAGATGATTAAGTTGACACTAAAATGATAAAATTTATATTTCTTTAAGGCATTAAATATGGAAATAAATACTTTATTAAAGATACCAGCAGATTATTTTAAACTTTTTAATTATGAAATTGTGAACATTGATGAATTATTTACACCCTGTCTATACCTGACAAATTTGTATCATGATAAACTTCAAAATAGTTGTCAAGATAAAAAATTATCAGGTGTAGTCTCCATTTATTAGTATTATTGCTTCGTTATGACAAAATTGTTAGTGCTTTTGCTAAGACAACTTTGTCTTGACAACAAATGTCATTTATTGTTATGATAAATATTTGTCAAAATTTATTTATCGGTACTACACTAAAAGATGGCCGATGCTACATCATCATCAGTTTGAGGTATGTTCAGTTGATCCTACGTGATTAATGAAGTGATTAAGATTTAATCATGTCAATTTGAAGTGATTAACAAATCATTTAAATGTATGGATAATCATCTCGATTTTGAAGTGATTAGAGCTTAATCACGTTTGAGATGATTAACTCTGCAAATGTGAACATAGTATTAGATTACAGAGAATTGGTTATACTATCTTACATCGAAAATAGATTTCCAAAATATTTACTTCCTGTCCCACTGTGACCTGTGAAGGGTATAAAAACACCCTAATATAGCAGCAATGGTACCATTTGCCAATTCCCTTTTCGCAACCCTGTTACCAATACAGTATCGTGTATATCTGGCAGAGCAAGAGAGTGAGTAAGTGACTTTTTTGTTTGGCAGAAATTTGATACAAAATTTAAATAAAATCTAGTGATTACTTAATTGTAAATAAGGAAAATGATTTTTGTGTAAAAATTTTGTTATTGCAAGAGGGTATGGAATTCTGTATACAATTATTTTGTGTATGTCATTTCATAGATTTTTTTATTGCAAAGAAATATAATCACATTCCGTTTGTTAATGTCAGAGTCGAAGATTGAATTAATTTAAATTCGATTAAATTGTTGAATTAGATGAATTTTATGGGGAATTTTGCTGGTTAGCTTGTTAACCACAAATGAAATTTATTTCCACATGGTGGTATATTTGATTAACTTGAGTGAGTGATTTAAGTTGAAATCAGCAGGTTTTGGAAAATTGGCAGTACCTAATGATTTTTTGGTATAAATTAATATTATATTATTTGCATGTTTTTCTTAGTATTTAAAGTTCATGGAAAATAAAACGAAACAGACAGCATTAAAAGTGGGATTGAAAAAATGTAATCTAGCTATTCAACAATAAGTAATTGGTTTTCACATCAAAACTTGTTTGAGAACCATAATGTTTCAAGAGCAAATAGTAACAGAATATGCTATCCGAACGAACAAAACTAAGCATACAAAATGTTTATTTGTTTTGAAGAAAATAATAACTTTAGAGGAGGATAGCTGTCAAGACAGGACACCTGTCATTGACATTTTTGTGTTTTGAAATAATGTCAAAAATATTTACTAGTTCCTTTAAAAAATATCACAGAATTTAAGAAATTTCTAAATTTTAAAAACCATCTCCTCTCACTTTTGACCACAAAACTATGCTGTCTCAAAATCAATTAAACTTTATATCTTTTTCAACAAGACAGGATATAAGATTCATAAATATTCATACTGTGTCAAAACATAATATCCTTCTTAAATGAAATGCTGAAAACTTGAATAAATAAATAAATTCAAACCCAACAATCTTTTCAACCACTCAACCATCCCTCTAAAATGCCAAAAATGTTTATGAAACATTTTTCAGTTTAATCTGTGCAAAGAAATCAATAAATTCGTAAAATTTGTTTGGCTCTTAAAGAAAATTTAATAAAAAATGAATTTGCAAACAATGTCATTGGGAAGAGGCAGCAGTGGCAACAACAACACTTCAGATATGGCAACTTCTTCATGGCAACTGTCACAAGCACTTTACAACTAGTTTAGTTTTCTATACAGATTATTGTAGTTGTTGTATTCAATTGCAATTGTTGTTGGAGCTGAACACCACCTCTTTTTGTTGCTGTGGGTACTTTTATGCCAGGGAATGGTTGGTGTACAATGACATGTTACAATTAGTCATAAACTACAGACAGTTTGTTTGATAGTTATTGGTAGTATAAGGAAAAAAATATGTTGGAATAGCTTTATTTATTTTTAAATAATTCTTTTATAAAAGCATTTAAAAAAGTCCAAACAAAATCGAATATAAATTGTTTTGTACGATTATTATACATTCTATGATATCATGCACTGCAGACTTTGTGGCGACAAAACATTTGTATGTGGATGCTTATGTTTTCTGACGTAACTCTCCTGCGGGTGGTACTTGTAGCAATTGCTCAAGACATACCCAGCAGTTGAGTAAGTGTCACTAATATCTGAATAGTTGGCTGATTCCAATTTATATATTTTGGTTTATTTGAAACGTTCATAGTAGTGCAGCGTGAAGTCAATTGCCTACTTTACACATCCCATGTAATCTAGCGTGAAGATAATTGCCACTTTAGTATCTCTAAGTAACCTAACTTTAAACAGTAAATTGTGTACTATATTTTTTATGAGTAATACTTACAAACTGGTTTTATGTAAATTCCGTTAATATAATTCTCATACAGTTTATTTTCTTTTAGCTTATGTACCTAGCGTGAAGTCAATTGTCACTTTAGTGTCTCTAAGTAACCGAGAGTGTAATCACTTTAAATGTTTAGTTTGTGCTAAACTTTAGAAAGTAATTATTTTACCCACCAGAAATATTATATTGGAGAGTTGTCGGAGGAAGGTTTGTTTACAGGAAATCGGTTATTGGACTGTCTATGAGATGTAATTTTAACTGACATTTGAGGTCAATTAGCATCTGTACATGTTAAAATACATAACTAGTTATGTAGATAGTAAGGCAACTGAATCTGAATATGTAACCGGTATGTGAACACAATGCATTGACTACCTTGAACCAGCTATCAGAAAAGTTCGGAACAGTCTTCAAGAACTGTTGGGACTCTTTAGTTGGCTTGACAACATATACGTATGTATGTAGAAGAAATTCAAAGAGTATCTCACTTCTGTATAGTGTAGTATGCGAACCATTCACCAGTTCCCAAAATGGCCACTAATCCTCTCCAGAAAAATGAAAAAAAAAAATAATAAACCAACACTTCTGGTCACAAATCCTCTCGAGATTTAAAAAAAAATTATTAAAATTCAACATTCATTTCAGCTATCCTCCCACTATTACAGTTCCAACAAGTCGACCATCATTTCCAAAATGATCACTAATCCTCTCCATATTAAATTTTTCAAATCTAAATTTCTTAAATCCCAAAATTATTTCAGATATCGTACTACTGCAGTTCCAACAAGAACCTCTTCGTCCACCATTTCTATATAGTGTAGTATGCGAACCATTCAAAATGGTCACAAATCCTCTCCAGAAAAATTGTCAACAAAATTCAATTTTCCAAATCTAAATTTCTTAAAACCAAAGATTATTTCAGATATCCTACTATTACAGTTCCAACAAGTACTCCTTGGACCAACACTTCTATATAGTGTTAAAAGTGAACCATTCACCCAGTTTCCAAAATGGTCACAAATCCTCTCGAGCTTTTTTTTAAAAGAAAACTCAAATTTATTTAAATTCCAAGAATATTTCAGCTATTCCACTTTTAAAGTACCAACAAGTACCTCTTCAACCAACATTTCTTTTTAGTGTAATATGCGAACCTTTCATCCAGTTTCCAAAATGGTCACAAATCCTCTCGAGTTTTTTTTTAAAAAAAAAACTCAAATTTATTTAAATTCAAAGAATATTTCAGCTATTCCACTTTTACAGTTCCAACAAGTACCTCTTCAACCAACATTTCTATATAGAGAAGTATGTGAACCATTCACTCTGTTCCCAAAGCGATCACTAATCCTCTCCAATCCAGCTACTCAGTTCTGAAGTGCAGACGGGTGAGTCAATACTTCCCAACATCTTCTTTCTAAATAGTTTTAACAGGTATTGCGACATGTGGCCGAGCGTTGTCCTTATAGAATATTACGGTTTCATGACTGGTCGCATATTCTGAGCGTTTTTCGGCCATGATCACTTGAAACGAATCAGTTGTGTTCGGTGCAGGTTCCCTGTGAGGGTCTAACTAGATTTCAGCAGCTCATAATAGATATGACGCTTTTGGTCTCATCAAATACAGAGCATTACCTTAGCACCATGGATATTCGGCTTTGGTGTCGATTCGACTGTTTGGCCGGACTTCAAATACCATATCTTAAGCTTCGGGTTATTCTAATGGATCAATTTTTCATCGCATAATGATTCGGTGCAAAAATTATTCTTTTCTAGCATTCAAGCAGCATTTCGGACATGCAAAATCGTCTTTTAAGGTTTCTCAATTTCAATTCGGTACCCAATTTCCCTGCTTTTGGATGAATCCAGCTGCTTCAAAACGTTTTGAAATTGTTGCTTGTGTAGCTCCCAATGATTTTGCAAGCTTTTGTTGAGTTCTTGAACAATCTTCATGGTATATTGCCTACAATTCTTGGTCTTCAAACTTCGCCTGGGCGATCTTTGTCTTGCGTGTCAAAATCACAATTTCTGAACCGAACAAACCATCTCTCGCACGTTGAAACCAATCGAACACATTCATCATAATCTTTGGCGAGCAATTGGTATGCTTTAGCGGCATTTTTTTAAAATTTAAGAAGTAAAGCAAAACTTCTCGCATATGACGCTTCGTTTGGCACAAAATTCAACATTTTCGAAGCAAAAAAAAAAAACTTTGTTCCCACAAAAAAAGTCAAGCTTCTCTTATGACGAATCCTTTTTAACTTAGTAGATTTGATAATAATGTAGTTGATAATTTTTCAACATTTGACATTTTTAGGATATTTTAAAAAAAGCGATTTATTTATCATCAATTCAGTTTTATATTCTGGGCGTTCAGGACACCCAGTTACAATCTCTACGAAAATCAATGAATTAGTCTACGAATGGCTCTCTCATCCGCCCTTTTCTCCGGATATAGCCCCGAGTGACTATTTATTGTTTCCAAACCTGAAGAAATGTCTCGTTGGAAAGAGATTTGACTCCAAAGATGAAATCATCTCACAAAGATATACCTATTTTGAATACCATGAAAATCTTATTTTTTGGAAGCGATATATAGGGGTTGTCATATAATCCAACCGTTGTCGGAATCGGTTTTTGAAAACGACAGAAGTGACTATATTGAAAAATATTTTTTTTTTATCCAAAAACCTGAACTTCATTCAAAAGTCACAACCTTTGTGACCCGGCCTAGTATTTTGATAGCAATTCCTTCGTTAGGTTGCTCTTATCGATACAAAACAAACTATAACTCTAGCAATTCTTCACTCTGTAACCAATAAGAGCCCAAATGAAAACTAAATATGCATGCGGTATAAGAAAACCATTAAAAGCAGTGAAACTGAAATGCAAAAATCCATCATCAGTTAAATGAAATTTGATACCAAAGACCGAAGAATACAACAAACAAACAATTCCATGTCAATAAACTTCAAGTATCAAAACCACAATTTGTTTTGTGCCTCAATGAGTATTTCTTCACTAGTTTTATTTTTTTCCAAATGCAGTTGGTTTTACAACAAATAACAACTTGTACTTGTCAAAATGAAAAAGTATATACAAATAGTTTATGAAACTACAAGAATTTGCAAAAAAAAGAGACTAAAAAACGCACTAGTTGTAGTTGATGACGGTGATGACTCCAACAAATAAACACAATTGAAATGGAAACCAACAAAACAATATTAAAAACAACAAGAGCAACAACTACTACAACTAACAAATCCTCAGCAATTGCAAGGATGACATCATATGACATCTACTACAGAGTATCTACATCCATACTTATGTATCTTCATACATATATGAACTACTAATACTTCCATTGTTGTTGTTTTTGTTTTGCTGCAATGTATCTGTTACACACAGCCACACAAATCTAAGTACATACGACTACAAAATCGTTAAAAGTGAATGATAATAATAAAGCATTTCCAAGTGAGAGCATAAACTTGATGTCGATATAATAATGATGAGGATAATGAAGTTGATGTGCAAAACAAAACAGCAACAATAATAATAAAAAAAAATTGTGCGGTGATAACGATTGCACAATATTTATTCAACAATCGCACAAATACACACCACCACACTCTCAATTTCTTACCCAGTCAGCATTTTTTTTTAATTTTTGATCACATTCGAGTTAGTTATGACACTTTCGCACGATTAAGATAATCATATTTGATCTAATTTTCTAATCATAAATCCCAGAGTCTTATATGAGCCCCTCTCCTGATCAGTTTCCACTCATTTTTATATCCTCCATCACCAAAAGCGGTGAATGAGGATAAATATTGGTTGAATGATTTAAAAATGCGGAATTTTTTTAATATAAATGTGTTTAAAGTATTTTCCCATCTTTCTGACAACATATGGATTCCGAACCAAACAAACTGATCATCTCTTGAGGCCTAGAACGAATCAATCCAATTTTGGATACTCTGTTTCAAAGTGAAGCCTATCCCAGATAGAACGATCTGCATCGATCGAAACAAATAGTAGTCGGGCGGGACAAGGTCTAGTCTATAATGTGGATGAGGCGAAACTTCCCACCACTTCATTCTAAATTCATTTTAACAGGTATTGCAACATGTATCTGAGCTTTGTCATGATGAAATATTTCGGTTTCATGTCTGGTCGTATATTCTGGGGCTCGGTTCCCTGTGATGGTCTGGTCAGATTTCAGCAGCTCACCATTTCATTACTTGAGATTATTTTATAGCCTTGAAACATCATTTCGGACATGCAAAATCGTCTTTCAAGGTCTCCCGGCTTCAATTCGTATGGTACACAATTACCCTGCTATTGAATGAATCCTGCTGCTCGAAAACGTTTTGAAATTGCAGATTGAGAGTAGCTTGTCACAACAATCTTCATGAAGTAATGCCTCCAAATCTTGGTCTTCAAACTTTTTTGACTGGCTTGGGCAGTCTTTGTCTTTCGTGTCAATGTTAACACTTCTGAACCATCTGTCGCATGTTAAAACCGATGGCATACATGATTATTATTATTATTATTATTAGTGAGGCTCTACGCTCTACGACCAATAGGATCTTTTGAGCAGCCTTATATTTTTTTTATCCTAACAGATTTTGGCTTCGTATAAAGCCAAGTGTTTTTTGAGAGATCAATTACGTCACCCGGGGCCATAAAGGTCCTTCCGAGCCATTTTGTTCTGCATATTGCCAGTATTGGGCAGTCGCATAGAACATGTTCAGAGGTTTCGGCATGAAGTCCACAAAACCTGCACTGTTCATTCTCAACATTACACAGAGGTATGAGAATAAAAAAGAGGGAAATAAATCTGTAATATCTAAACCCTTAAGCCGATTTGAATGAAATTTCACATGCGCAAAGAGGAAGTGTATTCGAGTTTAAGTTTTGAATTTGGACCTCATGACCCCACCAGGAGCGGTACCAGGGGTTCCCAAAGTACGACACCTCGCGTATGTTCAATTTTTAAAATGATCCTATTTCTTCGTTTGTGTTCCGATTTAAAAAAAATTCGTAGCTATCAATTATCTCTTATAGCTTAGGAGATATTCGCATTTGAAAATTTATTTTTCAACATTTTTACCCACCCTACATCAGTTTTTTGGTGACCGCGGTTCCAAATATTCTCCGATTTTATCCATTTTTCTTTTATAGGATTAACAATAGATCTATATATCAAATAAAGAAAGAAGTGTTTAAAAATTAGAACTGAGTCCAAAGTTACATGCATTTGAATATAAAAAAATTAAAAAAGACGATTTTTCCCAATTTTTTTGGGAAAAAAGTACTTTTATTCTTTTTAAGTTATCTAAAAATTTTCTAAGAGGATGTATAATGAATTTGTACTTTTTGAAAAGCTAACTTTACGCCAAATATTTTAAATGAAAAAAACATTTATAATTTTTGATACCGATGGGATCAGGTCCATTCAAAAAATGCCTAATTTTTATGTAAAATTCAACTTTAGGGCAAAAATTCTCAAATCGCATACTCGATATCAAAATATAGTAACCTATTTTAGATGGCCCAATAAGTTTTTAATTATCTTGTAAAGGGTTCCGATAACCCCACCCCTATTATGGATATTATAGCCAAAAAACGAAAAAATCCCATTATTGGGATTTTTCAAGATTTTTTTTGGGAATTGCGGGATACTTGATAACAAATTTCAAAATTTGTTTTTATTTTCCATTTCACATAACTGTGAAATTTCATTAAAAAATATTCATAAATAAAACTTTTATTTCCATTTGAAAAATTTGTATCTATGCAAAATTCAATAAAAAGCATTTTTTGTCATGTTTTTCAAAAAAAGCATTCCATGAATTTTTTAATTGTCAAAAGTTGTATACATTTTTGAAAAGTAGACAAAATCCTCTATCCATTGATATATAACATGTCTACCTTATGTTTTTTACGTGTCAAATAAATTAGCGAAAACTTAACAACTCGCTGAGACTCTTTGCGCATGTGAAATTTCATTCAAATCGGCGTAAGGGTTTATAAGTTACAGATTTATATCCCTCTTTTTTTATTCTCATACCACTGTGCGTTACCTAATATAAACAGTGTCCGGTGAATAAACCAGTGAGTATCTGGTATCCCTTTCCGAGTGAAAGCAACGACTGGGATCTACGCCTGGAAAGGGTAATGAATCGTTTGGACTGCCTTAGTCCTGGTAAAATTCCGATTCAACCCAAGAACGAATACGTTCCCTAGGGTATCCATGAGGGATGCCAAAGAAAAGTTCAGCATCTTCATTTCCAGCGTCACCTTCATGGCCAGGTACCCAGCATAATGTAAGTTCATAGTGTGCTCCGAGTACATTTAATGATGTCCAGCAGTCCATAACAACACCAGACCTCACTTCATATGATGAGAAAGCTCTAAGATCTCATTCTTAAATATTCATTTAAGCATTTAAGGATGGCGTAAATCTCCGCCTAAAATATTGATGGGAATGTTCCTATTGGGATAACCCTTTGAAAATTGGACCCATAGATACTGGTGTCACCATTAGCCTGTTTGGAACCATCAGTAAACCACACATGATCGGCATTATTCTGCCACCATGTCTGATTTAACCACTCGTCCCTTTCAGGTATAAGGACCCTAAACTTCATATCTAACATCAGAGTTGGTGACATATAGTCCTATATTGCAATACTAGGATCATTTTCAAAGATGCCTAAAATGTCATACAAGTTATTAAAAATAAAAACCGCGTTCATAAGATATGTCTATCAATTTGTTGCCTCCAAGTATTTGCAGGTCTGCCAGGTCTCCTAGAACCTTGAGGGTTATATTCGACGGACTGCCTAGTTATATCGTTAGCTGGATTTCTCATTGTGTGCCCCAGCTAACCAAATTTACGCGATCCTGAATCTGATTCGTTCTATTCCACAATTTTTGTTTTGATATCGTGGCTGGCGAGAATATTCTAAGATTAATTTACAATTAATACACAAACTATAAAATATCATTTTGTGACTATCAGTACATAATTAGTTATACTTCCCTTTCGAGAATTACTTACTGAAATTACTCCTGAAAATAGCTTTCATATACCACATCTGAAAGGCTATTTTAGGGGTTTGATAATTGCTGTTTCAATTCTGTTATTGTTTTTTTAAATAAATCATAAATTAAGCATTAATGGCAATCATTTTCGAATAAATTTTTAAGCGCGCAATTAATTAATCAGTGTTTGGTACTCAAAAGTATGTAGTCAAATAAGACTCATTTCGGTGATTAGTCACCAAACAATCTTTCAATTGCAGACTGGGTACAAACATGAAATATATACACCCAGCCATACACCCTATCAGTATATGTACATATATAAGCAAAATTATACACCTCCTATTATATGGTGGAATCAAAACGACAAAAATAACAAATTTATTGACAAAAAACAAAAACAATAAATCAACACCGCACAACAGTTTGTCTCCCATTATGGGGCTTTACGAGTAGAGTTTGCAAAAATGTCACGAGCTAGAGAGAGCAGAGCGAGTAAGTGTGAGAGTGGGGAGTTTTGGTTGTTTATTTCGCATGATACACAAAAAAAAATCACCACCACCAGACACAAACATACCATCACATGTTATGGCTGCTTATATCACACTGTTAAGTTTACATATCGCTCACTTAATGTAAGAAGGTAATAACTTCAAATGTATAAAAACAAAATTTATTCTTTAACCGACATTTATTTAAGTTAGAAAGTATTTCGCTATTTATGTAATTTGTTTTAAATATAATTAAATAGTAATAAAATTATTTCATTTTCGAAACGGTATTTTTTGAGTTGTGTCATTCTTGCATTAAGTGAGCTTTATGTTGTATATATATTCGGTATTCATGCGAGAGACACTAAACATGAAGAGAAAATTGCCATAGTTACAGTGTAATGAATTAGTAGAAATTTGTTTAGTATTAAATTTGTATTAAATCAAGGAAATAATATCGTTAGCTATTTTTTGATGAGCCAGCACTCAGGGGATGACCCCTACGCATGCAAAGCATTGCAACTGGGAAAATAGATTATGGGAGGAAGGAGTAGTGTTTGTGGACATTTGATTTGAATTTTCCTATATTGAAAGTGACAGGAAAGACTTCAGGAGGAAGCTTATTCCACACCCTGTAATGTGTTGTGTGATCCACTGTCCAGTCGACAACAAATTGATGAGCCCTTGCAACGTCTGTTGCGTAAAAAACTACAAGTTTCGGGAACATGCTCCGTAAATTCTGCAGAGCACATACCATTGTAGTATCGGTAGAACAGTGAAACACAACCCACATTGCGACGATGTTCCAGTGAATCAATAGAGCTGAATACCCTACTGTCACCAATAAGCACCTTCACCCTCTCCTGAACACGGTCAAGTAACTCCAAAATAGACTTCGAAGCACCGGTTCACACATGAGAGTTGTATTCCATTTTAGGTCGTATATAAATGGTGTAAATAGTAAGGAGATCAGATGGAGTGAAGTATTTCTTACACCGTTTTAGAAAACCAAGGCACTTGAATGCTTCTTTCGACACTCGAAAAATGTGTTTTGTCCAGCGGACATCGCACTGAATGCTCATGTCAAGAACATCAAGAGCTTCTGATTCCTTAATATAAAGGGTTTTAACGGATCTAAACATAAATAAGTCTCCTGGGCCTGATGGTATACCAGCACTGGTCTTGAAGCAGTGTTCTTCGACGCTAGCTCGTTCATTAGCTAACCTTTTCAGCACTTTATAGCGTTCCGGCAAATTTCCAGTATGTTGGGTTGCTAATGTAACGTCAACAATTTACTCAGCGACCGGCAGTATGGCTTTCGTAGAGGACGCTCTACGGGAGACTTGCTAGCCTTCCTATCGGAAAAATGGTGTCGTTCCATACACCGTTTTGGCGAAAGTAAAGTGGTGGCTCTAGATATTTCTAAAGCGTTTGATAGAGTATCGCATGGTGCGCTTTTAGCAAAACTTATTGCTTTTGGTGTCGGTAATAACTTCTCTTGATTTATATCGAGCTTTTTCAGAGATCGCACTATACGAGTTGTTATAGATGAAATTTCATCAAACGAGTTCAAGATCAATTCAGGGGTACCGCAAGGCTCCGTCCTTTCTCCTACTCTATTTCTTATCTTTATAAACGACCTTCTACGTCAAACTTCCAACCCTATCTACTCTTTTGCAGATGAAAGCAACATTTGCCGTTTTAGAAAACCAAGGCACTTGAATGCTTCTTTCGACACTCGAAAAATGTGTTTTGTCCAGCGGACATCGCACTGAATACTCATGCCTAGAACATCAAGAGCTTCTGATTCCTTAATATTTACACCACCCATAAAAACAGATGGAGCAACATGATCTGTTGTGCGTTTGTGAGTTAACATACAACATTGAGTCTTGCGTGCATTGAAATCCATTCTATTCGCACAACCCCATTCAGAGATTGTCACAAGATCTTGGTTGAGCGTATCATTCATATTTTGCTTCATTGCCCCAATCTCCGGCAGGCTTGGTCTATAATGGAATGAAATGTTGTTGTCATCTGCAAAAGAGTAGATAGGATTGGAAGCTTGACGTAGAAGGCCGTTTAGAAAGATAAGAAATAAAGTAGGAGAAAGGACGGAGCCTTCCGCTACTGAATTGATCTTGAGCTCGTTAGATGAGATTCCATCTATAACAACTCATACAGTGCGATCTCTGAGAAAGCTCGATATACATAAATCGAGAAAAGTTATTACCGAGACCAAAACAACAAGTTTTGATAAAATCGCTCCATGTCACACTCTATCGAACGCCTTGGAAATATCTACAGTCACCACTTTACTTAGTGTTTTAATGCAGTTTTATCACTTAATTGGTATGATTTATAATGATGGATAGTTATAAGTTTACATACCACAAAATAGACTTAGCACTTGGGATTTACTCAAGCAGCAATTTTAAAACATTTGCGAGCAAATGGATTCATCCAAAAGCAGGGAAATTGGGTACCATGCGAATTTAAGCCGAATGACCTTGAAACACGCTTCGGATGCTATAAACGAAAATCATTTTTGCACCGAATCATTACTTGCGATGAAAAATGGATCCATTACGATAATCCGAAGTGTAAGAGATCGTATGTGAAGCCCTTCCAACCAGCCGAATCGACACCAAATATCCATGGCGCTAAGGTTATTCTCGGTATTTGGTGGTAACAAAAGGTGGTACAGGGAACCTAACGCAACTGAATTGTTTGAATCGAACATTGGCCGAAAAATGCCCAGAATATGCGGCCAGACATAAAGCCGTACTATTCCATAATGACAACGCTCGGCCACATGTTGCAATACCTGTTAAAACTATTTAGAAAGAAGAGGTTGAGAAGCCTTATAATCCAGGCCTTGCCCCGTCTAACTACTATTTGCTTCCATCGATGTAGAACGCTCTCTCTGAGATATGCTTCACTTCAGAACAGAGTATCCAAAATTGGTTTTATACGTTCTTGGCCCCTAAGGATGAATAATTCTTTTGAATTTCAAATAGGCTGTTCATATTTGCACCGATAGGCAGACATCAATAAAAACTGAAGGTTAAGCAACCTTCAGTTTTTATTTAGTGTAAGCACACTAGGGCATCTCTTTTCAGAATGACAATTTGGGATTCTTCATTGTATCGAATCTGAATGGCTCAACTTGGGATGTTCAAACTATCAAAATTTGTAACATTTACTGATAATTTGATGGAAAAATACAACTGGAAGAATCTGAATTCTAGTTCATTGGTCCTAAGAGGGAAATTTAGTTTTTAGAGCGAAAG
The DNA here is from genome assembly GCF_958450345.1 of Calliphora vicina. Classification (NCBI taxonomy): domain Eukaryota; kingdom Metazoa; phylum Arthropoda; class Insecta; order Diptera; family Calliphoridae; genus Calliphora; species Calliphora vicina. Next base: position 163,035,522 of record NC_088780.1, read on the forward strand.
AAAGCATTATTTCAATAATGGAAAAGAGGCATTATTCAAGCGACAAACTGGCATTCCTGTTTATTTCCCTGATCCTTCTTCAGGTATCACAATGGTACCAATGATAATGGACCCCAGAAACTCCTTCATAGTATAGTTAAATCTTAAAATATAACAAATTTTCATTCTTCTATACATTTTAAGAAGTTTTAATCTTTTTTATCATGAAACACAAAGATTTCAAAAATTCTTCTCCACGACTTTACGAACTCTCAAACTACTGTCTTGTTGAGGACTCAAAAATGGCTCAACCGCCCTTTTTTTAGCTACTTATTACATTTTCCTTTAAAGGATAAATAAAATAAATTTAAAATTAAAATTATTCACAAATATAATTTGTGTATTCCCCCATTAAACACTTTCGTACCACTGTTTTTTATACAAAAACAACAAACAAGGAGCTCATTCTACTCGTACTTCTTGTTCTTCCTCATATACTGTGTGTTAAATGTGAGTGGGCCACTCGGTCATAGTGTAAGTGACATCTGGTGGATTGTTGGTGCTCTGTGCCGCTCTCCTCTCCTCGGCCCTGTTCCATATTCTGCTCAACCATGCTGTGAGTAAGTGAGTGGATGTGGGGATGTGTGTGTTAGTATCTCACATTATCGATTTACGATTTCTTGTTTGCTCTAGTATACACTGACGGACCGACCAAAACGATGACTGCAAAAACGCAATGTGTTTGTATTTATATGTATGTATGGCTGTGTGGATGTTTGTGTAAATGTGTTAGTGTTAATGTTTGTGTAAATTTAACTAAGTGTTTGTATGTGCATGTGCTTTTAAAGAGATAATAACATTTTGTTGCTGGACTGTGAGAAATAGATAACAGAAGCTTAGAATAGATAGATGAGGATGAGGTATGCATGACTGGATGGTTGGTTGGTTCAACGAATATTTGGAGATGGGGTTGATTTTTATGGTGTTGGCACAAGACAAGTCTTGTGTGTGCAACAACAAAAACTAACATTTATTTTTTGAACTTAACAAATGATTTTAAATCTTTAGTGTAAAAAATATTATAGATAAAAAGACAAACACCCAACATGACGTTATTTTTATACTCTATTTTTATTTAATTTCTGTTTTTTTGTGTTTGCACTCGTCACCGTTTTTGTTTTTCTTTCGAAAAACTAAACAAGTGAGAAAATTTTTTTGAGTATGAGTTCTAGGGGTTTTGTAAATTTCCCCCTTTTAATGGAGGGTTACATCATTATAGTGGTAATAGAGCAAAACAATAGGCACATGAAATGGTGTTGCCAGATGAAGGGATGGGAATTGTTTTTAATATTGAAAAATTTAACAAACATTTGTTTAATAAAAGAGCAAGAATTACAGTTCTAAACACATCTTATAGATTGGTCTAGTGAATTTTAGACCAGGTACGGATTTAGGTCAATCATTTGGGGAAACAATTTATTTACTTTGTTTTTATTTTAAAACTTTTCTGTTTTAGGGGAGGAAATTTCACCCCCTGGATACTCGCCTTTAAGCTGCGGAAGCATGGAAAAGAAATATTTGTTGGAGCACTGGTATCACACACTCCAACGAAATTTAAATCCTATTCCACTTCCTCGAGCTTAGTTAGACAGCGCATGGAAGAGCTGTCACGGCTACGTACATATATCTATTATGACCCTTTATGTTGGTCTCCTGGGCCTGATGGTATACCAGCACTGGTCTTGAAGCAGTGTTCTTCGACGCTAGCTCGTCCTTTAGCCAACCTTTTCAGCACTTTATACCGTGCCGGCAAATTTCAGTATGTTGGAAGGTTGCTAATGTAACGCCAATTCCTAAAAAGGGAGAGGCTAACAACCCTGAAAATTATCGCCCAATAGCAATTTGTTCTGCATTTTCCAAAGTTATGGAGAGTATGGTTAACTACCATCTTGTGAAATATTTCGAGTCCAACAATTCGTAGAGGGCGCACTACGGGAGACTTGTTAGCCTTCCTATCGGAAAAATGGTGTCGTTCCATACACCGTTTTGGCGAAAGTAAAGTGGTGGCTCTAGATATTTCTAAAGCATTTGATAGAGTATGGCATGGTGCGCTTTTAGCAAAACTTATTGCTTTTGGTGTTGGTAATAACTTCTGTCGATTTATATCGAGCTTTCTCAGAGATCGCACTATACGAGTTGTTATAGATGGAATTTCATCAAACGAGTTCAAGATCAATTCAGGGGTACCGCAAGGCTCCGTCCTTTCTCCTACTCTATTTCTTATCTTTATAAACTACCTTCTACGTCAAACTTCCAACCCTATCTACTCTTTTGCAGATGACAGCAACATTTGCCATTCATATGCATTCAATTATAGACCAAGCCTGTCGGAGATTGGGGCAATGAGGCAAAATATGAATGATACGCTCAACCAAGATCTTGTGACAATCTCTGGGTTGTGCGAATATAGTCGATTTTATTGCACGCAAGACTCAATGTTGTACGTTAACCCACAAATGCACAACAGATCATGTTGCTCCATCTGTTTTTATGGGTGGTGTAAATATCAAGGAATCAGAAGCTATTGATGTTCTAGGCATGAGTATTCAGTGCGATGTCCGCTGGACAAAACACATTTTTCGAGTGTCGAAAGAAGCATTCAAGTGCCTTGGTTTTCTAAAACGGTGTAAGAAATACTTCACTCCATCTGATCTCCTTACTATTTACACCACTTATATCCGACCTAAAATGGAATACAACTCTCATGTGTGGGCCGGTGCTTCGAAGTCTATTTTGGAGTTACTCGACGCGTACAGGAGAGGGCGAAGATGCTTATCGGTGACAGTAGGTTATCCAGCTCTATTAGGGCACATTACAGGGAAAATTCGTTCTTTAGCCGTACTGTCCGTATGTGGAATAAGCTTCCTCCTGAAGTATTTCCTCCCACTTTCAATATAGGAAAATTCAAATCAAATGTCCACAAACACTACTCCCTCTATCCTCCCTCCCATAACCTATTTTCCTAGTTCCAACACAATGCTTTGCATGAGTAGGGGTCATCTGATCCAAGAAAAAAAAAATCAAAAAGTACCATACACCTGTCCACTTATTTTTTTATTTTTTGCATAAGTTTATACATACAAATTTTCAAAAGTTAAATTCGAAAATCGGTTTTACGAATGAACCAAATGGTGTCTAAACCCATCTTCAGAAATTTTCCTTTCCAATGAAACCGATTTGGAGCTATTCGGTTGGATGGTTTCAGAGTCTATACCATTTTAGAGTCTATAATTTTCTGTTAGTTTTGTTTGTGATAACCGAATTTATAGATAATCAAATGATTCACCTTAAATGTCGGATTTTTCTCTTGTGAGTGAAAAATTTTAGTTGGGAGAAGACAAAAATTCGATTTCTGAAATCGTAATACTTCTGTGTCAACTGATTTTCTGTTGGTATGGAAAAATTCTATGGAAACAATCGAATGTCAATCAAACAAAAATCGTTTTTATCTACTCAGAAAAATACTATATCTTTATGAAGATAGCTGATATATAATTCCCGAAAAATTCCGCGTTATTATCAAGATTAGGAACCCTAGTTCCTGGATATAGAGAACTGTGCGGTAACAAGCAGGCAGATGAGCTGGTCAGAGAATGATCTGTTTTATTGGGATTATTAAAAGCGACAATATCTTCAGAATGCTTACAACTCTTGAATAGAAACCTGAATGATATTTCGATGCTAAAATAAATCATCACTAAGCACCAAAGCATACACGGACTTCTTACTATCGCAGATGCCGGCACCTAGTAGAAGAAGAGGTAGATTTTCACTTTCCGGAACTTAATTTGTTAAGACAAACATTTCTGATCGTTCAGCAGACACATTCAGCTGAATGATCTATACGATCGGTATCGGGAACTGCACACTGTGATCTTAATGGATAACTGAATGCGACTTATTTCGCAAGCATCTACTCTTGATCTAGTTCATTTATCATATTCAGTATATATTTTACGGATTCGAACCAGCCGAAGTTCGAAGTAGCCAACAACTAGATCAAAAAACACACTAAACACACTGGTAGCCTAATGAATGACCAGTAAGCACCCTAGCAGACTTGGACAGATGTGGCAGATGCCGGCACATGGGGAAGAAAGATAGATTTTGATACACAGACAAATAATAATAGCTATGGCAATCGAATTAGCTTGTCTCCCCATTTTAAATTTTGCAGAAACAGCTAAAAAATTTGGACACAAAATCGGTACTCACAACGAAACTATTTTCACTGTGTATTACTAATTGCTTCTTTATAAATCAAAAAAACTTATAAAAATGTTTTCCATAAGACTTTAACATAATCTGCAGCTAACTTAGACAAAAAACATAGACCCCCTATTTTACAATTCAAAACTTTTTGTGACAGCAATTAAGAATTGTTTTTAGTCATCCCTAATTGGGAATTTTTCCAATTTTTTTTTTATTTTTAGGTTATTTTTGCTGTCTCCCAGAAAACACACAACTTTTAATAACTTTATTTTTTGGCAGCAAATTTTATAAGAATTTTGTACATGACCTTATTAAAGTTTAAAAAGAGACGATTAAGCAAAAGAAATGCGAAATAATAAAAAGAAAACTTTTGTAAAATATTGATTTAAGTCATAAAACATTTTTAAAAGAATATGTACATAATTATGTACGACACATTTAAGGAATAATTGGGGTTGTAAATTGTATAAGATAAAACATGAAAAATGGATGATGACCTTTTTCATAATTTAAAATGCTGTCCTAAATATAAAAGAAGCTTTTTTTTTGTATAAGCAAATATTGATTAAACATTTTATTATTCCTGCCAAAATACCCTTCCTTCGTATGTACATATTTTGGCAGACTCCTAAGGAATAATACAATTTATTAAGTGTCTCGAAGTATAATGATATAGTTCAAAGAAATCTTTAATTTATTTAAGTTTCATAAATACATATCAGGCATTAGTTTGGCAATATTATTTTAATAGCTGCATTACTTTAAAATTCCAATTAGAAAACTATTTAATATAATTGCATTGAACAAAATTATGTAATACAATTTTTGGAATTAAAAAATCATCGCTTAAATATATGAAAAAGATATTGATTTAACATTCTTAGCATAATATTACTTAATTATTTAAATTAACGTCCTATTCCTAAATCAGGCGTGGACCAGGTCAACCATTTGGGGTGGAAAAAAATTTAAATTTGTTCTACATTTTTCTTTTTATTCGGTTTTGGGGGGGGATTTCCTTTTCACCCCCTCTGGATCCGCACCTGTCGTTAATATATAACGAACTGTTTGTTTTCGCTTTCTAAGCGAATGAGACCTCATTTGGATTTTTTTTATTTTCGACTATCTTGGACTCAGAAAAAAGTTTGGAATCCTAACACCCCGTCTACAACAGACACGAAATGCTGTTAAAACATGATGTTATAAGAGAGTTGTTAAAACACATGGCTTAACAACCGTGTTAAAACATTGATAAAAGCCTAAAATGATGAGTATATACCCATCACTAACATCATGTTAGTTGTAGAGTTGTAGACATAGTGTAAGAATTTCAGCAATCGATTTTCAGGAAATTCAGTTTGAAATACCAACATTAAGTAATCAGTAAATTAGTCTGGCAATCCCACTCAGACGTAACATTATACCTTGATTAGAACAATGCCTGTCTTTAATGACAAATTCTATTCATTTAAATCAATAAATATTTGAATGTTTTAAAACTGTGTTAATAATTGATTAGTTGTTGTTTATAAATACAAAACCCAACATGCAAATGCAAATAGAAAATAGTTTTCGTTGACCACAATTAAAATAAATAGCCACGTCAGGCGGCATTATTAGTTTTATTTTATTGTTATTTCATATCGTATAATTACACAAGTTTACAAACAAAATATGGTTTTGTTCATTGAATGAAACATATTGTTACGTTTTTACTATTTACAAAACTGTGGCTTATGTCCTTTAAATAAATCGGATTATTTTAAGTGCAAATAACAACTATTTATTTATTTAACTTAATACAACAATTTAAATAGTTACTCTCTTTTAATACACTCACTTTAAAAACACACTGGTAATACAGTTGAGGTTACTATTTATATATACAGCGTCATATTCTAGATGTCTCATGATTAGTCTAATGGAAAAACACAATGATCACCTAGAGCTTTTGAAGCTATTAATAACAGCGTGTTATTGTTGATAAGTAGAAGTTTCTAATGATGAAAATGTTTATAAACATTATGAATGTTGGAAGCAGTCGTTAAATTCAAATTGATAATGCAATTTCTTAAAAAATATTTATGATAAAGGCTAGGAACATAGAGAATTATACATAGAGACGAGACACACCGATTTGTCAAACAAAAATACAACAAATCATATGTCTGATACAACAACAAAATACATTAACTAACATCTATTTTGTTGATTTAGGTTTTTGACAATTACGTCTCGTCTCTATGTTACTTTATGGCTAGGAAGTTCATTAAGCATTTTTTGTTTACCAAGTATATGTACGTCACTGTTTAAAAATATTGTTATGTTTCCAATAAATAATAAAAAAATAAATTTCAGTATAATTTGTATGCAAAAAGTTATTTTTAAGAAATATATTTGCGAAAAACAAAATAAAGTTGTTACAAATCGAAAATTTCAAAATTGAAACTTAAATATCCTTTAAACTATAAGGTATCCTACATACCTAATATTGATATCAATATACCAGGTATTGAAAATTACGAAAAAAAGGATTATAGTACATACTACTATATTTCTAGCAATTGTGTTTTTGTATCTTTTTAAAAAGTACTATTTTAGTAGCATGTATTCCAGAACTTTTTTAAAAAAGTAGTATTTTAGTACATAAGGAGTGAGATCGAAAAATTCTTAACACACGTTTTTCATTACATTTTTTAACCCAAGTATTATTTGAATTTTTTTTTGATCAAGTTACCTTTGAAAAACATGTCAGTTATTATGTGTAATGTCAATTATATTAATTTTTTTGTTAATCTGATTAAAATGAGTGACCAGAAAAAAGTGCGTACTGAAATTATTAAATATTTTCAACAAAACCCAACTTGGTCTTACAAAAAGTTGGCCAAGCATACAAAGGTCTGCCGTCAAACTGTTTCCAATGTTATTAAACAGTACCGGGAGAACTTGTCAGTTGATAGAAAACCTGGTTCAGGTAGAAGGAATGGTCCACATGATGTTTCTAAAGCCAAAAAAATAGAACGCATTTTCAAAAGAGCTCCCAACACATCCGGTAGGAAAGCAGCCCGGTTAGCTCAGTGCTCGGACTATTTGGTACGAAAAGTTAAAGCTAATGCAGGTTTAAAAACATACAAGGCTCAAAAAGTTCCTGACAGGAACGCTACTAAAAATTTAGAGGCCAAAAACAGAGCACGGAAATTGAAGTCAAGTTTTATAAAAAAATATTCTTGCTGCATAATGGATGACGAAACGTATGTTCTGGCAGATTTTTCGCAACTTCCAGGTCAAAAATTTTATGTTGCTGATGCTCGAGGGAATGTTGAAGAAAAGTTTAGGACCCAAAAGCAGACAAAATTTCCCAGAAAGTTCTTGGTATGGCAAGCAATATGCAGTTGCGGCAAAAGAAGCCACTCATTTGTTACAACGGGCTCTATAAATACCGAAATTTACATCAAGGAATGTTTACAAAAAAGGCTGCTTCCATTCATAAGACTTCATAATGTGTCCACTTATTTTTGGCCTGACTTGGCATCCTGTCACTATGGCAAACAAGCCCTTGAGTGGTACAAGAACAATAATGTGGTATTTGTACCAAGAGAGGCAAATCCTCCAAACTGCCCGGAGATAAGGCCAGTGGAGAGATATTGGGCTCTTGTTAAAAGAGAATTGAAGAGTACAAAAAAGGTGTCCAAAAGTGTGGTAGATTTTAAACGGAGATGGACTACATGTTCGAGCAAAGTGACAGAAAGCACTATAAAAACGTTAATGGAAGGGTTTCCGAAAAAGGTTCAAAATTTCATCACTAGTGATTAAAACTATAAAAATAATTTTTTTTGTAAATTGTAATAATAATTTCAATCAAATAAAAAAAAAATTAAAGCTGTAAGTTTAGTGGTTTCTTTTTTATAAACATATATGTATGTTAAGAATTTTTCGATCTCACTCCTTACATACTTCTTAAAAGAAATAGTATTTTAATACATACTTATTAAAATATTATTTAAAAATGTAGTATTTTAATATTTTTTTAAAAAGTAGTATTTTTAGTACTTTTTAAAATAGTTGTATTTTAGTACATTTTCAAATAGTAGTATTTTAGTACTTTTTAAAAAAGTAGTACATATTTTAGTACTTTTTAAAAAAGTGGTATTTTATTACTTTTTTAAAAGGTAGTATTTTAGAACTTTTTTAAAATGAAGTATTTTAGTACTTTTAAAAAATAATATTTTAGTGCTTATTTAAAAAGTAGTAGTTTAGTACTTTTTTAAAAAGTAGTATTTTAGTACTTTTCTAACAAGTTGTATATGTATTAGTACTTTAGTACTTTTTTAAAAAGTAGTATTTTAGTATTTTTTTTAAAAGTAGTATTTTAGTACTTTTTTAAAAAAATATTTTAGTATTTTTTAAAAAAGTAGTATTTTAGTACTTTTTGATAAAGTAATATTTTAGTACCTTTTAAAAAAGTAGTATTTTAGTACTTTTTGAAAAAGTAGTATTTTAATACTTTTTTAAAAAGTTGTATTTTTTACTTTTTTAAAAGGTAGTATTTTAGTACTTTTTTAAAAATTAAGTATTTTAGTACTTTTTAAAAAAAATAATATTTTAGTGCTTATTTAAAAAGTAGTATTTCAATAATTTTTTAAAAAGTAGTATTTTAGTACCTTTTTAAAAAAAGTAGTACATATTTAGTTCTTTTAGTACAGTGCAAGCTCGATTTTCGCGACTAATTAAAAAACAGACCTTTAGCGAAAACTGAATTTTCGCGATAACAAAACCCATAATTTTTTTTTTAAAAAAGTAGTATTTTAGAAAAAAGTACACACTTTTTTAAAAAGCATTTTAGTACTTTTCTAAAAAGTTGTATATGTATTAGTACTTTAGTACTTTTTTAAAAAGTAGTATTTTAGTACTTTTTAGAACTTTTTTTAAAAGTAGTATTTTAGTACTTTTTTTAAATGTAATACAATACTACTTTTTAAAAAAGTAGAATTTTAGTACTTTTTGAAAAAGTAATATTTTAGTACCTTTTGAAAAAGTAGTATTTTAGTACTTTTTTAAACAGCAGTATTTTAGTTAAGTGTGATCTCGATTTTCGAAATTAATTAAGAACCGGAGCTGTCTCGAAAACTGAATTTTCGCTATAAAAGAACCAGAAATTTTATTGTACTTTTTTAAAAAGTAGTATGTATTTTAGAATTTTTTCAAAAAAATGTATTTTAGTACTTTTTAAAAAAAGTAGTATTTTAGAAAAAGTTTACAACATAGTATTTTAGTCCTTTTTAAAAATTATTATTTTAGTACTTTTTAATAATAGTAGTGTTTTAGTACTTTTTTAAAAAATGTATTTACAGTTATATTTATGACAGCTCAAACAGTATTCCGGGGGGAGATTTTTAAGAGAGCTAGGTGAATTCATGGACAGATATTCCCAATTTTCAATACCAACAAAGAGTATTTGTGGAAAATTTCAGCCAGATAGCTCCTTTTGTTTGCGCCCTATTGTGTTTCAACAGACAGACGGACATAGCTGGATCGTTTTAGAATATTATGAGGACCCAGAATATGAATATATACTAATGTAGGTCTGTGACAAATATTTTAATAGCGGTATTTACAATATTGTGCATTTGTATTACAAATTTATGCAATGGTGTATTTCTGTATATTTTGTTAGTGTAAAGTAAAAATGCAATGCATATACAATGATATAAGATTGTGAACTCCGCTAATGTGTTACAAACGAAATGACAAAATCAGTATACATACCCCACATATTTATTGATTGTGGCTATAAAAGTCAGCGAAAATTTTGAGAAATTCTAATTAGAATCATTAAAGATTGGGCAACAAATCCGTTTTAAAAATTCAATAGAATTCATTGGAATATAATAATTTGTTTTATATGGCAACACTAAGTTATTATGGTCAAACAAAAGCAGGTCTTTTTAAAATATTGATTTCTATTTAGCTTAAAAACATAGAGAAATATGCATAGAACGGAAACTTGAAAAAAAAACTCAAACAAAAATATTACTTAAAATAATCACACATACGAGTGTCACCACTTGGGTTTTATACAACTGAGTTAGGTCTATGAAAGCGGAGCTTCCGATCTATGTGTATTTATCTATGCTTAAAAATCATCATAATTTAATGCCAAATATTATAAGTATAACAAAATCCTATAAGATGATAGTTTTTTTGGAATTTCATTTATTTCCGTTTTGGGAATTTTCTAATTCCCTTGCTGCCAACTAAGTCCCAAGTTATTGAACATGGCAGCACTAACGGAAACAAAAAAATAATGGAAAAAAAAAATAAAGAAATGCTGTAAGTGTGTGTTGGTGTATGTGTGTGAGTTTTTGAATAGAAATGTTTTTCCTGTAAGTGAAAAATTCAACATTTCTAGTGTTGGATGTTTGGATTTTTTCTATTTTTTTTTTTTTGTATTTCTTGTTGCTGTTTTGTTGCTATTGTAGTGTTAGACCGCAGTCATTAAAATCCTTTTGTTTTGTTGCTTTTAATTTCCCAACAATTGCCTTATTTTACTAGGTTCTGTGCTGTTCATTATTGTTATTATTTGATATTTGTCTTGGTTGTTTTAGCTTTTATTGAGGAAATGCAATTGTCGTTTTAAATGTTTTTATTTATTATTGTTGTTATTTTGTTTTGTTCTTGGGCTCAGCTTTTGAATAATGTTGTAATAATATTGTTGCTGTTGCTGTCGATGTAGTTGTTGTTATTAATACAAATACAAAAAAAAAGGTAGACGACGACGCTTGGCCCCTTAAGAGCATTGGAAAATGTGAATACAAAATATAGTATATTGTAGAAAGAATTGTAAAAAAAAAATAAATAATAATGAAAATGTATTTATTCTAGGTCGCTAGTTCAACAAGAACAAGACCGAGAAAATGGCAACAAAAAAAAAAGAAAAAAATTTATGGAAAAGGAAATAAGGGAAAGAAAAATCTTAAGGAAATATACATAACTACAATTGAATTGAATTGAAATGTAATTAATATCCTTAAGGCTTTTAGAGATGTAAATGTAGGAGTCATCCTAGTGAGCAGAGGAAAAGAAAACTACAGCATGAAGAGGACGAATTGTTTTAAACAAAAAATACAGTTGCAAATGACATTTACCATTTTGTCCGTTAGTTATTTAGTTGTTGAGTGAGTGTCTGACTGACTGACTGACTGAATGAATGATGAGTAGCAGCAGTAGTTGTGGTAGTAGTGAGTGTTGCTGTATCCTTTGGGGAGGCTTAACTTGAATTCACCACTGTCACCAAGTAGTGCAGCAGTAGCAGCAGCAGTAGTAGTTTTTCTTGATTTTTTTTATTTTTTTTGTCTCGGTCTTGGCAAATGTTAACAAATCTAAAATAATTTTTCACACGTAATCCCGTTGCTTATTACTGTGGGTGGTAATTTTTCTGGTAGAACGATGTTGTTGCCTTTTTTTCGTAGTTTTTTTTTGAGAAACTTTTTTTTTTTTTGGAAAATAGATACAGACGAAAATATATACGTAAGTATTTATATACGAGCGTAGTTAGTTACGTTGTGTAGGTATGTTGTTTTTGTTGTTGCTGCTGCTATTTTAGCTGTTGTTGTTGCTGTTGTTTTTGGAAATCATAGAAATCGTCATACCAAATTTAATTGAAATTTGTTTTATGGCTGTTGTTGGTTTCTTTCTTTTTTTTCTATAACATACAAACACACTTATACATTTTTCTTTAAATTTCTATATACATATTACATATACATATACTTCATTCACACTTGATTTAAATATTCACTTTTTTCCATCATTTTCTTTTTTTCAATTTCACTATATTTATTTTCTTTTATTTTTCTTTATATTTTCTGCTTTTATTTCAAAAAAAAAAATAAAATTATTTGAAATTCTTATGACACCGTTTCGTAAGCCATGCTTTTTGTTGGTTATTTTTTTTTTTTTGTTGCCTAAGTATCTATATAATTTTCCTCTAATTAAAACAAAATCCTTTTTAAAAATAATTTTTCAATTGCAAATTTCGGAAGACCAACTCTTACGCATTAGTCGTGTAATTATGTATTTTTCTTTTCTATTTTTGTTCTTCACTCGACGCTGTCGTCGACAAGTCTGTAACGTTCTTATTTCTTAAATTTTCTACTTGTTTAAAGGATTTCTTGTTTCATTTTTTGCTTCTTTTTCAAAAATATACTAGATTTTAAATAAAAAAATTCCGTTCTATTTAGCGTCGTTGCGTTACGTACACTTGCGACTCTCAGAGCAAACTGTTAATGCTAGAGTTCGTCAATGGTAACAAAACCTTTGAAAGTTTAACAGAAGAGAAAACAACCACAAACACTCATCCAAAACATGAATACATATGTAACCGTTACTAGAGAGCATTATAACGGTAAATAACAGTGAGTATGGTGGTTTCTTTTTAAACTAGTGGCAACTCTCTGTGTTTCATTCATTAGCTTTTTGTTGTGATAACAAATTATCACCACCACCATCTTACATTTTGGTGGATGTGTGTTTTAAGGGTGCAGTCATACTACCGTTACCGTTAACATTTTCCTTATAAGAATTCTGTTGTATGTGTTTATTTAACAGTGTTGGTTTAGTTTACTCACCTTAACAATATTTTACTGTTTCTTAGGTGAAGTTATGTGGTTGTTGAATTTACTAAGTAAATGTAAACTCACCTTGGTGTGTTAGAATTAGGTAAGAAGTTTAATACAGTACTTTTTAACTATATATGGTGAAAATAAATGTTTCTGTTGGTGAAATTCAGTTTTTAGAGACTCATAACTAGCTTAGAATGCCAAAATGCCAGAATGCTTTTTATACCTTTCATCTTCGTGAGCAAAAAATATTTTAAACAAAAAATTTTTTTTCCAAAATCAAAAACTTGTTTGACTTTTTTTATACCCTTGACCATGAATGGAAAGGGTATATACATATAAGTTTGTCATTCCGTTTGTAATTTCCACATTTTTCATTTGCGACCCCATAAAATATATGTATATATTCTGGATCGTTATAGATAGCGGAATCGATATAGCCATGTCCGCCTGTGTGTTGAAATCAACTTTCCGAAGCCCCCAAATAACTTACATACACGATTTATACATCAAAATCGAGAAAATCGGTCCACAAATGGCTGAGATATAAGGAAAAAACTAGGACAACCTCGATTTTTTACCTATTTTTGACCTATATCTGGATTACTAAGTCATTAATATAGACAATATGGATATCTAATGATAGACCTTTGAAAGACCTTTGCAACGACGTATATAAGACCATACATAGTAAGTTGGACATACAATGGGTCAAAATCGGAAAAAAATATTTTGTAACCCGAATTTTTTTTTCATCAACATTTTTTTTTTGTCATAAATTCTTTTTCCAAAAAAATTAATTAAAGAAATTTAAAAAAAAAAAATTTGAAAATGCTTTTTTTAAAAAAAATTAAAAAACAATTTGGAAAAAAAAATTTTTAACAAATTTTAAAACATTAAAAAAAAGTTTTGATTTTGTTTAAATAAAAATATTTAAAAAAAAAATATTTTTAAGTTTAATTTGGTGAAGGGTATATAATATTCGGCACAGCCGAATATAGCTCTCTTACTTGTTTTAATATGTGACCTTTTTTGTTCTTAAAATAAAGCATAGATATTTTCCTTGAAGACCTATTTGGTCGCGGGATATCTATCAAAATAAATATTTTGTAACTAAAAACATACAGTTTTTGACTTTTTTTGCAAAATCAAAAACTTTGTTGACTTTTTTTCTCAAATAAATATTTTGTAACTCAAGAAATACAATCGAAATTTTTTTGCAAAAAAAAAGAAAAAAATTTTATTTCTTGAGTTACAAAATATTTATTTTGATGGATATCCCATTCGCATCCCACTAAGCGACCAAATAGTTCTTCAAGGAAAATATCTAAGCTTTATTATAAGAAAAAAAAGGGGCCCATTTTAAAAAAAATTTTAAAAGTTTTTGATTTCGGAAAAAAAAATATTAAACATTTTTTTTTTTAAATATTTTTTTTTTGAAAGATTGAAGAAAGAGCTATTTAAACTATTTGGGACATATTTTGCTAAGGACAATAGGTAATAAGTTACATGGATAAGAAAAAACACCTGCTTGGCCAAAATATAAAATTTTGACCCCCTCTAACTCAGAGAGTTCTCTACCGATCTTGTCTGAATTACTATCCAATAAAATTAACCTTGGCGTTAATTTCATCCCGATCGAAAGACATCGATTTCAAAAGTTGGTTCACTTGACATGAAATGTCCCATATACATATATTCTGGATCCTTATAGATAGCGGAGTCGATTAAGCCATGTCCAATTAAGCCATGATCATACATCAAATTCTTCCGGCTCGGTTGCTATTAAAAATCGAGAAAATCGGTCTACAAATGGCTGAGATATAAGGAAAATATCAGGACAACCTCGATTTTTTACCTATATCTGGATTACTAAGTCATTAATATAGACAATATGGATATCTAATGATAGATATTTCAAAGACCTTTGCAACGACGTATATAAGACCTACAATGGGTCAAAATCGGAAAAAATATTTTTTAACCCGAATTTTTTTCTTCACCAAAAGTTTTCTTTTCGCTAAATATTAAAAAAAAAATTAAAAAAACCATCTTGAAAAAAATGTCGTTTACATAAAAATATTTAAAACATTTTATTTTGAAGTATAATTTGGTGAAGGTATATATAACCGTCGCCAGAAACGAATTGTTCTAAAATTATTTTATTTTAATATTTTGTTGCTCCACCTTCATTTTTCACAACATCATTACATCTGCGACTCATGGAATCAACCAATTTTGTGCAAACGACCTTGTCATTGGAAAAGCACTCTTCCTGGATTTTGGTACTTATTTTTCGTATTGAAACCCTCCAGTTTCCTCTTGAGCACTCCCCATAGGTGTTCTATTGGGTGAAGGTCCTGTGACTGCGAAAGCCATTCCATAATAGGTACCTTGTTGACAATAAACCAGTCCTTTGCAAATTTTGAGGAGAGCTTCGGGTTATTGTCCTGCTGAAACTCCCATCTCAAGGACATATCTTCATCAGCAAATGGAAGCATTAAGCATTGAAATAATTTAATCCAATATATTAGACCGATACCAGAAGAGGAGAAACACCCCCATTTCGAGATGGATCCACCCCCGTGTTTAATGGCCTTCTTGGTGTATTTTGGATCATATGCCTTATTGTAGAAATATTCAATGGGATTTCGCCAGGTTCCGGTTTCTTTACGATCGTTCGCATTTTTTATTCCAAAAAATTCGAAGTGAAATGGCAGATTTATTTGGGAGATTCTGACCAATGTGCGTAATTCGCTCTGCTGAACTGCAGCCGATAGACATGCAGTTAGACTCTGTTGTATTTGTCAATGGAACCAGCAATTCAGAAAAAATTCCAGGATGCTGGCGAATAAGACTAATAATTGTACGCCCAAATTCTTGCTCATGATGTCTTTTCGAAACGTGAAGAGCTTCCATTCTTGTCTGGAAACTGACTCAAATTGAGGAGTTTGGAATTAAGATTCCTTTCACATTGAAAGATGATGAAAGCAATATATTGTTACGAAATTGTACTTGAATTCAAATATAACGATTTTAACGGCTGATTTAAAGTTGCATAATGCTTTCAAATAGCAGTGCCCAAATTTGAACATAACTGTGGGCATTATTAACATTGAAAAAAAAGCTTTCAGTTGACCATTGATCGTAAGTATGGCAACGCTGTTTGCTGCGACCGTATATTCGAATTCGAATGTTCAGTTAAAGAACATTGTAGAAAGTACACCACAGATGGCGTATGTATTAGAAAGCTCTAGAAAATACGAACTTTAACAGTTAGAGAACGATCTAGAGTGCAGATGGCAGTGCTATAAATAGTGGCAGAGGTTGCAGTCGTTAGTGAGTTTATAAGAGACGCTTTTCGAATAAACATCAACTGAGTGCTGTATTTTTCAAGTGAATTCGTGTATGTACATTATAAAGTGTGTCTGTATTTCTGCGAATTTATAAACGTGTATAAAGAAACATTGAGTGACTATTTAATTCTGTTGTTGTACATTTTAAATAAATAAAGAGTTGTTACAAATTTCAAAGTGCTAAACGGCTTTTGTTTGCAATCAAAAGTATCCGGTTTATTTAAAGGAAATAAACCAAGGTTTTGAAAAGGTTAAAATGTAACAATATTTTTCACGAAACTTCTTGAACTCGCCCTTTAATAATGATGCACCATGCTGTTCCCATCGTGGTATTAAGAATATTCTAATTTGGGTTCTCTAAACATAATCAATACTGGTATTGCAGGGCGTTCACGACAACTGGATTCCATATGCCAACTTTTTTAGACTTTGCAGTGAAGGATTAATTGGTCACTGGATATATTTATATTGGATTACATCTAGTGTTGTAATAGAAATACATATTTCATTTTATTAACGAAATTAATATTGGTGATCTATATATCTAAACAAAATATCCTTAACTAAATATTGACCAGAGTGCTTAATCTTAAGACATTCCTAAATTAATTCAAATCCTTAACTAACTGATTATCCAATCTCAACACTATATTTCTTTTAATTTTCTTTACAACACGAGTCTTGATATTTAAACCTTTTCATTCACCAACTAACTACTTAAATACTTAACAATTACAACTTAATCCAACTGTTTTGTTCAATTAACCCTAAAATGCATTAGTTCCACCTTGTAATTTTCAAGCTCTAATGAATACATTTTCTCTCAATTAGTTAAATCCATAATCAAATCAATTTAATATGCTTAATACCAAACACATTTCATGTTTGCTTTCTATTTCTGTTTTTTGCTAAAAAGGCGTCGATAAGTCTACTTCCAAAGAATTTTATAGCCAGCCACTCTGCAAGGCGAATGAATTTTTGTGATTTAAGAACTCCTATAAACAACAAACAAAGGTTTGCCATCATCATCATCATCCACATTATGATCTGATCGAAATGTAACCATAAATAATATTGAAACAATGCCAATTTGTGGTAAAAGTAACAAATGTAACAGCATGTGATGTGACGAAGAAATGCCAACAATAGATAAACACACACTGTTGTGGATGGGATGCCATTGTGCGCAGTTGACTTTCTGTCTTTCTTACATTTTTTTCTTATTTCGTTACATTTCAACGTTTTTCTTCTTTGCTGTTGAGTTTGAGATTGAAAAAGGTGTCAAAAGAATGTTATACAATGTAGCCGTTTACACATACTTTTTGTTTTAGTTTATGTTGATGAAACAGTGTGATTAATATTAATTCATACAGGAAAGGAATGATTTTCTCAAAGAAAAAATCATTCTCACTCAAGAGCATTTGTGTAATATCTTTTTCAGGGACCATAAGATGATGGTTGATTATCAAGACGTAGTATCGCTGGCTTAAGTTTCATATATTGTTACCTTCTTCTAGTCCTTATCAATTCAAGAATAGCATCTCTGAATGACCTTTGTTAGGTTGCTGATGATGTAGAAATATTTGTTAAAGATCATCGCTTTGGTAAGATCTATATAAGATCTTCTTCTCCAATGAAGAACCATAAAATGTTGGTTGATTACCAAGACGTTAAGTTTCATAAATTGCTACCTTCTCCCAGTCCTTATCAATCCGAGAATGGAATCTTTGAATTACCTTTGGTTGCTGATGATGTATAAATATTTGTTAAAGACCATACCGTTGATAAAATCTATATAAGATTCTTCTTCTTAAGTTTCATACATTGGCTTAAGTTTCATACATTGCTACCTTCTCCCAGTCCTTACAATCCAAGAATGGAATCTTTGAATTTCCTTTGTTTCGTTAAAGACCAACATGTTGACATCCTCAGACACATAAAGATTTGAGTTGAAATATTACAAGTCTCAAAGATTTCCTGAAAGGATAATAGCCTTCGTATCTCCATAATCATTTATTACAAGAATGAAGGTCTTCTGTAACATGACCGATATTGAAACCACACCCGCCATCAAGCCAGACTTACTAAAGTTGTCTACTGGAAGTCATGTCGGGCGTTTCATCACCTAGATGGTTGTGGCATCCATCGTGATTCTCTCAATATTTATAAAATGTAAAATGCCAACATGATATTGAATTCTGTCGGTAATAACTTTAGCCTTTCCTCGTACTACAACCTTCCTCATGATTTGGATTGTCTTCTTAAATACAAAGAAATTCGCAATTGTCTCGCCTTAATCATTTGAAGCTGGTTGTTAAAGTTTTTCCGTACCATTTTCTACATTGAAACCAAGTCCAAAGGGAACTTGACTTGAAGTTGGCTCCTGGCTCTCATGTGGTTCTTTCGTTCCAAAATTAGGTATCCAACTTGAAGGAGATCTACAATTTCCTCAATTTGAGATGATCGATTTGTCTAATCTTTTTAAATCTGAAAAAGTCCATCAGGTTCTCCGTGATCCCCTTAAGATACTCCTACATCCTAATATTTCATCCAACGTACGTCTATTTATCAAGTTGAACCCTTAAGCCGAAGTTCTTTGTTATCGGCATTGTTACTAAGATATTTCTCAAGAACCATTCCGCAAATGTGAACTTGCAAAGTCGGCTTCTGGAAATCGTGCTGATCGTTTTGACAACTGGACCGAAAAAGGGCAATATTCCTCAATTCATGAGACACATGTGTTTAGCTTTCTTAAATCCGAAGAAATCTCATGTATGTCGACTCAATCCTTTGTTCAAGATAGGTCATCAAGTTGTTCATTGTCTTGGCTGCTGAACAGCGTAGCATTGGTGGTGGAAACTTCATCCTCGGTTAATATCATGGACAAAATTTTGATTTCCCCAAGAAGCATTTTGATCTCCTAATGTAATATTGATAGTTTGTTTCAAGTTTTCCCTGTCACACTGTATACAGATGTGCCAACGATCGTGGTTTTTAAGAGTCAATTTCTGTTTATCTATTGTTATTATAAATCTTAAGATGCTCTTCTTCCAACTCAATGTCGTGGCATCATCATAGAACGTGATAAAAGGTCGAACTTATTGTGGACAAATTTCTCTCGTACTCTTAGTCGTAGTCTTTGTAATTGTATTTGTTCTCTGCTTACTTTCGAATCTTTTGTACGATTAGGTATTTGTATTGATGTCCGTGTCCTTTTGTTTTGAAATACGAGTGGTGCTCGTCGTAATATTATTGTTTCGAAATAAATTCGGTGGTTCATATTGTGTATAATGCATTTGGTTTTGGAGTATCTTTTTGAATATTGTATTGTATTGTAGTTTTATTATACATATCATTGTCTAACCGCCTTGCTGTCTATCGGAGTCTATCTGTCGCATTGTATGTGTTTTTATTAATGTTGACTTTTAGCGAGAATCAATTTATTTTTTTATGCGAAATAATCTTGTTGATGGTTGCGTCTCGCCCCTTTCGTTATTTTGTTTTCGGTTTTTGGTTTGATGGCTGTTATGAATTTTTGTCCTTTTTGTTTGTGTGTGTGCGTTTTGAGGGTTCTATTTTAGGACTATGGTTTTATAGTGGTCCTTCCTACCTCATCACCTTCTTTCCAGAGGTTTTAAGGGTTTGTGTTCTAGTGGTTTGTTGAAATGTAGAGGGTTGGAAATAATTTTAATTTATGATGTCAATTTGATCATTGTGGTTTCAATTTTAGCTGCTTAACAGCGTTTTGTTTTTCCAGTGTTTCTTGCCAAAATGTTTTGTGAATCTTCGTCAAGAAGATGAGTTAATTTGTACAAATTTGTTTTTGTAATAATGGCAAATGGGTATCAATGATGAAAATATCATATGACATAGTAATTTAACTTAAATAGATCGGTTTGAATAAAACAAAAACAATCTAGTTATTCGAGTTTAAAGATTATGTTTATTTAGGAGCAAAAATATGAGATCTAGATCAGCCTTTAAAGTATTTATATTAAAAAGAATAATGAGCTATTGCAATGGAATATTTGAATGAAAACTATATCGGAAATAAGTATTCTTAAAAGAGTAACGTGTCGCGGACTTTGATCTATTTTTTCGGCTTTCCTGGTTAGAAAAAATTGTTGTAGTAGCCCATATTCCGGTAAATATGTACAGGTTGAGCAATTATGAGGTTGTGAAGTAAATTTGCTTACAGACACATTTTTTTGTGAAAAATATCGATTTTCTACTTATTTTTGGATTACTAAATCTATGTTAATAGACATCTAATGACAGCCATTTCAAAGGCCTCGCCAACGACGTAAACGTTTACAATAATACAGCAATTCGTACTGACAATGGGTCAAAATCGGGAAAAATATTTTTTAACCCGAATTTTTTTTCACCAAAACCTTTTTTTAATAAACATTTTCCGGATACTCTGTTTTGAAGTAAAGCGTATCCCAGAGAGATCGTTCAGCAACGATTGAAACAAATAGTAGTCGGGCGGGGTAAGGTCTGGAATATAAGAAAGAATGGTTGAATAAACATCTCAACCACTTCTTTCTAAATAGTTTTCAACAGTTTCATGTCTGGCCGCCTATTCTGGACGTTTTTCGGCCAATGCTCGATTCAAACGAATCAGGTTCCCTGTGATGGCCTATTAGATGTCAACAGTTCATAATAGATATAACCCTGTTGGTCGCACCAAATACAGATTACCTTAACTCCATTGATATTTAGCTTTGATGTCGATTTGGCTGGTTGCTCGGGCTTCACATACGATCAATTACACTGTGGGTTATCGTAATGGGCCCATTTTTCATTGCGTTCAAGCAGTATTTCAGACATAGGCTCCAACTCGTATGGTTTGTGGATGAATCCATCTGTCCAATGATTTTGCAAGCTCTTGCTGAGTTTGACAACAATCTTCATGGAACCCCATATGCGGCTTAAATTTTGCAATTTTGACATTGAAGAGATTCGAGCCGAAACAATCGAAAATGTACAAAAAAAAGTGGGTTGATCGGGGATGTGGTACTGCAGAGTTAGTCGTGGTAGTCATATGAATGATATTTTGTTCCATTCTTAAATGACAAAGTTCAACCTTTCCAATAAAAGCAGAATTTGAAAATATAGGCAGACTTCATAAACGCAGTAATGCAAAGCAATACTTAGTGACATTCATGTACGCATAAATGTTCACAAATTTGACAGATGTTGCGCATTGAAAAGCATTGCCATACAATAATAAACTTGTAACATTGCCAAAACAAAATCTATTGCGTTTATGAACACTATGCATTGCAGTGTTGTTTTGCAAACCGCGTTTATGAAGTCAGCCATAATCAATACTTTTTTATAGCCGATTAAAATATTAAATGGCCCACCCATGTATGACATATAAATTATTAAAAACTAAAACGGCGTTCAAAAGATACGTCATCTATTGTAAATCCCGCATTTTGAAGTCATACAACCAATAATATTTTATCATGTATTCCATTAATTCTCTGATCTGTGTCTCAGTTACTACTCGTTTCAAAACATTTAAATATGTCTTCAGAAAATTTAATTTCCACAGTTCATTAAATGAAGAGTACAATTAGAAGAATATTCACTGTTCTGAATAGATGAAAATTACTTCATAATATAATTACTAGTTTTTCAACATTCAGCATTATCCACATATTCTTATCCGTAGAAATTTAATTTCTCAGCGTTCCTATTTCGCAATACTTAGATAGTTTCGATTATCATTGACATAGTACATGTGTATCCTCATTGTCTCCCATTCCTCATAAAATCTTTGGTTGGTTCTTCTTACACTTGCACATTTTTTAAGATTTAATAACAATTTTCTCAATTAACAATCATAAAACCATTTAATTTCTTAGAAATTAATGGCCAAATCTTAATCAAGTCATATTGAGAGAATTATGAAAATAAAATTTCCTAAGAACATGTCATTGTTTGTTTTTTATTTATTAAAGTCAACAATTGAAAGTGGAAACATCCTATTAGCCTTTGTAATAATTGAAATAAACCGAAAAATATACTAAAAACCCACAATCAATAATATTGGTGGCGGTAACGTTTGATCGTCATCATCATTATCAGCAACACCATGAAAATTATCGTCATAACCAGGTTGTTTAGTAATCGCAAGTCCTTTAAGTATCACTTACTCTCCCTCACACTCACCAACACATACACCCAATCTCTCTTTCGTTCTGTATGTGTGTTGGCAGAGATTTTGCTATATTATCCTTTCAACGCTTTTGAGCGGCATGTTTGAATGCCTTTTTGATGTTTTGCTTGTGTGAAAAAATTAAATGTGACACAGCATGGTCTTGTGATGGCTGCCGACAATTCAATTGACTCATCTTAACTCACGCTCTGGGGTACTCATCTCTCTTTCCCACTCACTCGAAAAACTATATACTACTAATCACTTTCACTAAACGCGGCAAAATCTACTCAAATATCTCTATTATTATTGTTTTGTTTTAGGTTTTTGTTTTATTTTATATTTCAATACTATGATGAATACCTGTTGACACCTTCGAAAAACGAAAACAATCAACTATCAAACAATTCCTCTAATTATTGAAAAGAAACTCTTGAACGGCATGACAGTGATACACTTCAAGTGGTGACATTATAGGAATTTACAGCAATTTTTCTTAATTTTCGCATACCAACAGGTTAGTTGTTCTACAATACAATTTGTAACTCGTAGAGTTTGATACACACAAAAATCCTTTTGTAATTTAGGGCACTAAATCTAGCACAACAATGTGTATCTATCACAAGTTGAGGTGTTAAAAACAGTACTGAAAAGAACTTGTAAATTCAAAACAACACAAACAAATTTTTCATTTTTTTTGATTGAATACAATTCCTTGAAATTTACTTACAAACTAAATATGTCAATTGTCTCCTTCCCTTTTTTGATACAACTTGCCACTTGTTTGAATAGAAATTTAAAATAAATTGCCTGGTAATTTATAATTCTCTACAATGATTTGAAGTTTTTCGTGGGAATAAAAAACGCTGCTAACATTTAACATGTGTTTTATAGGAATATAAAGAATATCAAATTGTTATATTTTATAGATGGATACCAAGAATTTCCAAAGTTTTTTAAAGAATAGATTAATTCATATACTTCTCTTTATAATTCGCATTCTTTTGTATTCAAGAAATTAGATTTGAAACAAGTGTTATTATTTCTTGTCAAATGTGTCGAGAAATCCCGGGAATTCCGCAATATTTTCAATCCCGCGAAATTGTGTGAGAATTCCCGGGAATTATTTTCCTTAGTTTTTTTGATGTTTTTTGAACTTGACTTTCTTTCTCTAAAATATGCTTAACAAAAATTATTCCAAAAACTCGTGAATGTTCAGGGCTGTCACAGAATTCTATTCCGATAGAATGTGGAATTATTTTAGTATTTAGCTTTTTCACAAAAGAGTAAAACGAAAATTTTTGGAATAAAACCACATTCGGTTAAATTGAATTTTGTTTAATATTATTGGGTTTTCTTCAAGTTTTAATTAACATCTTTACTTAATTCAAAATTAAACAAGTAAGAGTGCTATATTCGGCTGTGCCAAATTATACTTAAAAATTTTAAATATTTTTAGGTAAACAACATTTTTTTTTAAATTTAAAAATTTTTTTTTTAAATTTTAAATTTTTTTTTTGTTTAAAAAATTAAAAAAATTTAATTTTTTTTTTCCGATTTTAACCCATTGTAGTCCATCTTACTATGGTCTTATATACGTCGTTGCAAATGTCTTTGAAATATCTATCATTAGATATCCATATTGTCTATATTAATGTCTTAGTAATCCAGATATAGGTCAAAAATCGATTCCATTTCGATCAGCCATTTGTGGGCCGATTTTGCTGATTTTAAATAGCAAAATTCTCGAAAGCATGTCTGACAGAATTATTGATGATTTGGATCCCGAAGATATCTGGGGTCTTCAGAAAATTGATTTCAACAGACAGACAGCCGGACATGGCTTAATCGACTCCGCTATCTATAAGGATCCAGAATATATATACTTTATAGGGTCGGAAATGAAAAATGTAGAAATTACAAACGGAATGACAAACTTATATATACCCTTCTCACGAAGGTGAAGGGTATAAACATAAAATATTTATTTTTTGCGAATTAACAGAATTAATTGAAGTCTAATGAAGGTAGAACAAAATATGTATAATGGAAATTGAAGCCATTCCTATACAAATGACAAATGGTGACAGGTTTGTATATAACCAGAATTAGAAATCGAGGCGGTTTATTTCTTTATATTAAATTTTTATTGGATTTTTTTATTTGTATCCAATTACATTTTAAAACCAAAGATATTTTTTAGCTTTTTAACGAAGTCTACATTCTTAAAATTGAATAATTTGTTGTATGTGGGAATTCCCGGGAAATCGGGATTAATTTTTAAATTTCCCGGGTTCCCGGGAAATGAAAAAAGTGTGGGAAAAGAAAAACTCTAATGAAAACCTAAAATTTCCTTTAACAAAATATTATTTTACTCCAAGCCTATTACACAGTAATTATTTATATGATTGTGGTAACCATAATTTGGTAAAGTTAAGATTCACATGATTGTGTAATCATATATATGATTGTATTAAATAACATGGCAATAATGTTCATGATGAATCATTATATCATAATATTGTTACGTTTTAACCTTTTTAAAACGCTGGTTTATTTCCTTTAAATAAACCGGATACTTTTGATTGCAAATAAAAGCCGTTTAGTAGTTTAAAAATTGTAACAACTCTTTATTTATTTAAAAATGTACAACAACAGAATTAAATAGTCACTCAATGTTTTGTTTTTATACACGTTTATAAATTCTCAGAAATACAGACACAAATTATAATGTACACGAATTCATTTGAAAAATACAGCACACTTTAAGGCACTCAGTTGATGTTTATTCGAATAGCGTCTCTGATAAACTGACTAACGACTGCAACCTCTGCCACTATTTATAACACTGCATTACCATCTAGAAAGCTCTATTTCTATTTCTGAATATTCGAATTCGAATATACGGTCGCAGCAAACAAACAAAACAATTCTTGGCTTACAGATTATCAATAAATAAATTGAATTAAAAATTGAAAAATTGAAACAGCGTTGCCAATTTACGATCAATGGTCAACTGAAAGCTTTTATTTAATAATCCCCACAGATATGTTACAGTTTGCTATTACAGCACTGTTATTTGAAAGCATTGTGCTACTTTTAAATCAGCCCTTAAAATCGTTATATTTGAATTCAAGTACAATTTCGTAACAATATGGTGATCTCAGATTATGATATCCATAAGCCGAGAACAACATAATATGATAAATCCTTCATCACAAACATATACTTATTTACTGCAATCATATTGCTACAGTCATGTAAATCGTCATAAGCGGGAAGTTTTACTTTACTTCTTTAATTTGAAAAAAGTGGCGATCAAGCACACCGATTGCTCACCTAAGCTTATGGTGAATGTGTTTCATCGGTTTCAATGGGATGGTTTTTGCGGTTCAGAAGTGATGATTTTGACACGGAAGACAAATATCGCCCTGGTCATCAAAAAAAGTTTGAATACAAAGAATTATAGATATTACTTCTTGAAGATTGTTGTAAAATCAAGCAGCAATTTCAAAACATTAATAGTGCGTTTGCATTATAATAATAGAAGTTGTCTTCAGCAAATCATGTCGAAATGTCACTTCTTAACATAAATGTTTAAGTTCGATTCATACTCAGTTAGAACTATGTAGTAGAAAATGAGATTGCTTTAAAAATACTAAAAAATTTTTGGAACAAGAATGTAGTTATTTGAATAAATCAATTCATACAGTCTGAAGAGGGCTCTTGAGGGAGTTTTGTCCCTCAAAATCTCCCTTGGAATTGGCATATGATCATACCCTGACCCTGAATATATTCGGGCCGTCTAGCACAGTCTCACATACCGCAGTTATGGACCAGGGTCACAGTTGTCATCATTAAGGGTGAGGAAAGACTACTTTAGATCTTCCTTCATTTAAAAGCAGGGAAATTTGGTATCATACGAATTGAAGTCGAGAGACGATTTTACATGTCCGAAATGATCCTCGAATGTTATAAAAAAAAATAAATTTTGCACCGAACCGTTGCGATGAAAAATGTATCTATTACAATTACACGAAACGTAAGATATCGTATGTGAAGCCCGGCCAACTAAGGTAATTCTTTGTATTTGATGGGAGCAAAAGGGCTGCTGAAATTTGACCAAACCATCACAGGAAACCAGTACTGAACGAAACATATTCGTTTGAAGCGAGCATTGGCCGAAAAACGCCCAGAATATGCTGCCAGCTATGAAACTGTAACATCGCATCATGACAACACTTGTCCACATGTTGCAATACCTGTTAAAAACTATTTAGAAAGAAATGGTTGACATCTTTTGTCTCGCCGCTTTATAGTCCAGAGCTTGCCCCGTCCGACTTATATTTGTTTCGATCGAAGAAGAACGCTCTCTTTCTGGGATACGGTTCGTTCTTTGCCTGACAAGATGAGCAGTACTTTTGGCTCGGAATCCCTATGTTTCTAGAAATATGGGAAAAGATCATAGCTAACAATGGCCAATACTTTGAACAAATTTATGTTAAAAAACTGTTTCAAAATAAAAGCTAAAAAATTTAAAAAAAACATCCCGCATTTTTAAGTCATACACCCAATTATTGGGCAAAACAAACGTCAGTTTAATCGTTTGCATGCTAGTTTTACTATTTTCCAATATTCTGTTTACTTTTTCGTTTTGAAAATTTCCAAAGTTTGCAAATAGTGCCACATTGAAATTAAAAATTCTTTCCAAAACGCATGTTCTTAACAAAATGTATGTTGCTGCAACATTTTGTTAAGAACATGCGTTTTGTAGTTTGTAGTAAAATATGTTGAGGCAAAACGTGGTTTATTTCTTTTAAATATACCGGATACTTTTAATAGCTAATAAAATCACCCATAGTTTATTGAAATAGTCACTATCTTTTAATACACATTCATTATAATTTACCAGAATACACTGGTAATACAGTTGATGTTAAGTCTAACAGCACCTATGATACACTAACTGATCTGCAACTTGCTGTTACTACTTATTTATATACCCAGTGCCATCTGCTTGTAGTTTCATGAATTATCTAACGGACAAATCTAGAGTGTTCTGTTTCTAGAGCTTTTAACAGCTTTAATGTTAATGTTAGCAGCTGTAACATTTACTGCTCACAAACAATGTTAATAACAGCGTGTTATAAACATTGTTGATAAGTAGAAGTTTCAAGCACTGGAAATTTTTATAAACATGTCGAATGTTGCAAGCAGTTGTGACATATCGTTAAATTCAAATTGATAGTGCAATTTCTTAACAATATTTATTATAACAGAAAATCTAAAATTATAAAATTTGTTATTATGTGTTTAAATGGAAAAATGATATTTTGTGATCACAGATCAGTGTGACTGAAAGATCAGTTGATTTCTCTTGTAGCTGTTGTTGTTAGATAATTCATATACGACGATCTTTAAGCCGCGATCTAAATAATCACACTAGAACCACTGATTATCCTGGTAGATTTGTGAGACTTGTTCCAAAATGTACATGTGCAGTTAACCTTTTCTACCTATACGGCCACACTTATGTGGATTGGTTTAAGCTTGTTAGATCACTACAAGTAAAACTGTGCACTAATTCTTTGCTAGATAATCGCCAAATCCAATTGCTACCTGTAACCTTCAAAAAGCCAGATAACAGCACTCCAGATTAGGTTTAGCGGTATCCTCTACATTTGCACTAAAGGATTGTCAAGGCTAAAGCCAGTGGAAGATTATCAGACTAAGAATTGTTAAGCTTTCTTAGTTGGATTTAACATCTACTAAATAGAACTAAACATTTTAAATCTTAATGAATGGATTAATATTCTGAATGGATTTCAGTGTAAAACTGGCTTAAATTTATTTGTGTATATGCTGAAGTAATTCGATTAATGTAAACAGTTTGTTTATTTACTCACTTCACATTATATACAGAGTTGTCATGAGACAGAAGATAAACGGGTTTTATATTTTTCTCTTTCTTTCAGAACTGTCGTTTGTTTATACATATTTTTGTTTACCTAGTAACTGATTTGGCATCTCTATATACTTTATGCTAATTTACTGAAAAGGGTTGCCCGCTTCAACTATAGTGCAAGTTTTATATTTAGCATTTTGCAAGGGTCAAATTTAAATATGCAAGGCTATCAAATTTGACAAATTAATGGACATTTGTAAGATGTTTTTAACCTAGTAAATGTATTTTAACTTGTATTTATTTGTTAGACACTATAATTTTAATTCATAATTGTTTGGCAGAAAATATGCATGTAGAAAACATAAAACACCCAATAAATTTCACTACGTAGCTATATGGTTCATCGTTCTTAGTAGTCAGTAATGATTAAACATGTTTAATAAATATTTATGTATGTTTAATTTTACAAATGATTTGGAACACATTTTTCCCGAAAACGGGGAAAATGTGTTCCAAAAACTGAGTTTTTTTTAGAAAAGTGCATACTGTGACGTTATTTACCGTGTGATAGTAAAAACACTTAGTATGTATTTAAGAAACATATGGGGTTATACAAATATGGAGCTTTATCGTGGATCGGTGCTTTCCCTTTTTAGAATTTTTTAATCAAACCGATTTTTTTATTTTTAAATTGGACAAGTTTGGATAGGTCTCTGGGGTGATATGCACGCTTAAGTGAGCCAAATTTTTCTTTACACGCTTTTGCATTATGTTATCTTTCCGGATCATATAAAAATTCTATATAGTCCCGAAGAAAATTTTTTTCTACAAAAGAAAAAATATATGGGCTTTTTTGGGAAAAACGTAATAAATACGGCCTTTTTTACAAGTTCCAACTTTGGATGCGTGTAATTTTTTATAGTGAAGAGATAACTGTTAGCAAGTTTTTTATTTTATTTAGAATTTTATCGCCAATATACACACAGCCTCAAAAGTGAGTAAACACCCGTGAATTTTTTGATTTTTTAGGATCATGAAAATCATTATAGTCCGACTTCATTTTTTTTCACAACCGAATCTATTATTCAACTCAATCTCCAACAAACTGAAACATTAAAATTTTAATCCATGAATAAATTTTAGGATTTTCATTATCTTAAAAAAGATCAAATATTTTTTGGTGTATACTCACTTTTGAGGCTCACTGTAGCTGATATTTTAAAAAAATATCAAAAAAAAACATAAAAAGATCGAGCAAAATTAAAAAAAATAAATCAATAAACCTGAATATATCTTCAACTAATAGAGATAACCTACATTTGTAAGCGTATTTTTTGTAGATCTTCTCTCTCATTCGGATGAAAAATGGATTTTTGGCGATTTTTTTAAAAAAATTGGCCCTCATTAGCGCTAGGAAGCTGAACAAATCAACTCAAAAATACCTCAGCTCAAACCATGTGAAATTTCTTAACAATATCTTCCCAAGATAACGAATTATTTCCAAAAAAAAAAAATTTCTAAACCACTGTGTGATGACGCGGAATAAATGACAGCCTATTCGACTGATGTAGCTTAAACAATATGGGCGCTATCAACTGTCAAAGTTCGGAAGTCCCTATTATATTTTAAAGTAAATCCGAAAGGTACCGCAGCTGTTGACGAAGCGCATTCTGATCGTTCAATTTTGGACCACTTTTTCGACACGAACAATGTAAGCCTCCAAGGCGGGTTTATCATCATAAACCAGTGACTTCACGTGGCCCCACTGCAAATAAGCGAGAGGTGTCAAATCACATGACCTTGGAGGCCAATTGACAGGTCCATTTCCCGAAATTAAGTAATCGACAAATTTTGATTTCAATAAGTCCATGGATAGCGCAATCCTGTTGAAATCACATCTCGCCAAGATTAATTTCATTCATATCATTACTCATGGTAAGATCTGTTGTGGATTGGTCCCACTCCATATGCGGCAATTTTGTTTATTAACAAACCTGTTAGCCAAAAATTAGCCTCAATGCTGAACACTATTTTGCGATAAAACAGTCGTCTATAAGTTGCGCGAACCAATAATTGATTTTCAAAGTAAATTTGGATAACTTGGTGGCCATGTTCAAGCGTCAATCTATTCATGATGATTTGCCAGAGTAATACTGATAATAAATGTCACAAAGTGAGCTCAGTATGACAGTTCGTTTGACAGTAAATCCTTTCACTAATTTCTATCGGCCTTAAAAAACAGCCTTTAGTTATTTCGGTAATGGAATTTTAGTGGTATCGGTACTCAAGCTGAATGGGTATTTTACGGGTAAAGGTGGCCTAGAGGTGACAGTAACACACCTTAATTTAAACTAGCATAACCCGGTGCACTTCGCTACCCCTACCATAGTAAAATTAAAAACAATGAATGGAAATACGAAAACATAATTTGAAAATCTCTCAATTACAGTTCACTTGATATTGTCATTCCTACTAAGCCGATCATGCTTAGCTAAACTTCGAACAGGAATAAATTCGTTTTTAGATAACCTGCGTAGAATGGTAATAAATTGCTTGATACAGAGTTTAAATTCTTTTACAACTTGCCTTTAAGTTCGTAATAGTAAAAGCTAACTTTAAGTAATAGAAAAAGGTACCCTTAAAGT
Source organism: Calliphora vicina (assembly GCF_958450345.1). NCBI lineage: Eukaryota > Metazoa > Arthropoda > Insecta > Diptera > Calliphoridae > Calliphora > Calliphora vicina. The sequence goes on from NC_088780.1 coordinate 163,066,469, forward strand.
TAACTTTTACTATTACGAACTTAAAGGCAAGTTGTAATAATGGCCCTTAGAATTATAGTTTTCCAGATATTCAAAATTAATTATTTACTTTGTGCCACAACCACTAATTCAATCCCGACCATTTTCAGCCAATCTGTGTAAAATGGTAAGAGAGCTATACAAACAAAGTTTGAAGAACCTTGCAATTATTACTTTGTATGGGAGGTGACTCACCTCCTTATCCGACCCCTCCCATTTTGGGTGCTATGCCCTCTAATCTAATTCCGTCTATATTCAGCTAAACTCCGCACAGTAATAATATAAAAGTTAGCTTTTTAGTAATAAGCTAAAAGTTTAAACACTTTTACAATTATGGTTCTGCAGAACTACAGAACTTTTACAGAACTGCCACGCCCACTATTTCAATCCCGAACAATTTCAGTGAAACTATGCAAAATTATAAAAGAGCCATTTAGACTAAGTTTGAAGAATCTTGCAATTATAGTTCACAAAATATTTAGAAATAACTATTTACTTTGTATAGGAGGCGACTCACCATTTTTTCCGGCCCGTCCCATTTTTGATTAAACTTCATGCAGTGATAAGTAATTGATTCGTATGAAGTTTGAAAACCGTCAGAATTATAGTTCGCACATATTATAAAATAACTATTTACTTATGTACAATTACATATTTACCCCCATATGCATAAACAGATTTATAAAAACAAAATTTCCATTCAAAATTTGTTTTATAATCCTTTGACAAATTTAAAAATTGTTTATGTATATGGGAGTTAGAAAATAAAAAAAAAACACCATCCAAATATATTTTTGTGACTTTAAATTACTAAAGTCTTCTTCTTTGTTTTCTATAACAACTCTCACTTAAAACAGAGCGAAATCAATTTTGTTTAATTGTTTCTTTTATTTATTTACAACAAATTGGGCAAACACGCATTGCTTTGTTTACTTTTTAGCTTAAGGTTCCCATGTACACGTTTTTGCATATGTGTTAGTAACATATTTAAACGCTTTTAACTCCTAAAAAACTGAACCGATTTCAATAAAATTTATTTTCTGCACTTCTGTGAATAAATACCTTTAAAATGGTATATTTCTTTCCCAAATTGAATGTATAATGTGAGCGTAAAAGGGGTCTAAAGAAATCGACTTGCCTATTAATATTATGATTACTATTAATAGGCTAAAAATGGTTTCAGAATTTCTTAGAAAAAATAGATTTTAAACCAGAGTGCACTGTAGTGGGGCGCATAAAAAAGCGAGTGCCAAACATGTGCTGTAACATCACTCTCGCTTTGTTACAATTTTCTAACATGTTTCAAGTCATCCATCAATAGTTGCGTTGTCTATTTTTTTTTTAACTTCCCATATATCAATTTATTTTTATTATATTATTTCTTTTTAACGGAAAATATACAGGAAAATTACCCAAAAATCCAGCGATTTTGTTTTGCTTTTTTGAAAAGCGCAGCCAACACATAATAGAAACCACACGAGCGTAACGTCACAAATGTGAAACACGTGAAAATCGATATATGTAATTCAATCACTATAAAAAACGCATCAATCAAGGTGAGTTTGACAGTAGAGAGGAGTTTGTTCTTATTTTTTGTAATTTTATTTTGGCGAAAAACTCCAAATGTCAAAACCTTACAATTCAAATGGATGTTTTTTTAAAGAATGAAAAAGAATTAGCACAAGTTGTTTTTATGTTTAAAATACATAATTTTTTTGTAATGGAAAATATTGATTATTTCAACTAAAAAGATAATTTAAGGTTAGGTAGGTTAACGGGGCCTGACAAAATTTCATGCATTTTGATCTTTATTTTCTTTAGAATTTCTTTATATAAAAATTATTTTTTTGGAAAATCATGCAACAGGAAAATAATATTAAGATGTTTTTAAAAATAATGATGCTGAGAAATATGATGGATTTCCTTTTTTTCCTTTCAAAAATTGTTTTAGGTCATGTCACATGTTGTTTTATTGTTTGGTTAAACATGAATTTATCGCTTATTATTTGCACCTTTAGAAATATGCCAGCAACATTCTGCGAATAATTACACAGTAGGAAGTCATTTCGGGTGTAAAGTACTTTAGTTAACAATTGTCTTCGGACAAGGATTTTGCAATTGTTACAACTCGGTTGCTTAAAATGATGTATTCATGTCCATTATGCGTTGCATTCATTGAGTAAAAAGTGTGAAAGGGCTTGTTTGTCAATGGCAACAACTTAACCTTTCCGAATTTGCATTTGACTTTCTTTGGAACGTAAAAACGTTTAAAACAATGTCTCTCTGGGCCTTGTTTCGTTTATTGTTTTCCTTTGCCATTGTACAGCTACTGAACCACTTCAGTTGCCTCAATTTCATTCAACCGTTCACAATGAAAATGCCACGACTCAAACGTTTCTTCTTGTCCAAAAACCTACAAATTTTACTGTTTGTAGGATCAGTTTGTCTGTCTCTCTGGTTGGTAGTCGTTTTAAGAGAGTTCGTGTGCCACTGGGATTTTGTCTTTAAGTAGATTTAATCATGTCATATATTTAAATCTGTCATAATCCTTAAAGCGTGTTACACGGCAAATTGAATAAAGTTCAGACTTTAAGTACGGTGTAAGGTTGGACGACAGACTGTCAAACATTTGAAAGATCAATTGCTTTAAAATTTTAGTAGAATTAAGGAAAACATTTAATTTAGATTTTAAAAGGAAAGTGTGAATTGACAGTGGGATGAAATAATAGAGAATCACAAGATTTTTATATAAAACTTAGGCTTTTGATCAGAGATCTTCAATTCCCAATTAAACTTATATTTACAAAGTGATATTGGGTCAAAATTATGAATCACTTATTTTTTTAAAGATCTTTTAGGCTTTTATATAAAAAAATAAGGTTTTGGATCTAAAATCTGCATGATCACAGCTTCTTTTCTCAATTATAGGCTTATTTAGAAAGTTATTGTTTAAGATTTTTGATCAAACATATGAGTCCTCATAGATTAAGTTTATTTTCTTTTTTAAATGCTTTTTTATAAAGTTATTTATGTTTGAAGATGATCAAACAGGTCAACATTGTGTGTGATCACATATTGGTTTTATTTTCTTGGTTACAACAGATCTTTAATACACAATTAAACTTATATTTACAAAGTTATTGATGATTATATATTTTCTTGGGTTTTGTCATATAAAAAAATTTATATTGGGTCAAAATTATGAATCACTTCTTTTTTTAAATATTTTTTAGGTCTTTATATAAAAAAAATAAGATTTAGGAACTAAAATCTGCATGATCAAGCTTCTTTTCTCAATTATAGGCTTATTTAGAAAGTTATTGTTTAAGATTTTCGATCAAACATATGAGTCCTCAGAGATTAAGTGTATTTTCCTTTTTAAATGCTTTTTTATAAAGTTATTTATGTTTGAAGATGATCAAACAGGTCAACATTGTGTGTGATCACATATTGGTTTTATTTTCTTGGTTACAACATTAAAAATATACACGTTGTTAGATGTTTGAAGTGAAATATCAGTGATCAAATATCTATTATTCTCAATGTAACGTAAAACCAATATTTTACATAACCTTTGGGAATAAAGTTTATCAAGATTGATTTTCTTTATATATTAAACGCTTCTATGCAAAATTATGTAAAAACGATTTAAATTTTCATATGAATGACCTTAGATCGATCTTTAGATTTTTGGATTTAACCCATATTTAAAAAATTATTCAACTTAAATGAAATATTTTAGTTTCTCATGTAAAAAAAATAATTTTATGTCAATTATAAGTGATCACCGACTGATCTTCTCTTCCTAGTTAAACAGTTGTTTGCATATTTATTCACATTTATTGAGTTTTTCATGTAAAAAATATTTTTTTGTATTGAAGTATGAGTGATCACAGATTGATCTTCTTTCTTCATTAAAAAAATAAAAAATTTTCCAACGATATACAAGTGATCGGAGATTTAGCTTCTTTTTTTGTTTAAACATTTTTTTTAAAAATTTTATCACGCTTAAGGTCCAAAAATATGAGTGATCGCAGATTGATATTATTTTTTAATTAAACCACTATTTAAGGGTTTTACGTAAAAAGTATATGTTTGGATTGAAATATGAGTAATCACAGATTGAATTTATTTTTTTGATAAAAGACTTTTTTGAGTTTGCATGTAAAAGTAAAGTGATCACTTAAAATTTTTAAAAAATTAATTTTTTCGGATAAACAAAGTTATTGAAATTAAATTTTTTTAAACGCTTATACAATGAGTTATTGTCCATTTTATATTTTAACATTTTTTTGATCCGTAATATTGCTGATCATACAGCGTTCGTACTCCTTTTTTCATATAACATTTTTTTCTGTTTTCTTTCTTTAAAAAAAAGATCGTGATATCATTAGAAACATTAATGATCACATATCGAAATCCTTTTTTCGATTAAGCGCTCATGTGCAACTATTTTTGAGTAAAGACATGAAGATCACAGATCGATTTTTCTTTATGTAAAAATTATTATTGAAAATTTTGGTTAAATATCTGAGTGATCTCTAAAATTATTCACTTTTAAATTTTTTATTAAAAATTGTAATGATCAATAGTTGCAGATTGAGCGTTTTTTCTTAATTATCTGAATTTATCTAAATTTATGTACAAATATATTTTTGATTAGAAGGTTAAGTGATCACAAATGTGATCGTTTATTATTTCGTTGTTTCGAATATTTATTATGAAAAATAAAATATTTTTTTAATTGTCTTTTATAAAAAATATGAATTTTATCATGTTTACTTATTAAAGTATCATTTTAGCTTAATTAAATTTCATGGAAGATCACCATATTTTCCAATATTTTGCATCACCACTTCCCACTGTACATATATGCATAAATAGTTTTCTTTGTCGCATGAAAGTGAAAACGTTTAAACGTTTTATTTTCGCAAATTGTAAAGCGTTAAAATCGCACCAATAACAAACATATTTAATCTACTTTGTCCACCCAACAAAAAAAAAACACAATAACTCTGCATGAAAGTAGCCCAGTTGACAGTAGTAGTTGACATCAGGTACACATACAAAGAGTATATGACCAAACTATTGTCCAAAACTGCAACTACAACGAATTAGAATACAAAATAATGAACTGATCGCCTTTAGGGATTTAGGGTTTAGCACACAACCATATAGAGAGCGCAACAAAAGAGAAAGAGAATAAGAGCAAAAATCGTTTAAATTTCAAATAGAAATATGCATAAATATTAATAAACGATTACATACATCCTTTAAACACACACACCTTTCAGCAGAAAATTTCATTGAGAGTTGCTATATACTATACATAACTATACAGTTAAGGCCCACAATGGAAATTGTTTCATGCCTAAATCTTTTAATCTAAATAAAATGTTTTTTTTTGTTAGTAAAATCTCTTGTTTTTTTGGGTTTGGTACAAAATCAAGTGAATGATTTTCATAAATCGCCCAAAGAATTGAATGACACAGTTTGACAAGCAGCTTACTGCATAAAAGATTTTCAAAATCGATTGTTTATTGGGGTTTATGGGTTAAAAAAAAAGGAATTTAATAAACGGGAAATTGTAAATTTTCTTATTTTGTATAGAGATTTAGAAATCATTTCGTTTTAAAAACAAGCAGATCATTGACTTTGAAATATTTGAAAAGAGAAAAGAAGTCTGTGCATATTTGGCAAAATCGGTTTAGCACGATTATGAACTTTTTGTTATATTTAAAATGTATAATATATTTTCTAAGATATTTAAATCGATCCAATAACGTAATCTCTGATCGTTCATGTAATCAGCTCACAATAAAAAAAAAATATTAAACGTGAACTCTGTAGTAAGTTTTAAAATTTTGTGAAAATGAGCGAATTCACTTAATTATGAATAAATTCGAAAAGAATCAATCGATTTTTATGTTAGATATCTCACTTTGTTGCTATTATATATGGCTTTTCGATAAAGTAATAAAACTGAAAAATTTCTGACGTTTTCGATTTTTCATGAATTTTTTAAAACAAAAAAATTAGCTATTTTTACATAAAAAGTATATTTTTTGCATCAATTTGTTATTATAACTCCGAAAATACTGAACCGATTGAAACGCAATATATGTATATGTGAAAATTTGTACATAGTATTGGGAAAATGTTTTCAAAATTCAATCAATCGAAATAAGAACTTTAACTACTCAATTTTTATGTAGATATATCAAACATAAAAGTAAAATTTTGTGAAAATGAGCCAATTCACTTAGTTGTGAATAAATTCGAAAAAAATCAATCGATTTTTTTGATCGATATCTCATTTTGTTGCTATTATATGCGACTTTGCGACAAAGTAACAAATCTGCAGAATTTCTGTCGTTTTCTATTTTTTCATGATTTTTTTTAAAACAAAAAATTGCTATTTTCATGTAAAAAATATATTTTTTGCTTCAATTTGTTATTATAACACCGAAACTACTGAGCTGATTAAAAAGAAATGTATATGTGTTAATTTGTACATAGCCTGGGGAAAATATTTTCAAAATTCAATCATTTAAATTTTAAAAGAAGAACATTAACTACTTAATTTTATGTATATCAAACAAAAAAGTAAACTTTTGTGAAAATGAGCGAATTCACTTGATGTTGAATAAATTCGAAAATAATCAATCGATTTTTATGTTCGATATCTCGTTTTGTTGCTATTGTATGCGTCTTTCCGACAAAAAAATAAACCTGAAGAATTTCTGCCGTCTTCGATTTTTCCTGATTTTTTAAAACAAAAAAAATTGCTATTTTCATGTAAAAAATATATTTTTTGCTTCAGTTTGTTATTATAACTCCGAAACTACTGAGCCGATTAAAATGCAATATATATATACAGAATAGAGGTTATGTAAATCTAAACTTTTCAAAGTTTATTTTAATAATATCGAACTAACCCTCTTTGAGTTATCATTTGGAGAAACATCCAAAAAAATTCACAATTTTATAAAAAAAAAATTTTTAAAAAAAACTTCATAGAATTTAAAATACTTTTGGAACCACAATACATCAATATTGTGTAGTGGTTTAAAAAGCTTCAAAAATTTTTTCGATTTTGTCTGCTTCAAAAAATTTTCATAGCTAAATTTTAAACAACATAAAAACATACATACATACATATGTATGTACATAAATGAAAATTGAAATATTTTCTTTCAAGCCTCCTAGATTTTATTTAAAAACAAAAAATATAACAAAATCATACTATTTATGAAATTATTTATAAATGTTATGAATTGAAAATCAATGAAATCAAACCATACTATTTATGTTGAAACTTTTTTCTGTGTAGCTGAAAATCTTAAAAAAAAATCCAAGGAAAATTTCAAACATTTTTGAACAACATAAAAATATAAATGAAATTGAAAATATAATTTTCAAGCCTTCTAGATTTTATTTTAAAACATAATGAAAAAAAACCCACTATTTAAGAAGTTATTTATAAATGTTATTAATTGAAATCAAATCATAATATTTAAGCTGGGTTTCCGAATACACCATAATCGGCGCCGATAACGAAAACTGAAACTGAAAAACGTGGGTGTTTACCACCGTCTCGTTTCTGAATTGTTTTCGTTTCAGTAGGGTGCTTTGCGGCATAAAACAGAAACGAATTAAATAGAATTTCATTATTTTTGACAAAATCTATTATATTTTCCTCTTCAAATAAAGAAAATTTATTTTTTTTATTCATTTTAATTTTCTTAAAATTTTAAATAAAAAAATAATTAAAATAATTTCGTTTCTACAGCACCGAAAACAACCTACTTGAAGTTGTTTTCGTTCCGGCCCCAAATGACAGGTTTTTCGTTATTGATCGGTGCCGTTTCGTTAACAATTTTAATTTACTTTTATTAGTTCGTTGGTTAAATTTTCTTATAATTATTTATACATCAAATATTTAATATTGCAATCTAATTTACACAGTGATATTTCTTAAAATACAATTCATTGTGATCTTTCAAATTCTTCAAGCAATTGTTTAGAGGCGGAGTCTAACACACAAGCGCCATTTGTAATTTTGAATACGAATTAACGGCACACAGCCGTAAATATTGAATTGAATACATCTGCTTTGAAAATATTGCACGCACTCACAGATACACACCACACACACATATACATACATATCTGAGAGTTTAACACGCGTGCAATAAACACACTCTCCCGAATACATTCACAGATATCAGCCACTGTTGCTGTATCTTTTTCATCCCCATTTTCTGTTTTAATTTTTTAATGGAATTCAATGATTTATGTAGTTGTACATTAAACGGGAATCATGTTCCTATGGTACTCGAAATACATGCAGATGCAACGATTGTTTGACACAGAGAGCAGCAACCAACAAAACTCGTGGCTTAAATCACGAGCCAGCCAGCACTCTGCGTGTCATTATAACCGAAGGATTTTTGTGGGCCATTATTATATTTCGATTTGTCGCATTTTTCAATCTTCTGCTTTTGATTTGGGAGATCACGTGTTTTACGCGCCAAATACTTATAGGATACCATACGTCCATTCAAAGAAATACATATGTATTGTGTGGTGTTCTTCTATTCAATTCTGTTTCTAATAAACGTGGGTTTCCTTTGTTACAATATTTTTATCCACTTTTATTAAGCATTAGTTTTTCTATATATTTATATTCTATTTATTTCAGTTATTGTTTAACAAATTTTATTGTCTTCTTCCTTTTGTGGCAAAATTAAATAAAACTGATACTTGACTTCTTTTGTATTTTCGTATCATATTTATAAAAACATGTATTTATAACGACAGAGGGGTTGTTTTTATCCCCCTTGCCTTCCTTTTACTTATAAAAATAATGTCACTGATTCACAAAAAAAAGATACATTTCGTGGCCACCATGGTTTTGTCCTTTGATTCCCATTCAAACAATAAATACGCAGCCACAATTTATTAATCAATATTTTGTTTAACCATGGCTGGCGTCTTTTCCTTTTTGTGGAAATAAAAGCCTCTCTAGCATTCAGAGGCATTTGAAAATTTTATTTTCTGGTTTTTGTGTTCACTCACTTGAAAATTTGATTTACGAGGCTGTTAACAGCATCGTTTTTATATTATTTCGCTTTTTGTTATGAAATTCCTCAGGCTTTTAATGCATTTTATTTTTGATTTAAGGAAGACTTTTGTAACGCCTTTGAAAAACCTTATTAACTTTACACTTGGTTTATACTTATGATGGGATTTTTAATCAAAATTTGTTTTTGCCTGGCATGTTGCAGGAAGTTTATTTGTATATAGTAGATAGATATGGCTGTGGTTAATGTGCTTTGGAGGAATTGTTGGTTTTTTTAATGACGCAACATGCTGCTTTTTATAATTGAATTTGTTGTTGATGGATATTAGTCATAAAAATTAAACATATAAGCGGAAAAACAATCCATATTTCATAGAAATTATAGAAAAAAAAAATTTAAGTAAAATTGTGATTTTTTTAGACGTTTCTCTACATAATTAATGATTACTTAAAAAAGCTTAGTCGGATATTATTAAAATAAACTTAAAAAAGTTAAGATTTACATAACCTTCAATCTGTTTATATAACAAATTGAAGCAAAAAATATATTTTTTATATGAAAATATAAAATTTTTTCGTTTTAAAAAAATCATGAAAAATCGAAAACGGCCGAAATTGTTTAGATTTATTGCTTTATTGCAATAGGAACAAAATGAGATATAGATCATGAAAATCGATGGATTATTTTCGAATTTATTCACAATAAAGTAAATTCGCTCATTTCCAAACATTTTTCCTTTTTTGTTTGATATACATAAAATTGAGTAGTTAATGTTGTTCTTTCGATTTATTGAATTTTGAAAACATTTTCCCCATGCTATGTACAAATTTTCACATATATATTGCGTTTCAATCGGCTTATTACTTTCGGAGTTATAATAACAAATTGAAGCAACAAATATGTTTTTTATGTGAAAATATCAAATTTTTTTGTTTTAAAAAATTCATGAAAAATCGAAAACGGCAGAAATTACTTAGATGTATTACTTTATCGCAAAGCGACATATATTAGGAACAAAATGAAATATCTATCATTAAAATCAATTGATTTTTTTCGAATTTATTCACAATTAAGTGAATTCGCTCATTTTCACACAATTTTACTTTTTTGTTTAATATACATAAAAATGAGTAGTTAATGTAGTTCTTTCTAATGATTAAATTTTGAAAACATTTTCCTCAAGTTAAGTAAAAATTTTCACATATTATTGCTGTTTAATGGGCTCAGTATTTTCGGAGTTATAATAACAAATTGAAGCAACAAATATATTTTTTATGTGAAAATATCAAATTTTTTGTTTTAAAAAAACCATGAAAAATGGAAAACGGCAGAAATTATTTAGATTTATTGCTTTATCGCAAAGCCATGAACAAAATTAAATATCTATCAAAAAAATCGATTGATTATTTTCGAATTTATTGTCAATTAAGTGAATTCGCTCATTTTCATAAAATTTTACTTTTTTGTTTGATATATACAAAATTGAGTAGTTAATGTTCTTCTTTCGATTGATTTAATTTTGAAAACATTTTCCCCATGCTATGTACAAATTTTCACATATATATTGCGTTTTAATCGGCTCATTACTTTCGGAGTTATAATAACAATTTGTTGCAAAAAATATATTTTTAACGAAAATAGCAATTTTTCTTTGTTTTAAAATAATCAGGAAAAATTTAAAACGGCAGAAATTCTTCTGGTTTATTACCATATCGCAAAGCCGCATACAATAGCAACAAAATTAAATATTGATCATAAAAATCGATGAATTATTTTCAAATTTATTCACAATTAAGTGAATTGGATCATTTTCACAAAATTTTACTTTTTTGTTTGATATACATAAAATTGAGTAGTTAATGTCATGATAAAAATATAGAAGGTAGTTTCAATCAAAATTTTTTTTTAAAATAAGGTTTTTTGAAGTTTCCTTTTTTTGTGAGCATTATAAAAAGCGTTGCCACACTCCAAAAAATGATTATGATTTTCGAGAATTTTTTTTACAAAAAATGTGTAATTTAATTTATTATTTAAATAAAAATGTATTATGTTGTGTTGGGAGTTATTGATTCAATTCCTAACGTTCGATTACTTATTAAAACACGTTGACTATTTTTATATGTATGCATTTTCTTCATTTTTTTTATTACTATGTAAATATTTTATATCTTTTAAATGGAGGTTTAATTATAAGAGACAAGTAGCACACGGAAGAATGTAGTTTCAAGATCTAGCCGAGCACTCTCAGAAAATATAAAAAGTCTTTGAAATCGGATGGAAAACAAAAAATGGCACGCGTTTAACAAATTTACATGTCGAAGGTGCCCTACTTTGGGTCCCATAGCGCCGCCATTGAAGTATTTGTGGGGTTCATTTTCAAATCTTAAACTCGAATATTCCTTGGGTACGCCGTTTAGAAATACGAGATTTATTTTCAAATAATTTCGATTCTACTCCAGTGTGCATAGTTAATGGATTATGATCGGTAATAATCGGTGATATATATCCCAAAATATGTTTACATAATAAATAGTATTTTGAAGTTACCTTGTGTTCATTGGGACAGCATTGATATCCAATCTCACACGCTTTGTTTTAACTGAAATATTACTTTTAACTAAATGGTCGGAGCACACCATTGGCTGTTTTGGCAAATCTTCTTCGCAAGCCTTACATATATCCATAAACTGTTGTTGTTGTTGGGTAAATATTTTTTCTATTTTTTTAATAATTTTCAAATTAATGAAAATTATTTTTCCCAAAGGGAAAATTTGAAATTGATATGGCATTACTATTTTAACGAAAACGTCAAAATCCTTAAGCATGTCAGACGTAGAATTTTAAAAAATAAAGAGAGAATGAAACTACCTTCTATTTTTCTACTATGGTTAATGTTGTTCTTTCGATTGAATTTTGTAAACATTTTCCCCGTGCTATGTACAAATTTCAATCGTATAATAACAAATTGAAGCAAAAATATAATTTAATTGAGAATATATCAAATTTTTTTGTTTTAAAAAAATCTTGAAAAATCTAAAACGTCAGAAATTGTTAAGAATTATTGCTTTATCGCAAAGCCACATGTAATAGCAACAAAATGAGAAATCGATCATCAAAATCGATGGATTATTTTCCAATTTATTCACAATTAAGTGAATTCGCTAATTTTCACAAAATTGTATGTGCTTACAAGCGTGAGTGGAAATTTTACAAGTGTTAATAAACAAAATTGCCGCATATGGAGTGAAACCAATCCACAACAGACCCTACAGACTCCATTATATCCATTTGCATCATCGGACCTTATTTCTCCAAAAATGAAGCCGGAGCTCGCATTAAGGCCAATGGAGTTCGTTTCCATGATCACTGATTTTTTGTTTAAATATATGGATGACATTGATTTGGGCGAGATGTGGTTTTGACAGGATGGCGCTACGTGCCATTCGGCGAACTCAATTTATTTAAATCAAAATTTGGCGCTAACTTGATTTCGAGAAATGGACCTGTCTATTGGCCTCCAAGGTCGTGCGATTAAACACCTCTCGATTATTTCCTGTGGGGTCACGCGAAGTTACTGGTTTGTGATGATAAACCAGCAACAATTGACGCCTTGGAGGCCAACATTATTCGTATTATTCGTGATATACGGCAAGCAATGCTCGTAAAAGAGCCCAAAATTGGACGTCCAGAATATGCCCAAAATCATTTTCGTATGTCAATGCCATGTATTGATTGATCTTCCGATTAAAAAAAATTGTTTTGATTAAAATTTATTTGAAAAATTTAACTTTTACAGCCCGACCGAATATTCGGAGGTTAATATAGATTTAAATTTTCTCCCCTTAATTTAGCTTTTTCAATTTTAATTTTCGGAAAATTAATTTCGAATTCTCAATTTCAATTTGATTTTATTCAATATTAATTCAAATGTCTTGATTGCAGTTTGTATTTGCTCAACAATAATTCATCTAGAAGAATTATATTACATATTTTCCCATTAAAAGGAAGTACTGCATAAATAAATAAAATACCATTTCCGTTTTTTATGCTAAATTTAAATATGGCGCTAATATGTATGCAATAACTAAAACCATAAAGTCGTAAACAAAATTATTTAACAACTAAAACAATTGGGTACAGTTACGCAATATTTCATTGTCGTTCAAACTACATACAGACATACATACATAGATATTTATCTACAAACTCAAAACCCTCAAAATACTTAACCGCAAAATCATGCAACAACCTGCAACAGCCGGCACGCGCACAATTACTAAACACACAGCTTCACTTTCAGTTTCAGGCACCAATAAAAACTCTCTATGCTGCATGTACTAAAGGAAGGCCTACTTTAAAACAAAAGGAAATCATTGGGATTAAGACGTTAGTTGATTGTTCTAATGACGCTAATAGCTATGCTAATATGAGCTACTAACCTTTTCTTTTCTTTGCGCTAGCACATCGTGTGTGTGCTCAAGCTACGAAGCTACTACCTATCTACCTGCCTGCCTGAGATCACTCATTGAGCCGGAGATTTCATTCATAAAAATCCGGTGATTTGCTTAATTCGTGCGCTTAAATTATAACACAGCGTTTAAATGCACGCAGTTCAATGCAATTCCAACTAAAACTGCAGCACTGCAACACAAACAAAACTGCGCGGCTGCGGTTATATGTACCTCCTTAAGTGCCATAAAACTGCAACAGCGCGACTGTGTTTGATAAATCTGCAGTCCTTAAACGAAGGAAAATCTACGTAGGCTAGTCCGGCATCCGACCAAACGCATTTTAAGCCTAACACTGCTGTTATAGTATGTATCTGTGTGTTTAATGATAAATACTTGGAACTTCCATATGGTGGATTGTATCCTTAAAGTATATTTGCTTGCTAATGATCATTTGTACTTTATTTTGAATAAATAACGATTATGATGACGCGCTAGCAGCCACATACGCGATGGGTTTTTTGGCTGAATATCATAAATAAAAAAAGTAAATATCACAATACCTACCTAGAACAATGGAACGATTGTAAATTTGTTGAATTGTTGAAAGGGAAATCATAAAATAATTAATCATAAACTGCAACTGTATCTTGCATCGATCACTGTTTGATTGTGTTTTCTAGCTGGGTTTTATGGTCCTCTTAAAAAATTCATTCAAAAACTTGTCCTAATTATTTGTTACCTGTTTTTGCTCTATATTTTTTTATGGCTCTTAATTGGAACACTGTGCTCTTAATAGCAGGTCTGCTCTGCTGTGCTATTTTTTTTATTATTAAATGCCAATAAAACTCACTCACCGTATGTGCTCTAATTATTTTTCGATCTATAAAACTTTTTTTGTCTAAATTGTCTTGGGCAAATTCTCTGAAATGCTGAAAAACTATATATTTCTTTTTTATATTCTTTAAATTACTTTGGGTATTTACCTTTTTGTTATGAACCAGAAATTCTACTTACAATATGCCCAGAAAATTCTTTGGAAATTTTCTTTTATTCAAAGTGCGAGTACATACTTATTTGTTATTGGGTTTTTCTTATTTTAAACTTATTTGGATACAATATTTAATTTATTTTATTTCCTCATGTTATTGAAATTGAAAACCACATAAAAAATATGATAATATTTAATTAATACTTATTGTTTATTTTGAATACATTCATATTTACTTAGAGACATTAGCGATGTAGAAAGAAGCATGTTTTTCCTAACAATTTCAAAAAAACATATGAATAGTTTCCCCGTTTTAAGGAAAAAATCATTAACTATTGTTTCCGCTCAAACGTACATATTTATTACACACTCAGTTATTTGGTAATCCAAGTTTATTTAAGAAAGTAAATACAGACATCCTGTTAAAGTTCTTAATATGTATTTCTTTAAAAGTTTTTAATATTATTGTTAGTTGGTTTTCTTGTTGTTATTCTGAATAAGTCCATTATTTAGTAGCTGCTAACTTCAGTTAAAAATTGACTTTCTTCACATCAATTTAGACTACCTCAAAGACAAATTGTATATTCTCCATTTTAATTTTAACTTTCTGAATATTATTTTCGGTTTCTAATTTCAATTGTTTTTTTCACCATTTCAACTTGAATTTGAGATAACACAAATTGTACTTCATAAAAGCAGACAATATTGAGAAAAAACAATTATTGAAATTAATATTCAGAAAATACTAATTGAAATTAAGAAATACAATTTATTTAGTAGGTTCACAAGGTATCCTAATATCATATTGTTTTAATATTTCACGCATAAGTGGCTCTAGGCCTCTGCTGTTTGGTTACGACAGCACAATAAACATAGCCAACCATTGTGAAATATTAGAACATTAAGACAATATGATAATATGATACCTTGTGAACCTACTAAATAAATTGTATCTCTTAATTTTCTGAATATTAATTTCAATAATTGTTTTTTCTCAATATTGTCTGCTTTTATGAATTTGAATTTGTGTTTTCTCAAATTCAACTTGAAATGGTGGGGATTTAAAGTGGCATATTTTTGAATCTTATTGAGATATTGACCAAAAATTAACTTATCTAAACAAAAAACATTAATTTGGAATAAATTTAGATCAAATTGCTCCTAATATTGCAATCCTATTAAAATTTTGATGCAAATTTTCGTTTTGGAAACTCAATAAATATGTAATATGTAATAAAATCTTTATTTATTAACAAACCTCTATGAAATTTTGAACGTTTTTTACATTTGTCATTCTAAATAACAAAATGTAAAAAAACTTGTCAAAAGGTGAAAAGGAATCCCGCAATTCCTAAAAATTGGAGCGAAAATCCAAAAAATTTAATTTTTACATTTTTGCCCATAGAGTCCACATTTCCTTCGGGGCTGGGAAAATACTATGGGGATAAATAGGGAATTCATAAAGGTTCCCAAAACTACTTTAAATTTTCTGATCCCAGCTTTGGGATTTTAGAACATGTGTTCCAAATTGTTCGGATGGAAAACAAAAAATGGAACGTGTTTAAAAATTTTGCATGTCGAAGGTACCCTACTTTGAGCCCCCATAGCTCCGCCGCTGGAGCATTTGTAGGGTCCATTTTAATAACTTAAACTTGAATACTCCTTGTCTATTAGGGTGACAGATTCTTCGACATTTTTTAGAAACCGGTTTTCGGTTTCTTCGAAAAATTGCAATTTAATATAAAAATATTAAAACGCCTAGAAAAAAGAAGAAAAACAGTTCTATTTATTAAAATAATAGTGATTAAAACAATTTTGATTACTTCTTTTAACCTTCACAAGGTATTCGGTTCAAATTTGACCCATTTTTAAATTAAAATTTATTTTTTTCTAAAAGTTATTGGTTGATATTTTATGAATTTTATTTAATTTCAAATGTCAACAACTATGTTAGGTTTTTAGAAAAACATATTGGCAAAAAAATATCTATAAACTTGTTTGGACTTAAAGTATTTGGGTCATATTTGACCTGGAGTAAAAATCTTGTTAATCAAGTTAAATTTTTTCAGAGCTTTGTAGCTCTAATATATACAGTGGTTGACAAAACAATGGAAACTTTTCCAAATATTTCATTAGTGGCCTAAAATCTGAAATAATTTTTTAAAAAATTTTAACATTTTTGTAGTATTTTAATTTAACAGAAAACAAAGGACATAATTAATTAATTAAATTCTAAAAATGAGAAAATAAAATTAAAAGATCTCTTTATTACGGCATTGACAAAACAATGGAAACTTTGGTATTATTTTAACAAATATGGTCTAAACTTTTCAATAACACAATATTTTGTTGGGTATCCCATATTTTTTATAACTGCTACACATCGACGATGCATTGAACCAATTAAAGAGTCAATGGTCTCCTTTGAAATATTTTGCCATTTTGCCTTATAACCGCCTCCGATAAATCTTCCTTCCTGGTGTAATTTTGGGTCCTTATTTTACGATCTACAATTTCCCATAGATTTTCTATGGGATTGAGTTCTGGCGATTGGATTGTTGGATTGTAACCACTCGGTTACAACCCTAGAGGTGTGTTTCGGGTCGTTGTCGTGTTGGAATCTCCAAACTAGGGGCATATTTTCCTCAGCGTATGGATACATAACATCGTTTAATATGGTTCTGTATCCTATACCTGTCATGGTATATTTTATAATATGAATTGGGCCCATACCTTACCATAATATTTCCACCGCCAAACTTTACAGTCTTATTTGTGTACTTTGGATCTAATCTTTTTCCCTTTGGTCGTCTTACAAATGTTCTCCCATCACTGCCTCTTAAATTGTATTTGGATTCATCGGAAAAGAGGACAGTATTCCATTCTGGCAAATTGTAGACGAGCAGAACGGTTCTTTTTAGAAATGAGTGGTTGTTTCACAGGACGATAGCAACCAAGACCAGCCTCATTTGCCCTGCAACTAACTATTCGGGTACTTATTTCTAATTTTAGGCAATTTCTTGAACTCTCTCGCTATTAAATCATCTTGTCTAGGAGTAGTCTTACGAGGTTTTCCACCTAAATGTTGAGTTTTTACAGAACCGGTCTCACGAAATTTCTTTATAATTTTTGAAACTCTTGATTTATTTATTGAATATTTGTCACAGATACTTTTTTGTTTAAACCAGCTTTAAAATCGTTAATTATTTTATTTTTTAAGTCTTCACAAATCTTAACTTTAGCCATTTTCGTTAACTTTGAAAAAAAGCAATTATGCGAAAAACTTAAAAAAAGAAATTGTGAAAAATTAACAGAATTTAAAAATAAAATAACTGTAAACAGGATGCTTTTTACATCGTTCTTTTAAATATTATTTTCGTTTTACACTTCTTTCTTGCAGAAGTTTAAAAGTTTCCATTGTTTTGTCAGTAGCGAAATAGTGAACATTTTTAATTTTGTTCCCCTTTTTCAGAATATAATTAATTATGTTGTTTGTTTTTCAGTTAATTTATATAAATAAAACTATACAAGTAAAATACTAAAATCGTTAACGTCAGTAAATTTGAAGAACTTATGAAGGTTAAAATAATCTCTTAGGAATAAAATACAGTTTAAATGCTTTGGAGTATATCGATATATTCTTTTGTTTTTATAAAACTAGACATTGAAAATGATCTTTCACTCAGTGTACTTGTAGGACATATACATAGATAACAATGCATTGAGCAAGTTTTCAGGCCTTCCAGATCACTTGTGACATTTGTCTAAATATAAAAAGTCTTCTAAAATAAAGTATTTCTTTTAAAAAAGTGTTTTGAATTTTAAATGTTCTTTTAATATCACTTTTCTTCGATATTCGAAATGTGAGCTTTTCAAAAAAACCGAAACCGACCTTATCAATAAACCGGTTACTAAAAACCGAGCCGATCACCCTATTGTCTATGACATGTCAAATTTCATCCTGATCGGATAAGCCGTTTAGAAATGCCAGATTTCTTTCTGTGCACCCAGATCGACTCAGAATCACTTTTTGAGTCGATGGCTGGCTATCCATGCAATCCTTATGCGCAAAGTACAGGTTGCAATTTTAAAGAAATTTGGTCCAATTAATAATCAGAAAAATTTAGAAACCTACATTGATAATATATATAATAAAAAAATTCGATTACTGTTGCCGAAATAATCAGAAATATCGTTACCTTTTAACCGTTTCGAATCGGCAACCAACCTTGGTTTAATTTTTTTCCCTCGTTTTTGCATTACCATTTACAATGCTTGCTACAATGTAACGTTTATTGAGGCTTTACAAAATTTAAAACCGATACATTTTGTAAGGTTAGTTTATTAAATATGAAATTTTCCTCGAATTCACTGTGGTTCACTGAGATAAAAATAGTCATTAGGATTGTCTTGAAATTCACGAAATTAATAATAAACTAATTTTTTGAGCCATTGATACTAACAAAAAGACATGTGTATTTGTGTAAATGAAAATTTTCATCAAAATATACCCTTTGATTTAAATCTCTTCAGTTAATCAATTGAAACGTTGTTCACGAACGCCAAATTGCTGAACTTGTGTGTGTATACTCGTGTAATAGTAACTTAAACAAGCAAGAAAGTAAGTTTATAGATCTGCAACTAGATGGTGCCGCTAAATCTTTACCTGCCATAGTTAACCCTATAATCCGCACAATTTTCCAATTTGTTGGAAAAACGCTTAGTCTCAAGATCAGCATAAACAACGCAGATAGCATGATTAAAGCTACATGGTTGGGTAGATTTTTAATCATGGCTCATGCAACAATTTTAATCATGGATCATGCTTATGTAATCTTCGATGATTTGTACTAACGCTTATGTGCTCTTCCATTGTCTGATAAGCAGGAGGATTTTCTAGTACAAAATCGTTCTTGGGTGGATTTGGCTTAAATATGTTACTCAGGTGTTCGGCATGAATTAATGCAGCAAAATTTCTCAACGGATTTTATCTATCTAGCGGTGGCTTAATTTTTCGCTTTGCTTTCCAACTGTAATCGTCCCTCAAACTGTATTTTTGGA
Source organism: Calliphora vicina (assembly GCF_958450345.1). Taxonomy (NCBI): domain Eukaryota; kingdom Metazoa; phylum Arthropoda; class Insecta; order Diptera; family Calliphoridae; genus Calliphora; species Calliphora vicina. Next base: position 163,086,073 of record NC_088780.1, read on the forward strand.
TTTCTATGGATTTGACAACTGATATACATATTTCCTGTATTCAAGCGAATTTGTTTGGTAAAACAGACAATTTGTAAGATATTTTGATGTATTTTTCACATAATAGGTGACAGGCGAATGGTCAGAAGATAAATCAAAGGCTATTTCTGCAAAATCAAGAGCCGTTTTATAGAATTTGTGATCGAATAAGAAAAAATAATAATTTCGATATCGAAATAAAATAAAATGTATGGTTCACCCAAACGTAATTATTTTTCAAAAAGCTAAAGAATACTAAATAAATTGGTAAACATATTACATTATGTACAACCATTTAAATTTACAAACCCACGAATATCATAATTCTGCCCCAGCCGTGAGTTGAACTCGCGACCTCATTTTAGATTTATATATGACTTGATGACGATGGCTACAAAATAATGAATTTCTTTATACATTGGGGAATTGGGTAGCATCATTGCAAATGCAAAAATTTACAGTAATCCAATAACAAAATGCAAGACCATTTCCACAAGATTGTGAATACCGCTATTATGTTGCAGTTACAATTAAAATTGTAAGTGAAGTTTATGCTGGGATGAACGATGTCTTTCGTCAGTAGAATTTTTGCAACATTTGTACAATATAAATTTATCATTGTTAGCTATGATCTTTTCCCATCATTCTGGCATAATATTGATTCCGAGTAGAGTATCCAAAACCGAAAACCGGTCAACCGGTTTCTTCATCTTTGTAAAATCCACCGGTTTCGGATTTTTTTTAACTTTTCGGTTTTTTGACAAACCGATTTTTGTAAGACGGTTAACCGGTTTAGTGAAATATATTTTCTAAAGCTCATTCAAACATATTTATGAAAAATTTTGATACTATTTTCAGAAATATTGATTTATTTTATAGAAAATTGTATCATTTGACAATATTTCGTAAAAGATATAAAATAATTGCGTAAATAATTCAAAAATGCTAAATTTCCATTAAATAAAAATTTAATATAAACCGGTTAACCGATTTTTTTGAAGACAAAAAAATCGAAACCGTTTAACCGGTTTTTTTAAAATACAATAATCGAAACAGGTATTTTCGGTTAAACCGAAAAACGGTTTTTTTAAATTTGCCGGTTTTTTGGACACTCTAATTCCGAGCCAAAATAACTGCTCATCTTTTGAGTCCAAGAACGAATCAATCCAATTTCGGTTACTCTGTTCTGGAGTGAGAGCATTCTGCATCGATCGATACAAATAGTAGTCGGACGGGGCATGGTCTGGCCTATATGGAGGGTGAGGCAGAACTTCCCAACCACTTTTTTCTAAATACTTTTTAACAGGTATTGCAACATGTGATCAAGCGTTGTCATGATGGAATATAGAATGATGGTTTCATGTCTGGCCGCATATTCCGCGTTCTTCGGCAAAAACTCGCTTCAAACGAATCAGTTGCGTTCGGTACAGATTCCCTGTGATGGTCTGATCAGATTTCAGCAGCTCATAATAGATTGTACCCCAGATAGGCCCCCACCAAATACAGATCATTACCTTAGCGTCATGGATATTTGGCTTTGGTATCGATTCGTCTGTTTGGCCGGGCTTTACATACGATCTCTTACGCTTCGGGTTATCGTAATGGATCCATTTTTCATCGTAATGATTCGGTGTAAAAATGATTTTCTTTTATAGCGTTGAAGCAGCATTTCAGACATACAAAATCATCTTTCCAAGTCTCTCGGCTTCATTTCGTATGGTAACCAATTTCCCTGCTTTGGGATGAATCCTTTGAAATTTCTTCTCATTTGCTCTATAGTTGTATAGCTTTCCTAAAGTGAACAACAATAAATTTCAGCAAACTTTGGATCATAATATGATTCCTTTGGACCACAATATGAATAATTTGGATCATAATATGGTTGCTTTGCATCATATTATGATTGCTTTGGATCAAAATATGATTACATCAGCAAATAGTATGGTATTTTATGATACTAATAATGATCATAATATGTTTGGACTACAATCATAAATCTTATTATAATATTTTGCTCTTAGATTATGTTTACCACAATGTAAAAAGTGAACCATATTTACACAGTAAATTTGTTTTTAATATAAATTATTTTGCAGTTGCTTTCCAATGTAAAATAAATTTAATCAAAACCACTTGTTTAAAGTACATAGATACATATTAATTAAAGTTTTATAAATCCTCAAAAAAAATATTTATATTTTCGATAAAACAAAAGTAAAATTTCAAAAGAAAATTGAATTAACTTTCACTTCAATAACTTGCAATGTTAAAAGAAACCCCCCAAAACAAAACAAAACTTTTTTTTATTCCTTCATTGTTGTGCCTTTAATTTATCCTCCTTTTTTAGATTGAATAAATTTAATCTTTTTGAATTAAGCTCTTATCTTTAGCGAAGGTGGGTTCCATCATTTGTTTTAACTTCACCAAAGATGCGAACAGTTAGATAATCACATTAAAAGCCTACAACACAGCAACCAAAACCTCCAGCAGTAACAATCTAAAGGACAAAAAGGCTAAAATTGTGGTATGTAGCTAAAAACCCACAAAATGAACAACCAACAACCCCTCCAGTCTTAATCGAAGAAAAACAAAAGTTTCTTTTTTTTATTTTGTATTTTTTTCTTCTGGTTAAAAACAAAGCAATTTACCTCCATGATGCTTTTTGTCAATTCAATTTTTTTTGGTTGATGCTATGAGGCTGTTGTTGTTGTTTTTGTTCCCCCAAATAAAATGATAAAGTGATGAAGAAAATTGAACAAACCCCAATGGTTTTGCCAGACACACAAATACACTTTAATGCCATCCATGTACAAGGGAAATCATCAAAAACCCGCAAAGCATTAAGGGCGCGTTTTTAAAACACCACATAGATACACATCCACATACACAATCACACTCTCTCACCCATACATTCAATCATCCATTTAAATACGTACGAACGTACGCACATACCCAGACTCAAATCTTTACTACTACATGCCACAAAAACCAAAAGTATGTATTAATGCGTACAATAAAATTCCAGAGCTTTTAAGGAATGTAAGTAAGTAAGTGATCATATTAATTTCTTAGGTTTTATATAAATCACAAGCTTTTTTACCAATCGCACAGTGGCCATTTGAGTTTTTTCGTTGCAAAAATCAAAACTTTTGAACCAAATGAGATAAAAACAAGTAAGAGAGCTATATTAGGCTGTGCCGAATCTTATACCCTTCACCAAATTATACTTCAAAATACAAATTTTAAATATTTTTAGGTAAACAAAATTTATTTTTTTTCCAAAGTTGTTTTTTAATTTCTTGTTAAAATTTTTTTTGGTTTTTTAATTTTTCGGGTTAAAAAATATTTTTTCCGATTTTGACCCATTGTAGGTCCAACTTGCTATGGTTTTATATATGTCGTTGCTAAGGTTTTGAAATATCTATTATTAGATATCCATATTGTCTATATTAACGACTTAGTAATCCAGATATAGGTAAAAAATCGAGGTTGTCCTGGATTTTTCCTCATATCTCAGCCATTTGTGGACCGATTTTGCTGATTTTAAATAGCAAACTTCTCGAAAGCATACCTGACAGAATTATTGAAGATTTGGATCCCAAAGATATCTGGGGTCTTCAGAAAATTTATTTCAACAAACAGACAGACATGGCTTAATCAACTCCGCTATCTATAAGGATCCGGAATATATATACTTTATAGGGTCGGAAATGAAAAATGTAGAAATTACAAACGTAATGACAAACTTATATACATATACCCTTCTCACGAAGGCGAAGGGTATAAAAATTTAAATTTGTGTAAAAATCAATTTTATGGGAAGTAAAATAAAACATGTTTTAAAATTTTAGATTTTTTATGTTTCTTTTCTTTCCAGACATGTTTTCAAAATTTTTCATTTTTTATTATTTTCTTAATAAATAGATCTATCAATAGAATCAAAAAGAATGACAATCCGTCACCAAGTTTCCTAAAAATCTTCTGTTTTTTTGAAAACTGAAAATCACGGCTATATCTTCAGAACCACAAATCTGATTGTAAAGAATAGTAGAACATTTGAAATTGTTGGACAACTTCCATTAAAATTCAATATTTTTTAGGTGCACATGAAAATTTTGCAACCTCACTTGTTCTTCAGGCGCCACTGTGCGTCGTTGAGAGAAGTTATTTCAAATCGAACAAAAAATAGCACTTTTCGGATTTGTCATCAACGATTTTATAGTAGTCGGACGGGTCACGGTCTGGACTATAAAGCGGGTGAGGCAAAACTTCCCAACCACTTCATTCTTGGATCAATTTTTCATCGCAAGTAATGATATTGTGCAAAAATGGCCAGGGCGATCTTTGTCTTCAAAGATCTTTGTCAAACCATCTCTCGCACATTGAATCCGGTTTAACACATTCACCATTAGCTTTGGTGAGCAATCGGTGTGCTTCAGCGGCACTTTTTTCAGATCAAAGAAGTAAAGCTAAACTTCTCACATATGACGCTTTCTTGTTATAAAATTCAACAGTTTCGATACAAAAAAATGTTCAATAAATAAATGACAGATATGTATGTACGCTTCAAAATGACATATAAGTTATTAAAAACAAAAAACGCGTTCAAAAGATACGCCATATATATAATTTGTCAGTTTGCGAAAATTCAAATCAGGAAAATACATTTTATTAAAACTTAAGCTAGGTACTCTGTTCAAAATTTCGTGCGAAATGCTGTCAAACTACATATAAAATATTTGGAATGAAATATATGCGAAATAATTTCGCAAAAGCTGTACTCTGTTTTTATTGTGGAAAACATGTGAAATACATCTGGCAACCTTATTTTTCCACACGAAATAACATATGCAGCACTTCTTTCGCACGAAATCAAAACTAACAGCTAGCTGTCAAACAGCATATACAATTTTTCGCATGAAAAAACCATAATTTTTCGCAAATATGAACAGAGTACTAGGCTTTACACAGAAAAAACTATTTCTTAAACCGTTTCAATTCAAATATATATCACATATTGAACTGGTTTCAATTATTTTATAATTGAATCAATTATTCATGTGCTCAAAAACAAAATTTTCTGATATTTTCTATTGAATTTTGAGTTTTGAATTTGATAATTTTGACAATTGAATATAAAATTTTCGTTATTAGTTGAACTTTAAATACAAAAATTATTGAATAGATAATTTTCGTAATTGAAAATACATTTTTGTTATTTTTTGTGTTTTCAATTAATAAATACGAAATTACCGTAATCTCTCATTTGTTGTGTCTCATTTCTAACTTTCTGGTTGAATTTTCCGTTTTGGTGTATTTAATTACTTATAGCAAAATTTCACGGACAATATTTTTGCGGAACATTTTAACCCCTTAAATCCATGTTTTAATGGTGTTTGTTGCTCTTTTTTAAAAGAAGGACAAAAAAGACCAATGCCTTGGGGATTTAGAGGGTTAACATATTATACAAAAATGTTCTTCGTAACATTTTACATAAATCTACTGAATACATTTTATACCTAAAATGTTCTTTAAAACAAAATTCTTAATAAATGCGAAATTAACCCTATGCTCTCTTTTGTTATGTCTTTTTCTGACTATCTGGTTGAATTTTCCGTTTTGATGTATTCAGGGAATTTCACGTATAATTTTTTTACAGAACAGTTAACCCTTTAAATCCCTGTTTTAATGGTGGTTTTTGCACTTTTTTAAAAGAAGGACAAAAAAGACCCATGAATTGAGGATTTAGAGGGTTAACATATTCTACAAAAATATTCTCCGTAATATTTTACATAACTTTGCTGAACACATTTTATACCTAAAATGTAATAATCATATGGTTTCTTATGAAGATTAACCATAATAATGTGCCAGAGTTGAGAAACTTTAACCCGCCCTCAAATGAAATTCAGATGTAAACTTTCAAAACGTCGATACACGTGTCTTTTTTTTTTGTCTCCTCTATCAAAATTTATTGGTCGGACCTCATAATTTTTTTTGGTGTTGTATAGTGTTATGAAACAATTGAAACCAGTTCAATATGTGATAAATTTTGAATTGAAATATAATTTTTTCTGTGTATTAACTCTATTTTGATAAAATCTTAAATTAACTAACATTATTTTATTAGGACATCGGGTGCAAAGTTGCAGTTTTTTAACTTTGAGACATATCTTTGTCACAAAAAATATTGGAGTACTTTGGAATTTCAAAATTGACAGAAGTTCAAGAGAGAAAAGGAAAATTGGTACTTTTTCTTCTAATGATATTTTTTTTATGGATTTAAATTATTTAACTTTTGTACATAATAGTTTGCTGATATACTTATGAGTAAGATAGAATCAAGTATAGGAGACTTAATGTTATTAAGGTTCTAAAAAGGAAGGACTAATGATATTATTCAGTTCTTCAAATGGTACTTTTTGAATTTTCCTAGAATCAGGAAATTAAACACACATGATCCCAACTCATTTAGAATCTACAATAATGGTTACCTGTAAGTAACTTGTTTCCTACTAATAGTACTTTTTTGAATTTATTTTATAATAATGGACCTAGAAATATGAAATTAAAAAAAGGGAATTTGAAGAACTTTTTCCTTTTATAATGGTATATATATATATCGGTTTTTATATTATAAAGAATTTAGATATTGGACAGGCGATTGAATTAAAATAATTCAAAAATTAATAAAATAAAAGTTAAAAGTTTGACGAATTGAAACGGTCTGCTAATAAGTCATTATTGTCATAATGTCCTATTATTATAGCTTAAACAAATTTTTGCTGTGTTTCCAACAAACAAGTTCTAAACTAATAAGATTTTTTGAACTACTAAAGTTTATTTTTTTGTAATAAAATAATACTTTTTTTGTTTGAAACACAACAGCAAATTGTTTAAGCTATAATAATAGGACATTATGACAATATGACTTAATAGCAGACCGTTTGAATACCCCAATTGTTTCAATAAAAAACTCAAATGAGACTAAAAGCAGGTTTTCTTTATTATAAATTTAACTTTTTAAATTCCTATGGTCATGGTATTGGTTAGATTCACGCAATAAATGTAACCGACGCAAATCTTAATGGAACTCTCAATTAATAATGTATGATTTTTGGAATGATATCTTAAGGTTCGTATTGGTTACAAAACATACGGATTTATAGCGTACCGAACGTAGGTTAATATCATTGTAATATCGATGGCAAAAGCATATAGTATATTCTATATTCTTGAAAACTATAAAAAATGTCTGTTACTAAACAATTTTTAATTTCGATTGGGGTGGCGAATACCACTGGCTAGTGATTTACAATTGGAAAAATTTTTAGAAAATGGAAGATACCATTTTTGACAATTTTGTTGTTCAATATCCTGTATTCAAAAGAAAATGATTTTTAGGAAAATCTATTGTAACTACGCATTACTATGTGACCACTACTGCAAAAATTAGATAAGCGGTTAAATATTTATATACAATTGATTTTAGATAACACAAATTTTAGAAAACTCAATTATAATATGATATTGAGAAATCCAAATTAGTTTTCAATATATATAATACGCACAGATCGGAAACTAGGGAAAAACTCAAACAAAAAAATTACTTAAAATAGTCACACATTCGAGTGTTGTTTTTATTCTCACATAGTAGTTTTTACTAATATATTATCACCACTTAGATTTTTGACAACTGTGTTAGGTCTATGACATCAGAGTTTCCAATCTATGTGCATTTATCTATGTTTTAAACTTTCATTTATAAACTGATGTTTTCATTCCTTTAAACCCCTACTCACCCCAGCTCTAAAAAGCATTAACAAAACCATTCCAGCCATGCTTAAATTTAACAATAAGTTTTTTACATCACAAAATATTAAAGGCCTTCGTCGTTGCCTTCTATAACAACTTTTTCTGCTGTTCTTTTATTTTTATTTTTTTTCTGCGAGGATTTTGAAATTTTAGTGTCGAAAAAAATGCTTTCCATTGGGGGTTTGTTAGTAGGTAAGCGTAAAATTCACAATTACTATACTCTTTAATACACAGATACGAATACGCATACAAATGGCAAACAAAGATACTAACATATACATGGGTATATACATACTTTTTTATACATACAGTGTGGTGCAAAAATGGAACAATGTTTTTAATTTTTTTTTAGAAAATTATTAATATATTTTGGGAGAATTTTAGAAATTTTAAACTGTCTTTAGCTTTATACATCATTAAGTGTGTACTCTTCTATAACAAAGGACAAGACTCCAACATTCTACACTCCTTGTATGGGCAATAGACAATATTGGTCCATGATTTCACCTAGCCCCCATACAAATGTCCCCCCGAAATACTGTTTCAACAGTCATAAATATGTTGATTATACACATATTATTGGGTGTATGAATTTCAAATTCTTAGCTTTAATTTTGATATAAGTTTATTCAAAGTATTGACCATTGTTAGCTATGACCTTTTTCCATCTTTCTGGCAACGTATGAATTTGAGTTAGAGTTTCCGGTTTTCCGGTTTCCGGTTAACCGAAAAAGTGTGTTTTTGAAAAAACCGGTTTTGATTTTTGTCTTTTAAAAAAACCGTTTAACCGGTTTCGGTTTTTATCTTTAAAAAAGTCGGTTAACCGGTTTATATTTAAATTCTTCGATTCTTAAGGCTCTTTCTTTATGCAATTATTTTATATATTTTCGAAATATTGTCAAATGCTACAATTTTCTATAAAATGAAACAATATTTTTAAAAATGGTATCAAAGTTTTTTAAAAATATGTTTAAATGAGCTTTAGAAAATATATTTCATTAAAACCGGTTAAGCGTCTTACAAAAACCGGTTTCTCAAAAAACCGAAAAGTTAAAGAAAACCGATGGAGTTTACAATGATGAAAAAACCGGTTGTGCGGTTTTGGATACTTTAATTTGAGTCCAAGAACGAATCAAGCCAATTTCAGATACTCTGTTCTGAAGTGTAGCGTATCAAAGATAGAACAAATAGTGGTCTGACAGGCAAAACTTCCCAATCACTTCATTTTTTAATAGGTATTGCATAATGTGACCGAATGTTGTCATTATGAAATCATTTATTTTATAATTTATATTTTAGGGAATTAGTAGAAGCCTATCAATCATATTGTGGAAGATGGATTTGTTAAATACTCACTAGTTAGGGAATTAAACAGTTTTTTGCTTATTCTGAACAATCAGGTTTTTGCAGATAAACCATAATGTGACCGAATGTTGTCATGATGAAATAATACGGTTTGTCTGGCTGCATATTCTGATCGATTTTCGGTCAATGCTCGCTTCAAATGAATCAATTGCGTTCGGTACAGGTTCCCTTTGATGGTCTGATCAGATTTCAGCAGCTCCACCAAATACAGAGAATTACCTTAGCGCCATGGATATTTGGTTTTGGTGTCGATTCGGTTGGTTGCCCGGCATTCACATACGATCTATGACGCTTCGGGTTATCGTAATGAATCCATTTTTCATCGCAAGTAATTTTCTTTTATAGCGTTCGGACATGCAAAATCTTCTTTCAATTCGTAGCTTTTGGATGAATCCTGCTGCTCGCAATCGTTTTGAAATTGCTGTTTGAGTAGCTCCCAATGATTTTGCAAGATCTTTTTGAGTTTCACCACAATCTTCATGGAGTAATGCCTCCAATTATTGGTCTCAAAGTCTTTTGTCTGGCCTGGACGATCTTTGTCTTCCGTGTCAAAATCAGCACTTCTGAACCGCACAAACCATCTCTCGCACGTTGAAACTGATGAAACACATTCACCATAAGCTTTAGTTATATACTGTAAAGTATTGCGAACATTTTCATCCCTAGGTCCCCTTCTGAAAATGCCTTGAACATTAATAATTGTCTTATAATAATGAATTGGACATATACAAGTTTTATATGAACCTACATCTTTCTACCAACTTTTGTGAGGATCGGCCCGTAATTGAACGTTATCATACCCTTCACCTTCGTGAGCAGGGTATAATAAGTTTGTCATTCCGTTTGTAATTTCCACAATATAATTTTCCGACAATATAAAGTATATATATTCTGGATCCTTATAGATAGCGGAGTCGATTAAGCCATGTCCGTCTGTCTATCTGTCTGTTGAAATCAATTTTCTGAAGACCTCAGATATCTTCGGGATCCAATTCTTCAATAATTCTGTCAGACATGCTTTCGAGAAGTTTCCTATTTAAAATCAGCAAAATGGGTTCACAAATGGCTAAGATATGAGGAAAAAACCAGGACAACCTCGATTTTTTACCTATGTATTTTTGACCTACATATATCTGGATTACTAAGTCATTAATATAGACAATGTGGATATCTAATGATAGATATTTCAAAGACCTTTGCAACGACGTATATAAGACCATAGTAAGTTGGACCTACAATGGGTCAAAATCGGAAAAAATATTTTTTTACCCGAATTTTTTCTTTCACCAAAAAAAACAAAACATTTTTTTTAAAAATTAAAAAAAATTTTAATTTCAAAAATTTAAAATAACAATTCGAAAAATTTTTTTTTTCCAAAAAATAAATTTTGTTTACCTAAAAATAATTAAAATTTGTATTTTGAAGTATAAATTGGTGAAGGGTATATAAGATTCGGCACAGACGAATAGAGCTCTCTTACTTGTTAATTTCCAAAATGCTCCGCAAACCTATGCAGAATTTTATAAACATTGTTTCACTTTTGCACCCCAGTGTACATATGTATATATTTCTGTTTGTATGCATGTATTCACTCGGTTTTATTATAATCGAGACAGAAATCAAAGCCCTAAAAATTGTTTTGAGGGCCATAATAAATAACTCCCTTCTTGCTCGTCATCAGCATCTTCTCATCATTATATTGGTATATACTCATCCTCATCATGGGGTGGTTTATATTTATGTTAAAGTTATTCTTTATTTTTTTGTGTATTTGGTGTTTTTATTTCCTTTTTTCGTTCCTTCATTTAATGCGAGTACAAATGGCATGAAAAGGCCAATAATATGTATCACAAGAGCAGCAGTCATTTAGTTGTTGGTTTTTCAAAAAAAAGTTTATGTTTGAAAACGATGCTTGTTCAAATATATTTAAAGAGCAGCATTTATAGAAATATTTGAGAATTTATTTCATAATTTTGTTTTGGGGGTTTTTCATAGTGCTTGAAATGTACAGTGTTTTAAAAGGGAAAATTAGTTAGTGATCCAAGAAATTTATTTATTATTATTAAAGCTTTTTCACACAAAACTTAATTTTGAACATATTAATGTTTTAAATGTGTTTGTACATAAAATACCTTAATATACCTGTTTATAAATTCCTTTGATTATCACTGTGCCGTTGTAATTTATGTGGTCAGCTTATTTTGAAAAGAACGCCCCTAATAGAAAACTTAAATATGGATACGTTGAAGAATAGAATGTTGTATGAACTCAAGTCGCAACTCCATTTGTTACCATTGTATAATGACTTCCTTAAAATAAGTGCCCGTAAGTACAAAGATTTGAAATAAAAATACGATCCCTACACAATATCATAATGAATTTTTAAATCTTAGATATGACAATAATGTAAACGATGCATTGCCTGAAACTAACCAAGAAGATGTTATTTAATTTTTAATTATTTTTCCATTAAAATTTAAATTTTACTTAAATTTTTTTGTTCGCTTGCTTTTGTATTAACTTATTTAAAATTTAGGATGTATTACATTTAAATTTCCTCTTTTATTCAAATAAAACATAAGGTATATGCAGAAAATATATTTTTTTTAATAAAAAAAATTTAGTCGTAACCGACATAATTTTATTAATATTATAAAATGTGTAAAGGGAAAAAAGACCTAAGCGACAAAAACATCGGATATAGTGTATATATGAAATTGAAATAAACTGCATCCTATATCTCAGATATAATAATACTTATTAACGGAGTTTTAAAGAAATACCATGGCCTACTCCAAAGATATTTAAAAAAATGCTCTCCTGTAAAAGTTTGTTTTTGTCGGTTACGTCTTTTGTGCGAAAACGGCTCGATATAAAAAGTAGTTTATTTTCTCAATTTAAATTTATAGTTTCCCAATAAATCAGAGGCCGATCAGACAATGAAAACGATTTTGCTCATTAAATATTGGCCATATGACTTAAAAATTTGTGATTTTTTAAATTTTTTAGCTTTTATTTTGAAACATTTGTACAATATACTAATACATGCCATTAGAAATGACCTTTTCCCATCTTTTTGGCTACATATGGATTCCGAGCCAAAAGAACTGCTCATCTTTTGAGGCCAAGAACGAATCAAGTTCAAATTGAAGCGTATCCAAGAGAGATCGTTCTGCTTCGATCGAAACGAACAGTAGTCGGACGGGGCATAGTCTGGAATATAAAGCGGATGAGGCAAACCATCCCAAACACTTCATTCTAAATAGTTTTTAACAGGTATTGCAACATGCGACCGAGTGTTGTCATGATGCAATGTTACGATGTAATGTAATGGATCCATTTTTCATCGCAACTAAAGATTTGGTCCAAACATGATTTTCTTTTATAGCGTTCAAGCATCATTTCAGAAATGCAAAATCGTCATTCAAGGTCTGTCGGCTTCAATTCGTATGGTACCCAATTTCCCTGCTTTTGGATGAATCTTGCTGCTCGCAAACGTTTTGAAATTGCTGCTTGAGTAGATCGCAAGGATTTTGCAATCTCTTGTTGAGTTTTAAAAACAATCTTCATGGAGTAATGCCTCCAATTATTGGTCCAAATTTTTTTTCGCTGGCCTGGGAGATCTTTGTCTTAAGTGTCAAAATCAGCAGTTCTGAACATTATCCAAACCATCTTTCGCACATTGAAACCGATTAAACACATTTACCATAAGCTTTGGTGAGCAATCGGTGTCCTTCAGTAGCATTTTTTTTCCAAATTAAAGAAGTAAAGTAAAACATCCCGCATATGACGCTTTGTTGGCACAAAATTCGACATTTTCGAAGCAAAAGAAAACTTTTTTTCTTACATGTTCAATAACTAAGTGAGAATAAATGACAGATATGTACCCTTCAAGATGTACCATCTATTCGTGTATTACAAGTCAATTTAAATGACACATACATATAACCCGATTGGAGTTATTTTTAAATGACAATTTGTATAACTTATATTTAAAAATTCTATGTTTTTTTGAATACAACATCTCTAAATTGTTCGTTCAAACCAAATTAAACCAAATTGGGAAACCGTACAAGAAAACAGGTATTTCTGATATTATATTTTAAATTTGGTAAATTTTTGTTACAAATAATCTTTGAAAAAGCATATGATTTCTTTAAAACAAGTCTTGCATGTTTATTAAACTTTAAAAGAATGAACAAGTCTATTCTAAGATATTTCAGATTTTCAACAAAAGGACACCCTCATGAAAGAGTTTTAAGTAATCTTTTTACTTTCTGGAACAACATAATTTTTTTTACATTGCATTTCGGAGACAAATTGCTTCACATTTAGAAGTATTAGATTTCCCAATTACCATAAAAATGTTTAACAATTTGAAAATGGTTAGAGATTTGTAATTCAATATGGTAATACAAGAGAAAATCATTTGCATAAAGTAAGCCAGTTGAATTTGGGAAATTGTGAGGAAAATCATACATGAAAAGCTTGATAATGAGTGGAGCTAAAATGGAACCATCTGTTACCCTGAAATTTATATTTTCGAAATCTGATAGATCACTATTAAATTGTATACAAAATGTGCGTGTGGTGAAAATGTTTTCAAAGAGTTTAACATTAGAAGGATTAAATCCAATTTCAATAATCTTAAATGGATTACCATTGTGAAAGATTACATCACTTTGAAATTTTAATAAAGCATCATCTGTAGAGTACCCTTTTTTTAACGAATTGTCCCTTTTTTCTCCAATTATTCTTTCAAAAAGTCTCCCTAAATTTGAGAGTAAAGAAATTGGTCGTTATTTTTTTAGGTTATAAAAGTATATTTTAAAATTGTAGATCCATCCTTGAACTCTCACAAGATTTTGGTATCAAACTTAATTAAAGCTATAATTTGCCACTAATTTTGCTAGTATTCATACATGGTGGTAGTTGTCTGAAAGCAAATTAATAGGCTATTGAAATGTATCAAATCTAATTTATGTTGGATTTTTTCGTTCAGTTAGAAACTGTTAATAGAGATATCCAATTAATGAAAAAACTCTTACATATAAGTTTGAAATCATATTTTTAAATTTTCAACTTTTAAATGACCATTACTATTACAAGTGAAATATTACTATGGTCTACCAATATGTCTCACTGATTTTTTCTTTTCGAAACCCAAAACGTGACATCTGAATTCAGCTACAATAGCTCTGTTCAATAACTAAAAGTTGTTACTAGTTAGTAACAATTGTTACTGGAAAAGCGTTCATTAACTCAAAAAACTTGCAAGTAGAGAAAAATTCAAGAGCGTATAAATTTTAGAGAGTGCTCTCTCGTTGCAAACTATTACAAGTTCTATTTTGAACTCGTAATAGTTATTTATTTTCAATTTTATTTTTGTGTTGAAAAATTATAAAAAAAAGAATTTTCAATATAATTGAAGAAAATGTGAGTATTTATACATTTTAAAAGGAATAAAATATGAAAATTGTGTGTATAAAACAATTGTTACTGGAAAAGCGTTCATTTACTTTTTACTATTTTTGAGATTTTAAGAAAGTCATTTAGTAAATTTTGATTTTATTCTCTCGTTGCAAGTATTTACTGGGAAAGTAAATGAACAGACCTAATGATTTTCCAAAATTTTTGATTTTTCTCTATGTTTAACTAAAACATTGAAATTGTTTTTAATACAAAATTTAAATTTTTTTTTAATTTAATAAAATTAGGCAGTCAATTTTCAATTTCAATTCATTAAGAAATAACAACTAATAAAATGAATTCTGAAATAAATGTCAGCAAAGTTCTATTATATAATTTTCATAAATGGCCATTAATCGCTTCTACGTAATATTTTCCTGACTTAACCGTATTTAGCAGATTTCTATTAATCACCAATAATCTTATTCAGAAAAATTCAAAATCCTATCCACTTAAAATTTCCAAAAACGAAAATCTACGCAATATTATGCACTGTTAGTCAAGGTTCTTCTTAAGATGTTTCCTGGAAAGAAAAATAGCAGCATTTAAATATATATTTTTAATCGCATGTAGTAGGACTAAATAAGATTTAATATAAAGTACACACGTTAAAATCACGAACATAATTTGAGCAAAACCACATACATACACCAGAGCAAACAACAACAAGATGCCGCGATGTCTGCTAAAAGTGGGAAGCCATTGTTGAAGAGGATTACAAAACCAAATAGAGCAACAACAACAACCACCACTACAACTATTACTACGAAAAATACACCCTTAATCAACCAGGGAGATTCTCTTAAACTCTCCTTGCACTCACATACACAGTTTAACAAAGTACTTACACGTTACTCTCTGAGTGATTAAAATAAATCTTATGAATGAAGCCGTAAAACCATGAATCAGGGAGATTTTCATTATCCTGCAGCTACACACAGCCAGGCAAACGTCTAAGCCAAGTGATTGAGTAATGCCAGCGATTTAAGTGTAGGTGTATTAGTGTATGTAAGTGCGTGTGTGTGTGTGTAAGTAGGTATGATTTGTTTTACAAGTAGGTAGACAATGTGTTTAACAAAAAGGACCTAAATGCTGGCACTTACTTACACACATTCACTCTCTATCTCTCTCTCTTCACAATTGTCATTTATATACTCTGCGCATTTTAGTTTGTCAATCAGTTCCAATACGGATCTTAACGAGAACACATACAAACGAGTATTTTTTTTGTCAAGAAAATATAGAAAAACAAATTTAAGCAAAGAAAATTATTAAGTGAAAGTGTTTTTACACAACAACAAAAAAAACGAAAGAACATTTATATATTTTTTATAAAAAATTAAAATAAACGAAATTAAAACAATGTCTACCTTAAACATGCATCCACCACAAACCTACTCCAGACTATTCCGTCCTTGGGATTGTAATAGCAGTGCATCATCATCGCCCATCAATCAAACCGTGACCAATGAACAACATCAAGTCGCCATACCTTTGGTGAAATCTGAATATAGTTCTTCCAGCGAGGATATGTCTGCATCATCCACTTCTATGGTGAAAACCGAAAATTGCTCTTTCAGTGGCAATGAAAGTGATCGTGAATGTGCTTCCTCCAGCAGTTCTTCCTCAAAATCATGCAGCTATGAGGATAGTTTCAGCAACAGCATGCAAATGGATTCAACTACATCTACATCACCCACCATGACCAATGCCTTGGTACATCCTGTTCCCTATACGAACTCTCATTTATATGGATCTTTGGACAGTCATGCTAACCATTTGGCAGCACATCATCAACATCCTGCTCATGCCAGCGCCATGACTCACATGATGCCACCTATGCCTGCTGCCTCGGCTAGTGATTTTTATTATGCTGCCGCCGCTGCTGCAGCAGCCAATGGATTACCACCAGTGCCTACAACCAGTGCCGCCGCTGCTTACGCTTTGGATCCCTATGCCTTGAGTTTAATGGAACAGGAATATGCTCGTGTTATGGCCGAAGATGCCCATCTCAAGGCCGTCAATGCTCGCAAGCAAAGACCCAAGAAATTCAAGTGTCCCCACTGTGATGTGGCCTTCTCTAACAATGGTCAACTCAAGGGCCATATCCGCATTCACACCGGCGAAAGACCCTTCAAGTGTGATGTTGAAACTTGCGGCAAGACTTTTACACGCAACGAAGAATTAACCCGCCACAAGCGCATACATACCGGCTTGAGACCCTATCCCTGCACCGCCTGCGGCAAGAAGTTCGGCCGTCGTGATCACCTCAAGAAACACATGAAGACCCACATGCCCCAGGAGAGACAATTGGGACCAGCCATCTTTGTGCCCATGTATCCTTATCTTTATGGTTACTAAATATGGCAACTTCCATTCACACAACATAAAAAAACCCCACTCCACTCAACTGCTAAGCAAAGCTGGGCAAGGCCTTTTACTCTACTAATTCTTCAATGTTCCTACAAGGTTTCCAAAAACAAAACACGCGTTTGCACGCATTAAAAACGCTACAATTATCATCATCACCATCACTTTCCTCTTCAGCCCAAGAAGACAAAAACAAACAAACAAATCTCAATTACCTCATTACGATTACGATAATAATTATTAAATACTATTATCCTGTACCTGGCTAAACATTTTATATTAAAATATGTAACTGAAAGTATTGAAGAAGAAAAAAAGAAACGCACAAACATTTAACCAAGTACAAATAGATATTTCTACATGGAATATTTATTATTTTTTTAAATATAAATGTATTTATCTATATATCTATCTATCAACATGTATGTATTAGAATATTTACTTTATTTTGGAAATACGTGTTGTTCCCACCTGAAAATGTTTTCAATATTTTTTGTATTTTTTTCCACTTGTGCATTTCTTTCCCAAACAAAAAACCACACATGTGTAAATATCTGTATCTTTTTTGGATACATTTGTTTTCACTTCCAAACAAATCTAGTTCTTAAGTATATTTTAACTAATTATTATTTTTATATAAGTATATATATATATATTTTAATTTAATTATATTGACATTTTTATGAAAAAAATAGAAACGATTTTTAAAAAACTAAAATTACAAACTTGTCTTGAATTTATTTATTAAGGAGTTGGTCAAAAAAAAAAACTTATACACACTATTCCAGCCAAAACTTATCTTTTCAATAACAATTTTCAACTGTTATTTCGGTCAAAATTGGCACCGAAAATAAGTACGCGAAAAAATATTTAAAACTTTTAAACAAAAAAAACCAAAAAAAACATTAAAAGATCTGTAGGTTCATCGTCAAGACATTAAAATAATAAAAGAAAACCTGGATCAGGAAGAAAAGAGTTCTAACAGATATTGGTAAGGCAAAAGAAGTCAAACAACTCTTTCGAAGAGCACCAAACAATTATATCAGAAAAGCAGCTCGTACAGTTAAATACTGGGATTCTTCTTTGCACATAGCCAAAGCTAATGCTGAATTGAACTCGTATAAAGTTCAGAAAGTTCCAGATCGCAAAAATTTAGGTAAAATAAACTGTTGTTAGTTTAAGTTATTTAAATGGGCCCTACATATGCACCAGGGGCGGCGCTATGGGGCTCAAAATTGGGTACCTTTGACATTTAAAATTTTTAAACACGTGTTTGTTTCCACTCGATTTCAAAGATTTTTATATTGTGCTATTTATCTCTTATAATTTCCGAGTTATGTGCATTTCAAAATATAAATTTTAAAATTTTGCCATACCTTGGTCCGATTTTTTAAAAATATAGGGCGTACTTTTGAAACGAATGTTGTCGAATTTTTGTTTGTTAGTTAGACAACTAAAATACCAATAATATACAAAAAATTTCGGAGCAATATCAATTATGAATCCAAAAATAAACGATTTTCAATTTAAAAATTAAAAAAAATAGTAGATTTTTGCTGTTTTTTGGTCGAAAAGATGACTTAACTCTTTTTTATTGAAAAAAAACTTTCTTTAAGAACATATAACAAGAACATAACGGAGAACATTTTGGTATAAAAAATATGTTCTATTTTTAGAATATGTCGGCCTTACGCACTTCGGAAATTGACCTATTTTTTATCAAAATCTCAACTTTGGACCACATGTTCTAAAATCCCAAAGCTGGAATCAGAAAACAAAAAACAGCTTTGAAAACCTCGATGTGTTTCCTAGTTATCCCCGAAGTATTTTCCCAGTCCCGAAGGAAATGTGGTCCCTATGGGCAAAATTGTAAAAAATTTAAATTTCCTTGAGTTTTTTTAATAAATAAAGATTTTATGACATATTATTGTGTTTCTAAAACTAAAATTTGTATGAAAATTGTAATAGGATTGCAAATATTAGGACCAATTTGATGCACATTTATTCCGAACTATTTTTTTTTTGTTTAGATGAGTTTATTTTTGATATTACCTAAAAAATTTCAAGTCAATATCTCAATTAGATTAAAAAATATGCCACTTTTAAAACTACAATAAGGCCGCTATCAACTGTCAAAGTTCGAAACTAACTATTGGAAGACAGTTTACTGTCATTATTTTGTAAGCTATCAACTCAAATATACAGGCCTGGCACATAATTCCATTCCAATTGAAAGTGGAATTAATTCCGTAATTTGCTTCTTCACAAAAAGTAAAACGAAAATTTCTTTCGGAATGAAACCACTTTCAGTTATCAAAGTGGAATTGATATTTGCTTGTAATTATTTGTTTTTCTTAAAATTTTAAACAATTTCTGTACCAAACACTTCAACTTTGTTTTAATATAAAAAACGCTGTTAAATTAAAATCTGAAATACAGAATTATTTAATATTTTTTGAATTAATAAATTACACGGAATCTGAAGAACCTAAAACGAAATCGATCGGAATTGAAACCATTCCGAACAAAATGTGTGACAGGACTGATTCTCACTTAGTTATTGAACACTACAACAAAGTTTTGTTTGCTTCAAAAATATCGAATTTTGTGCCAACAAAGCGTCATATGCGGGAAGTTTTGCTTTACTTCTTTAATTTGAAAGAAAGTGCATCTGAAACACACAGATTACTCACAGTAGCTTATGGTGAATGTGTTTTATCGGTTTCAATGTGCGAGCAGCAGGATTCATCTAAAAGCAGTGAAATTGGCAGGAATTAAAGCCGAGAGACCTCGAAAGACGATTTTGTATGTCTGAAAAGCTGCTTGAACGCTATTAAAGAAAAATAGTTTTGCACGGAATCATTACTTGCGATGAAAAATGGATTCATTACGATAGCAAGAAATGGTATGTGAAGCCTGGCCAACCTGCCGAATCGATAACAATGCCAAATATCCATGGCTATAAGGTAATTTGATGGGAGCAAAAGGGTGTTATCTATTATGAATATGCGACCAGACATGAAACCGTAATATTCCATCGTGACAGCGCTCGGATACATGTTGCAATACCAAAATTATTTCGAATGAAGTGGTTGTGAAGTTTTGTCAAACCCGCTTTATAGTCCAGACCCCGTCCGACAACTATTTGTTTCGATCGATGCAGTGCGCTCTCTATATTGGCTTAATTCGTTCTTGGCTTCAAAAGATGAGCAGTTCTTTTGGCTCGGAATCTATATGTTGCCAGAATGATGGGAAAAGGTCATAGCTAACAATAGCCAATACTTTGAATAAATTTATATTGTACAAATGTTTCAAAATAAAAGCTAAAATTTTTAAAAAATTCCGCATTTTTAAGTCAATTACCCAATAATTACATATATTTAATTTAAATAAATGTAAATTATGTTTATTTTTTTTTGTATGTGAAAACCAGTTGATAACAAAATCAATAGGTAGCAACCGAATTTATAGCCAATCGAATGATTCTGTCTTAGTAAACGAATTTTTCAGTTGTGAGTACAATATTCTAGAATGGGTAACAAAATTATTTTTTTATCAAATGACTTTCTGTTGATACAAACAAAAAATTCTATGTGTGCACCCTAGTGTTTCGTTTTTATCGAAACCGATACCGCGGTTTTTCAAGGCCTAAAACCGAAACCGACCATTATTCTTCGGTTTTTACTTTTAATCTATTTTCAGTAGAAAAATTTAAAATTTAGAAATGAAAAACAAACTTTTTCATCCAGAGATTCATCCAAGTATTTCCTGAAAATTAAAATTCAAATGACAGTTTTTTAAACGTATTATTAGAATTAAAAAAGTACCATAAAGACCCACATTTTGTATTCCCACTCAGCATCATGAATGCCTAATTTCATATTTCTGGGCTCACTATTAATGAAAATGCAAAAGTCACCTTTGCCGAATTCAGAATCACGTGTGTCTAATTTTTAGGTTTATTATTATAAAATATTCCAAAAGTACTATTACAATAAAGAAATAGTACTGTAGCCAACTATTATGTACATAAGTAAAATAATTTAATATAATAAAAAGTACAATTAGAAGATAAAGTACCAATTTTCCACAATTGAACTCCGTCAATATTATAGAAAATTCAAAGTACCATTTTGAAGAATATCATAATACCATTGAGCCCCCTATTCTTGATTATTTCTTTACTGAGAAGCATATTAGCCAACTTATAATATGTATATTAGAGTGACAATCAGTTGTATGGAAAAAAATTTTTGTTAAAATTTTGAAGAGTGCCGTTTGGAATATTGTGACACTAGGCCTAAATGTTAAGTGCTGAAAATTTGAGCTAAATCGGGCAACGATTTCTGGACGCGCATCGAGGTCAAAGTTCAGATATATGCAAAATTTTACTGTTAATATGGAATAAATAGGTGAAACTCGTTAACTTTCTGCATTGTTTTCTAGAAATATGTAGATTTATTTATATTAATGAATATTACATTAAAAAAAAATTTTGGAAATTAACCCTGTATCTCCTTTGGTTCAAAATGACCCAAAAACTGTATTATCGCTAAAATTAGAGAAAAATGCAAATTTTTCAGTTTTTGAAAAAATTTTGCTACTAAATAAATACTTTTGCAATTGAATGCAAAAGAATCGAAATATGTACGTAATTATCGTTGTAATGAGATATAAATGACAAAATTTGATTAAAAAATTTTAAAGTTATTACAAATTCGCCAGACCATTAACGTGTTTCAGGCCACTTGAACAAAAAATTTAGGAAAAAAAATTAACATATTTCGAGAAAATTTAAAATAAAAGCTCATTTTTACTTAAAATACGTCCATATTTACTTGTATATGAGTTTTTGTCTTCGTAGGATACCGTTAACCTATTCGCAGGTATGGCCAAAAAAAATAATTTTTTTTAACGGCTGTTTCAAAACTCCATTTTCAAATTTTTAAAAATTTTGTTAAACAAATTTCAGATTTTTTCGATCATCACATTGGGGTTTATTGAGATCAAAATAGGGAATAAAAATATGAAAAAATTATGTCAATACCTCTTACAGTTTTTCCGTACCTGCGATTTAAATTTTGCGTTTTTCAAGAAAAACTAATTTTTTGTCCATATTTAGGCGAATGAGTCCAATTTCCATACTGTTATAAATTTTAAGTAAAACCTATTCATAATATTATAGTCCTTGTAATTCTAAATATGTTCTGAAATTTTTACTAAAATCGGAAAACGATAACCTTTGAATCGTGAAGGTCAAAGGTCAAATTTTTCAATATTTGGAATTTCTAATGAAAATATACTGAAATGTTACATATTTTTGGGCCGATTTTCATGAAACTTAAGGAAAATATAACATAAAGTCCAGAATTTAAAATAACAGCACAAGAATGGAAATTAACGCTTAGCAGCACTTGGGGTCCAAATTACCCTCAACTTTTAAAATCACGAAAAACACAACCATTTTGACTCCAAGTCCTCTTAAAGGTTAAAATCCTTTTTTGCACTGTTGTTGTAAATGCTAGACACCAATATATATTTTCCTCAAGTTTCATGAAAATCGGCCCAAAAATATATAACATTTCAGTATATTTTCATTAGAAATTCCAAATATTGAAAAATTTGACCTTTGACCTTCACGATTCAAAGGTTATCGTTTTCCGATTTTAGTAAAACTTTCAGAACATATTTAAAATTACAAGGACTATAATATTGTGAATAGGTTTTAATTAAAATTTGTAACATTAAGGAAATTGGACTCATTCGCCTAAATATGGACAAAAAATTAGTTTTTCTTGAAAAACGCAAAATTTAAATCGCAGGTACGGAAAAACTGTAAGAGGTATTGACATAATTTTTTCATATTTGTATTCCCTATTTTGATCTCAATAAACCCCAATGTGATGATCGAAAAAATCTGAAATTTGTTTAACAAAATTTTTAAAAATTTGAAAATGGAGTTTTGAAACAGCCGTTAAAAAAAATTATTTTTTTTGGCCATACCTTCGAATAGGTTAACGGTATCCTACGAAGACAAAAACTCATATACAAGAAAATATGGACATATTTTAAGTAAAAATGAGCTTTTATTTAAATTTTTCTCGAAATATCTTAATTTTTTTCCTAAATTTTTTGTTCAAGTGGCCTGAAACACTTTAATGGTCTGGCGAATTTGTAATAACTTTAAAATTTTTTAATAAAATTTTGTCATTTATATCTCATTACAACGATAATTACGTACATATTTCGATTCTTTTGCATTCAATTGCAAAAGTATTTATTTAGTAGCAAATTTTTTTTCAAAAACTGAAAAATTTGCATTTTTCTCTAATTTTGGCGATAATACAGTTTTTGGGTCATTTTGAACCAAAGGAGATACAGGGTTAATTTCCAAAAAAAATTTTTTAATGTAATAATCATTAATATAAATAAATCTACACATTTCTAGAAAACAATGCAGAAAGTTAACGAGTTTCACCTATTTATTCCATATTAACAGTAAAATTTAGCTTATATCTGAACTTTGACCTCGATGCGCGTCCAGAAATCGTTGCCCGATTTGGCTCAAATTTTTAGCACTTAACATTTAGGCCTAGTGTCACAATATTCCACCCGGCACTCTTTGAAATCTAAAAAAAAAAAATCGGCTGTCACTCTAATGTATATAAGCTAACTAATGTAATATATTAAAAAAGTACCATTAAAAGAAAAATTACCAATTTTCCTTTATCCTCTGAACACCCGTCAAGTTTGAATTTTAAATTTGCTAGCTTTTCCTATATTATCAACTGATTTTGTTTCTATAACATTTTATATTTAATAAATCATTACAAAACCGACCGAAACCAAACTTTTCTTGGAAAAAACTTTCTCGCTGATTGTATATTTTGGAGAAATCAAGAATATTCCTTTTTGGATTGTTTTAGATATTGATTATTTTAATAGTTTCGTTCAGTTATGATAAAAGACTCATTTAAAAAAAAAAGTTTCGTTTATACATGTAAATACAAACAAAGTTTCAAATACATGTAAATTAAATATGTCAGTTGTTATACATACTCACTAAACATGTTTATTGGATGTTCAAAAAATATCTAATTTTAATTTGTATTTGAATTGAAATGGAAAAATAAATACAAAAAAAATGTAAAGTGCAAAAAAAGGAATTTCGGTTAATCGGTTAATCGACACAAATTAATCGGTTTATTTGTTATTTGAAAATCGGCAATTTCAAATTATTCGAACAGTTAACCGTCCAAAATTAATCAGTTAACCGATTAACGGTTAATCGATTGAATATCCTATTAGATAAGTTAATTTTTGGTCTTACAAAAAAAATTTAGATTCAAAAGTATGGCACTTTAAAACTCCGTCCCTCAAAAATATTGCACTTTTTCATATTTCCCGGGAAATAAAAAAGTGCGGGAAAAGAAAAACTCTATATATGACTTGAACTTGCGGGATTTGCAGTAGTTGGCGAATATTTTGAACGCGGTGTTTTTTTTAATTATTAATATGTCATTTTGAAGGGTGCATATCTGTCATTTATTCTCACTAGGTTTTTGGACATTATTGTGTAAAAAACAAAGATTTTAACCTTCGAAAATGTCGAATTTTGTGCAAAAAAAGGCGTCATATGCGGAAAGTTTTGCTTTACTTCTTTAATTTGAAAAAAGTGCAGCTGAAGCACAACGATTGCTCGCCGAAACTTATGGTGAATGTGTTTCATCGGTTTCAATGTTCGAGAGATGGTTTGTGCGGTTCAGAAGTGGTGATTTTGACACGGAAGACAAATATCCCCAAGTCCTTCCAAAAAAGTTTGAAGACCAAGAATTGAAGACATTACTCCATGAAGATTGTTGTAAAACTCAACAAAAGCTTGCTAAATCATTTGGAGCTACTCAATCAACTCAATCTCTTGAATACGCTTCACTTTGAAACAGACTATCCGAAATTGGCGTAATTCGTTCTTGACTCAAAAGATGAGCAGTTTTTTTTGGTTCGGAATCTATATGTTGCCAGAATGATGGAAAAAGGTCATAGCTAACAATGGCCAAAACTTTGAATAGTTTATATTCTACAAATGTTTCAAAATAAGAGCTAAAAATTTTAAAAAATTTCGCATTTTTAAGTCAAAAACCCAATAATTGCATATATTTAACATAAAATCACTAGGTTGTGATGTAGTGAGTAAAGCACAGAGAAAATAGATTCGCGGTAGCAATCTATTGAACGAATTAGTAACAAAAGTTTTGTTGCTTCAACCGAAATTCTTTTTTTATCAACTGACTTTCTGTTGATGCAAACGAAAAATTTTATGTGGTCAACCGAA
Source organism: Calliphora vicina (assembly GCF_958450345.1). Lineage (NCBI taxonomy): Eukaryota > Metazoa > Arthropoda > Insecta > Diptera > Calliphoridae > Calliphora > Calliphora vicina. The sequence goes on from NC_088780.1 coordinate 163,111,442, forward strand.
TCATTCGATTGGCAACAAATTCGGTTGCTACTACGAATCTGTTTTTTCTATGTACGAGTTATTTTATGGCATGGTTTAAAATAAATATAGTATGAACAAAAAAATCAATGGCTTCGACTAAGGTTGACCATTAACATCTCGTTTTTCATATAGATACATTAGAAAGCTATGCTCAATTCATTACGAACCAGTATAAAAATAAGTAGCTACTCTAATAAATTAAATAATGTGCTGGGTAACGACCACTCATTACAAAGTAATGTATGTACCAACTAGTTGTCATTACCAAAATTTAAAAAAAATTCTTTACATCGGAATACAAATTAAAGTTATCCTTTAACCGTTTCGAATCGGTAGTCATCCTTGATTCAAATTAAAGTCTTTAAATAAAGACTTTGGTCCTTGATAATGATTTTATGGAATGAATAATAATAATAATAATACATAATAAATTTCAAACTATGATATGTACCTATGAATAATTAAATATTAAATAGTGAAATATTTTTTTTAAAAGTCATCACTAATTTCCCAATGTATAATGCCGACGGCATTTTCCTTAATTTCTATTGCCAAAATTTACTTATGTCTTGTGATAATCACTTACATAAGTACTAGATCTTCCAAAGAGATTTGTTACACAATCTCTTCTACAATGCTACTGCGATTAAATATATCCAACAAACACAAACTCAAACGCATGATTATCAATGTTAATCATGCGTTTAGAAAATTTCCTAAATTTCTACTTAAATCACAAAACCATCAGATTTCGTTAATCAAGTTGACAAATCTAGCAAAATGTCTAAGCAGGGGAGTTTAATGAAATCGCTATGTATTCTTGCACTCTCTCTAACACAATCCTCGCGGATCATGATTAAATTGATCAAGGCTGCTGAGTATTCTAGGGGATTAATTAATCTCTCCCTTTCACTTTGAGGTGTTAAGGTGGTGCGCAGGTAGAAATAAAGGGAAAATTTCCTACAGAAAAAGCTAGAGCTGTATCCGCTAAAGCTATATCCGCTTTAAATCTCATCGTAGTCGCGTACTTAGGATTGTCGCACACTAAGCTATGCTCAGCGCTTGCTTAAGAGCTAAGGAAAAACTCTAAGCACTTTACTTAAATATTTAAGAGAATATTTTAAGTCAGCCAAAGAGAGTGATTAGTTGCAAAACTGCCACACGTGCATTTAGGCTCTGTCTTTGCTTTGCCTTGTTTTAAATTTGTCATTTAACAAGTCATTTTCACATTATTTAACAAAATTGAATTTTTGTTTTAAATAACTCCATTTGACTACAACTAATGATGACTCTTTAAGTCTTTATTATTTCGTTGATGAATGAAAGTCGCAAATTATCAAAGCGTTATATTTTTCCTTTAACAAAAAGGGTTGCAGTTTTCAAATGTTTCATGCCGCCTTCAAGTCGAAGTGAAAATTGCATTAATCATCACAAATTAGCAGAAAATTTGATATCCTATTTTAAGATAATTTCAAAGAGAATAAGCATAAAAACAGCTGGAGTTTTAACAAAATTATATGCAAAATATAACAATAAAGGTTAGAGGAAGGCAGATTTACTAATATATGTCAGTATGTGTTACTTGGTTAACGCCTACTAAAACATTTGGAAATTTTTTTAAATGACTTGGCCAATAATTTTGTTAAGTTACAAAGCATTTGATTTGCTAAAGCCAAAAAAGCAAAATATTGGATGTATGTATGAAAAATGCAATATGAATTTATTCAAAGTATTGACCATTGTTAGCTATGACCTTTTCATATTTTTCTGGAAGCATATGAATTTCGCGCTAAAAGAACCAATCATCTTTGAGGTCCAGAACCAATCAAGCTAATTTCGGAAAACGTTCTGTATTAATCGAAACAAATAGTAGTCGGACGGGGTAATATCTGGACTATAAGGCGGTTTATAGTTTTTAACAGATATTGCAACATGTGGCCTAGCGTTGTCATGATGAAATATTACGGTTTCGTTTCTGGTACAGGTTCCCTGTGATGGTCTAGCCAGATTTCAGCAGCTCATAATAAATAGGAGCCTTTTGTTCCCACCAAATACAGAGCATTACCTTAGCGTCATGGATATTTGGATTTGATGTCAATTCGGCAGGTTGGTCAGCCTTCAAATACGATCTCTTACACCTTGGGATATCGTAATGGAACCATTTTCCATCGCAAGTAATGATTCGGTGCAAAAATGATTTTCTTTTATAGCGTTCAAGCATCATTTCGGACATGCATAATCGTATTTCAAATCACACGGCATCAATTCGTATGGTACCCATTTTCCCTGCTTTTGGATGAATCCTGCTGCTCGCAAACGTTTTGAAATTGCTGCTTGATTAGCTCCCAATGATTTTTCAAGATCTTGATGAGTTTTACAACATTCTTCATGGAATAATGCCTCCAATTCTTGGTCTTCAAACATGTTTGGCTGGCCTGAGCGGTCTTTGTCTTCCGTATCAAAATCACCACTTCTGAATCGCACAAACCATCTCTCGTACGTTGAAACCGATTTCACTATAAAGTTTGGTGAGCAAACGGTGTGATTCAGCTTTGTTGACGTTCATGGACGACTAATTTTTTGCCACTTTTTCGTGCATTGTCAATGTCATCCATATTTTCAAACAAAAAATCATTAATCACGGTGCGGTATTGATCTCCCATTCACCGTAACGCCAGATCCGGCTTAATTTTTAAAGAAATAAGGTCCAATGCCACCAGCATTTAAACCGCATCAATCGTTGCATTTTTCTGAATGTAATGGAGTTTGTAGGGTCTGTAGTGAATTAATCTCACTCCATAGCATAGATGGGGGTAGTGCACTAATTTTGCAGTTTGCACTAATACTTAGTGATAGTGCAAAATTAGTGCAATCATTTTGTTCATATTTAGTGCTGAGTTGAAAATTAGCAGCCTCACTTAACATTAGTGATAGTGAGTTAAAAAATTTTGCACTCAAAACTAAATTAGTTGATTTAAAAATATGCAATCATCAGTTTATTGCAACTTTTTTGTATGCACTAATTTGAGTGCAACATCAAATTGTGCACTAAATTTTTAAGTTCAAAATGGTTTTAGTTTATTCCTGTACACTAATTTAAAACTTAAGACTATATTTCATTAAAAATAATAAAAAATATTTAAAATTTTTATTTTCGAATTTGGATTCAACAATTTCATGACGTTTCAATATGTTTAATGCAGACTTTTTTGATTGCAAGTTAAAATTTTGCACTAATTAATTGTAGCGCAGATTTTTGCACTAAATCTTCGTTTAGTGATAGTTAAAAAATTATCACTATCACTATTTTTTTTAGTGTTAGTTAAGAAATAAGCATTATCACTAAAGCTGATAAAAAATAGTGCAAACTAAATTTTTTGCAATTTTAGTGAGTGAGTGCACTATCCCCAACTATGCTCCATAGGCCGCAATTTTGTTTTTTAACGAATCCGTTAAGCCAAAAATTAGTATCATCGCTAAACACAATTTTACGATAAAACAATCGTCTATAAGGATGATTTTCCAGAGTATGACAGTTCGTTTGACAGTTAACAAAACTTATCAACTTTTTTGATTTTAGTCGCTTTTCATAGCTTATTTTGATATGAAAACTTATACAAATTTATACCAATGTATAAAGGAAATATAGTTCTTAATCGGATGAAAATTGTAAAAGTTATTCAACTTTTCATGAACACCTTTTTTAGTATTTTCTCCCCCAGCGCATATGAATAAAAAAATTGTAAAATTTTTAATTTTCGAGGTAAAGTTTAATAACTTTTGCAAATATAAACCGATTTTAACATGTCTCATTTTTGTCTATACAAATTGTCTTTAAAAAACTTTACAAAGAAAAAAAGGTTTTCATAGACAAAAATTAAAATACCTATTGTTGAATTTGAAAAATTACGAAATAAAAAATAATGCGAAACTTTTTACCAAAACTTATAGAATTTTTTGGAATTTATGTACATTTTATGCATACATTTTATGAAAGATTACACTATGCACGAAATTGACACATTTTTTCTGTCAAGAGGGGCACCCAGCGGCTTAAACTAACTCGGGTACGCTGAATTCAGTGGTGCTAACCATTTTTTTAGGTTAGCTCGTATTTTCGAGATGTACCGTTATTTCGATAATGGAGGAGGTTGCACAACATATATTCGCGTAACTCAAAAACAGTTTAGTTTATTGAATAAGCTGAAAAAAGCGAAATTCCGCAATGAAATTACCTTCAAGTAAAGCTTAACATGTTTATAATCTTCGCAGTCGTTTTAGAAATATACATTTTTTTTTGGCAAAAAAATAATTTTTCAGACAAATTTTGAAATTTTTAGCTTTTAAAACGGCATTAAAAATTGATTGAATTTTTTTTACACATGTAGAAAACGAAGTCTGTCCAGAACTTTTCATTCTATTCACAAAAAATAATACAAATATCCCATAATATTTACAGCCGATACATAACTCGTAGTAATTAGCTACATCGTGCAGTGCACAGAGGTATAGACAAAAAATACGGAAATAAACCCTTAGTCCGATTTGAATGAAATTTGACACATGCAAAGAAGAAGTGTTGACGAGTTTAAGGTTTGAATTTTGATCGCATGAGTCTACCAGAGGTGCGGCCAGGGGTGCCCAAAGTATGACTCGGGTATGATTAATTTTTAAAACGGTCCTCTTTCTTCGTTTGTGTTCCGATTTTAAAAAACTTACACACATAGAATCTCATCGAGCACTACAAAAAACAGCTGGTTCAAATACATATATCCCGATTTGCTCATTTTTTTCTTTTATTGGACTAACTACAAATGTATATGTCAAACCAAAAAATAATTGTTTACAAATCGTGACTGACTCCAAAGTTATATGCATTTGAATTTAAAAATCAAGAGCGTATATGCATTTTCCAATTTTTAATGCCGTTTTAAAAACCAAAAATTTCGAAATTTTTCTAAAAAAAAATGTATATTTCTAAAATGACTGCGAAGATTAAAAACATGTCAAGCCTTACTTAAAGGTAATTTTGTTGCGGAATTTCGGTTTTGTTCAGTTTGTTCAATAAAATAAACCGTTTTTGAGTTACGCGAATATATTTTGTGCAACCTCCACCATTTTCGAAATAACGGTATATTTCAAAAATACGAGCTAACCTATAAAAACGGTTAGCACCACTGAATTCAGCGTACCCGAATTAGTTTAACCCACCGGGTGCCCCGCTTGACAGTTTTTTCAACTAGCACAGTGTTATTAAATATTTTAAATTAATATTTTTTATGTTATTTTAAGTGAAAAAAAATATATTCTTAGGATTTACGAAAATTTGATTGGTACAATCAGTTTCAAAAAAGTACAGTTTTTCATGCTTGTTGGTACAATTTTTAAATTTCATTTGCCATCAATGAGCTGAGATATTATTTAAAAAATTAACAGCATTTACGAACGCAGACGAAGTTATTGAGAGTTTTCGCAATTAATTCAATTATAAAATAACTGAAACCAGTTGGATATCTGATAAATAATTCTGTAGAATTATTTTTCATCAATTGGTGTTCGGTCATTTGTGAAATGAAACAAATGTAAACCTAGTCTTATAATAAATACAAAATATTCCCAAGTTTTGAGAAACTTGGGTTGGGGCTTTGGAAAGTTGAGTTGATGACTTGTTGTAAATACATTTTGTAACTAAATTATTAAAACAACAGTTTCATTTTACTCTAATTATGAAGTTGAGTGAAATTATAAGGCGAGCCTTTTCAAAAAACAATAACTAACCTTAAATATATCAAACAAACAAAATTTTAATGAAAGCAATTAAAACCACACATTTTGAACAAAATTTAAGGTGACATTAACGCATAATTTTCTTTATTTATTTTAATCCAGATTTTCTCACACTCCCAAAAACACAGAGACATTATGTCTGGCCAGAACTACATAAACGTTCTCAGGCAATTATTCGAAAAAACATATCCCAAATGTCATTAATTTAAAGGAGTTTTTGCCAAACCAAACTCCTGTCAAACAATACAGACAGACAGTCAGAGCCTTTAAGTAACACAATTGTGCCACCTTGTCATAGACAAACAAGTCAACAAAATCTCTCCTAGGTATGTATCTCGGCTAAACTAAATAATAAATTGGTCAATGTGTAGATACTGGAAGACACAAGAGTAAGAATGATAAACTAACCTGGTTTCTAAAAAAAGAAAAGATAGAAACAATTGACTTTGAGGCTGTCTTGTACACTTTATACTAAATACGTTAACTTAACAAATGTATCAAATTGTGGCAACTTGTTGTTGCCACATTGTCTACTCCAGAGATTCTATACAATTTGTATAACAATAATACAAAAACTCTCTGTTCGTTTGTCCGTCCATCTGTCTCTCTGTATCTCCCTTTTGTCTAACAATGGGATTCACTTGGTTGATAGGGGCGTGTAGAACTATCACCTACCTGTTAGTTGAGGTATTATTGTTGCAATCAAATGCTGCTAGCATCGCTAGCTTGCTTGCTTTTACTTTGTAGCAAAGTGTGAGAATATTTCCAGACACACTGACGTCCTTTTACTCTCATAAACTAACAAACAATTATTCTTGTTTTATTTCTTTAGTTCTTTTTTACGAACTTCGATTAGTTCTATTGATTTATCGCAACGGGGCATCAATTGTTGCAGCAAGTTACAACAACTAGTTGCTGTGATGCCAAGCCCGAGTTGGAAAAGGGAATGAAAATTGTAACCTGATTATTGTCGTTATTGTCAAGTAATTGTATTATTAATAACCGTTATTAATTTAGATTATTTATAACAAGACTTTAAAGAAATTTCGGTTTCTTCTTGATTTATATGTCACTATTTGTCAACTGGATTTGTGTCGTTACATTTTCGTAACAGAATTCAAAGAATTGTCACCTGTCAGTCCATGTCCACAGCACTGCAGCAGATTGATTTCAAGTGTAACAAATTGTCTTATTGATTTAATGTCCGCCAAGTGTTTGATTAGTTTAATACTCGTAATGATGTTTATTAATTAGTCCATATTTATCATATATTGTAAAGAGTCAATCCAATTCGTTGAAATAAAATCAAAATTTATTTGAAATGATACTTTTGATTTCAAAATTAATGTGTATGTTTTTGATTACGTGATGTGTTTTAAACCAATCTCTTAGGCTCTCCAATGGGTGCTTTAAATTAACAATGGCTGATTTAAGGGTTCTTGATACAGCCTTTAATGTATTGTTTAGTTAAATATTGTATGTATTCGTACAGTTGTACAGTTCTACTCCTATTACGTGATTTGGTGCTGAATTTAGGCTGGATGCATCAATCTTCTTCGAAAATGTGGCTGGTTCAGCAGTGATTGTTACTGATAATTTATACTCCTAGGTAGGTGCTCCTACTAGGAGCAGAGGCCTTGTGAAAGGACAATTCTATACTCATAAAAAGCCGTCGATATAATCAGCCACGCTACTATCTTCCAGGATATCATGCAATCCACAATACCCAACAACATGAAGAGATGGATAGTAAACTATTTGATTGGTCGTCAGACGTTGCTAGGTTTTGGGGACAAACGCCCACAAGATTTAAACAAGTAGTTCCTCAGGGCGGGGCTCTTAACTAATACCCGCACCTCCACAGGAAGATAAAATGATTTTGTATCTTCCACACCTTTACAGTCTAGTGAATGATTATATCAGAGAAATACTGAACTTCTTCACTGAGCGTAATCTGAAACTATCACCAACGAAATCGTGAGCCACAGTCTTCCCTATCTGGACGAAGGAGGTAAAGATGAACCACTCAGCCTCTTTACCTACATAGACATTCCTAAGTAGGAACAAGGTGCATGGATAAAGAAACCTTGTTGGCTACTAACAAGACAATTTGTCGGCAAGTGGTCAGATGAGAGAAATTATCAAAGCTTCCAGAATGCTACAGTAAGAACTGTTACAGGAATATCACCTACTCGTGAAAACTAAGATTCTCCTAGTAATTAAGACAAACAGTAATATAATCGGAAGAGTTATCCTAGCTGGAACATCACACAACTGGAATCTCCCCCGATTCTTGCCTGGAAAGACCTACGAAGTATACGAGGAAAACATACAAATGTATGTACAGGATCCTTTGTATCGGAATTCATATACAGCATATACAGCTTTGATTCATGAGACGCCATTAACATCGCGGTCGCAGAATACAACATGAATGTCGTACTTGGAGGTCTCCCAACATACAAGAGTAGTTCTGGTACAACTGAGTTCAAGGTGAGTTCAAATTTATGCAAAGACCGCATGATTTCCCACACATTTTCAACTGCCCAGCCAATCCTAATACTTCACTTGGTTCAATGAATTTATGAACTAATCTAGGATAAGTAGACTGCACCTCTAGTTTCGGTGATCAGAATTGGCCCCTTGATGGTGATTTAGTACCATTGCATTTCTTTTTATGGGGTTATTAGAAGTCAAAGGTCGACGCTCATAAGCCCACCACCACCTAAGCATTGAAGATATAATTCAACGCTACATAAAAGATATTCAGCCATCACCACATGGATAGTTTCGCCGTTTGGATGAAGTTCTATTGCATTAATAACCCTATGAACCCCACTCTGAATAAATAAGCAAAAACATTTTAATTCTAAAATTTCAATATTTTTTTTCGTGGATCTTATATGGGAGCTATGACCAATTATGGACTAATTGCCATGCAATTTTGAGATATCAACATTTTTAAGAGTTTTTTACTCATTAAAGTAATTTTCGGAAATCAATATAATTTTGATAAATCATCGACCTCTTTGAGCTCCCCACTAGGGGGCGGATTTATATGAAAATGCAGGTTTTTTCTCGAACGTCCAAATACCATAAAATAAACACATCCGAATCACACATTTTGTTATAAAATGCCATCGATCTGTTAGGGCATATATAAGTTCCCGTCGTTCCTACAAGGAGCATAGGGCCTCAATCTCTCTTCACTTCTCCCCAACTCTTGCCACTGCTTCGTCCTTAATCTGCCTTCTCCATGTATGAGCTGGGCGTCTCCTTCTTCTGTTCCCTTCTGGTTAGGCTGCCTTCTAAGGGTGTGGCCGATTCAACGCCATTTTCGTCTCCTTATCTCAATCGATAGGATTTGTTGGCCTTTTTTTCCCCAGAGCGTGTGATTAGATATGGTTCTCGGCCACAATAAACTTAGGAAACAACGATTCACGAATACTTGCATTTTCCGTATATCAAGAGTGACAGCGTTCCAAGTTTCGCAGGCGTTCAAAAGGGTAGATTTTACCTACATTGGCATTGAAGAGTGCTATTTTTGTACGCAGGGATATAGACGATGATCTCCAAATAGGTTTTAGGCGACCAAACGTTTGATGTGTCTTCTGCAAGCGATTGTCGATGTCCTCACCCGATACCCCGTACGTATATATAATGCTCCCAAGTTAGAAGAATTGGCTGACATCTTCTATTACGCTTACACCTATTGCAGGTGCGGGAGGTGCATTTATATGTAAAGTTTTTGTATTCATGACATTTATTTTCAAACCTGCTGATTCCGCTGCCAGCGTTACGCTTCGTATGTTCGCCGCGAGATCTGAGTAACTGTGAGCCAGTAGACAAATATCGTCTGCATAATCAAGATCGTTTAGACGACCCTGCAAATCCCCACAATATCCCCCTGCCGTTATCCAAGACTCTTCCAAGGATCGTATCCAGAACTATATTAAATAGAAGTGGTGACAGAACACATCCCTGTCCGACACCTAACCCAACTTCCAGTTTCACTCTGCAATTTGCCATGTTTTATCCTACAAGAGGCATTACGGTATAAGCTTTTCATAAGGCGTATAAGTTTGGTTAAGTTTATCGAAGGCCTTCTCGAAGTCTATGAAGCATATACAATAACTCGTAGTCTGTTTATGTGGTCGATGGTGGACTTATGGGGTCTGAATCCAACTTGTTCCTGCCTTAGAGTTGATGTTACCATGTCGGAAATCCTTTTGGCAATTATCTGGGCTATTACCTTATTAATCACTCATAGTAGAGTAATGCTGAGCCAGTTGTTAGGGTCCGTGAGATCGCCCGATTTTGGAGTAAATATTGAAAACTCTACCTAGTGATTCTACCTTCTACAATATTGTATCATGGTCTTGACAAAAACTTGTTTGTCAAATTTGTTATAGACATAGCATGAACTATTGTTGAATAACTTCTTTCGACATCGTGAAACTGGCAGTAAATATTCTTCATATCGAAAAACACAGTTTATTCTCTTTATATTATTGTTATAGGGAGGATCCATGTGAAAGCGGACAGCTTTCACAGTCGGTATAACAAGTATTTAAAAAGAATAATCAGTGTTTTCTATTTAATTCATATCTTATTTGTACACATTGAGCCATGTTTCGTAAGACTTTCCAACAAACAACAAACTCCTTCGAAATCTTTCATCAGACTACAAAATTAATATAAATTTCCTAACGATAACTTTTTCCTCAAAATAATCCCCCTCCTAACTGTTCGAAATAAATCAGCTATGAGAGTATAAGAACAATCCGCGGAAATTCCTTCAGATTTTTTACTTAACAAAAAGTAATCATGTGATTTTCAATGTTTTTTCCAAATCCTGGGTAATTACCCAATGAAAAAACTATATAAACTCGGTTTAAATTTTTTTTTAACACCTCAGCTTTGTGGTTTAAATCTTGTGGTTTTGGTTGCTGCCCTGTACTTCACAGCGCAAAAAGTGGGTATGTCCAAAGAACCGCTAAACGATGTCATTATCTGTATAAACACACCTTAAATAAACGTTTTAACGTTGATGAATGTTCTTAATCCAAGAATGAGATAAAAATTTCCAAATTATTCATTGTTTTTCCTGTTTTTCTGTCGTCTCTTGTTCGGTTTTGTGTTTTCCTGTGCTTCCTGACTAATGAGGTCTTTATCTGCATTTAGGAAAAGTATTAACTGCAAGTACTCGTTTATTTACAACATTAATCCTGACGCCAGTCAGCACAATAATATTTTCCAAATACTTACTATCAACTGCTTGGCTTGACTGACACTTAAAATGTCAAAATATACTAAAACTTATACAGCCATATGTATGTAAGAGTAAATAGGATAATACGCAACAGCATGCAATCATATTTACAAGGATAAACTGACATTCATAGATACATAAATACATTTATACATATACGTATAGGTTTGTAAGTTAGGTAAGTACGTAGGTACAATGATTATTGCATAAAACTGACTGACATATTGTTTGTTGCTGTTTTTGTGGTATTTGGTATTTTTCTGGGTGTATTTCTAGAGCTAAATTATCTCAATGATCCTTTACATGTGTTTAAATATCCGATGGGTTGGTTTTTAGGACACATTAGACATTAAGCAAATAAATATTAATCTTAATACCTTTTCAAAACAATTCATTTGGCTGACATTTTTCAGTTTTAAACAGTTTTGAGGTCATCTTTTTATCAAATCGATCTACAAATGTTTTACATTTCTGGTTGTTTATTAATAATTTCCACATAAAACAAAACCACAATGTGTTAATATTTTAAATAGATTACAAAAATTCTTGAATATTACTTAACTACTTATAGTTATGTAAACTTGAATACAAGCTCGGATTAAAATTATATATTCATCCTTTTAATATGTGTGACATAAATTTAAGTTATTCTCAAAGGTTATTCCATAAAATATACTACCATTTCTTAAATTCACGAATATTTATTCAAACTGTGAAATGAAGTTTTGCATTTTATTAAAAACAAAGTAAAGGTTCTTCCAATAGGGCTTTCCAAACTTTGACAGTTGATAGTGCTCATATTGTTGAAGCTACATCTGCCGAATTGGCTGTAATTTATTCAGATTATTTTGCCAAATAACCATGGACGGATACAGCGTTCTACGTGCAAATGATAAAATAGTTTTATCAAAATGGGTGTTCTATTAGGGCAAGTGGGCACGAAAAAGTCACTGTTTGGTGTGGATTTTGGACTGGCCATCATCGTCAACGTCGAGTGCTATATATCGATGATTACCAATTTCTTTTGGCCTTAATTTGATGATTTACAGCCCAATTATGATTAAAAAATCCCCGGTAATTTTTTCCCTTTTCTTTTTTTTAACATTGAATTTGAAATCCCAAAAATGGATTTTTTTAGTTTTTTGGCTATAATATCCATACCAGGGGCGGGGTTATCGGAACTCTTAAGAATATATTTGGCCATCTGAAATGGGTTACTATATTTTCATATCAAATATGCGATTTAAGAATTTTTTTGATTTTTTTATATCAAAGTTTTACTAACTTTTAGTCGGCCGATCTATTCGAAATATTTTTTTTTCAGTCTATCATTAATCGGCGTGATATATTTCATATTTTTTTAAGTAAAACATATTTTCTTACTATTTGTATATTTTCTTATTAGTTTTTCAATAAAATCGTATAATAATTAAAGTTTACATCTTATGGTTTTTTACACATAAACCGGCAACAGTGCCCTAAGGTACTCTTCACCTTTTTGCACCTGGTTCCTAAACTTAATTTGCAAATTAGTTTCTGATGGCTGTTCTGAGTTAATTGGGTCATAATTACCCTGAAAAAATTATTCCACAACTTTTTTTTAAGTTTTCTAAAGTTTGCGGGTTAGAGGGTTAAAAACGTATGCTTAGAGAATTATACATAGAGACGAGACACTCCGATTTGTCAAATAAAAATACAACAAATCATATGTCTGATACAAAAACAAAATACATTGACTAGCATGTATTTTGTTGTTGCAAGAGTTAGGTTTTTGACAATTAGGTCTCGTCTCTATGTTACCCTATGAATAAATAACGTAGTTCTGCTAGAACAAGTAAGAGAGCTCGGCTGTGCCGGAAATTGTAGAAATTTGTGAAAACTGCATCAGAAAATTGCATTTGCATTATGAATACAGTTTAACATTCGGACCACATTTTTTTTAAAATTAGAAAAATAAAATATAAAAATGGTTCCATACGGTATACAGTGGTTGACAAAACAATGGAAACTTTTCCAAATATTCCATATGTAGCCCAAAATTTAAAATATTTTAAAAAAATAAAAAATTTTTTTTTTTAGTATTTTACTTGTATAGTTTTATTTATATAAATTAACTGAAAAACAAACAACATAATTAATTATATTCTGAAAAAAGGGAACATTCACTATTTCGCTACTGACAAAACAATGGAAACTTTCAAACTTCTGCAAGAAGGAAGTGTAAAACGAAAATAATATTTAAAAGAACGATGTAAAAAGCATCCTGTTTACAGTTATTTTATTTTTAAATTCTGGTAATTTTTCACAATTTCTTTTTCTAAGTTTTTCGCATAATTGCTTTCTTTCAAAGTTAACAAAAATGGCTAAAGTTAAGATTTGTGAAGACTTAACAAATAAAATAATTAACGATTTTAAAGCTGGTTTAAAACAAAAAAGTATCTGTGACAAATATTCAATAAATAAATCAGCAGTTTCAAAAATTATAAAGAAATTTCGTGAGACCGGTTCTGTAAAAACTCAACATTTAGGTGGAAGACCTCGTAAGACAACTCCTAGACAAGATGATTTAATAGCGAGAGAGTTCAAGAACTTCCCAAAAATAACTCCTCGAGTGGTTGTTAATAGCCTAAAATTAGAAATAAGTAACCGAAAAGTTAGTCGCAGCGCAAATGAGGCTGGTCTTGGTTGCTATCGTCCTGTGAAAAAAACACTCATTTCTAAAAAGAACCGTTCTGCTTGTCTACAATTTGCCAGGGATCATTTAAACTGTCGATACAGAAATGGAATACTGTCCTTTTTTCCGACGAATCCAAATACAATTTAAGAGGCAGTGATGGGAGAACATTTGTAAGACGACCAAAGGGAAAAATATTAGATCCAAAGTACACAAATAAGACTGTAAAGTTTGGCGGTGGAAATATTATGGTATGGGGATGTTTTTCAGGGCAAGGTATGGGCCCAATTCATATTATAAAAGATACCATGACAGGTATAGGATACAGAACCATATTAAACAATGTTATGTATCCATACGCTGAGGAAAATATGCCCCTAGATTCCAACTCGACAGCGAGGTACGTGTTTTGAAGTGGCCTGCCCAATCGCCAGATCTCAATCCCATAGAAAATCTATGGGAAATTGTAGATCGTAAAATTAGGACCCAAAATTACACCAGGAAGGAAGATTTATCGGAGGCGGTTATAAGGGAATGGCAAAATATTTCAAAGGAGACCATTGACTCTTTAATTGGTTCAATGCATCGTCGATGTGTAGCAGTTATAAAAAATAAGGGATACCCAACAAAATATTGAGTTATTGCAAAGTTTAGACCATATTTGTTAAAATAATACCTAAGTTTCCATTGTTTTGTCAATGCCGTAATAAAGAGATCTTTTAATTTTATTTTCTCATTTTTAGAATTTAATTAATTATGTCCTTTGTTTTCTGTTAAATTAAGTTAATAAAAGTATACAAATAAAATACTACAAAAATGTTAAAATTTTTTAAAAAATTATTTCAGATTTTAGGCCACTAATGAAATATTTGGAAAAGTTTCCATTGTTTTATCAACCACAGTATGTGTGTCAAAGTCTATCAAATAATGGTATGTTTTTATTCATATTCATGTAATGAATGATATATTAAGGACACAATTATATGTAAGTTAATCGATTTACTGAGGTCAGTGTTTCTGTCTGTGGAATTCAACTTCTACGGAAAGTAGAACAACTTGCTTAGAAATCAGCAGAAATCCTCAATAAATGCCCAAGATATCGACGAAGACTTTCAAAACATCCTGCGATTTATAATGTAGGTAGATATCTTAATTTAAATTTCGATTCATCGAGATCAAAAATCGACATTAGCATGGCAAGTAAAGTCCAGTTCGAAAAAATAATTTTGTTATATCGTATTTTTTGGATTATATTGAAATTTACAAATACTAGCTTTTCCCCAGTATGCAAAATGATTCGAAGTTATATCGAAAATGAATCATTTTTTCGTAAAATTTTATCGATATAGATTTCGATATAATGTCGAGAATGTGCGTGTTTTCCTATGTAGAGTGCAGAGCGATATAGAGTCGAAAATCGTTTATTATTCTGAATCTAATTTTTATCGATAAACTATACCTCTTTCGATATTAAAAATGATCTAAAATGATTGGATTTTGATTAATATATGAGCTATTTCGTGGCTTTAAACCCGTTAGAGCTTAAAACCCATTATATTATCCACATATACACCTTCTTGGTAACATTTAATACACTAATAATAACCTGTGTGACCCTTTATTTCTAACACATAAGACCTCGCAGGGGCATCGCAAATATAAGTACTTAATTTGACAAGAAAATGATTATTACCGAGCGTTTTTCTGTTTCCCTCAAAAACTCCTATTAGTGAAACAAAATGCGTGTTCTGTATATTCACAAGGAGTGTGGCGTAAGCCATCAATGTTGTAATTCAGGCCGTAATGCATATATTCTCCTCCCCCCCATGATCAATTTTGGTATCCTTGTTGGTGTGTTTCTTAAAGTGCGAATGTGTTTTGGCACCTTAATAGTATCAATGGGTTTATTCATAATTTTAAGCAAATCATTTGCTGCCGCATATATTATTCCATGTTGCGCTATTCTTTTAAGACGTCTTCGATCGATTTTCCGTGTTAAACTACATATATTTTTAGGAATATGTAGAATAATGTATGTATATGAATTCGTCAATTTGTGAAAAAATAAATTTTTACATTAGAAAAAAACTGGGTATCGAAAATTATTCTCCTTTTCCATAAAATATTAAAATACGATATTCTAAAAAATGTAGATTGGATAGAGCATCATAATAAATTCATATTTTCGATTTTAATTCGAAATAACTTCGATAAAAAGTACTGACTCGAAATGTTGCATACTGGGTCGTAATTGAAAACAGTTTTAAGTTTTTAACAAATTTCCACATTAATCTACATTTTGGTTGTAATGAAATTCCTACTAAAAAAATATAAATGTGTGTAATCAAGTCATATTTTAAATTAACTAGAAGTATGAACGTGATTCAAAAAACAACCTTTTGTTTCATTCAACAACTTGACAATGCCACACAAGTTGTTTGCCCTAATATCCCTATTTCAATCCCATCAACCTTTATTATTTATTTAGTCAATACTAAAACTAAAACACGAGTTGATTTCTGGTTTCATTCTGGAAATTTATAAATAAAACTTAACGAAAACACAATAAATAAAATAACAAAAAACTAATCTGTTGTTAGCAAGAATTACACTAGATAGTAAGTAAATAAGTAAGTATAATCTTATTATTATTACGACAAACTATAACAAATAATATTACAAGTTTTAATTCGTATCAATTCATTTGTTAACAATTATCAAGAAACATAACAAATTTATTCTATTCATATTTTTGTTACAGGGAGATTCCCAATAACACACAGGTTACAAACAACAATCAGAAAACAATGAGAAATAAATATAAATTGGCCCTTTTTTTACCACCAAGTTGCCATTATGTCTGGCTGATTCTGATCCTATAAAACTGACAACAACAAAAACAACAAAACAATGGCATGCACATCCACAGAAGAAGAACTAGTTGAGTTTTTGTTCTCTACTGTTTTTTTGTTTCTTTAAATTTGGCCAATAAATTTTCCAATTAAAAAGGACTTGACATTTGTATGAAATTTTGTAGTGCCTAGGCTACTTGCCACAGTGCGCACACAAACGCTTAACTTATGATGCAACACAATTTCAATGTGTTTGTATGTGTAAGTGAGAGAGAGAAAATATTCAATTTTCAGGGTAGTTTTTGTTGTTTTGTTCCCTTAATCATTTACATAGCTGTGTTGAATTTGATTCTTATTAAAAAAGGTACTTAATACTTAGACAACAAAATAGTACTTTTTAAAAGGTTCTAAAGAAACTGCATAGGAATTTTTTCGTTTCCAGTTCTTATCCGATTTTTCAAATATAGAACTAAACCCAAAAAAAACCCTGTAATTTATATCAAAATATATAAAACCACTTTTTAATCATAAATAAAATTAATCATGGAAATCATAAAGGATCTTCGAATAGGGACTTCCGAACTATGACAGTTAATAGTGGCCATATTGTTGAAGCTACATTTGTCACTGAATTCGATGACAATAAACACTATGTGCTTTTTTTTATTGAATGCATGAAAGTCTCTTAAAAAGAATGCCTAAGAGTCGGTTAAGCCGAGCTGGCGAGTCGTAATATATTAGGACATTATGACAATATGACTGATAAGAGACTTTGTGAATTAACCAAATATATTTATCTAACCAGAGACCCTGACGGCAAAGTTTTGCAAAAAATCATAAACGATGACTTCAAAAAATATAATTGTTTAGCAAAATGGCAAGAAATGCCACTAAACTATTGTATGGACTGAGTTTGTTTCCAATAGAAAGTTTAAAAAGTGTAGACTTTAATGACTAAAATGTAGTACTGAATATCTGGTTCCAATGTCTCCATATGGTCCCATAAGAACTGCATATTCAATAGTTCTAAATTAGTAGAGTGAAAATCCAATAAAAAGATTCAAAAGTGTGGACTAGAATTGCTAAAATGTAGTAATGAATCTATGGTCCAATGTCTACATATGGTCGCATAAGAACTACATAGTCTATAGTGCCGAAGTCAGTAGTTCATTATCAATGACAAGCACATGTTAAATGTCTATAGTAAATAACATTGTCTGGGGTATAAGCAGTCACAAGTACTGGTGACTGTGTCAATAGTAAGTCAGTACAGATTCACTATTGACATTTCCTACAGGGAAATGATAAAATTGTTTTATTAATATTGGTGTTCTTTTCCGGTAACGATCCGCAAGCTTCTCCCATTTTACGGTGAGGCTCATTTGTGGATGAATGGGACATCAAAAAACAAAATTGTCGAATTTGGATCGATACCAACCCTAATGTGATCCAAGAGCGTCCACTGCATCCCGAAAAATTCACTGTTTGGTGTGACTTTTGGGCTGGCGGAGTCATCGGTTCATATCAACGGCGAGCGCTTTAGGTCGATGATTATCAACTTCTTTTGACATGAATTGGATGATATGGACACCAACGACATGTGGTTTCGACAGGAAAACCACAGCTCATTCCAGGACATGGTCATCTCACGTGGAGGTGATGTGAACTGGCCACCGAGACTGTTCAGTATTTTTCTTAAATCACAGGTCTATGCGAATAAGCCACAAACCACAGAGCTCCTTAAAGCCAACATAACCCAAGTCATAGCTCAAATTCAAGCTGATTTATGGGCCAGAGTCATAGAAAATTGGATAGCTAGAGTTATAGAAAAATGGGCATCAGAGTCATAGAAAATTCTCAAAGAATTGAAATGAATCAGTTGCGTTTGGTTCCGGTTCCCTGAGATGGTGTGGTCAGATTTTAGCAGCTCAATTAAAAACTATTTAGAATGAAGTAATTAGGAAGTTTTGCCACACCCACTTTGTAGTCCAGATCGTGACCGGCCTGACTACTATTTCATTCGATCGATGCAGACAGAACACTCTCTCTGGGATACGCTTCATTTTGGAACAGAGTATCCGATATTGGCTTGATTTGTTCTTGGCCTCAATAATACAATAGATGGCGTATCTTTTGAACGCGGTTTTTGTTATATTTGTTTGTGCGGTTCAGAAGTTGTGATTTTGACATGGAAGACAAATATCGACCAGGCCAGTCAAAAAAGTTTGAAGACAATGAATTGGAGGCATTACATAATGAAGATTGTTGTCAAACTCAACAAGAGCTAGCAAAATCATTGGGAGCTACTCAAGCAGCAATTTGAAAAGGTTTGTGAGTAGCAGGATTTATTGAAAAGCAGGGAAATTGGGACCATACGAATTGGAGCCGAGAGACCATAAAAGAAGATTTTACTTGCCCGAAATGATGCTTGAACGCTATAAAAGAAAATCATTGTTTGCATCGAATCATAACTTTCGATGAAAATGGATCCATGTGTAAGAGATCGTATTTGAAGCCCGATCAACCAGTTGAATCGACACCAAAGTCAAATATCCATGGCGCTAAGTTAATTCTCTGTATTTATATTCCATCATGACAACTTTCGGCCACATTGCAAAACCTGTTAAAAAGTATTTATAATGAAGTGGTTGGGAAGTTTTGCCTCACCCGCTTTATAGTCCTGACTTTGCCCCATCCGACTACTACTATTTGTTTCGATCGATGCAAAACGCTCTCTCTGGGGTACGCTTCACGCCCAATTTTTAAAAGCCAAAAAAAACACTGTCTAAATCTAATTATTTATAGAATTGCTGGAAAAAAGTACTTTAAGTTTAATATTAGGTCTTTTAGTTTAATATAAATCGAATAAAAGTACCAAAGTACTAAATCTATCATCCCTGAAGCATCCCTTACTTATCGCCCTTATAAATTGTACCCTTATGATAAATATAGTTCACCATTTTTTATATTCAACTGTTCTGCTCTACCCCATTTCAATTGAAAGTATAACAAATTTTGCAAACCAAATTTTACTAAATAAGAATACAATTGACAATGATATTCATTGTATAATTTTAAAAAAGTCAATGATACTACTTTTTTTGATATTTGTATTAACTTCTACTCTAGTGATAGAAATTTAAAGAAAATTTTTACTCACAGCAGGATTCTAATTTCTTTCTTATTTTGGCAAGTGCAAAGCTATTGTATTGTCATACGAATGTATTCCTTTAAAAAAAAGATTCTCAAAATTGTCACTTAGAGGAGTCACAGAGAGCAAAAGTGAATGCTTGTGTGTGGCAATTTCATAATTATGTCCTTTGGTTGCAAAAAATAAAACTAAATAATAAGAAATAGCAAAAAGTATTCAATGTTTTTGGCCAAATATATTTTGTATTTAGGTTTTTGATTTTGTTGTTTGTCTTTTTCTCAAAAAAAAATAAATCACTGGGACCACCAACAGTTGTTTGTTTACCTATTGTGGTGTCATCATTGCCAATGAATGAATAACATTATGGGGTTTCTTAATGTTTTGCCCTGAAAGGTTCTATCTATCATTGTTAGTTGTTATAGAAGAATTGTAAAGTAATTGTAACTATTTCTTGCAGTTCCATTGAAGGAGTTCAGGTCTTTATATTATTTCTTTTTATTATAAACATATCTTAACATATTTCGTACCCATTTTGGTTATGTTACCAAAATATTGACTCTATTAGCGAATTTCCAGCAGTGTGGGAATCTTGAGTTAAATGCATTATACATATGGCTGGTAGACGACTGTGGTTGCATATTGTTTAATTGATAATGAAATATTTCAAAACATTACAACTCGATACTTCTTTTTGTACTTAAAACAAATTAGCCTGGGAAAATGTGTGTTTCTGTGGAAAATTCTTTGAATGTTTAATGTGCAAAACCACAGCAATTGAATTTTCAATTAAATTCTGAATGCTAAGAATAAGACAATATTTCTTTTTTATGAAGATGCATTCGGTACTGGATCCCTGTGAAACACTGGCCAGATTTCAACAGCTCAAAATAAATAGGAACCTTTTGATCCCACCAAATACAGAATATTTCCATAGCGCAACTGATATTTGGCTTTGGTGTCGATTGATTTTCTTTTATAGCTTTCAAGCATCATTCTGGACATGTAAAATTGTCTTTCAAGGTATCTCGGCTTCAATTCGTATTGTACCTAATTTCCCAATTCTTAGTCTTCAAACTTTTTTGGCTGACATGGGCAATCTTTGTCTTCCGTGTCAAAGACATCATTTTTTTCACGAAAAATAGTATAGCAGAAACGCATTCTACGGAAAATTCTAACAAATTTTCTCCAAGAAATCATAGATCTAAAACATTGTTAACCAAACTCTCACAACAATACATCTGCTTCTTATTCTAGTGTTACGATGTATGTACAGTAGGGTGGCCCTTAATAAACGAAAGTTGGATTTTGGCCATTCTCACCTCCCAGTTTAGTAAAAAAAATCATCCTGAAAAGCCCTCTGAAGTTTTGAGATGCATTTACAAGGGAAAAAAATGCATTTTTTCAGTTTTTGTAAAAATTTTGCCATTAAAAAATTAGTTTTGCAATTTAATTTAAAAGAATAGAAATGTGTACGTAATTGTCGTTCTAATGAGACATAAAAGACAGAAATTGGTCAAAAAATTTTAAAGTTATTAAAAATTCGCCAGGCCATTAACGTGTCTCAGGCAACTAGAATAAGAAATGTAGGAACAAAATTAACATATGTTGATAAATATTAAAATAAAAGCTCATTTTTACTTAAAATATATCCATATTTACTTGTACAGTGGTGGCCACCAATTTAAGACAAATACTTGAATTTTTTTCATCAACTGAATTTTAAGTGCGTAGAGCCAAAATAAAAGGACCTCTAAGGGTATGAAATTTATTATTAATGTTTCTAGTTTCTGAAAAATTTTTGGAAAAATCGTTAAAACATATATGGACAAAGATATGTGGAAATACGTTGACCCACCTCAGCGAACATCCGCTGTTAATAACATGATATGACCGAAACCAATGGAAAATGCGAAATTTGGTCCGAATATTTTATAATAATAAAAATATAATGATATAAATGTTAGAAAATATGTTTATTTAAAAAAAAATTTTTTGTTCAAGTTGTAGAAAAATTGTATGGGTTCGTGGTGAATATGTATGAATTGACACAGTCGAATAAAACACACTTGTGTGTTAAAACAGTCCTCATGCATACATATTTGTGGAAATATTTTAAAAAATAATTGACAATCACGTGGAATTTAGCAAACAATTTTTGTTTTAAATTCCTGACCACCACTGCATATGAGTTTTTGTCTTCGTAGGATACCGTTAACCTATTCACAGGTATGACAAAATTAAATTTTTTTAACGCCAGTTTCAAATCTCAATTTTCAAATTTTGAAAAATATTGTTAAACAAATTTCAGAATTTTTTGATCACCACATTGAGATTCATTAGGATTATAATAGGGAATAAAAATATGAAAAAATTATGTCAATAAGTGTGTTTACGTACTTTCCAGTAAAAATTATTCAGTAACTTTAATTTAGAGCGTAAAAATACATTTACTCTCAATCTAAAAAAATATCCAAAAAAGTACGCGAAGAACAATTTGTAAAAATAAGTTGTATTTTATTATAAATCAATTTAAAACGTTTGTTTTGTGTTATTTTACTTCTTTTCTTTGCAAGACTTGTAAATTGTGTTAATTTTCAACTTTTTTTGTTTTGTTTACATTTGCAACAATATGTTTTAAACATATTTTTTATGTTGATATTTTTTACTGGACAAAAAATGTCCAGTAAAAAATATCATGTTCTCTATCTATGAACTGTCACTTTTAACACTCTCTTGTTCTTTCGTTACAAATTTTTAAAAGCAAACGAACGGAATCCCGTAATATCTAGTGATAATTTGTACAAATTGTTACAAATTATCAAGTACGCGAACACAACTAATACCTCCTAGAGTTTTTCCGTACCAGCGGTTTAAATTTAGCGATTTTCGAGAAAAACTAATTTTTGTGTCATATTTTGGCGAATGAATGAAACAATTTCCTTACTGTTATGAAACTTAAGAAAATCCAATACAAAATCTTATAAGCCAGATAATTCTTAATATCCTCTGAAAGTTTTACTGAAATTGGACAACGTTAACTCTTAAATCGTAAAGGTCAAAGGTAAAACATTCCAATACATATTTGGAATTTCTAAATGAATGATAGCGAAATATTATAAATTTTTAAGCCGATTTTAATGAAACTTGCGAAACTTGCCTTAACTCACAAAAATGGAAATTAAGTCTTAAGAGCACTTGGAGTCAAAATGACTGTGTTTTTCGTGATTTTAAAAGTCCAGGGTCATATGGACCCCAAGTGCATTAAGTTTTAATTTCCATTTTTGTGTTGTTATTGTAAATGTTGGACATTATGTTATAGTTTTCTCAAGTTTCTAAAATCGGCCCAAAAATATATAATATATTTCGCTAAATTTCCATTAGAAATTCCAAATATTAAAAAATTTGACCTTTGACGTTCACGATTTAAAGGTTAACGTTTTTCGATTTTAGTAAAACTTTCAGACTACATATATTAAAAATTACATGGACTATAATATTAGGTGTGTTCGCGTACTTTCCAGTAAAAAATATCCAGTAACTTTATTTTAGAGAGTAAAAATAAATTACTCTCAATCTGAAAAATAACGAAAAAAGTACGCGAACAACAATTTGTAAAAATAACTTGTATTTTATTATAAATCAATTTAAAACGTTTGTTTTGTGTTATTTTACTGATTTTCTTAGCAAAACTTGTAAATTGTATTAATTTTCAACTTTTAGTTTTGTTTACATTTGCAACCATATGTTTTAAACATATTTTTTATTTGATATTTTTACTGGACTAAAAATGTCCAAGTTTACAAGTTTTTAAAAGTAAACGAACGGAATCCCGTAACTTCCTGTGATAATTTGTAGAAATTATTACAAATTATCAAGTACGCGAACCCAACTATTATGAATAGGTTTTATTTAAAATCATAACAGTAAAGATATTAGGCTCATTCGTCACAATATGGCCAAAAAATTAGTTTTTCTCGAAAAGGTACGAAAAAACTCTAAGAGGTATTGACATCATTTTTTCATATTTTTATTCCTTATTATAATCTCAATAAATAACAATGTGATGATCAACAAACTCTGAAATTTCTTTAACAACATTTTTAAAAATTTGAAAATAGAATTTTGAAACTGCCACTAAAAAAATTTAATTTTGTTGGTCATACCTGCGAATAGTTTAGTGGTATCCTACGAGCACTTAACTTTTGGACCTAGTGTCACAATATTCCGCCCGGCACACTTTGAAATTCGAACAACAATTTTTTTCCATGCAACTGATTGTCACTCTAATGTACATTTATTCGTTATATTCGATTATTCTACATAAAATTGTACGAATAATTATTCGTAAGAAATTATTTGATTAATCGAACGATAATTACTCGAATGAATATCCTATTAAATATCTAATATTTAATAAACAAAATGCTAAATAAATATTTCATGCAAAATTATGCAATTTTAGGTTTCAATATACTATAAATAATTGCATACATTTTAAATAACTAATTAGATCAAATTGAAATGTCACTCAAACTGCGGGTAATAAAACCAACAACAACAAAAGCAGTAACCGTATTAGGAAATGGTAACTGAGAAAATAAATAAATAAATTGAAATTAATTTCGAACAACTAAAACAACTAAATTAGGAAGTAACTGCCAAAGGCATTTCATACAAAAAAAACTATGAAAGCAAAAGGAAGTCATCAATGTGATGGATGAAGAATTAAATAATGGCAGTAAGTATTTGTTTGTACTTTTTCTCATTTAATGTGTCTCTTTTCTTCCTGGGTTTGTGTTGGCTGAGTATGTAAAAGTAATGTAATGTGAAGGTTTTTATTTTCCTCAGCATCCTCTTGGTATTTTTTTTAAGCAGGATAATTGATTTGTTTGCAAAACACTAACATCTATATGCTATTGTTAAAAATGACTTTAGATTTCTTTTTTTTTTCATTATATTTTTTTAATATTTTTGAATTGTGACTGACATCAACTTGTGAGTTCTGATGTTGTAATTAGCAAAATTTCTATGAATTAGTTTAGTTTTGTGTTTTCTTGTGTTTTGATAAAAGGAAATTTTCTTTTTTAATTGTTGTGACATTTTTTTAA
This sequence comes from Calliphora vicina, assembly GCF_958450345.1. Lineage (NCBI taxonomy): Eukaryota > Metazoa > Arthropoda > Insecta > Diptera > Calliphoridae > Calliphora > Calliphora vicina. The sequence goes on from NC_088780.1 coordinate 163,136,307, forward strand.
AGAAATTATGTCGGTTTTTTGTAGAAATTTTGATGAATTACTTAAGGATAATGTTGGTATATAGCATGTGCTGCTAATGAAGGATCTATTAGTGGCATTATTTTTGCAAAGCCACTTAATAGGAATTTGGCAATCTACCTTTTCGTTAGAAATTAACCAAGAATAGATTTTTATTCGAATGTTAGGAACACTGCCAAAGTCTACCAAATGTTATTGATTTCTAAATTAGTAAAAATATATAATGAATTAGAGGTGAATATTACACTGATCTAGAAAGGAAACACAATTAGAAAATAAACACTTTGCGAATCAAATATTTATATTAAACTATGTTGGTTTTTTGTATGAAAAACTAATTTTTTACTTAAGCTACGTTTCCGCATACACCGTAATCGTCACCGAAAACGAAATTCCATACATTTGCACCGAAAAAAAGTTCGTTTCAGAAATCGGCAACGAAAATTGGGAACGAAACGCCACCGATCAGTAACGAAAAACCTGTCATTTGGGGCCGGAACGAAAACAACTTCAAGTAGGTTGTTTTCGGTGCTGTAGGAACGAAATTATTTGAATTATTTTTTATTTCAAATTAAAATAAATCAAAATGAATAAAAAAATATATTTTCTTTACCCCCTGTCTATACCTGACAATTTTTTATCATGATAAACGTCAAAATGGTTGTCAAGATAAAAAATTATCAGGTATAGTCTCCATTTTTTAGTATTATTGCTTCGTTATGACAAAATTGTTAGTGCTTTTGCATAGACAACTTTGTCTTGACAACAAACGTCATTAATTGTTATGATAAATATTTGTCAAGTATAGACAGGGAATTATTGGAAGAAGAAAAAAATAATAGATTTTGTCAAAAATAATGAAATTCTATTTAATGTGCGATATCCAAAATTAAAAAATAATTTCGTTTCTGTGTTATGCCGCAACGCACCCAACTGAAACGAAAACAATTCAGAAAGGAGACGGTGACAAACACCAACGTTTTTCAGTTTCAGTATGCGGAGACCCAGCTTTACAAGGAGTACTATTGGGATTTAAAGTGAAAATAAGTCTGGGAAAAGTGAAAATAAGTCTGTAACTTCTAAACGAATAGCCCGATTTTAATAAAATTTCCCATGTCTATAGAGGAGGTGTTGATAAGTTTAAGTTTTGAACTTGGGCTTATAACACCAATTGGGGGGCCATTTGAATAGTAAAATTTTATTTTTCTTGGTCAGCTTTTTTGCTAATAACGGATCCAATTCTCTCACGATTGTAATATCTTTTTTTTAATTAACAACAAATTTATTAATATTCGTAATAAATAATTGTTTAAAATCCTTTACTGAGTCAAAACTTATGTGCATTCAAACTTAAAATAATAAAAAATTCGTTTTTTTCGCCATAGATCTCATCTAGTAGATTCCATATATAAATATGTATATATAAAAATCTTTCAAATCGAATCGCAAACAAAAATTTTTTATCACTTTTACTTTCTGATATACCCGAGGTGCCCCACTTTGGGGCATTGTGGCTCGGCCCCCTCCCCCTTGGTGCTACACCTCCTTTATTTTATGAAAATCGGGCTATTCGTTTGCAAGTTATAGATTTATTTCAACTTTTTTGTTCAGTTCCCCCATCGGCTCTGATTTGATCTTTCTAATAATATACATAAAACAAACATTAGTTGAAATAAATTCAAATAATTACAAACTCCTCCCACCATTATGTATTTCAGGTTACTTGTTTTAAGAACATCTAGAAGATTTTCTAGAAAGTTTGTGATGCAGTTTTTGTTTCCATCCGGGGTATGCTTAGTAGGTCCAGGTTCTTCAAAGGTCTGCTTCCTTTGAAATCTTTACCACAGAACTGTCTTGGATCTTTGGAATATGTTTATTAATGGGCGAAACTTTTACTAGAGGATTCGACGAGATAAATGCTTCGGTTCTCGGTCCGCTAACGACTAATTATTCGAAAATATTGTCAATGGATGCAATCTGAGAAGATAAATTCTTCGGTTCTCGGTCGGCCAATTACGGCATTAGTACGAAGTAAGAATTTAGGACTCGGCTAATTATGCTTTGTTACCCGGAAGAAAAGTATAAGTAGATCGGGACTTCGATTTTCGCCTCCCTTATTCGTAAATACTATCTTTGGATGCAATCTTCAGCAATCCGACGAGATAAATGCATCGACTTTCCGTCGACAAACGACCAATTATTCGTTAATACAGCCTATGGATGCAATCCAAGGAGACAAATTCTTTAGCTCTCGTCGGCTAACTACAACTTATTGAATATACTAGCTAATGAGTACAATACGACGAGATAAATGCTTCGGTTCTCGGTTGGCTAACGACTAATTATTCGTAAATACTGTCAAAGGATGCAATCCGAGAAGATAAATTCTTCAGCGACGATATAAATGCTTCGGTTCTCGGTCAGCTAACTACGGTATTAGTACGAAGTAAAAATTTAGGCCTCATCTAATAATGCTTTGTTACCCGGGAGCAAAGTATAAGTAGATCGATTCTCGACTCCCTTGTTCGTGTTTTTCTTATATGTCTAATATTAGAATTTACATAAACTGTTTGTGAATTACACAGTACAACACATGATTTTGGGACTCAATTCTGACAATTGCACGTGAAAGTAGCCCCAAAAATAAGAACTTCTGCATCATTAGTTTTGTCAAGTTGGCTGCCGTATTAATTTAATGGCCATACGAATTTTTTTTCCTCAAGGTGGATTTTTATCACTTTTTCTATATTTTAGCACGGTTATATCTAACGACTAATTATTCGTAAATACTGTCAAAGGATGCAATCCGAGAAGATAAATTCTTCAGCGACGATATAAATGCTTCGGTTCTCGGTCAGCTAACTACGGTATTAGTACGAAGTAAAAATTTAGGCCTCATCTAATAATGCTTTGTTACCCGGGAGCAAAGTATAAGTAGATCGATTCTCGACTCCCTTGTTCGTGTTTTTCTTATATGTCTAATATTAGAATTTACATAAACTGTTTGTGAATTACACAGTACAACACATGATTTTGGGACTCAATTCTGACAATTGCACGTGAAAGTAGCCCCAAAAATAAGAACTTCTGCATCATTAGTTTTGTCAAGTTGGCTGCCGTATTAATTTAATGGCCATACGAATTTTTTTTCCTCAAGGTGGATTTTTATCACTTTTTCTATATTTTAGCACGGTTATATCTCGTATGCCTTAAAAATCGCCAAAATGATTATTCATTCATTATTCATAGCTCCCATATAAGACCAGCTTCCGAAAATCACTTTAAAGTGAATAAATCTGTTAAAAATGATGGATTTGTAATCCAGCTATTGAGCAAAAAAGGTGAAAAAATTGGTAAAAAATTTTAAAAAATGGGCATATTTGCACCTTTTTCGGGTAGGTATGTTCCGTACTTTTTTTCTACTATTCAATATCTAAAACTTTGCTTCAGCCACAAAAGAGATATTCCGTACGGTATACGAGATATAACCGTGCTAAAATATAGAAAAAGTGATAAAAATCCACCTTGAGGAAAAAAAATTCGTATGGCCATTAAATTAATACGGCAGCCAACTTGACAAAACTAATGATGCAGAAGTTCTTATTTTTGGGGCTACTTTCACGTGTAATTGTCAGAATTGAGTCCCAAAGCAATGAACTAAAACATTTTGTACTGTGTTATTAACAACAATATACTAATACATATTTGGTCAATTCACAAGGTCTCATGTCATAATATCCTAATATTTCACAATGGTTTGAAAATGTTGTTATTGCTGTTATAGAAAAAAATTTCATAAAATAATACTACTCTGTATGCTATGTTTATTGTATTATCATAACCAACCAGCAGAGACGTGTGCCGAATGCCTAAGAGTCGGTTAAGTCGAGCCTCCGAGTCTTGAATTATTAGGACATTATGACAATATGACATGATAAGAGACCTTGTGAATTGACCAATTGTATTAGTATTAATTATGATATATTGATGTATAGACTTTTGTAACTGCACGTTACAAGTTGAAATAAAAGTAATAGTTTTTAATTTCGATCAAGATGTGGAAGGTATTCCTGGCATGCGCCGGGTTATACAATAGTTCGTATATATTTAATTTGTATATCCTTCTCCATGTAATTTCGAAATTTTTAATTTGCGAAGCTATATTCAGGATCGTTATAGATATCGATGTCGATATAGCCATATCCGTCTGACTATTGAAATCAACATTCGGAAGCCCCATATAACTTACAAACATGATTTATATATTAATACATCAGGTATTGTCCAGGTTCGGTTGCTATTTAAAATCTGTCCATAAATAGCTGAGATATAAGCAAAAAACACGGCTACCTCGATCCTATTTAGCACCAAAAATTGTATTTAATCTTTATCTTAAAGTATACTTTAGTGAAGCCGAATATTATACTTTTCATTAATACCAGTATTGGTTTGATATTGTTTGCTCTTACAAAATTCCTGTCAGATCAAATAAACATTTACTGAAACTAGTGTTTCATTTATTTCTTCAAATTAACTACAAATATAGATATTCATTAAATATTTTATAGATTATTCAAACTTAATATACAAATGTATGGCTCAAACTAAAATCTACGTATAATAATTAAAATAAAATGTCAGCCTTAAGCTGTTTACTGTTTTTTTTTTTTTTGTCAATAAAACTCCAATCTAGCATCTGTATCGTCTATTGTAATATTATGTGGAACCTGATGCGGCTGCTTGCCAATGCTATAGTTGCGTACAAACAACAAAACAAGATTAATGATGTGCAACACCATGATGACAATAACCAAATAGTAGGAATATCCTAAGCTGGCATATCCTTCAGATCTAAACTTCAACTGTTGACGTAGAGTATCCGTTATGGCGATATTGAAACGCAGTTGACTGCCAAACATTGCACTCCAAAAAGCCAACGACCAAAAGCAACCAACAATGGCTATGCCATTCCATATGAACAGACCAAAGATGTTGAAAATACGTTCAACAGGATGCCATTTCAAATTGATGGCAGAGCAGACGAAGGACATGAGCGCAAAAGAGAAGGCCAGACACAGAAACATTACGCTACAAATGTACAGTGAGGCTGATATAAAGGCTGGGTTATCTGTGTGGTTGGTAGTGGTTTTTGTCAAGTCATTAGCGTGAGTTGTGGTAGCTGTGGTATCGTTGAGATATTGTTTGGCTTTATAGAAACGCCTTTGTTCACACGGATCTAGATCTTGGCCATGTATGACACGCTTTAGTTCATCTAGTCTATGATCAGCATCCCTTTGGCAGCTAAACATGCAGGCATTTAAGTCGACATGACACACAACTGGAAAATAAAAGAAATATATTAATTCATTTTCCTGTAAATGTGCCTATGTACATATTAGGGTATTCAATCGATTAACCGTTAATCGGTTAACCGATTAATTTTGGACGGTTAACTGTTCGAATAATTTAAAATTTCCGATTTTCAAATAACAAATAAACCGATTAATTTGTGTCGATTAACCGATTAACCGTAATTCCTTTTTTTTGCGCTTTAACATATTTTTTTTTTATTTATTTTTCCATTTCTAATTTCAATTAAAATAACAACTGACAGATTTAATGTATATGAAACTAAACGAAACTATCAAAAGTATTCAATATCTAAAACAATCCAAAAAGGACACCAATGGTATAAATAAATAAATAAAAAATAACGAAAGATTTTTTAATGCTCAGAAAAACTAAAAAAGTAGATATTTGATATTCTTTATCATGCTTTCGATTTCTCCAACATCTACAATCAGCGAGAGAGTTTTTCCCAAGTCAAGTTTTTAAATCTAAAGAAAAAATCGTTTAAAAGGAAAAAAATTTAATTATATTTTTTTTTTAAAGAATTTTTCAGAAGGTCTCACTAAAATCCTAAAAAAAACTCTAATGTGTATACAAAAAGGATCTCAAATACCATATTTGTTATTATTTTTAGGTTTTATGTTTTTGTACACAAAATTCGTGATTGTATTTTCAATTTAAAATTAAAATAGACATTATTCGGTTAATCGAATAATTTTAAATTAACCGAATAAATCTAAACCCCGATTAATTATTTGCCCGGTTAACCGATTAAACCAGAAACCCGATTAATTGAATACCCTAGTACATATGTACTTTAAAATGTATCAAAAAACTATATTTAAGTAAACTTTGAAAACACACCTTTTCTATGAATTCAAAAGATATAATAAAACAAATAATGTTGGAGATTTTAAAACACAATAAAGATAAAAGCCATTGATCTTAATAGAATTGTATCATTACCATTATTTCAATTCCAGTTTCTGATATAAAACAAACATTATCTTAATATCTATTTTTATATTTGGTCAATTCACAAGGTCTCTTATCATGTCATAATGTCCTAATATAGTATATCACGACTCGGCGGCTCGGCTTAACCGACTCTTAGGCATTCGGCGCAGGTCTTGCTGGTTGGTTACGATAACACAATAAACATAGCATACAGAGTATTATTATTTCATGACAGTTTTTGCTTTTAATGCAATAAAAACCATTGTGAAATATTAGGACATTATTACAAAATGAAATGATAAGAAACCTTGGAATTGACCAATTATTTTATAATTTTAAATTTGTTTTCAAAAAAATTTTAAAGAAAATCGCTTATTTGAAACTAGCGTTTTTAAAAACGCTTATATTAAACAAGCGATTTTAAACAAAATATTTGAATATTTGTTTATTTTACATTTTTTATAATTTAAAATTTTTTTTTTAAAAATTTTAAGAAAAGTAGCTTATTTCAAATTTGCGTTTTAAAAAACGCTTATACTAATTTGGCGATTTTTAACAAAATTTTCTTTAAATTAATAATTTTTTAATTATAATTTAATTTATGAAAAATCGCTTATTTGGAACTAGCGTTTATAAAAACGCTTATATTAAACAGGCGATTTTTAATAAAATGTTCCTAAAATTTATTAAAACAATTTATTTTTGCTATTTTATAATTTAATATTTATGATTAGAAAATATGGTTATTTTAAATTAGCGTTTTTAAACACAATTAGCTTTAAATTAGTAAGAATTTTGAGAAAAATTGCTTAATTGAAAACGATTTTAAAAACGCTTATATTTAAGTTGCGATTTTTAAAAAATTAGCTTACTTTATAATTTGCTTATTTTATAATTTTAAAAATTTAAAAAAAATAGCTTTTTATAACTCTACTTTTGTAAATCCAAATTTATCATTGTGAGAATTTTAAGAAAAAAATCGCTTATTTGAAACTAGCGTTTTTAAAAACGCCAATATTATTTTAGCGATTTCAAACAAAATTTACTGAAAATCGTTTATTTTGCTTATTTAAAATTTCAAAATAAATGATTTTAAGAAATCAATTTACTACATGCGTTTTTAAAAACGCTAGTTTCAAATAAGCGATTTTTTTTTAAATAATAATGATACATTTAAGTTATAAATAAACAATTTTGTTTAAAATAGCCAATTAGTAGAAGCGTTTTTTAAAACGCTAACTTAAAATAAGTTAAGCCATTAACTAGAAGTTATATTCTTAAAATGTTTAATTTTTTTAATTATAAAATTTATAAAAATCTTTCATTTTTGTTATTTTATAATTTAAAATTATTAATTATTGAAATTATTGTTTTTTAAAACGATTTTACTAAATAGGCGATTTTAAACTAAATTGGTTTATTTATTAATTAAAAATATTTAATAAGAAAAATCGCTTTTTTAAATTAGTGCTTTTAAAAACACTTACATTAAATTAGCTTATATTAAATTTTAATTTTTTTTTTAAATTTACTTTAAATTATGTATTTCGCAATCTAAAATTTGTAATTGTACCAATTTTAACAAAAACTGCTTAAAAAAATATCATGTTCTCTATCTACGAACTGTCACTTTTAACACTCTCTTGCTCTCTCGTTACAAGTTTTTAAAAGTAAACGAACGGAATCCCGTAACTTCCAGTGATAATTTGTACAAATTATTACAAATTATCAAGTACGGGAACACAACTATTATCTTAATATCTATTTTTATATTTGGTCAATTCACAAGGTCTTTTATCATGTCATATTGTCATGCTGGTTGGTTGTGATAACACAATAAACATAGCATACAGAGTAGTATTATTTTAGGACAGTTTTTGCTTGAAAAACAATAAAAACCATTGTGAAATATTAGGATATTATGACAATATGAAATGATAAGAAACCTTGGAATTGACCAATTTTTTATAATTTTAAATTTGTTTTCAAAATAATTTTAAGAAAAATCGCTTGTTTGAAACTAGCGTTTTTAAAAACGCTTATATTAAACAAGCGATTTAAAAAACGCTTATACTAATTTGGCGAGTTTTAAGACAATTTTCTTTAAATTAATAATTTTTTAATTATAATTTAATTTATGAAAAATCGCTTATTTGAAACTAGCGTTTATAAAAACGCTTATAATAAACAAGCGATTTTTAATAAAATTTTCGTTTAATTAAATTAGCGTTTTTAAACACAATTAGCTTTAAATTAGTAAGAATTTTGAGAAAAATTGCTTAATTGAAAACGTTTTTAATAATGCTTATATTTAATTTGCGATTTTTAAAAAATTACAATAGTTAATTTTGCTTATTTTATAATTCTAAAAATTTTAAGAAAAATCGCTTATTTGAAACTAGCGTTTTTAAAAACGCCAATATCATTTTAGCGATTTCAAACAAGATTTACTGAAAATCGTTATTTTGCTTATTAAAAATTTCAAAATAAATGATTTTAAGAAACTTTTTTTTAAATCACCAATTTAATACAAGCGTTTTTAAAAACGCTAGTTTCAAATGAGCGATTTTTTCTTAAAATTGTCACAATGATACATTTTTAGTTTTAAAATAAGCAAAATAAACAATTTTATGACAATTTCGTTTAAAATCGCCAATTTAGTAGAAGCGTTTTTTAAAACGCTAATTTAAAATGAGTTATTTTTCTTAAAATTTTTAATTTTTTTTAATTATAAAATCGAGAAAAACCATTAATTTTTGTTATTTTATAATTAAAAATTTATAATAGTAAAAATTTTAAGACAAATCTTTTATTTGAAATTATTGTTTTTTAAAACGATTTTACTAAATAGGCGATTTTAAACTAAAATTATTTAATAATTAAAAATGTTTGATAAGAAAAATCGTTTTTTTAAATTAAAAACTATTTTTAATTAAAATTACTAAATAGGCGATTTTAAACCAAATTTGCATATAATTGGTAATTTGGCTTATTTTATAATTAAAAATTGAGTATTGTAACAATTTTAAGAAAAATTGCGACTTTTTGCGACACATTTTGTTTTAATAATTGTTTATTTTATAATTTTAAATTTAGTATTGTACAAATTTTAAGAAAAATAACTCATTTTAAATTACAGTTTTTAAAAACGCTTATACTAAATCGGCGATTTTTAGCAATATTACTATAAAATGGCTTATTTTGCTTTTTTATAATTTAAAATTTATCACTGTGCCAAAAATCGCTTATTTGAAACTAGCGGTTTTAAAAACACTTATATTAAATTAGCTGTTTAAAAAAATCTCCTTAAAATCGTTTATTTTACAATTTTAAATCTCGTTTAATATACCACCTAGTAGTGAGGGTATTATGCGTTTGTGCTGATGTTTGTAACGCCGAAAAATATTAGTTTAACCGATCGACTCAGAATCACTATGTTGATGTCCGTCCTTCCGTCTGGCAAGCTGGCCATGTAAACCTTGTGCGCAATGTACAGGTCGCAATTTTAAAGATACATATTTCGATCAAATTTGTTACGGAAGCACAGTCGCCTAATTTTATGATGATCGGTCCATAATTAGTCATAGCTCCTATATAAGCCCCGCTTCCGAAAATCACTTTAACGAGCATTATAAAATTCAAGATAAATAATTGTCAGTCATATAGAAATAAATCACACGATTTCATGGAGATCGGTCCATAATTAGTCATAGCTACCATAAGGCCAACTTCCGGAAATCATTCACGAAAATAAATTATTGAAATTATTGCTCAATTACCCAATGTAGGATTTTATATGGTCGGGCTTGGCCGACCATACTTTCTTACCTATTTTAATTGCTTATATTAATTTTTTTCCAATTGTTATTTCTCATTTATTTAAACAAATTTTGAGAAATAAACTTTTACTGAATATAGTGATTACGCTTATTTTGTCAAATATTTCAAGAATGTGAGCGTATCTTCTGATTTCTCATTAATACTTTATTTACCTGTCAATGAGAACTTTAAAGTTGACGCCAATTGATGACGCTCTATTGAACCGCTAAACAGGCCATAACTCACATTACTCTGTAAACGATCTGTTAAAACTGCTGTGGCTTCCAGCTAAAAAAATTAAATAAAATAATTAATTAAAATCAACTTAGAACTGTTAACTAACACAATTTATTTCTATTTCACACGCCTTAACAAATTCTTCTTTCCAAACTTACCCAATGCTCTGTTGTCAAGGCCACAATATATGAAATACAAGCCAATAGGGAAACTATGGTAGTGGACACAATAAATTTTTGTTGATTCATTTTTGGAGACAGTTTTGTTTTGTTTAATTTTCTTTGCTTTTGTTACTGTTGAAATTATTAAACCAAAAATAAATGCTTTTTACTTAAATTAACTTTTTCAAATGAAATCATTTCAAATTTAGTTTTTTTAAGAATTCTATGGCCGATACGCATATTGATTCAATATCTTATCTCTCTGCAAAAGGTTACTGTTAAAAGATAAAATATTTTTTAGAAACATCATCATCTTCATCAATAAAAGAGTACATTTTTGCCTGATTTGAGATAGAAAATTGTATCGTAAATTGACAGAGTGTTTTATTAATTTTATGTGTGTGAAGTTTTAAAATAGAACATGGAATTCAATAGAGGGTAAAGTTCATGAAATATTTATCACTGTTTTTGGAAAAAAAATTTAAGAATTAAAAAAAAAATAGTTTTATAACCTTTATTTTGTAATTTCCACATTTTTTCAATTGAGACTCCATAAAGTAAATAAATTCTGGATCATTATAGATGCCGAGTCGTTATTGCTATATCCTTCTTTCTGCTGAAATCAACTATCCGAAGCCCCTAAATAAATTACAAACATCATTGATAAATATAGGAAAATGTTTAATTAAAATAGGACAATTTTCGACTTAAAACCAGTTCAAATTTGTATGTTCTTAAATAAATTATTATTAAAGATAATGCAAGGTTTCTCCTGAAGGATAGATATATGCGGTATGTACAATTGTTTGATATTATTGAAAACATAAGAACTAGAGGATTAACATTTTAAGGGAAACAAGTAAGAGAGCTATATTCGACTGTGCCGAGTCTTATATACTAGGGTATTCAATTAATCGGGTTTTTGGATTAATCGGTTAATCGAGCAAATAATTAATCGGGGTTTAGATTTAATCGGTTAATAATCGGTTAATATTAAATTATTCGATTAACCGAATAATTTATATTTTAATTTTAAATTGAAAAGAAAAACGCGAATTTTGTATACTTATTTATATAAGCATTTTGTTACTAAAAAGAACAAAAACATAAAAACAAACAAAACAATAAATAAAAATATACACATGTGAGTTCTTTTTTTAGATTTTAAGGAGATCTTCTGAAATAATCTTTTTAAAAAAGAATGTAATTTAAATGCATCAATCTTAAACGATTTTTTTAGTTTTAATTAAACTTGACTTGAAATATCTCACTGATTGTAGATTTCGAAAAATCGAAAATAAGGCACGATCTATATTAGTTTTTTATAAGCATATTTTTTTAGATTTTGAATACTTTAATACTTAGTATCGTTAAGTACTGATTAAAGACTCGTTTCAGTAATGTCTTTAGTTTCGTCTATTACCATGTCGTCCTTCAACTCAGTATCACAAAGTTCATCATAGAATATTCTAGAAAAAATGTCATTTCCAAATTCCTTAGTTTCAGTTTCCGTACTATACTTCAAATAACTATTGCTAGAAGATATTCACGAGTTAAGAAATTAAATTTTAAAAAATAATTCTGTATAAAGTGCAAAAAGGAGACATTTCAGTTAATCGACACAAATTAATCGGTTTATTCGTTATTTTAAAATCGTCAATTTTAAATTATTCGAACAGTTAACCGACAAAAATTAATCGGTTAACCGATTAACGGTTAATCGATTAAATACCCTATTATATACCCTTCACCAAATTTTACTTTAAAATAAAAATTTTAATTTTTTTTAGGTAAACTAAATTTAAAGATAAAAATTAATTTTTTTTTAATTTTCACTTCAAAATTTTTCCCGATATTGACCCATTGTAGGCTTAATATGGTGTTGCAAAGGTCTTTGAAATATCTATCATTAGATATTCATATCGTTTATATTAATGACTCAGTAATCCTGATATACACTTAGTCGCAAAACTCTGCATACGATATCGACATTTCATTTAATTTGCGAATAATTTTGTATTTAATGTTTAATCTTTGAAAATGACCACTTGTAAATATTTTCACTTTTTCCAAAGTCTTGCGCGACCATCGTAACCAAAAATGTTAAACTAACATTATTCTGCAAAAATAATCCTTTCCCAAAAAATAGGATAATTTAAATGGAAAAGTATTGAAGAAATTAAATCGTATGTAGAGTTTTGCGACTAATGATCTGTTTTTATCTGGCCATGCACGACAGAAGTCCAGCTTTTTTAAAGAAGCAGTTAATTGTATCTGCATCGACATCAATTCCATAACCTTTTTGGTATATTTTTGTTCATTCTACGCTAATTTATTTGGAATTTTTAGGACTTCTCTTACAATTTTACACCATAAAATTTCATCAAACTTTAATGGACATCCTGTTCGTGACAAACTTTCATATCTATCAAACCGTTTATAGTTCCTATGGATAGTTTGGACTCTAGATTTTGACACATTTGCCGTAAATTTTCCTTTATTTGACAACTAATGTTCCGAAGTCGGCGGATATTTCCTATATTTTCGCCATTATGAGATTCATTGTATTACAATTAATAAAAAATTAGCACCAAATCTCACACACTCAGCTACTATAAATATAAATCAACTGATCAATTGTGAAATTAACGGCTTTATCATAACAATTTTGTATAGAAGTAAAAGTCGTATGTAGACTTTTGCAACGCTTCAAATGTAGAATATTGCAATAATTTCAATTTTAACAAACAGTGACCATAGTTTTTTAAAAAAATGTATTGCAGTGATGTAAAGTGTACCCTGATAAATATTTACAAGTGGTAATTTTCAAAGATTAAACATTAAATATAAAATTATTCGCAAATTAAATGAAATGTCGATATCGTAGATACAAAAGGAGGTTGTCCTGGTTTTTATAGCCTTCACCATGAGTGGCAAGGGTATATACATATAAGTTTGTCCATTCCGTTTGTAATTTCTACATTTTTCATTTGCGACCCCACAAAGTATATATATTCTCAATCGTTATAGATAGCGGAGTCGATATAGCCATGTCCGTCTGTCCGTCTGTGTGTTGAAATCAACTTTCTGAAGCCCCCAAATAACTTACATACACGAATTATACATCAATATCTCTGAAATTCTTCCGGCTCGGTTGCTATTTAAAATCGAGAAAATCGGTCCACAAATAAGGAAAAAACCAGGACAACCTCGATTTTTGACCTATTTTAAATTAAAATTAAAAAAAAATAAAAAAAACAATTTCGAAAAAACAACTGGAAAAAAATTAAATTTTGTTTACCTAAAAATATTTAAAATTTTTATTTTAAAGTATATTTTGGTGAAGGGTATATAAAATTCGGCACAGCCGAATATAGCTCTCTTACTTGTTTCTTTATATCTCAGCCGTTTGTGGGCCGATTTTCTCGATTTTAAATAGCAACCGAATCGGGTCTACAACTGATGAATAATGATGTATGAATAATGTATGTGAGTTATTTTGGGGCTACGGAAAGTTGATTTCAACATACAGACGGACATGGCGGAAATTGAGTTTCGAATTGTATGGACGATCAAAAAATAAAAAATCGTATAGCAGAAACGCAATCTACGGAAAATTCTAAGAAAGTTTCCTCAAGAAACCATAGGTCTAAAATCAAATCCTATCTTGCGTATTTCGTCTTTTAACCAATAAAAAACTATTAAAAAAAATTAATACTGAAATATCATTGGATAAAAGACGAAATGCGCAAGATAGGATTCGATTTTAGACCTATGGTTTCTTGGGGAAAATTCCTAAGAATTTTCCGTAGATTGCGTTTCTGCTATACGTTTTTTTGTGAAAAAAAATCGATCCACCCTTCTTTAGAAAAAGTAAAACCGAATGAAGCCAATTTCAAAGGGTATTTGGCTTCATTGGCTTCATTCGATTTTACTTTTTCTAAAGAAGGAAAATTCTAAAAAAAAAAAATTATTTCCACTTTCGATCTGAATAGAACTCTGTGACCGGGGGTATATTTCACTCCACATGTTGGAAATTCAAAAAAAAAAACATCCATTTAAAAAAGATTACTTTTCTTAAAATATTTTATTCAAAAACTTAACATTTTAAAATGACTTAAATACCATTTTATTACAATAAAACAAACTGTTTGATTACAGTACAGTTTTGTTTAAAAGATGCAATGGTTTAAATAAAAATAAAATCAAAAATATAAAAATGTATACATATAGTAGTTTATATGAGATTTGTTAAAGATTTAAGTAAGTAAAACGTAGTAAATGCGCAAGTATTTAAAAATATAAATTAGAATTAAACTTTTTTTAGATTTAAAAAAAGAAAAGAAAAACATTTAAAAACTATTGCTTAATAAAGTAAATTAAGTAATACTTGGAATATAATTTTAACTAAAAATTTAGTGATAAACAAGTTTATAAAGAAATTTAAGTATGTATTATACAAATATGTAGTAAGTATGAGTAATTTACGAGATTCTTTACTTTAATCACAAAGTGAAAAAAAGCATAAAGGCAATATATTCATTAAATTGTACAAAGTTTGTTTGTTTGGATTGACATTGTTCTTTTTTTTAAAGCGATCATAATGAACTTAAACGTTGCAATGAATTTAATTATTTAAGTACATTGTTCGGTTAATACAACATTATAGCACTTTGATTCTTTTCCTCACTTGGTGGCTCCAGACTTTGGCGATAGCGATGTTCACAATGTCTGGCATACAACAGAATTATTAAATTGATTAACACGACTAGAGTTGATATGATGACCATATAAAAACTGTAACCCAATGAGGCCAAACCATGACTATACCAGTTGTGCTTGTGGTCCTCCACCGCCAACACATTGTGCTGTAAATATTGATAGAATTGTATAAGCCAACAGATAAAGGCAACAACTTGACTGGCAGCTGATGAGATATTTGAGGCAATTAGCACAAACATTGTGCCAGGTTTTTTAGAGGCCGAGGCTGCTTTAACTACAGCAGCTATGGCTGAAATGGCACAGCTTAGTAAACCAAATCCCGTACCTAAAGCTGTTATAAGCCAAAGCCAAAAGTTCATGGTGTCTGGTTGAGTTTGCATGAAGGTGTAAACTGAAAATTTAATAAGGAACAATTTAAGCAATTTCTATTAAAACTATTAGGTGAATTTAAAATTTGTTTCAATTACCTTCAACGGGATTACTGCGTACACCAAATCCGGAATCCAAATACTTGTTGCCATAAAATAAGCCATAATTAACATCGCCCCTGGATGCCTAAAATAAAAAAAAAAAATTACAATATTAATTAATATGGTGTACGACTTAATAATGCAGGATATTTTTCAAATTTTTAGATTTTATTTTTAAAAATTTGTACATTTCCCATCTTTCAGGCAACATATGGATTCCGATCCAAAAGAACTGCTAATATTTTGAGGCCAAGAACGAATCAAGAAGCGTATCACAGAGAGAGCGTTCTTCATCGATCGACCATGTGGCCTAGCGTTGTCATATTTAAATATTACGGTTTCTGGAAGCATTTTCTGGGTGTTTTTCGGCCAACGCATGCTTTAAACGAATCAGTTGTATTCGTTACAGGTTCCCTGTTATGGTCCTTAGCGCCATGGATATTTGGATTTGATGATGATTCTGCTATTTGGCCGTGCTTCACATACGATCACTTACGCTCCGGGTTATCGTAATAGATCCATTTTTTATCGCAAGTAATTATTCGGTGCACAAATTATTTTCTTTTATAGCGTGCAAGCAGCATTTCAGACATACAAAATCGTCTTTGTCTGATTGAGTAGCTCCAATGATTTTACAAGCTTTTGTTGAGTTTAAAAACGATCTTCATGGCTCCAATTCATGGTCTTCAAACTTTTTTGGCTGCCCTGGGCGATCTTTTTCCTCCGTGTCAAAATCATCACTTTTGAACTTAACAAACCATCTCTCACACGTTGAAACCGATGAAACACATTCAACAAAATCGTGGATGAGCATTCGGTGTGCTTCAGCGTCACTTTTTTCAAGGTTTCCTATAAAAATCTATAGCTATCTCAAAATTTCCTATAAAAATCTATTGCTAGGTCAAGATTTCCTATAAAAATCTATCGCTAGCTCAAGATTTCCTATTAAAATCAATCGCTTGCTCAAGATTTCCTATTAAAATCAATCGCTTGCTCAAGATTTCCTATAAAATTCTAAGGCTATTTCAAGATTTCCTATAAAAATCTATCGCTAACTCAAGGTTTCCTATAAAAATCTATCGCTAGCTCAAGGTTTCCTATAAAAATCTATCGCTAGCTAAAGGTTTCCTTTAAAAATCTATCGCTAGCTCAAGGTTTCCTATAACAATATATCGCTACCTCAAGTTTTCCTATAAAAATCTATCGCTAGCTCAAGATTTCCTTTAAAAATCTATCGATAGCTCAAGATTTCCTATTTCTTAAGAAACATAAAGCCAGCTCAAGATGCGATTTAAAAATCGAGATTTCCTATTTGTTTGCTTACTTTTTCTTATTAATTAGCATTTATGTGTATTTTAATGTTGAATATATTTAGTCATCATTTAATTAAAAATTCTAAATATTACTGTACTCAAAATTATAATTGCAAACCAAAACCGCAACAACAAAAACTACACAACCACCTGCTGCCGCTGCTGTGGTATTTTTTGTTTTATAATCACTTCCATTTCTTTATTATTAACTTACCTCAGAGTTACGTTTCTTAGGAGTTGCCTTCACCCAACTATTCGTGGTCAAGCTGACCAGCAATAGACCTATAGCTATGCAGCTGCCGAAAAATGTGGAGAATACCAATGCCCGGGTTCTTAACGTCATTTCGTAAACACTAATTAACAGTGTATTTTTATTACTTTTTCCACAGAAATTTTAATAAAAAAAACCTTGTTTCACCAAGTTTATGTTGTAGTTTTTGGGGTCACCCAGGGTCCCAAAAAAGGTACAACAATCAAAAAAAAAGCAACAAATTGTAAAAAAGAAGATTTAAACAACAAACTTGTTTGTTTACTTGTTACGAAAACAGAAAACAACTCAAAAATTAATTATTAACAATTTCTTTAAATTCCTGAGTGTAACTAACAAAATTATAATTATTTTTAATGATTTTTATGATATTTTTGTGATGTTCACAAAAACAGTTCGTGAAGCCATAGAAAATTTTGGAATTTTCCTTTAAAATTTCACATTGAAGATAATTTTCACTTTTTTCTTAAACTTTTTCTCGTTTAAAAATCATTTATCTTTAAATTTAAAAATTTGTATTTGCCAATTATTTAAATGTAATTTGATTTTGTATTATTTTTACATTAATACAATATAATAACTTCCTTAGTATTCTATTATTATTAAAATGATTTAATTTTATAAATTAATCTCGATGCGTTGATTGTGTGATCTTCGTTCAAGTTGAGTATTTTTTTAATTGCACTGTTCTCTTTGTGTTCATTGTTCGCTTGCAATTATTGTACTTCATTTGTTGTTGCCTTATTGTTGTTAATATTGTTTTGTTTTCTTTGTTTACAATATTCTCTGTTTTAGATATGTACAATTTTGGAAATTATTTAAATAATTTGTATAGATTTTATGTACTTTTATTTAATTCTTTATCTTAAAATATTCAAAATATGAATTATTATTAAATATTTTGTTAATTTTGTACTTGTACCAGAACACTGTCATATCGACATATACAACTCTGTAATTAATAGGCGTTATTGTGAATTGTATTTGTTACTGTAAATAAAAGGGCTGCCAACATTTTGTAAATGTACTTTTTAGATGCAGTAAAAATTTCGGGTTATTACTGCGATATCGGTTCATGAATAATTTTTTTAAATTCAATTTGAAATAAACGATTTCACAAAAAAATCCAATTCCAGCAAATACACTAACTTAATTAAGAACAATTGACACATGCAAGTAACAGTTACTTAAACAAAATGCAAAAATATGCAAAGTGAGTAAAACACCATAAATTATTTGATTTTTTTAAGATAATGATAATCCTAAAATCTTAAAAAATCAAAAAATTCACAGGTGTTTACTCTTTTTTGAGGTTGTGTGTAGTCAAATTTTTACAGCCTTTTTCACAATTAAACGTTTTACAGGAAAACATTTCATAATTTTATAAAAAAATTCAAATTTTCACATCACTTGTATCACAAACAGAAATTTCATCTATTGAATATTAATTTACAACTTTTTCAAATACACAATTAATACGTAAAAATAAAAAGAATTTAATTAAGCAATTAATACGAAAATGGAAAACAAACAAAATGGTTTCATTATTATGATTTACAAAACAATGGAAACTTGCTTTAATTTTTACAAAAATAGGTTTTCTATTGGATTGAGATCTGTCCAATCAGACCAATTCAAAACACGTAGATCATTGGATTGTAAACACTCGCTTACAACCCTTGTATGTAGTTCTTGATATAAAACAAAATGAGTGAATAATTTATTGTGCTTAGAAGATAATATTAGCATATTTCGATTTATCACAAAGAATTTTTTTTAAAAATATAAAAATATTTTTTTTTTGTTTTTGGAAAAATGTTTTGAAAGAAATCCTCTTTTAATTAGACACACTTTTTAACAGCTTTAGCTTCCAAACAATATGGTAGCTCTATTATGTTTTATAGTTGTGCATTCTATAAATTTTCTGACAGTTCTGGTCGATAAAGCAGTGCAGTCTCGACATATATTTTGCATGAAACTTGAGCACAAAACAGAAAACGCAAGAATTTGGTTAAAAGAAAATATCAGTGTAAAAAAATTTCGTTTTGTAAATTTACAGGAAAAATTATTAAATTCAATCACATAATAAAATCCCACTAAACAGCAAAATCACGCAATAAATGAAATCATGAATAATTAAAGTAAATAAATCAGAAGGGTAAATAGAAAATACAAATAATTTAAGGCGAAAAAAATTGTATATTGCCTAATGTAAATAACAAAAGTGCAGCAGGAAAATGAAAATATAATAATTGTACGTACTTAGGAAGACCCAACCAACAACAAAGTGAAAGTTGTAAAGATTTTCGGTTTTCGCTGGTAGTTTTTTTGCAATAAAATACAAAAATGGAATAAATGTGTTGAAAATAATTAATAAATGTATTAAACAAAAATATGCATGCAATAATTACAACAAAAAAAAACAAGTGAATGTAGTACGGGGGCGAAGATGAGTGGATGACAATAATGTATGGATGGTTGGTTGGTTGTTTGGATGTGATGTGTTTGATGTAGATTGCAAATTGTAATAAATAATATGATGTGTATATTATAGACAGTGCTTTGATAATTTTTGCTTGACTTTTGATTACTTTTTTGCCCCAACCAGCCAGCCAGCCATTCAGGGCTGCTGGTATTTTTATGTTTCATCATTACGTGGTCTCATGTTGTTTTTTATTTATTTATTTTATTATTTGTTTTATTTTTCTTAATGATAGATAGAATAGACAATCAAAAATTAAGTGAATCTGCCAATGCAGTAAATAAATAAATATTTATTTATGTAAACACAGTTATAAACAAAAGAAAAGATGAACAAAAAAGAAAAGAAAAAATGTTAATGGGTGTTGATGGCCACCAAATATGTAAATAGGATTGAGTTTTTAATTGTGTCTTGTGTCTGTCGCTTTGACTGAATCGTCGTACTTTTTATTGTATGTGTGCCTGTGCCTGTTTCTATTTTAATTGCAATTTTCTTTATTTTTTGTATGTCTTTAGTGTCTTTGTTTGTTAAATTGTGATTATTTAATAATTTACTATTAGCAGATGACCAGACCAGGAAGTCAATGCCATTTAACTATCTATATTTAACATATTTATGTAGTTAATGGCAAATTGTGCAAAAATATATTGAAAGAAAATCAACAAACAAATGAATAATGAATGTGAGAGATATTGCATTGGCATTCTTCTATATAAATTGCTGGTGGCTAGTAAATAGTAGATGGGTTCATGATGAAGGCCATATGTGACGTTTACAGAATTTCTTTTCATTCAAATGAACTTTGATATCTTACGAGTGTGATGAATTATATTATTTTTTTTATTATATATTATTTTATAGAATTGTTTGTTTTATATATTAAAAAAAGGGAAAGTGTATAAACAATATTGAATCAATTGTAATTGTAACGAATAAAGTTGTAATTAATTCCCGCCTTTAGGGGAAATCGAGTTTCAGTGAAAATTTATGATAACATCAGGAGTTGAGAAATATGTATTGATATATAAATTGTTTATATATACATAATTGTAAAGAAAGAATATTTTTACGGTATTTTTTAGCTGACTTTAATTTGTATAAATTTTACATATCGTTACCTAAAATGCAAAAGGGCGTTACAACCAAAAAATTGAGTTTTTAATGGATATTGGTACAGCGCATCAAGGCACATATCCTCACATCTGTTTAGGTATTTCTATTTTTAAAAATAACGACTTTATTAAAGAAAAAAAATCATATTTGTAATCACAACACTTTTAAATTTATTTAGTTTTTAGTCTCTCCTGTAAAATTTTTAAAAATAATGATAGGCCCTTTTACATTTTAGGTGACGATATACAATTTTAATTAGTCATGGAATATTTGAAATATGTAAAACATTTTAATGAGTCATCACAAATCTGTATGTCCTTCCTTCGCTGGCAAGGGAATCAACATAATTCCTTTAATTAAAACTCATAATAAACGAAACTGAATTCTTATACTAAAAAAGGAACATAATTAAATTCTGGAAATAGAAAACAAACTAATAATACATATTGCAGTATTAAGTTATTGACAAAACAATGGGAATTAGGACTGATTTTTAAAAAAATTAGCATGTCCTTTTATTGACATAATATCTAACATTGAAACAATTATAGACTCAATCATATCCTTTGAAATATTTTGTCATTCCCTTATAACCGCATCTGATAAAGCATTCTTCGAGGTATAATTTTGAGTCCATATTGAATCCAATATAAAAATATTTGGTTCTAGTTTTTTAACTTATTTTTATTTTAAAATTTTTACAAATCTTGATTTGATTTGTTTCATTTTAATATATTGGCCTAAAATAACGCCATCACCAATTACGGCTTACTCTTAAGAAGAGTTTCGTCCAGTAACTGCCACATCGATCTATACCTTTTTGAAATCAACTCCTGAGTTTTATTGTCTCCACCTAAGTCCAACTTGAGTTTTGTTTGGTACTCCATCACTACAAATTATATGTTATAAATTATAACCTAAACGAATACATGTGGTTAATGTGAAAAACTTTTAGAAACCGTAACGCGGTACAGTTAGAAGACGCCAACCATTAACCAATGCGAGTGTAACGCAATCCCTCGACGGCAGCGAAAAAAGGACGACCTGAAAGGACCACCCAGAGCTGAATTACGAATGTTCGCAAATCTTGAATATGCCAGTTTTACAATCTTTTTAAAAACTTGCAAAAAAAAATTACTTGTTTTTTACATCGTATCTTGAAGAAGTTTTAAAGTTTCCATTGTTTTGACAAGGCTAAGAAGTATAGTCATATTCTATAAATGTATTCTTTTAAAACATTAATTCTAGAAAACCTATTCGTTTTTAAATTAATCTTAGAAAAATACATTTATGATTGGTAAAAGGTCATATTTTTGAAAGCTGAGATTACGGAATTTATCTTAAAAAAAATTTCCAATATATTGTCACTCACTTCATATACATTAAGTTATAGCAAATAACATAAATAATTAATTATTTCTCTTATTTCTCAATTTATTTATTTGCAGTTTTAATATACATATATTATTTCTCCTTTAGCACGATATAACGAATTTCGAAAACATTACCAATTAATCATAGAATAAACAAATTCCCATTTTATATAGAAGCCACATAAAACAACAAATTTAAGAAATCTACGCAGCAGTAGCAGAATATAATATACAAATAAACGTTTTTTAACGTTTATTTCTTTCTAAATTTTCAACTTAATTTCCAAAAAAAAAAAAACACGAAAAACGAAACACAGTTGCAGCTTTAACCCAAAGAAAAAACGGTTACTGTTGTCGCTGTGAAACTGTTTTTCCTTTAAACAGGAGTAAACAATTGAATATGTGCGATTCTAGTTCAAAACAACAAAAATGGAAATGCGATTATTGCACCTACGAAAATTTTCCCTCCGCTATAAAGTGTACCATGTGTAAAGCTGTTAAGCCAATGGTTAATGAGGATATATTCAGGTTAGTTTTTCTCAGTTTTCTATAAAAAAAAAATATTAAAATTAATTGCAATTCTTTCCCTAGACTTAGCCCTCCTCAAATATCATATGAGACCGAAGGTGAGGCCCGAGGTGCTGCTGTAGCTGAAGTTGTAGATGTTGAGCCATCTAGTTTTAATGCTTGTTCACGCCCAACTCAAGACACACAAAATTCAGCTGGAGCTGCTACGGCGGCCAACGATAGCAAATGGTCTTGTAAAATGTGTACTTATTTAAATTGGCCGCGTAGTTTACGTTGTGTTCAATGTTATACGAAAAGAGCGAATGCTTCCGATAACAGTCCCTCGCAAGATATCGGTGCTATTTCAGTGACCTCCTTTAAACAGCAACAGCCTACACCTCACAGTGAATTAGAACAAAATATCAATTCAGCTATGCAAAAACATAAACGATTTAGCGACAACTTAGACCCAAAATCAATAATAGATTGTGGCTCGATGGCCGAAGCTATTATGAATAATTCACAGCATCTGATTCATAATCCCCAGCAACAACTACAAGAGAGGCTAAATAAACTGCATATAGCAACAAATATTGATGCAGAAATGAATGCTAGTAATAATGCAGCCAGTGCTAATGCTGCTGCAACAGGAGCTGCCGCCCAACGTCTGAGTCCTGTGGAAGGTTCAACTACTCATCTCAATAATCTCGCCAATAGTTCACAAACTCAACAACAACAGCAACAATTAACTTCACAATCCACCTCCACTTCTGCTACAACATCCTCCTCTAATCCCCAACAACCAAATTATATTAAAAAATGGGCCTGCAATGTAAGTTTTTTTTCTGGGTTTTTAAATTTAGATATTCGTTAGTTCTATCTATGTTTTTGTTTGTTTTAGACATGTACTTATGAAAACTTTCCAAAAAGTCTCAAATGCTCGATGTGTGGCAGTCCTCGTGATATCAATAGTTCTGGAGGTGGTGTTGTTGGTGGCAACGCCGCCCATAGCATTGAGAATAATGCCAGCGGTATTAGTAATAATCAAACAAATGTAACCTGCAGTGATAAATTGAATGATACCGTCTCATCAAATAATTCCTTCAATAAACAGCAAAATATTTATCAACTGGGTAAGTGAATTGTTGAAATGAATTGAATAGAAGTGATATATTTCTAAATTTATTTTTTATCTTTTTCAGGTTCAGATACTATAAACAACTGTGATACGATGCAAGAAAGACAAGAACGTCGAATACGTCAAATAAGACGTCAAGTAGACTGGCAATGGTTAAATGCCTGTTTAGGTAGATTCAAATTATAAATTCTCATAAAATTTTATCTAAATTATCTTTTATTTTAATCACATTAGGTGTGGTGGAGAATAACTTTAGTGCGGTGGAAGCGTACTTGTCGTGTGGCGGCAATCCGGCACGTTCATTAACCAGTACTGAAATAGCAGCTCTCAATCGCAATTCTGCCTTTGACGTGGGCCATACACTGATACACTTGGCCATACGATTTCATCGAGAGGAAATGTTACCCATGCTGTTGGCACAAATTTCCGGTTCTGGACCGGGTATTAAGAGAGTACCCTCGTATGTGGCACCCGATTTAGCAGCTGATATACGTCGTCACTTCGCCAATATGTTGCGTATGCGCAAGTCCGTGTTTCCCTGTACTTACGTACACGAGCATGCGACATTCTCTCTGCCGGCAGAAATAGAAGAACTACCTTTGCCCATACAAGAGCAACTGTACGATGAGTTGTTAGATCGTGATGCTCAAAAACAATTGGAAAATCCACCACCAGCCTTAAATTGGTCTTTGGAAATAACCGCTCGTCTGGGTTCAAGATTAATGGTGTTGTGGAATCGTAGTGCTGGCGATTGTCTATTGGATTCGGCCATGCAAGCCACTTGGGGTGTGTTTGATCGTGATAATATATTGAGAAGGGCCCTGGCTGATAGTTTACATCAATGTGCGCCCATGTAAGTCAATGAATTAAATTTAAGAAATTATATTTTAATATTTCTATGCATTTCTTTTAAGTTTCTATTCACGCTGGAAGGAATATGAAATGGTTCAGGCCTCTATGCTACATTTCACCCTGGAGGAAGCTCAGTGGCAGGAGGATTGGACCACACTGTTATCATTAGCCAGTCAACCGGGCGCTTCTCTCGAACAATTGCATATTTTTGCTTTAGCCCATATACTGCGTAGACCCATTGTGGTGTATGGTGTCAAATATGTTAAAAGTTTTCGTGGCGAAGATATTGGTTATGCCAGATTTGAAGGTACTGTACCTTTGTTTGATTGGTGTTTTATGGAAAACAATATTTATATTATTATCAACGTTTGTACGATGTATATTCCTTGTAGGACTTTATTTGCCTTTGTTTTGGGATCAAAACTTTTGCATAAAATCACCTATAGCTTTAGGTTACACTCGAGGACACTTTAGTGCTCTTGTACCAATGGAACCCTACGCCCGCATTGATTTGCGTCGTGATGAACCCGAGGATGTAACATACTTGCCGCTTATGGACTGTGAATCGAAATTATTGCCGATACATTTTCTAACTCAGGCCGAGGTAAGTCAAAATAAATGGTATTTTCGTTTTTATTGAGAAAACAGCAAACAAACAGTCTAATCGTTTACCTGCTTGTTGATGGTGTAATAGCACCTCAAACATATTTAAAAAAAGCGTGAATGTGGTTAATTGATTTACAACACCTTCTCCGAAAAACTATAACATTCCAAATTAAATAAATTATATAAAAGTAAATTAAGAAAATATCGTGTGTATGATTTAAAAAAATCGCCTTTTTTTATTTTTAGCTTTTATTTTATTTGTTCCATAAAAATGTATTCAAAGTATTGGCCATTATCAGCTATGACATTTTCCCATATTTGCTTCAATTCGTATGGTACCCAATTTCCCTGCTTTTGGATGAATCCTGCTGCTCGCACACGTTATGAAATTGCTCCTTGAGTAGCTCCCAATGATTTTTCAAGTTCTTGTTGAGTTTTACAACAATTTTCATGGAGTAATGCCTCCAATTCTTGGTCTTCAAAATGTTTTGCCTAACCTGGGCAATCTTTGTCTTCCTTGTCAAAATCAAGGAAATTAAAGGAGTAAAGCATAACTTCCCGCATATGACACTTTGTTGGTCGAAGCAAATAAAACTTTGTTGTTCAATAACTAAGTGAGAATAAATGACAAATATGTATCCTTCAGAATAACATATAAGTTATTGAAAACAAAAACCGCGTTCAAAATTCATTACCCCATTTCCTTTTAATTCGCATTCCCAATACTGAATGTGCCTCACCCAAGTCTTTTATAAGAAATTGTGACTCACCCAAGTCTCATGGTCATTTAATAAATATCTTTTTATACCCTTCGCCTTCGTGAGAAGGGTATATATAAGTTTGTTATTCCGTTTGTAATTTCCACAATATAATTTTCCCACCCTATAAAGTATATATATTCTGGATCCTTATAGATAGCGGAGTTGATTTTGCCATGTCCGTCTGTCTGTTGAAATCAACTTTCCGAAGCCCCCAAATAACTTACATACAATATTCATATATCAATATTTTCGGAATTCCTCTGGCTCGGTCGAGAAAGTCGGTCCACAAATGGCTGAGATATAAGGAAAAAACCAGGACAACATCGATTTTTGACCTATTGTTCGCCTGAATTACTAAGTCATTAATATAGACAATATGGATATCTAATCATATATATTTCAAAGACATTTGCAACGACTTAAATAAGACCATAGTAAGTTGGACCAACAATGGGTCAAAATCGGAAAAAATATTTTTTAACCCGAATTTTTTTTCACCAAAAGTTTTTTTTTTTCACTAAATATTAAAAAAAAATATTTAAAAACGAAAAAATTTTTTTAAAAAAAAAAATTTTAAAAAACAATTCAAAAATTTTTTTTCCAAAAAATTATAAAAAAAAACACTGGAAAAAAATTAATTTTGTTTACCTAAAAATATTAAAAATCGTATAATTTGGTGAAAAATATATCTCTTACTTGTTAAACAATATAAATTTATTATTAAGTTTAGATCTTAATTGGAATTCAATTAAATTCTCCTATGAAAATCTGCAGTTTTTACATAATCGAACATGGGAGTACTGCTAAATTATTGAAGTGTCAATTGTGCTAAAAAAAAAAAATACAATTATGAATGTTTAAAAATTGATTAAATTAAAATTTTTATTTATTTTAGATGGGTCGTGAAGAGTCCATTATGAGACAATGGCTTGATGTCTGTGTCACAGAGGGCGGCTTATTGGTAGCCCAACAAAAATTACGTAAACGTCCGCTTTTAGTAGCCCAAATGCTGGAGGAATGGTTGAACCATTACCGTAGAATAGCGTAAGTATTTCATTTCAAAACTAGCAATTTAACTATTTAAACTGTGTTTTTTTTTCAAACAGACAAGTGATTACAGCACCATTTGTGCGAAGGGCACATCAACAAATCGGCTACTCAAGTGATGGCGATTCCGATGAAGAGTAAGTCTGCAACACAATGTTATTTTTCTTTTTAAATTTGCTTAAAACAACATCTACAATGATATATTTGATATAAATTTAAATATTTTAGTAGAGAATTTATTTTCATTATTTGTTTTCATTTTGAAATAGTTACAACTAAACTTATTAAAAAAATACAAAAAATAATACTAAATAAATTATAAAAACCGTGTTATAATAAATGTTACAAAAAATATCCCATTCTTTAAAAGAAAACCAACCCAAACAAACAAAAAATACACTCACTTTTTATTAGCTAAAATTTTAAATTAAAAAAAGATAATAATAATAAAAATAATACAATTGGAATCAAAATATTACAAAACAACAAAAATGAAATGTATGTGGGTGGAGTGTGAATGCGTTAAATTATTTAAATATGAATGTGCAAATGAACATAAATATATAAAATCTTAGATAAAATTACAAGGGATTATATGAAAAAGGCAATTAAGTCAACAATTAAAAGTTATTTAAACCATAAAACATACAAAATAAGAAAACAGTTGAATTTCCCCATAAAACCAGAAAATAAAACCAGCACACTTTAATATTTCATGTAGTTATTAATTTTAGTGAATTACAACAATATAGTTTATTCTTTTTTTCCCTTCCCTTGAAACCAAGAAATTATAAGAAAAATAAACTACATTTCTTTACTAAAAAAAAATTAATTTCCTAGATTGTCTCTCCCCAGTGCCGGTGATTTTAATTAGAAAAAAAGTTTAACATTAACATTATTAAATAACTATTATAATAATTTAAATTTAAAAGGCAGTAAATAAAATTAACGTAAAGAAACTCTATATACAATCCTTTTTTTAAAGAAATTAATAAATAAATAATTAAATTAATATATTAATAATATGTACTACATTATAAATGGTATTTAAGATAAAAATTATTATTAAATAGTTGTTTTATTATATTATATTTTATTATTTAATTAGGTTCTTTTTTCTTTACTTATTTGAATTTTTAAAGATTAAAGAAGGCCTTATTCATGATACATTTTTAAATTTATTACAGCTTTATGAAACAAATTTTTTGTAATGAAATTTTGTTTTATAAACTCTTTATAAAATTAAAAATTTATTGATAAATAAGGGGGTATATTATATTAATTATATATACGTACATATACATAATATGATGATGAATAAATAAAAACTGAATTATTTTGTTGGTAATGTTATTTAATTAATGAATTGAAATAAAGAAAACAAATAAATTCTTGTAATCATTATGCAAAATGAATAAAAAAAAAAGTAAATTGAAAATACAAAAAAAAAAATTAATACAAATTAATCAATTAAAGGAATTAAACTAACTACAACCAATATTATTATTGACTTGGTATGGTTTTCACAATAAACAAATAAGATTGTTATATTCTGTTGTGCTGATTATTATATATCATTTATTTTAATAACCTTTTGTGAAAACGAAACTTATGTTCAATTTGAAAGCGCAAACTACAATACAGTTATTATACATAAACGAGGAGGTCTGTAACAAAACGCAATAATTCCACTACAAATTGTTTTTGGATAAACGAAAAATTTAATTAAAGTCTGTAGGATATACAGTTGACATTACAATGGAAACTTTTCCAAATATCTAACTATTAGATCAAAATCCAAAAAAAAATTGTATGAAAGTAAAATAGTTGCGCAAGTCTGTTTTTCATTTACAAACATAAGAATGAAAGAACAATCCAACTTGCCTTGTACAAGCAAATCTGAACTCAAATTTTAAAAATGTTCTTCTCAGACAAAAATTGCGCAACTAATTGCCTAATGTGAAAGGGGCCTAATACGAAAACTATTCGAAATTGTATTGCTTAGAAGAAAAAAATGTATTGCGGCAACATTGATATTCGTATTGCGTAAGTTTCCTCCTTCGGTAGAAACTGTGTACCTATCGCTTTGGCTGCAATACGAAAACAAGACTTCTAGATTATAAAATATGATATTGCTAGATAATCATCTAGGTGGAAGATAGTAGATGATTTAACCTACAGAAGGATATATTGGATCCGCTATCTACTTACTACTTATGGAATCCTAGTTTGTACGATGCAACTGTGTTCTTACCAAGGTTGTACCTAAAATACCCTTTCAGCTCAACTGCCGTTACCGATATAATCTAAAATGACGTTCTATAAATATTTTAAATTATTAAAATAACAATTTTTGATTTCAGCAATTAAATTAAAATATAATAAAATCAACAAATGTAAACTAATTTTTAATTTTTGCAAATTTCTTTAATAATAGAATTCAGAAACAAATTACAGCTATCAATAAAATACCATTACCGAGCAAATTCCGTTACCGCTAATAAGCTAGGGTTTTTTGTGTCATCTGAAATTGCAGAGGCCATCAATGTTGATGTTGAAAGAACTTGGCGAGCGGGGAGTTGAGTACCAGACAACGAATTTTAACCTGTTAGTGAGGAAGACGCCTGAAAAAAGGTAGTCATCCCAATCCTCAAACCAAGGAAGGACTCTACTGAGGAACAATCGTAAATGCCAATAGCAATCCTGTCACCTATCGCAAAGACTCGAGGATCTTCTCCTCCTCCAGCTGTCACAAGATATGTCTTGAAGAAGGCCTTCAATGCTCAACAACTCTAAAAGATGGGTCGTAAATTATCGGAGTGGCCTCCAGTCGTTCGTAGAGTTTAGAGACAAACGGGGTGGTGAGCGTTTGTCTTTAAACACTACGAATAGAGTGAACTACTGAGGTCGGGATGAAGCAACTAGCTCAATTCCTTTCGATTCCGCATAGACCGTGCCCTCCCAAATGTATACCCTCCACATATTTAACTGTCCAGCCAATCCTACTTCATTTAGTCCAATGGATTTGCCGACTAACCATGTCATTGACCTCTTTATTAGCTGTTACAACAACGACCGCTAAGCTACCATTACTGAAATAAATTTAATTACCATTACCTTGTTATCGTTTGAAATCGGTAGCCCACCTGCAAATGCAATTTAAATGATAATGTGGTAAATATGTTTGATAAAATCTGCTACTTTAAATGATAATACAGTGCCCATATAAAATCAAGTTTTAATTAATCGATAAAACAGTATAATGTACAAACTGCTGCTAAAATAATAGAACTTCTGTATTCAAAAAAATTATTTTGTTGTGAAGGCTTGAATTTACATATGTACATTATTTATACATCTGTCCACATTATCTATAGTGTTGAGATCTCCAAAACATTCAAGGTGACGGCCACTATTGAGAAAAGAGACTTCTTCTCTACAAATATGAGCCATTGTAAAACGTTTGGAGGTAAGTATCGCTGATCATCAGGCTACAGAATGTTTGTCTTTTATGCGTTTATACTTTGTGAATATAAAAAAATGTCTATTGTTTTGTCATTCACTGTAATTTGATGATAATTTATATTTTAAATTCATATTTATTCAATCATGTTACAAATCATCCATATAGC
Source organism: Calliphora vicina (assembly GCF_958450345.1). NCBI lineage: Eukaryota > Metazoa > Arthropoda > Insecta > Diptera > Calliphoridae > Calliphora > Calliphora vicina. The sequence goes on from NC_088780.1 coordinate 163,167,132, forward strand.
CCATTTCACAAGCATGTCTTATCAATGCCAGCATACGCATGGTAACCTCATCACCGCCAGCCTCCAAAGACAACTTACGAAACTCTTCACCATATAAATCTGCTGCAAATGTTTGGGAAAGACGGCTACATTCCACCTCCGTGAACAGCCAAGGAAGAAAGTGTAAACAAATCATACAACCATAAAAGGCGATACGGGAAAAATGTGTTTGAAATTTCTCAAAATTATAATGATGTAAAATGTCCCTTATATCCTGTTTAGATTTCTGGGAAGCTTTTAGTATTGTGGACAAAGTGTTAAACATGGAAGTATGGTAGGCTTTTAATAAACTATCCCACATTTCGTATCTATCCTCAGAAGTATTGAAATACATAAAGAAAGCCAAATCCAAACAAGGAGAGCCATATTGTGTAGAAAAATATAACAAACCCAATAGTAAAAATAACAACGGACAACTTTGACAGTTCAACTATCATTTGACAAAAACAAAGTACCTGTTGTTGTATTTGTTGTAGTTCTGTCGTCATCTTTTATAAATTCGACTTCTTCATGTCTGTTTTGAAAGAAAGAGAGAAATATATAGAATTTTCTTATCATGCACTTTGTGTCGCAGTTCACATCCACTACTGTGGATGTGAATCAGCGTTGCCGCTTTGGTCCAATTGGACCAAAATTGGTAGTTTCAAGTTAACAAATTGACTTCTGGTAGTTTGGTTGGTTTTTTCCGATATTTGTCGTATTTTGGTAGGCTACGATATTGTTGAATACATAAGTATTTTTAAGAACAAAATAATTAAAATAATAACGAAAAACCTACTTATGTTATGCTAAAATAATAAAACTACATATTTGCAAAATATGAAGATAGCTTTTTCTTAAATATTTAGTTTAGTCAGGTAAATGTGTATTTATTTAGTAGTGTTGAGTTCAAAAAATGCCAAAGGGCTCTCAATACTTTTATTTTCTAATAATATGTGTTAAACTCTGCTTCAATATTTCAGTTTCATCTGACACTTTAAATATCCAAATATGGAAATTATTATGAAACTTATTTGTTGATTTTTTTCGGGATACCAACACTTTTAGGTGTTTTATGCTCGTTTAAGTAATTTTCGGGGGGCCTTATATGGTAGCTATGGTCAATTATGAATTGAATTTTTAGGTGTAATTTATTTGTAAAAATGTTATTTAATATCTATATAAATCAAGCATTTATGGCGGATAATGTCTTATTTCTGGAGGACATTTATATGGGGGCTATGTGAAATACATGGACAACCAGCCAGACAGACGTACGGAAGGACATCGTTAAATCGACTCAAAAATAAAATCTCGAAAACTGAACGATTTTAACATATTTATGATTGTAGTGTAATTAAATAACTTTCTTCCTCTGGATAATTTTATAGCAGCAATAATATAATTTTAAGTTAACTATTTATTTTGAAACGAATCCATATAGCATTTCTCAAATATTTTAAATTTGGTAGGTTTTGGTAGTTTTTAATTAGAAATTTGGTAGGAAAAATATTTTATGAGTGGCAACGCTGATGTGAATGGAAAATGAGAACAAGAGAGAAAAAATTTCTACAACTTTCCCGTTATGATAAAATGTATGCAGGGTTACCGTCAGTGATGTTAACTTTTTAATTTCGATTACCGTACAGCCCTAAATAAATTACCGTTTTTTAGGTAAAATTACCGTATCCAAAGTTTTGTTCAAAAATAATAATATTTTCTTATTGAAACAGGTTTATTTTTATAATTCAATATATCGAGGGCATATATTCAAAACTCTCTATCTTAAAAATCACAACTTTTCAGGAAAGCCAAAAAACTGTTTTTTCGCATATTACTTGAGTTATTAAAATTCGGTATGCTACAATTATTATTTTAAAGCAACTACTGAATCTCACATATAATTGGTTTTTAAAATTTTGCATTTTTGGGGACTTTATGATAGATAGAGGGTTTTTTTCTCAAAATATTCAATGTATGTGTATAAAAATTATAAGATAGAGGATTTTGTAGTTTAATAGAATTAAATTATTTTGATTTCATTTATGCCATCTGTCAGTTTTTAACGTGATTTATTTAAGATAATGGCTAATAACACAACATAAGATAAAAAACATATAAAATAAAAATATTTTCATGGTAATTCATTTTTTTAAATGATTGAAAAATGTGAAATTCATGTTCATCATTCAAAAATTAGTAAGAAAACATGAAGAACTTATTCCAAAAAATATTTGAAAATTAATTATTTTTTGCATAACATAGAGAAATAACAAAAATGCAAATAAAACAGCAAAATCAATATGTTTGTAAGAAATTCCCACCATAGATGCAGAAAGTAATTTTCGTGAATATCAAAGATAGAGGATTTTGAATATAGGACCAAGTTTGTAAAACGGCAGAATGCCATTTTTATCAACCTCTTTTATTTGCCTTATAAATTCCTTATCAATTTCATTAAATTCATCCATTCTGGGAAATGAAAAACTAATTGGTATCGAACAATTGGGGATTTATTACGTCAATGTTTTTAATGATTGCATTTGATTTGATTCAAAAAAATTTTTGCAATCAGTTTTTAATACAAATTTGTATGTTGAAATATCCATACTTGAAAGACTTTCGATTACTTTACCGCCTATATATATTTCGTCTAGCGGTAGTTGGTTATCATCATCCTCAAAACTGTCTAATTATTTTAATGAGAAATATGTATATCATATGTAGACTCATTATGGAAATATAACTTTTGGGATATAATTCTTAAAAATTTAAACTTTTTAAAATTACCGTACAAATGTAGAAATTACCTGCCTACCGTACGGAGGTCTAAATTACCGTACAATACGGTAATTACCGTACGGTTAACATCACTGGTTACCGTAATTAAAACGATGATTTTACATGAAGGAGGCACAAAAAGGGATATTTATGGAACATGTCAGCCTCAGATTACCCAGATATAAGTCATCTGGTTCCAGTAATATTGCAATAGAAAACAAAAGATGTCAAAATGGTTGTGGTTTGGAAAGAGGGATAAATATATATCACACTCGTTGCCTGTTAAACATTTTATTTTTTCTCTCACTCTGCTAATCACAACCATTAAAAAGTGGTTGTAGCAAGATGTATTAACAAGATGGCAGCTTAACTACAACAATACAAGAACAATAGTCATTTTTGTTTGTGTAAAACCGTGTAAACTGTCAAAAAAAATTCACAAAATCGCACTTTTATAAATGAAAAAGTTTTTTTTAACACTTTTAAATATTTTATGCACATAAAGCGTTGATAAATACTAACTTTTTTAAATATAAAATAATCTTTTTAATCTTATTACAAATTTTAAAAGGTTTGTAAACAAGTTTTTGACATTTCACAAGGCAAAACATGAGTAGAGCAAAAAATAGTCAGCTGGCGTTACGCTGCCACCTGGTTAAATATGCCTTGGGTTGTAGATTCTACAATGTAGAATGTCAAAATAACCATACGGTTCGTCATTACTTTTTTGAGAACTGTCATTTGTTTCATATCTGTAATAATCTATGATGCCTGCTTTAATAAAATTCAAATAAGAACCGTTTCTTATGTGAATTTTCGAAGGAAATTTATTTTGAATTTTATAAATAACAAAGTCTTAAAAGGCCTCATTTTATAAAACGAAACGACAAACGTTAAAATACAATTCTATGGAAAATATTCAAGTTTTAAACCGTTTTCCCAGTACTATTCATGAAAATAGCTTATTTTATTTAAATTAAATAATGTTAAATATTTATAACAAACTTTTTCGTTCGGCCTACTTCTGAAAAAAAAAAATCTGAAAAAATCCATAATTATTAATTTATACTTAATAATGAAAAATGTATTTAAAATTTAAATAAAAAATGGTGGAAATCAGGCCTGTTCTGATATCCAAGTGATTTCAAATCACTAATCGTTTTTATATCACGTGTTTGATTTGTGCCTGTTCTGTAAATCACACATTTCAGTATTTTTCGGTGTGATTTTAAAATCCGTCAACACAAGAAAACATTGTTAAAAAAAAATAGTTGCCATTTGCTTTAATATTTTTAAACTTACACAAAAAAATATTAAATTATTGACTTTTATAAATATAACTTAAGAAAATAAATTAATTTAGATTAATTTAATAGTTAGTTAACGTATATAAATAAATTATATTTTTCGTCAAATGAATTGCAGTATGTATTTGTTACTCTGGCAAACTGCTTTGTATTGTCCAACAACTAAACCAGAAATAGATATCAAAAACTTGAACTAACTTTTTACAGCAGAAGACACCCTACTAACTTTTTGGTTGGACTCTTCAAATTTTTGTTTGAAATTTACTGTAAAAATCTAATTTTTCTCTGATTTAGTTAATTTCCATATTAAGAAATAGAATTATAGACTTCGGGATAAAACATGGCCAATGCAAGAGTCTTATTTCGTGATTAAGAAACAGAGAAATCTTGTATATAAGTAAAAAAAAATAAAAAAGGAGAAACAATCATATTTACCATGATATTAAGGATTTTAAATATATTGAGATTTTCATATAAAATTTAATAAAACAAATTCTTGACCTGATCCACAATTTACGCTGTAACTTTGAAATCAAAATGAATTTAAATAATAAGTTAATAATATGTATTCCTATTAGTATAAATTTGTATCCAGTTTTTGCTTTCACTAAATTCAGTAAATGTAAAAATTAATCTGAAAAAATAAAAAATTTAAAACTTTTTGGGGAATCTTTCGTTTTACCTTTTTAATAAATAATATATTAAAATATTTGTATTATTCTGAATTCTCAAATTCACCACAAATATCCCAATTATCATAATCTTCATCATCATTTTATAAACTTCTTCATCATTCACAAAAATGAAAATAAACAAGTAAGAGAGCTATATTCGGCTGTGCCGAATCTTATATACCCTTCAACAAATTATAATTCAAAATAAAAATTTTGAATATATTCAGTAAGAGTATGAACAGAAAAAGTACGACAATAAAATTTGTTTTAGTTTATAAAAATAAATATTGATCATGCTTTGAAAAATTAAGATGACAGATTATGGAAAAAGATGACAGAAAGAGGACACAAATTTTATAGATGACAGTCAGTTAAAATAGATGATTGTCCTCTAAAAAAGAGGACGTATGGTAAGGTAATATTACCTCGAATATTTTTTTGTGTGTGTACTTTTAATTCACATTTAAAACATTTTTTACACAACACATTAAAAATATTGGAACTTATTTCTTCGACGCAATTATTACAACGGACATCGTTTAATCGACTCAGAAAGTGATGCTAAGTCGATTGGTATATATACATCTATATACATCTGCACAAACGCATTATCCCTCCCCACTACGGTAGTGTAGGGTATAAAAATGTCAAAATTCGTCGTTGATTTAAGGACATTTGAGTCTATATTAGTTCCAAATTTTGTTATGCTATCTTTAACCGTTAAAATTTTATATTTTTCTTTATGGAAAATCACCATATTAAATTTTTTAAGGTAAATGACGTCCCAAAAATTAATAAAATTATTTAATTTTACTAAAATATCAATCTTCAAGTCCTAACGTTTTCAACAATATCAAATCTATCTATACTTATATATAAAAATGAAATGGTCCATGTATGTAATAGCATCACATGATAACGGCTGGAGCGATTTGGCTGATTTTTTTTTATTTGATTCGAAATTTTCAGGAGATTGTTTGTAAAGAAAAAAAATTCAAAAATTTAAATTCTTAATATATGTATTTGTACGTTTTTTTCATATACATACATACATATTTCATGCAAAATGTTACTAGTTAACATATCAAATGTAAATTTTGAATTCAAAAACATACTGACTTAACAAAACAAAGTTTGGTGTAACAAATTTTGCATGCATTATATGAAAAACGTATACATTTTTCAATTTTCGATCTCGTTAGGATCGTATATATATTTAAATATTGAAAAATCTGTCTATACCAAAATGTTTTGAAAAAAGTAACCAAAATAAAAAATAAATACACATCTAATAACCAAAACGGCAACACTGATTTCAAATTAAATATTTACAATTTCTGTTTAGCATTTTGCAATTTCTAAATAATTACCCACGCGATAAAACAGTATTTGCACTTAGTTACCTACAAAATCAAACATTTTTTGAAAAAAAAAATTTTCAAATTGTTTTTTTAAATTTTTAATTTTTTTTTTAATATTTAGAAAAAAAAAATTTTGGTGAAAAAAAAATCGGGTTAAAAAATATTTTTACATATTACAGTATCCATCTTATTTATCAATTTCATTGCAAATTAAGTTAAAGTTCTAAATTCGAATCTTAATTATGTACTAAAAGGTGAACTGAATTTACCTTTTCTATAAAAACATAATTTTTTGGGATAAAAAGTTCAAACCCCTACATTTTAAAAATCGAATATTAAAAAACTCTTGATTTCTCAAGGAGTTCTAAAAAATAATATCTTCTAAAAAAGTTGTTCCAAAATCGATGAATCAACTTTTTATAAAACGGACAATAGTAAAATTTAGTATTAACAAAAAAATTAAGTTTTTTTTTAATTTTGTTTTTTATAAATATATATAAACTTACGGGTACAAATTGGGGATTTCAATTTTGAAATGGGGAGTTTTTGGGGACATCGACTTTCAAATTGGAGACATGAGGTAAACTTTGTCTGGCAACACTGTGCAGCAGAGTTAACGTTTTTAAGAGAAAAATACCTCAGTTTAAAAGTGGTCGTCTTGGTTGGTAGTCGTAAGCAATTTGTGTGCGGATAATTATTGTGGTGACATTCATTAACACTTTTTTTTATAATTGTCATTGTGATTTCCTGGTACTATTTCTTTTTATAAATTTTTTGGTGAAGAAATATCTTAAAAAGAGAATTAAAAAATGCATTTATTTTGAAAAAAAAAATTCAACAAAATATCAAAAAACAACGGCCAAAGTTTTCATTAATAAAAGTGATTAATAAAAAGTTAATGGAAGTTGAAATACATAAAAATAAAACGATAAAAGTTATAAAAAGTTGAAAAAAAGCAATCTAAAAAAGATTAGAAGGAAAAAAGCACAAGCAAATCATTGAAAAAAAGTAACAAAAAGGGCGAAGAAGCAGAAAAAGAAGAGTGTAATGGGTGAGTTTGCAATTTAAAAAAAAAAGAAGACACAAAAACATGAAAATGTCAAAAGAAAAAAAATAGAAGAAGGTGAAGTTAAATTTTTGGGGTTGTTTGTTAATTTTTCTAAAACAAACTAATCTATGAAAAAATAAATGTTTTACTACAGCAAATACGATTCGATAATGAAGGTGTTAATAAATATTTGCCATAGTTATATTTTGTGTTACCATTTTAATTAAATTTACATGTTTTTTTCTCCTCATCTTTCGATTAAATAAACATGTGAAAGAGTGCGGTTTATTTGATTTTGTACACTCCCTATTTTGGTAGTGTAAAAAAACAGAACAGACTCAGAAAAAGAGAAACACAGATAAGGAAAATAAGAGCAACAAATTCGTCATGTTCTCTTGCTGGCTCTTGTTTTTGTTTTTTTTTGCTTGTTTTGATTGTGTTTGTTTCGAATTAGAATTTTCTGCAATTTTTTGTTGTAGAATCGAATTCGAAAAAGTATGATATCACCAGTGTGTGACCCGTACGCAAATAAATGTTAAACAATTTGAAACCACCACCTTAGAATTTAAACACAAAAATTATATTTGTTGAATGTACTTCCAAATTTGTTTGTGTTATTTAACAATGTAAAATATAATTATAGGTACATAAATATTTGTATTAATTGTTTACTTTGGGGTTTTGTTGGCTGGTGTATAAATAAATAAATTAATAAACATTTAATGAAATAAATCTCTTCTTATTCAATAAATAAACGAACATACGTCATCGTTGTCATTATTATGAAAACATCATGTGTGTATTTAATCTGTCAAGTTTTAGTTTTTTTATTTTATGTTTTTTTTTTATTGAATGAACTTTGCTATTGTTGTTGTTGTCTAATCCAAATCATGTAAACAGTGCTGCTAATTTAGAAGTTTTTTGCTGAAATAAAAATGGTTATTTAAAACAACTGTATACCTGGTAGCTGTATAAAAATAAAGCATATAATGTAAATTTGGGGCAAATAATGTTTAGAATTCGATTTAACCTTGAACAAATAGTAGATTTTATTGAAATACAAGTTAAATTACATATATAAATATCGCTACACATCTAAAACGACTTAAAGTTAAATAGAAAGAAGCAAAGTATTTTTTAAAATGTGTGGAGTTTTTTTTTAATATTTTTTAGATTGTTTTGAAGATATTTTTACATAAATACATTTATTTTAATATTTTAAGTATTGTGTTATAGTTTATAAATGAATATAAACTTGTAAAAAAAAGATTGTAAGTTGTATATTAAACTAAAAATTTAATCCCTAAAAAGTGTGAAAGAATACCAATGAAATGTCAGATTTTACTAAAAAATAAGTAAATAATCTTTAGTGTACATGAAATTAATGAACTTGAAAGCCTGTATATAGGAAACTAAATAGAATAATCGAAGGAAAGGTCGATCAAAAATTATATGTATGTACATGAAAAATTCTAATTTTTCAGTTTTATTGCAGTAGTTTTTATTTCAACTACCACAAAAGCAAGTGAAGTCGAATTTTAATCAATAAAGTCGACTATTATTTTAAATTTCGTACCAAACAACAAATTGCAAACCTACATTCATTGACAAATATTTTCAATTATTTGAATCAAATGTTCATAAGTATTAATTCTTATTTCCATTTTTGAATTCAAATTAAATTTGATATCTTAATTATTCGGTTAATGAATTCATTATGAATTAATTCATAAGCTTAATTCCTTTGTACTTCAAAGGTTTTGAATTCATTTCTTTGATAATTCATTTTTTATAGAATTAATTCCTTATCGAATCATTTAAATTTTCTTGAACTGGAATTCATTAGAAAATAGCTTTAAAAATGTATTGAATAATTATTTTTTTTTAATTCAAATCAATTACAAAAAAAGCTTAAGTCAATTTTGTACACCCTTCACCATTGTCATTCCTTTTGTACATTTCTACATTTTTCATTTGCGACACCACAAAGATATACATATATTCCTGATCGTTATAGATAGCGGAGTCGATATAGACATCTCTGTCTCTCCGTTTGTATGTTGAAATCAGCTTTCCGTAGCTGATTCATCCATCAATATATCCGGTATAGAACCGGTTCGGTTGCAATTTAAAATCGGGAAAATTTTCCCACAAATGGCTGAGATTAAAGGAAAAAACCAGGATAACCTCGATTTATGACCTTTTTTTGATCTATATATTTGGATTGGAAAAAAAATTAAGAAATTTAAAAAATATTTTTTTTTAAAAAATGTTGAAAATTTTGTTCAATTCAATTTGTGTTAGATTTTAGATTTGAATTTACAAAAATTTAATAATTCAAAGGTTGAATGCATTAAACGATGAATGAATTCTATTTAAATAAAATCCTTTGAAGCTAAAGTATTAGAATTCAGAATTAAGATAAATTCATTGGAGCTTTGATTTGAACGTATGCATTGAAAAAAGTTTTGAAAACTTTATTTCAAATAGATTTTATGGTACACAAAAACCAAAAGTTCTATTTTAAAATAAAGTCGACTTTAACAAATATTCAAAATAAAAAGGCCCATAATAAGTCAAATACTAAAATCGGTTATTTCTTAAAACAACTTTAAAATAAAAACCAGCTTTTAAGATTACTATAATTTTTAGGATATTTTTGTACTAATATTATTGATAACTGTTCAATAATTGTAAATTTTCTGCGAACTTTACGGAGAACAGCAGCTTGGCGAAAAACAGCTGATGCTGTTGTTAAACGAGTTAAAAACAGATAGTTTTATATTTAGAGTCGAATTCAACGTCAGAAGTAGAGTTGTCAAATATTCGACATATTCTAAAAACCGGTTTTCGAATCATTCGAAAAAGCTTAATTTTTAAAACCGGTTTTCGGTTTTTTCTATCAAAAACCGGTTCGAATAACTGGTTTTTAGTCTTTTTTGTCAATTTAAGAAAATTTTGCGAGTCACCTTCAATATATTGTAAATCAGAGCTTGATGAACTTTCATTTAGTTATGACCAAAAAGTCAATTAAAAAGTGTTACTGCATACGGTACAACAAGGCGAATTTATTACAGGTGACGTTAAAAACCCATCTGGTTATTTTTTGCTCGATGAGTTTTATGACTTCTATATGTTAAAGTTTCTTAACATTGGTTTGTTAATTTAAATATAACATTTTTGTATTAAAATTTGTTTAAAATTAAAAAGGGGAATAGATAATTATTAAAAAGTAAAAAATATTCGATTTTGTCGAATAATTCGAGACAAAAAAACCGGTTTGTCGAATAACTCAAAAACCGTCCTTTTTCGAATAATTCGAAAACTGTTTTGACAACTCTAGTCAGAAGTATACTTTAACTTGTCTATGATAGACCTAAAGTACACTCTTAACTTGGGGCTTACATGATCAAGTTTTGCCTTTAAAGTTTTAATACACTCACACTTTTTTAGTAATACACTTACACTTTTAAAAATTGAAACGAATTTGCATTTAATTTCTCATTCAAGTTTGTGTTTCAATTTTCATTCAACAAAACAGCTGATTACATTTTTTTTGCACAATTTGTACTAACATTGTTTCCAAGTTGCGTCTCAGCTTTCAATTTTGGTAAATTTCGACAAACAGTATATGTAAAAGACTATCAAGAAAAACTTGATCGTGTGGCTGCAGGGTAAGTAAAGTCGAGTTTAATTCTCTTAATATCTTTTGTGGTTATGTTCAAAGTTTTTTTAGTTTTGTGAGTTCTAATGAAACTAGTCAATCATTACTAGTAATATTTTGTATGAATGTTGAAAGGAAATATGTATCGAAACGTCAAATTCCAAAATATCAATTCCAAATGCTGTCGTTTTCATTATAATTAGGTAGCAGACTACAGTCCGACAATAGCGGCAAACGGCATTTGTAGCTGTATAGCCTGCTGTACTCAATGTGTTTCAAGCATTAAGCTTTTCTAATTCTAATTATTTTGATCGAAACTTCAGAAATATTTCGAAAAAGTTTTTAAAATATTTGCTAAAAGCTTTCAAACACATGTATTTAGTATTTAATTCCCATTTCAACGTGTACTGTTTTACAAACATTTGTAAAAAAGTTGTCATCACTGCACATTCTTTCCAGTTGGTTTAAATTTTGTCTTTTCAACTGGATATTTTTGTTGGCTTTTTACAATTCTATTTGTTTCTTTAATAATCCCAACAAAATGTATGCTACTTCCTTCCCCGTTTTTAAGCTTTTTTCAAATTGTTTTTGTAATGTCACAAACAAACAAAAAAAAATGACGGGTGAATAAACGTCTGTCCGCGGCCTTTCATTTCAATAGTTTTTTTTTTGTTTTTTCTCATGTCAGTACAAAAATCTATTAAAACTCAAGCATAACACACAGGCACAAACATTATATTCAGTATTTTGTCCATATGAGGACGGTCGTTTGGATGGATGGATGAATGTTCGTCGTAGGTCGGTCGCTTTAGATGGTTGATTGGTTTGCTTTGGGGCTGACTTGTCTGTTGTTGGGTTTTAGTTAAATTGAATGAATTGCTTACATACTCTCGTAACATGCCTACTTTACAATGTTGTATACAAAAAAACTGTATTCGTACTTACATACATACATACACTTGTTTGACTATGAGTACGTCTTTAGTTTTGTATGATTGTCAAGTCTGTCCATTTAGTCCGTCCAATACAATATGTATTGTCATCATCATCACCACCGCCGCCGCCACTATTATTAATATTATTACTTGTATTATTATTATTGTTGGTTGCATTTTTTTTGTCGACGTTTTTTGTTGTACATACATACTTCTTTATTTAGCAGTAACGTGCCTAACATGCTTTAAACAAATTGACGATATAGTCATTTTTATTATTTCATTCAATCTGTCGTTTTTCTTTTCCACCCATGCCTTTAAAGTTCATCCATACTGGCATGTATACCAGGCACGTGAAATAAAAGTTATGCTTGGTACCAAGGATGAAGTAAAATTGTACTTTTTATTGTACCATTGATCCAACTATTCGCATTACATGTTTCAATAAGTCTGTCTAATAGTAGAGTATTCCGCGCCAAAAGAACTGCTCATCTTTTGAGGTCAAGAACGAATCAAGCCAATATCGGATACTCTGTTCTGAAGTAAAGCGTATCCAAGAGAAAGCGTTCTGCTTATTTCGAAACAAATAGTAGTCAGAAGGGGCAAGATCTGGTCTATAAAGCGAGTGAAGCAAAGCTTCCCAAACACTTTTTTCATAATAGTTTTTAACATGTATTGTCAAGTGTTGTCATGATGAAATATTACGGTTTCATGTCTGACCGCATATTTTTGGCTTTTTTCGGCCCAGAATATGCTTCAAACAAATCAGTTGCGTTCGGTACATGTTCCCTGTGATGGTCTGGCCAGATTTCAGCACCTCATAATAGATAGGACCCTTTTGCTTTAACCAAAAACAGAGCATTACCTTAGCGCAATGGATATTTGGCATTGATCTCGATTCGGTTGGTTGGTCAGGCTTCACATATGGCAAGTAATAAAATATGGCGTTCAAGCAGCATTTCAGACACACAACATCGGATTTCAAGGTATCTTGATTATTGTTTGAAAAGTACCAAAAAATAGTTCCAATTTTCTTCCCTGTTGCATGTACTGACTTACACATGCATTTACAATAGCAAGTGTACGTACGGTATGTAAACGTGTCATGAATGAAAAGATTTTCATTTCAATTTGAAATATTTTTTTTTTTTTATTTTATTTCTTTCGATTGTAAAAAAAGTACTTGTTGTTGATGTATGATGATTTTGATGGGGTTTTCTCAACTTGACAAATCTTTTCTTATGTTACTGTTATTTTATAATAAAAATATATATATTTTTTTGTACCGTAAGTTTACAAAAGAAAGCAAAAAATACAACAACAAAAAAATAGAGACAATAAAATAAAAAAAAAATTGAATTGAAAACTGTGTATATGTATATAAATTATTCATTGAATGCAACATTATCACGCAAATGAAAGCGAAAGGATTCTCCTTGTCAATTTATTGCTGCACTCAATTGTTTGACATTCTCTCTGGTATTTAGCATTTCTTATTGTTGTTTTAGTTTATCACACGAAAGTGTCATAAACATACTACTAATTGTTAATATTAGCATACATAGCTACATACATATTTCATGAAAAATCCATTTTTTATTTGTTTAAGGTTTTGCTTTGCACACAAATGTCAATAGATTAATATGATTTAAATCAATACAGAAAATACAGAATTTAATGTATTGCCTTTGATTTAGAAAATATAGTTTTGTAAAGTTTTATTTTAAAATCCAGAAAAGCAAAATTACTTTAAAGCTAACTTAACCTAAATAAATAGGTGAAAAAATCATTTCCAATTATTTGGTAATTTAAAATAATTTGTTCTATAACTCGTCAAACCAAAATATTTTAGATTCCAAAATAACACTTTTCCAAATCTTATATATAAATAGGCCACATGTTTTTTTGTGTTACATTTTTAAGTACGTTATTGTCCACCAGAAAAAAAATACTTTTTTTAGTGTCTGAGTATTTTGTTGGTTAACTCTTAATTTCTATTACTGCTTCATAGCGACGATGCATTGAACCAATTAAATAATCAATCGACTTCTTTGAAATATTTTTCCATGCCCTTAATCAGCGGTTAATCTGTTAAAGCTTCCTTCGTGGTATAATTTTGAGTCCGTAATTTGCTATCTACAATTTCCCATAGGTATTCTTAGGAATTGAGATTTGACAATTGGCCAGGCCACGTACCTCATTGGATTGTAACCACTCGGTAACAACTCAAGAGGTGTTTTTATGGTCATCACCATACTGGAACCTCCAAATTAGGGTTATATATCCCTCAGCGTATGGATAAGATAATAATGTTTGAAATTGATATATATCAGATTCAAGTCATAGTATCTTTTATGGTATAAATTGGACCAATACCTTCACCGCCAACCTTGACTATCTTGTGTACTTGGGGTCCAGCATTATTCCCTTCGACCGTCTTACAAATATTCTCCATTCACTGCCTCTTAAATTGTATTTGAATTTAGCCGTTAAGAGAAAAGAATTCCATTTCTGTCTCGGCCAGTTATTGAACATTATAGTGCAATGATGATTGAATGAATGATTGAACGCTATAACAGACAATAATTTTTGCACCGAATCGTTACATGTGATGAACAATTAATCCATAACGTTAACCCGAAGCGAAAGAGATCGTATGTGTAGCTCGGCCAACCAGCCGAAGCGAAACCAAAGCCACATGGCGCTAAGGTAATGCTCTGTATTTGGTAGGTGGAAAAGGGTCCTCTTTCATCAATTATGAGCTGCTTAAATCTAATTCGTTCGAAACGAGAATTTGCCGAAAAACGCGCAGGCATGAAACCGTTATATTCCATCCATTTTAACTACGGTATTAGTACGAAGTAAGAACTATGGCCTCGTCTACCTTTACTTATGTTAACCGGTAGCAAAGTATAAGTAGATCGGGACTTCGGTCACAAAGTATACAGAGATGTCAAATTTGACGTTTCAAAAATTCAAAATCATATGATAGGGCAGTTCTCTTAAAAAGGGATAGCAAATATTTTGTACTACAATATCAGTGATGTGTTAAAGCAATACGCTATACATAACGCGAATATGGTAGACAAAGTAATGCAATCAAAACAAACAAATAAACAAAACAAAACGATGAAAAGGGCAGTTTATAAAGATAGAGACAGAGGGAAAACGAGATTATTTTCTGTCTCGCGACGCCTCTGTATACTTTGTGCTTCGGTTCTAGCCTTCCTTTATACATGATTTTCTTAGATGTCTTATATTAAAATTCACATAAACTATTTGGGAATTATTAACAACCATATTTGTTAAGTTGATGTATTGACTTTTGTAACTGCACGTCACACATGTTGGGAAGTTTTACCTCACCCGCTTTATAGTCCAGACCCTGCCCCGTCCGACTACTATATGTTTTGATAGATGCAGAACGCTCTCTCTGGAATATGCTTCACTTCAGAACAGAGTAACCGATATTGGTTTGATTCGTTCTTGGCCTCAGAAGATGAGCAGTTATTTTGGCCAATATTTTGAATAAATTTAAAAAATTGGCTAAAAATTTTAAAAAAATCCCGCATTCGTAAAATTTTTAAATTATATGGATAGATTTTTTTGAAAAAAATGTTTTCTAAAATTTACACTCAAATTACACGCTTAAACGCACACACAATTTTCTGAAAATAAGCGAATTCTCTTTATTGTGAATAAATTTGAAAATACTCCATCGATTTTTATGATCGATATCTCATTTTGTTCCTATTACATGTGGCTTTGCGATAAAGTAATAAATCTAAACAATTTCTGCCGTTTTAAATTTTTCATGATTTTTTTAAAACAAAAAAAAAATTGGATATTTTTACATAAAAAATATATTTTTTGATTCAATTTGTTATTATAACTCCGAAACTACTGAGCCGATTAAAACGCAATACATAAACGGATTAAAGATTATGTAATTTTAAGTTTACTTCAATAATATCGGAATAACCGTTTTTGAGTTATCATAAATTACATATGTGGAGAAAGATTTAAAAAAATTCACAATTTCAGAAAAAAAAAAAAATTTTTAAAAATCTATCCATATCCAAAATTTTACCATTTTTGTACTAGTGGAACCACAATACATCAAAATTGTGTAGTGGTTTAGAAAGCCTGCAAAATTTTTTCGATTTTGTTGCCCTGTGTTTTTGATAAGGGGTCAATACGGAACATTGTTTTCAAAAAGTATCTCTGGTATTGTCACTCACTGTATGTGTGTTTGTATGTAAATATGCAGATCTGTATGTATGTATAGCAAAAGTGACAGTTGTCCTCATTGTAAACAAATTTGGAACAATGATTAAAACATTTTTAATTTTGATCGATTTCCTTTATCATTATTACACTCATTAAGTTAAAATGACATCATTATTTTTGATAATCGATAACTCTTTGAACAATTTCTATAATATATTTAGCAATTTAAAGTGTTTTATTGTTATAAAAAATTAATCAATTTTAAATAAACAAAATATGAGCAATAATATACTGTCCCATGTCTTCTCGTCTATCGATTTCTCACACCTATAATTTATGATGTTAAACGTATGTTTGGCAGCAGCAGGCCTTTACAAGACATAATAATTGAAATTCTTTTGATTTTAATTTTAGTGTAATTTTTTATGTTCCCAACTCGTACATGGCCACAACAAGAAATGTAAACGTGCCTAAGTGCTTTATCCCCATTTAACAATTAACTCCTTAGTACATTTTGGTTGGTATTTTTGTTTGGCGGGTAAGAGCGCACTCTTCAAAAGGCAAAAGAAAGGGTGCCCATAATATAGGTCATATACACTTGATGCTTCTCTATTTAATTGATAAACTATTTTTAGCATTCAATCATTTAGTGTTTATATCTTTTTTTTTTCTTGTTACTTTTGCTATTCGAAATATTTGGTATTTTCACATTCGTTTTCTTTGCTTTTTTTTTGAATTTATGTTTAAATTTTTTAAGAATTTTCTCTTAATTTTGTTGAGTTTTGAGAATTTTTGTTTTGTTTTTCATTTTAGCATGTGTTTGTTGTTTATCTACAAAATACATTTTCCTATGCTCAGGCGATCATATGAGTTAAAATGTGAAAATTACTAAATATATAATAGTATCTAAAGAAAATATTTTCATTTCAGATAAATTTTTAATACTCTCCGATGTATGTTTATATAGTTTTTTGCCATACTGTTTCGGTTTAGTCTATATTGTTACTTTAGTGTCTGCGGTTTTATCGCCTTGCGTTCTGTTGTTTCATTCACCTTTAGTGAAATAATATTAACGTTTCGGTTTTTCGGTGAAAAAAAAATTAAAAAAAATAATAAAATTACGTGTAAATAAAAATAAACATTATTTTTTAATTATTTTTATAAATATTTATATTAAAAAAAGAAACCATCAACCACCACACCAGCGAGTAACATAAATTGCAAGATTATGAAAAAAAGCAATTCATCACGATTTTTAAACTTTTTTGGAAACATACGTAAGATCATTGTTATTATTTATTTATTTAAATTTTGTTGTCTTTATGGTTGTCCAAGTTATACAACGATTTAATCAGAATTTATATTGTGTATATTTTGAAAATGCCCACGCCTTTTGAAAAAATAAAACCAAAATATAAATAAGAAAACTGATGCTGAGTGTGAGTCAATTTGTGCCAGGGAAAATACTACATACATATTGAGAATTGCAAAACAGTAATATGTACCTGTGGATTGGTAAAAATCTAAGCACAATAAGAAAAGCGTTTAAAAAGGTCAAAACATATGAGTCTTAACTTAACTCCTTCGAGTTAGTTTCGAATGCACATATGTTTCTTAATAGTTTTTCAGGCCAATAATAGTAAATTTTTTTAGCTTGATCGAAATATATTTGAGAAACATGACATACTACTTCCAGATAGTTTGCAATGGAGAAAAAAATTGCTCTCTAAACTACTCAGAATCATTGGAATTGATCTTATCTACAAGTTTCAATGGAGAAAAATATCTGTGACCAAAAAATATATTTTCAAAGCTGTTAGAAAGTGCAATAATGACCAAATGATTGAGAAGTAATGTTGCTGAAACGTCTAAACTAAAGGCCAGCAGGATGAAGTCAAAGCCAAAAAGAAGAAGCTTTTGAGGCCTCAAACAAACATTGAGCTGTAAAACTTGGGACATTTTCAATTATGCGATTATGTAAAGACACTAATGTTTTGATCAGTGATCTTTGATTTCAGCAAGATCCAAAAATTCAGTATTTGTATGGCAAATTACCAAGTTGCTTAAAATTTGGAATTTTTTGGATTTTTGTTTGACCCTCAATTCTAATTAATATATTAGGAATATCAAAGATTATTTTTTAAAAAGAAAATTTCCTCGTAACTGCTCTAGCTTAAAACTGTCATGCCCAGACGATTTTGGTGTTCTTCAACATCTTTCGAATTCCACACATTTATAAAGTGAAAACAAATTTCCTGATATTTTTAAATAAAAACGGTTGTAGATTATGTTCAAAAAAACCCGAGAAAAATAAGTGCTCAAAAAGTGTTAATTTAGTCGGTATTTTAAACATCTGTAGATAAAATCTTTCAAAAGTGCATTTCAAAATTAAGGCAATCTGGGCGTTTTCGGCAAATGATCTCTTCAAACAAATCAGTTGCGGTCTTTACAGATTCCCTGTAATGGTCTGGTCAGATATCAGCAGTTCATAATAGATACGACCCTTTTTGCTCACACAAAATACGGAGAATTACCTTAGCGCCATGGATATTTGGCTCTGGTGTCGATTCGGCTGGTTGGCCCGACATACGATCTCTTACGCTTCGAGTTATCGTAATGATTCCAGTTTTCATCGCAAGTAATGCTACGGTCCAAAAATCATTTTCTTTATAGCGTTCAAACATCATTTCGCAGTCGTAATTCAGCTCTGGGTGGAGAAAGAGCTCGCACGCCATTGTCATTATCGCTTATGTCATATCAGGCCGTCCCTTTTTCGGTGCCTTCGAGAGTTTTGCGGCTCACTCTCGCATTGGATAATGTTTGGCGTCGTCTAACTGTACCGCGTTACAGTTTCTTGAAGTTTGCATTGTCCACATGCAATCGTTTTTGGTTTTCATAACCTAACTTTTTAATAAATGATTTAAAGTTCCAGCTTCCTATATGAAGATATAGGTCGGAACTAAAATCAACGTGGGATAACCTGGCAATTTGAGAGTTTTCAACTCATTTCGGACATGCAAAATTGTCTTTCAAGGTCTCTCGGCTTCAATTCGTATAATACTCAATTTCCCTGCTTTTGGATGAATGCCAATAATTAAGCAATCTCTGGTTGAGCTTTACAACAATCTTCATGGAGTAATACCTCCAATTCTTGGTCTTCAAACTTTCTTCGCTGGCCTGGGCGATCTTTGTATTCCGTGTTCCACTTCTGTACCGAACGAACCATCTATCGCACATTGAACACCGAAGGAACACATTCACCATAAGCTCTAGTGTGCTTACTTTTTTCAAATTAATGAAGTAAAGCAAAACATCCCGCATATCACGCTTTGCTGGTACAAAAATCTACATTTTCAAAAGATACGCCATAAATTGACATTACTAGTTTCAAAAAGTGGGTAGTGGGTAGGGCTAGGTTAAAAAGTGTTTTTATAAATTTCTATAGATTTAATTCGATAACATAAAAAACATTCCCTGATATAAGAATGCGAAAATTAGCCCATTGGTACAATGGTATAAGTGCTTTTGAGTTAGTTTCGTGACCTGTCAACGATTGTCTAAAGAGTGTAAATTTAACCCTTCGTAGAACATCGCCAGGTCGCCAAGTGACAGGTCTTATTCTCATAAAGTATTAGAATTAGAAGAAGTGTTTACACCGAAGAATCTATTGGATTCGTGTTTCCATTCTTTTATAAAAGAATTATTAGGAACCTAAATATCAGAAATGTGTTTTATTACAAATTAACCTAAAAGGCAGGAAAAATATTATACAAAAATTTTGATGATTGCGAAAAATAAATAAAATAAATATTTCCACCATAATGAACACATCACTAAAATTATTTGGAAGTTTATGTTTTATTGCTATAATTTGTTGTTGTTTGAACAAAAAAGTGCTGTGTTTATTTATTTAATAAACATTTTTATTTCGCTAAATTCTCTCGAAAAGAGAAATTAATTTATTTTTATTTTATTTTTGATATTCTCGTAAACTCTTGTGAAATTTCTATCTGCATGTTTACATATTTGGAATACCGACTGAAATTCACTCATTTCATTTAGAAAAAAATGTTTGTTGGCATACATTTTGTTTGAATTATTTTAATTTTAAAATATTTTACAAATTTTTATTTAAACAAACAAAACAAAAAAAGAAGAAGAAAGACCTAATAAACATGATAAAATGCAAAAATAAAAATGTCTGTCGATGACATGATGCTCTCATTACTTTTCTTTTTAATTGAATACAATTCAAAACAAAAGAAATAACAAAAGCAGCAACAACAACAGTAATTGCAACTACAAAATAAACACAAACACAGAGGCACACAGTCTGTGACTGACTAAAAAAAAATACGGTTTTTTTTTGTTGTACTAAATGAAATACTAAAAAGGAAAACTGAAAAATATTATAATAAACAGTTATATTAAGATAACAACAATAATAATAAAAAAAGTATACTTTTAAATTGTTTGGTTAAAAAAAAATCTAAACAAATATTTATTTAAACCTTAATATTAATTAAATTAAATCCATATTTTATACTAGTGGGTTGATTTTAATTTAATTTAAATTCATAATTTCATTTAATAAATAAAAAAAAACAGAATTTGTTCATTAAACGTGCAACATATTTTAACGGCTACGTCATGTTTTCCCCCAAAAACAAACCAATAAAAATAATTTCACGCATACGAACGAGTGCGAATAGAGGAAAAAAAAATTAAATAAACACCAACAACAAAAGTAAACAAAGCCGAAAATAAAATTAAAATTTTAAATTGAATAATGCAAATGTTTAATTTTACACTAAAATGTTTGCTAAAAATAAACAACAAAATATAGTTTTTAAAGCAGTTAGATTTTTTTATTAAATAAAAAAAAATCTATTGACTGACTTTGTTGCCAAATTAACAGAGAAAAAAAAAACAATTTAAATCAATTAAAGCTATTAACCATATTTAAACTACATTCTACAAACACGCGATTTATTTTTTTAATTAAATTTTGAACTCATTTAATGATTTTTTTTATTAATATTAATTGAGTTATTTTAGCCAAAAAACACAAACAATTTTGAATATTTTTTTTATAATTTTCAATATCAATCATGTTTGCCATTCAAAATTTAAGAAATGAATATAAAAAACAAATAAGAGAGATTGGAATCCTATCACTAAGGTATACTTTAACCCTCTAAGCCGCAAGAGAGCCTCAAAGCAAGCATTACAAAACACCAATTATCTCAAAAAGTAATTATATATATTTTTTTAAATTGAAATGTGACATTAGTTACAGATTTGTTAACATTTCCCTCGAAGGTCGAAATGCATTCTGACTTAGTTTTTGTTCTGTCAGCTATTTTGTGAGTGATGTCATAATTTTAGCACGTGAAATTTTGGGTGTGTTTTTTTTTTTAATCAAAGTTTTACTAATTTTTAGTCGCCCCATCTATTCGAAATATTTTTTATTAGTTTTTCAATAAAATCGTATCATAATTATTGTTTATTACACCTAAACCGGCAACAATGCCCTGAGGCAATCTTCACCTTTTTGCACCTGATTCCTAAACTTAATTTGCAAATTAGTTTCTGATGGCTGTTCTGAGTTTATTGTTCGACAATTTTTTTTTCAGCTTTTTAATGTATGCAACCCGCAACGGTTAAGATAAATATTGAAAACTAAACGAATTGTTTCCTAATTTTGACCCATTGTCTTTCCGAATTTGTATAGCGTTATTAAAGTCGCTTTAAGTTTGAATTTCGACCTCATGGATAAGAGGATTTTGTCTATTTTTCAGAAATATATATAAAGTTTATATGAAAATATTGTTACGTTTTAACCTTTTTAAAACGCTGGTTTATTTCCTTTAAATAAACCGGATACTTTTGATTGCAAATAAAAGCCGTTTAGTAGTTTAAAAATTGTAACAACTCTTTATTTATTTAAAGATGTACAACAACAGAATTAAGTAGTCACTCAATATTTTTTTTATACATGTTTATAAATTCTCAGAAATACAGACACTTTATAATGTACACGAATTCACTTGAAAAACACATCACTCTTTAAGGCACTCAGTTGATGTTTATTCGAAAAGCGTCTCTGATAAACTCACTAACTACTACAACCTCTGAATCTATTTATAACACTGCCATCTGCATTCTAGATTTCTCTTTAACTGTCTAGAGGTCTCTAATACATACGCCATCTGTGGTGTACTTTCTACAATGTTCTTTAACTGAATTCGAATTCGAATATACGGTCGCAGCAAACAGCGTTGCCAACTTACGATCAATGGTCAACTGAAAGCTTTTATTCAATGTTAATAATGCGCACTGATATGTTACAGTTTGCTATTACAGCACTGTTATTTGAAAGCATTAGGCTACTTTTAAATCTGCCGTTAAAATCGTTATATTTGAATTCAAGTACAATTTCGTAACAATATATAACTTTTGACAATTAAAAAATTCATGGAATACTTTTTTGAAAAATATTTTTTCTTTTTTTTTCAGTATTTTTTTTTCTTTATTGAATCTTTCTTTTTAGAAATTTACAAATAAGTATTCAAATCTTAACCTAAACTAAAAATATAACAAAAAATGCTTTTTATTGAGTTTTTGCAAAGATAAAAATTTTTCAAATTGAAATTAAATATTTATTTACGAATATTTTTTAATGAAATTTTACAGTTATATAGATTTTTCTATTATCAAAAAACTGGAGTAAGGTGGGTAAAAATGTTGAAAATTTAATTTTCAAATGTGAATATCTCCTAGGTTTTTTGTAGTGGTGATGCGAATTTTCATGCATTTATTATTGGAAAATATGTGCATAAAATATGCTTTAAACAAATCTAAATATGACCTAAAAATTTAAAAAATATGCACTTATATTTTTGTGCAGAACTGTAAAATAATTAACTATGGATCGCGCAATGTTTAAAATATACACAGTAGTGTTCCCAGCAGTTAGGACTCTTTAAATTATATCGGGAATTAAATAGTTAAAGTTTTAAAATTATAATTACTCTTCTGAGAAAACGATGGATATATTAATTATAATATCTTGGTATGTATACTTGTTTAAAGGTATATTATTTACAACTTCTATCTTGCGACTTGCCATTTTAAAATCATCAATATTTTGATCGTGCTGTAAATTAGCATCCAACCTTAATTTTCATCACGTAATAACCAAGCAGTTAAGCAAATAGTAAATGTATTATGGACAGTAATTGTCACTAATATTTGATCACTTGGCTGACTCCAATTTATACATTTTGGGTCATTTGACACCTACATATTTGGTATTTTGAAGAGAGAAGTCAATTCGTTACTTTATACATCCCATGTAATCTAGCAATTGACTTTTAAGTGTCTCTAAATTAAATGTATTTATGTATATATGATCACAAATACTCTATAATATGGACATTTGACTACAACCATAATATGGTCATGTCATCTAACAGGTGTAAAAATAACCATATTATGATTGAGCTGAACTCATATTTTGGTTGGATACAGTCATATCTAATGTGATCCATTTAACCATAATATGATTACGCATGATTAAAGTATGGTTAAATAGGATCATATTATTATATTTTACCTTAAACTCCTATCATAATATGACGCTGATCGATTATGGTAATTTTTTATTTGCGTCTATGTATTAGTTTAGAAAACTAATTTTTCTATTTTGTGACATCAAAAACATATTTCATTATAATAAGGGCTAAAAAGTGCAATTTTTATTTTCAAAAAATAAAAAATACCACAATATTAATTGTGCAAACATGTAAGTCCCCATTTTTTGTTTTTTCTTAAATAAATTTACTAAAGTATACACTCATTCTTATAAAAATGATTTTACTTCAGATACTTTTCACTTTATCTTAAATATGAGAACTGAACCTCACGCACGCACACTCCACACCACACCACCCATACTTTCTTCTTTCCTCAAGTGCAGCTGAGAATTTATTTACTTCCTTGGTATGAGTATGAATGAGTATTTACTCACATATCATGCAGTTGATAATGCGATCAACAAAACTTTTTGATTAGATAAAAAAAAAAACAACAAAAATAATAAAAATCTATGAATAGATGAGAAAAATATTCAAGTAAAACCTGAGACCGTAGATACTTATTGTATAAAATATGTGATTAAGTTATAAGAGATAAAACTTTCAACGTATGAAATCAATGAAATTTTATACGGTATAAAAATATATATATTTTAAAACGATTTAAATTTCTGTGTAGAATTATAATGCTGTGAGGTGAGATCAACGTGTAAGACATTTACAATGAGGGGTGACCGTTTTGTTCTACATTTAAAATGTTGCTGTAATAAAATATTATGACAATTATTAAATAATTATGATCTTTACTACAGACGAGTATTAAATTTCAAAATTAAAAAAATAAATTCAAATCTAGATTCCAAACTTGTTTTAGATTAATTTTTTTTTGTACAACTGCTTTATAAATGTTGGTTCAGCTGTTCATTTTGTTATTTGTTTATAAATATTATTTAATTGTTTGCTGTTTAGCACTGAATTTCTGCACTTTGGAATATCTGCATTCCATAATAATCTTCTTAAAAATCTTTATAATTATTAATAATTCCAGTAAGGAATATTATATTCAGCCCAATTATGAATAAAAATTCCCGCTAGTTTTTTTCCATTTTCTTATTTTTAACATTGAATTTTAATAGGAAAAATGGGAAAAGGGAAAAAACTCCCGGGGAATTTTTATTCATTATTAGGCTAATTGTATTATGCAAGCATAACATCATTCTAATGAAGTTAAATTTTATGCAGATGGAATTTTTTTGTCACAAGATGTTAATCAAATTTCTAAAATGTGTGAAATTAGTTATGGTTTTCAATTAATTGATACATATTTTCTTCAAATATGTATTAAGGGTGCCCTAAAATATAATGTTATTCACAAAAATTATATGAAATATCTCTTATTCCTGTTTTATTTGAATCTAATAAAAGTTTATAAATTTTTTATTATTCAAGTGTTCGATTAATTATCAAAATTTTCTTGGTTTTTCGAATAAAAATATAGATGTATGTAAATAATAATAAATTAGATATAATCGATCAATAATAAAATCGAAAAAAATTTAATGGCTTTTTAAACCACTATACAATTTTGATGTATTGTGGTTTCAGTAGTACAAATATGGTCCAAATTCTAAATTCTATGGAGAAGTTTTTTTAATTTTTTTTTTTTTTTTGTAAAATTGTGAATTTGTTTAGACGTTTCACCACATAATTTATGATAACTCAAAAAGGGTTAGTCCGATGTTATTAAAATAAACTTAGAAAAGTTTAAATTTGCATAACCTTTAACCGTTTATATTGTTACGAAATTGTACTTGGAATTCAAATGTAACGATTTTAACGGCTGATTTAAAAGTAGCAGAATGCTTTCAAATAGCAGTGCTGTAATAGCAATCTGTAACATATCTGTGGGCATTATTAACATTGAATAAAAGCTTTCAGTTGACCATTGATCGTAAGTTGGCAACGCTGTTTGCTGCGACCATATATTCGAATTCGAATATTCAGTTAAAGAACATTGTAGAAAGTACACCACAGATGGCGTATGTATTAGAAAGCTCTAGACAGTTAAAGAGCAATCTAGAATGCAGATGGCAGTGTTATAAATAGTGCCAGAGGTTGTAGTAGTTAGTGAGTTTATCAGAGACGCTTTTCGAATAAACTTCAACTGAGTGCCTTAAAGAGTGATGTGTTTTTCAAGTGAATTCGTGTACATTATAAAGTGTGTCTGTAGTTCTGAGAATTTATAAACGTGTATAAAATATAACATTGAGTGTCTATTTAATTCTGTTGTACATTTTAAATAAAGAGTTGTTACAATTTTCAAACTACTAAACGGCTTTTATTTGCAATCAAAAGTATCCGGTTTATTTAAAGGAAATAAACCAACGTTTTGAAAAGGTTAAAACGTAACAATATATTGCATTTTAATCTGTTCAGAAGTTTCGGAGTTATAATAACAAATTGAAGCAAAAAATATATTTTTTACGTGAAAATAGCAAATTTTTTTGTTTTAAAAAAATCATGAAAAATTGAAAACGTCAGAAATTGTTCAGATTTATTGCTTTATCGGAAAGCCACATGTAATAGGAACAAAATGAGATATAGACCATAAAAATCGATGGATTATTATCGCTTCAAACGAATCAGATGCGTTCAGTACAGATTCCCTTACCAGATTTCAGCAGCTCTTAATAGATAGGACCCTTATACAGAGCAATACCGCCATCAATATTTGGTTTTGGTATCGATTCGGCTGGTTGGCCGGGCTTTACATACGATCTCTTACACTTCGGGTTATAGTAATGGATCCATTTTCCATTGCAAGCAATGAATGACTCGTTGCAAAAATGATTTTCTTTTATAGCGTTCAAGTATCATTTCGGACATGCAAAATCGTCTTTCAGGGTATCTCGGCTTCAATTCGTATGGTACCCAATTTCCCTGCTTTTGGACGAGTCCAGCTGCTTGCAAAGGTCTTGAAATTGTTGCTTGAGCATGATTTTGCAAGCTCTTGTTGAGTTTTACAGCAATTTTCATGCCTCTAATTCTTGGTCTTCAAACTTTTTCGGCTGGCCTGGGCGATATTTTTCTTCGGTGTCAAAAACCCCACTTCTGAACCGAACAAAACATCTCTCGCCCGTTGAAACCGATGGAACACATTCACCATAAGCTTCATAGAGCAATCGGTTTGCTTCATCGGTACTTTTTTTTTTCGAATTAATGAAGTAAAGCAAAACTTCCCGCATTTCGAATGTTCAATAACTAAGTGAGAATAAATGACTAAAAACTGTGTTCAAAACATACGCCATCTATTGTAAATCCCGTATTTTTAAGTCATATACCCAATAGAAATAAATTACTCGTCCTAATTTCATGACGATCGGTTCACAATTAGTCATAGCTTAGTCATGAATAACAAATTATTGAAATTTTAAACTAAAACCGTTTTTGGATTTGTACTCAGTGTAGAGTATTATTTGATCGGACTTACCCAATTATACTTTCTTGCTTGTTAAAAATGGGGTTTAATCATAATCAGCCCAATTATGAATAAAAATTCCCCGGGAGTTTTTTCCCTTTTCTCATTTTTTCTATTCAAATTCAATTTTTTATTCATAATTGGGCTAAATAACTTTTTAAATTTACCAAAGGTTTTTATAAACAAAATTTTTTCCCTTTTCTCATTTTTCCTATTCAAATTCAATGGGAAAAAACTCCCGGGGAACAAACTCTCGCGGAATTTTTTATTCATAATTGGGCTGAATAACTTTTTAAATTTGCCAAAGGTTTTTATAAACAAAATTCTTCCCATGCAAAATTTGTTCTATTAAGCTTCTTTCTATACATAAATTTTATTATGAATATGGCCTTAAGACTATAAACGTTTTTATTTGTAAATGACTGTATGTATATTTTTGTTCTAAACCAAATTTAATCAGCCATATTTATTTCATATGGTCAGCCTGTCAATTTATTGAAGAAGAAAAATACAAAAAACACCTTTTTCAGCATTTCTTTTTTTATTTCATTATGGAATTTCTTGTACATTTTACATATTAACACTTGTTCAATAAATGTTATATTGTTTAGTTTATGTACATATGTATCTAACGTATGTAATCAATGCATTCTTTACGCGTGAGTGACAATGACATCAACAAATATTCATACATACAAGCAATCATAAAATAAAATTTAATTTAAACAAATTGGAGAAAAGAAGCAACAAAAACAAAAACTAAACTCAACAGACATTAGTAAACAACAAAAAAAGACTACAAACTAATACTAACTCATCTACATATTACTACATACTCTTAGTACCGTTATTGTCTGCTCAAAGTTCTCAGTCAGCCAAATGTAGAGGGATTGACAGTTTTGTACATAGATATTATGTATGTTTAGATACTTTTTTATGTATGTAACTATATACGAATGTGTATAGAAATTTATAGTTCTATGTACAAATATGTTAAACTATTTTTTATGTACAATAAAATAACGGTTTGAAATACCTACATATTGAAATAGAAAAAAATAAAGGTTACAACATATCATCGCAGTAAATTGATGGCTGACAGTCAGCATATGTTTGAAGAAAAATATTTTTTTATTTTTAATATTGTAATGGGTTGGTTTGTTCTTTACACAAGGGCGGGCTGAAATGTTTCTACAGAATTTCAGAAAGCTCTCTAAATATGTGATTCTTTTAGGGTTTTAGGATTTGTAAACTTTTTGAAGAAAGTATATCCAAGATAAAACTTTTGAATATACAGTGGTGGTCAAAACATATGCAACCAGCAAAAGAATTTTACAAAAGTTGTTTAAACTAGTTTAAGATGTAAACAAAAATATTCATTTGCTTATAATATTTTTTAATTAATGCTTTAAAAATAAGAATATGAAATTTAATTCAGAATTTTTTGCATTGAAAAGAAAAAAAATTTATAAAACTACGTATGGGTTGATATTTCATTGGCCAAAACATATGCAACTAATTGCTTCTAAAACATTTCTGTCTATAAAACTTAATATTTCGTGGCAAATCCTATATTTTCAATGACGGCCTTACATCGGCAAGGCAGTGAAGCTATCAAATTGGCAATAAAATTTGCAGGAATAGCGTTCCAAGCATCTACCAATCCTTGAAACATAATATCTGAATTAGTGCAATTTTCGGGGTCGATTCTTTGATTAACGATTTCCCAAATGTTCTCAATGGGATTTAGATCTGGTAATTGTGGTGGCCATTCCATTACCGAAACACTTTCTTGTGCTAACCACGATTTAACAACATGTGAAGAGTGCTTGGGGTCGTTATCGTGCTGAATAACTCATCGAAGAGGCTTATTATCCTCAGAATTTGGAGGCATTACTCTTTCCAAGATGTCTCCATAGATAAATCCATCCATTATTTCATTAATTTAGAGCGATGGGCCAACTCTAGCAGCAGAAAAACAACCCCAAACCATTACGTTGCATCCTGCATGCTTCACCGACGTTTTCCCTACGCGCAAAAACCTCTTATATCAAAACGTAATCAAAAGAAACGTTTGAAGTTTGCTATGGAGTATTTAAATTGGCCAGAAAACAAATGGACGACTGTCCTATTTAGCGACGAATCCGAATTTAATATCATCGGAAGTGATTTCATGTGTTACGTAAGACGACCACTTAACACGCGGCTTCAAGCACGATACTATAAAAATACACTGAAACATGGAGGATGCAACGTAATGGTATGGGGGCAGTTTTTCTGCTGCTGGTGTTGGCCCATCGCTCTAAATTAATGAAATAATGGATGGATTTATCTATAGAGACATCTTGGAAAGAGTAATGCCTCCAAATTCTGAGGATAATAAGCCTCTTCCATGAGTTATTCAGCACGATAACGACCCCAAGCACTCTTCACATGTTGTTAAATCGTGGTTAGCACAAGAAAGAGTTTCGGTAATGGAATGGCCACCACAATTACCAGATCTAAATCCCATTGAGAACATTTGGGAAATCGTTAATCAAAGAATCGACCCCGAAAATTGCACTAATTCAGATATTATGTTTCAAGGATTGGTAGATGCTTGGAACGCTACTCCTGCAAATTTTATTGCCAATTTGATAGCTTCACTGCCTTGCCGATGTAAGGCCGTCATTGAAAATATAGGATTTGCCACGAAATATTAAGTTTTATAGATAGAAATGTTTTAAAAGCAATTAGTTGCATATGTTTTGGCCAATGAAATATCAACCCATACGTAGTTTTTTAAATTTTTTTTCTTTTCAATGCAAAAAATTCTGAATTAAATTTCATATTCTTATTTTTAAAGCATTAATTAAAAAATATTATAAGCAAATGAATATTTTTGTTTACATCTTAAACTAGTTTAAACAACTTTTGTAAAATTCTGTTGCCGGTTGCATATGTTTTGACCACCACTGTAAGTAGGTAATACTAAGTTTTCTGAACAGGTTTTTTATTGTTGTTAACCATTTGTGATTTCGGGGTCAGTGAACTATTTTTTCCAATGACGGATTAAAAGTAAATGCTGAAAAGTTCATAAATATGATACACTACACCGAGAAGATGATTATAAACAGTTTTCTTTTAACATTTATAGGGAGCTATGACTAATTATGGACCAATCGCCATAAAATTAGGTGGCATGTCTTCTGTTTATATGAAATGTATTGTATATGTAATTTTATTTGAATACCAACATTTTTAAGAAATACAGAGCACAGACCTGTGGTCTGTATTTTGTGCCATCGATATTTGGCTTTGGAGACGATTCGGCTGGTTGGCCGGACTTCACATACAATATCATAGGGCACTGCTACACGTTCAATATATATTGTGATGTTTGGATCGCGATCCATAGTAATGGATCATCCATCAATACTGCATGCTACACGTTCAATAAATATGGCGATACTGAATGGCGGTCAATATATATTGAATGTGTATCAGTGCACTTACGCTTCGGGTTATTGTAATGGATCCATTTATCATCGCAAAAATTATTTTCTTTTATAGCGTTCAAGCACATGCAAAATCGTATTTCAAGGTTTATCGGCTTCTATTCATATGGTTCCCAATTTCCCTACTTTTGGATGAATCCTACTGAAGGAAAAGTTTTTAAATTGCTGATTGTGTAGCTCTTAATGATTTTTCAAACTCTTGTTGAGTTTTACAACAATCTTTAAGAAGTAATGCCTCAAATTCTTGGTCTACAAACTTTTTTGGCTGGCCTAGGATATCTTTGTCAAAATTACCACTTCTAAACCGAACAAACCATCTATCGCACGTTGAATAATCTGTGTGTTTCAAAGGCACATTTTTCCAAGTTAAAGATGTAAAGCAAACTTATGAGGCTGTGTTGGCACAAAATCGACATTTTCAAAGCAAGAAAAAAAGAGAATAAATGACAGATATGTACCCTTCAAAATGTTATTGAAAACAAAAACCGCGTTCGATTGATAAGCCGTCTATAGTAAATCCCGCATTTTTAAGTCGGACATCCCTATGGATCCATTTAGGAATTTCCATTTTTAAAAACTTATTCACCAAATTTAATGTTCGAGAAGTGACAAAGTATGTACGGTTATGTATTCGTATCTTGTAAATCTGAGCGAAAAAGTAATATTTCAATTTTAAAGTGCATTTATAATGCAATTTTCTAAAGGCTTGCATGGTGTTTATGCAAGCCCAGATTTTTTGGCCAAATGATAGGTCTCGTCTTTATCACATGTCTGTAATAAATCGTTCGATTTTTTTTTTTAAACTTTTCAGATTAACTTCGTGCTATGACAAAATATATGTATACAGAAATTAAATAATAAATATTTGTGTTAGCTTTTTTAGCCGTTTTATATATGTACATACTACATATTTTTTTTATAACATTGATAAATTAAAGTCGGTCATAGTCATACACCCATAAAACATGTTATAGTTTTCACCACGAAAGAGTTGGATTGGAGCACACGAAGGGGGTCTTAAGAGAATGATGTTGTTGTTGTTTGTTGGCCATTCAGCCCAGCCAGCTAGAGTTTTATTTGTTTTTATTATTCTCACCAAATATATTCTTTTTATTAAATCATGACGTATTGTTTAAACAAAAACAAAAGTGATAATAATTATGCAATCACTGATATTTATTCTACATTTGAATTTATTTGTTGTGTGTATAAAATTTTAGCAATAAAAAAAACTCTGAAAATTTGGGAGTAGTTTAAGTATGTAGGTACTTAAAAATATTTCCTGTTAAAATTCTTTCTCTTTGAAATTATGTATAAAGAAAGGGCAAAAAACCAACTGTAATAACTCTTAAAATTTTTATTTTTTGTTAATCATTTGTAAAGTTTTGCTTTTGATTACATTTCTTTTACACACGCACATTACTACACTCAAAAAAAAAAAAAAACAGTGTCACAGACATACTCAGTCATCATGTCAACCAGTCAGTCATTCATTTATTTATTTTTGTTTCGAATTCTCCGTCCAAAATAGATTTACTATCTCTACGGCAAACAAACAAACAAACCAGCCAGCCAACTCTGTCTAAAGTGGTTCGTTCTTACATGTGTGAATGTTTGTAAGTTAGTATGTATCAGTGTGCTTTTTTTGTTTTAATTGCGACACCGTGTCGACAACAAAAAGTCGGCTACGCTGATGATGTCACTTGTTAGAGAACAAAAAAAGCAATAACAACTGAGTATTTTACTATACATAACAAACTCAAAATATAAACACGTACATTTCTATACACACTCTTTTTTACTAGATTAACAGAGTAAATTTTGTTGTTATTTCTCTAAAAACCTTTTTGCTGTTGTTGTTGTTTCCAACTTTCAATAGAAAAAAAATGGAGGTCACTTACACGTGTATATGAGGTCAATTATGTTAATATAGTCATTTTAATTTTCGTTTTTTAACAGGAAACATTAACTACAGCAAAATTAAGAAGTATGGAGTAATTTAAAGCTTTAAACTGTGTTTTAAAGTAACAAAATAAGTAATTGAATGTTGTGATAAAAAAAATACATTTTTTTTGGTATAATTATCATCAGGTATGGAAATCATCAAAATAATAAAGTAATACAACTTTTTCTACCTGCAGAGAGATAGCTTAAATATAAATTTGTATCTTTTTGAATCAATAGATGATACCTACTGTAATATAAAAACTGTTGTAACTGTCAGCGTATGGATACATAACATCGTTTAATATGGTTCTGTATCCTAATACCTGTCATGCTATCTTTTATAATATGAATAGGGCCCACACCTTGCCCTGAAAAACATCCCCATACCATAATATTGCCACCGCCAAACTTTACAGTCTTATTTGTGTACTTTGGATCTAATCTTTTTCCCTTTGGTCGTCTTTCAAATGTTCTCCCATCACTGCCTCTTAAACTGTATTTGGATTCGTCGGAAAAGAGGACAGTATTCCATTTCTGTATCGACCAGTTTAAATTATCCTATTAACTATTAACAACCTCTATTAACTACCTCTCGAGAAGTTATTTTTGGGGATTTCTTGAACTCTCTCGCTATTAAATTATATTGTCTAGGAGTAGTCTTACGAGGTCTTCCACTTAAATGTTGAGTTTTTACAGAACCGTTTTCACGAAATTTTTTTATAATTTTTGAAACTGCTTATTTATTTATTGAATATTTGTCCCAGATACTTTTTTGTTTTAAACCAGCTTTAAAATCGTTAATTATTTTATTTTTTAAGTCTTCACAAATCTTAACTTTAGTCATTTTCGTTAACTTTGAAAAAAAGAAATTATGCGAAAAACTTAAAAAAGAAATTGTGAAAAATTACCAGAATTTAAAAATTAAATAACTGTAAACAGGATGCTTTTTACATCGTTCTTTTAAATATTATTTTCGTTTTACACTTCTTTCTTGCAGAAGTTTAAAAGTTTCCATTGTTTGGTCAGTAGCGAAATAGTGAATATTTTTTAATTTTGTTCCCTTTTTTCAGAATATAATTAATTATGTTGTTTGTTTGTTGTAAAATACTAAAAAAAAAATTTTATTTTAAAAAAATATTTCAAATTTTGGGCTACATATGGAATATTTGGAAAAGTTTCCATTGTTTTGTCAAGCACTGTATATGGGAGCTATGACTAATTATGGACCGATCATCATAAAATTAGGTGACATGAATTCAGAATGTATTACAGTGGATAGAAACATTTCCAAAATTTTTAGAAATGTTGAACAAAAAAAAAATTAAGAAATTTTTATTTTTTATTATTTCATTAATGTATACTTTATTTTATTTACTTAAAAATTCTTAAAGCCTTAAAGTGTGTTTGGGGTCATTGTAGTGCTAACATCTCCAAACCAGGGGCTTAATTTTTGGGAATTTTTTAAACTCTCTTGCTATTAAATTATCATGTGCCATTTACGGGTTTACAAAAACGGGTTTTCCCTTTTATGTTTGTAGTCCGATTTGGCATCATGCTACTATGATAAAAAGTCATGCTTTTGTGAAATGAAATCACGGAATATAGTTTTCAAAAAAGTTTCCATGGTATTGTCACTCACTGGTATAGCATTATCATTCCAAAAATCTTAATTTTCCATTAAATATGGATAACGATAGAACTGAATTGTTTGAATTATGAAAGCCTTATTTATACGTTTGTTACTTACGCCAATTTATTGCATAATGATTTTTGACAATTTACGCGGGTGTAAAAAATGCTTATTTTACTAAGTGTTTAATAGTTTTGATGAGGTCATTTACGTGTATTTGCATTTTAAACAAACAAATAAAACATCCGGCCGACTAACTCAAACCACCACTTGCTTTTCTACGTAATAAAATATTTAAGAATTTTCTACATTAACTCATAAAAATGCATTTAAAACACGGCCATAAAAATGTTCTAAGATTTTTTTTTGTTTTTTATTTAAATTAACTTCCAATTTAATTTTCATAAATCATTTATACTAAAAATAGAATAGAAATGTAAACTATTTTTAAATTTAAACAACAGATATAAAAAAAGAAAAACATTTGTTCCTAATCACTTCATTTTAAGCCCTTGAAGTTTTAAACAAAAAGCCATAAAAAACAAAAAAGTTGTGTATATTTTTTCAAGATCATAATTCTTAAATGGCATTTAGGATTTCATAATCTCTATACAAAATGAAACAAACATACGTTGGAAATATAATGAAGAAAACAAATATAAATAAATAACACAGATATTACAAAAATAGAACTGTTAATTGCTTTGGGAATCTTCCCCTCCCATTTAAACAAAAAAAATTAATGCAAAAAAACAAAAACAAAACAACTCCCAATGTCTGTCTACTAAATTGTACATTGTTTACAAGATCAAATACTTGAATACATTTAAATTTAATACAATAACATGGAAACAACTTTTAGAACTTAACTCTGGCAAATAAACAGCAGTCAGTTTGGCAACACAACGCCTAAAATAGCAGGGAGATAGTAGATACATAGATAATGGGTGTTTTTTTAAGCCTTATAGATCTTGAAATTGTAACAAAAAAGTCAATTTTAATCAAAAATCCTTTTTTTCGTTTGAAAGATCAATACATGGCATTAACATTTGAAAATTATTACGGACATGTGATCAACGCGGAAGTTCTTAATGAGGCGCAATCTGAACTTCCAATTTTGGGCCACTTTATCGAACAATGTTGGCCCCTAAGGCCTCTTCTTTCTTTACAGCGGCGATATTCTCATCAGTACTCACATTCCTTCGACATGTTGGTGTTATTGGATCATTTAGGGAGTATGTGATCGAATCGATGACTGATTTTCAATGTAAATTTGGATAATTTGGTAGCGTTGTTCAAGTGCCTGTCAATCTATTCATGAAGTGAGCACAGTATGACAGTTCGTTTGACAGTTAACCCTTTTGTAAGTTCCATCGGGCTTAAAAAAACACCCTTTAGAAAGAGAGTGATAGTACGTGCATACATTCAACTGATATTGTAAAAATAGAGAAGTAAAGTAAAGAGTTTCACTAGATTTAAGGCCTTTTTAATTATATATGCACAAAAAATAAAAAACAGAAAACAAACTATCCAATTATGAACAAATAAATAAAAATTTGTGTGTGAGTGGTGGATGTATTTTTTCGTATTGTATTTATTATAGACATTCTAAAATAATTGTACAACAATAACAACAAAAACGGCAGCAACAAAAAAAAGCCACAAGTAATTAGTTGAACTTTACTAATTGAATAAACAACAACTACAATTACAGATACAGAAACAGAAACATGTGTAGAAAAGAAATGCTGATTGGGTTGGTTGGACAACACAGTCATCGTCATCAACATCATCATCGTCATCAATGTTGTTAATTTGGCTTAAATTTTTTGTTGTGGTATTTAACGATTTCTCTCCAATATCAAATTACATCGTTTCATAATTTGTAATGAATTTGTAATTCTTTGCAACATGACAATCATCAGCTTTCTCGGTTTTTTAACAAACTATTTGTTTCAAATGGTAATAGATTTTATTATTGGATGTATGACTTAAAAATTGGGGATTTACAATAGATGACGTATCTTTTGAAAGCATGAAAATTGTTGTCAAACTCAACAAGAGCTTGCAAAAAAGCAGCAGGATTCACCCAATAGCAGAAAAATTGGGTACCATACAAATTGAAGCCGAGAGACCTTGAAAGATGATTTTGCATGTCTGAAATGATGCTTGAACGCTATAAAACAAAAAAAAATTCACCCAATCTTTGAAAAATGGATGCATTACGATAACCTGAAGCATAAGAGATCGTATGTGAAGCCCGGCCAACCAGCCTGAACGATACCAAAGCCAAATATCCATTGCCCAGGTTGGTTTACGTGGTAGTTTACAACGTGCGAAGTAGAGTCGAAGGGACTCCGTTTTGATAAGGGAGGTAGTGCTCTGTATTTAGGTTAGGTTCCATGGGCATCCACTCTTCAAGCAGCTCACTTGGGTCCATTCAAAACTGATCCCATTGTGATACCCAAGGGGTAAACAGCAGGGTACTTATTATACGTCCGTTGTCTCCAGGCTAAACCAACCACATTCTCTGATGAAGGAGTAGATTCGTTAAGACTCATCCTTGAAAGCTCATCTAAACATGAGAGGAATGGAATTCCGAGAATACGTTCCCTCAGGTTCATTAGAGCCGGGCATTGACAGAATTGGTGGGACACCGTCTCCTCCTCTTCTTTATTATGACAGCTCCTACAGTAGTCATTGTATCGTAGGCCCAATCTTCTAGCATGTGTCCCAATTATGTCTCATGTAATAAAGGAGACAATTAGCCTAATTTGCTCACGACGAAATTCCATAAATAGATTCGTTCTGCTGGCATCATCGTTTTAGCACAAGATGACTCGTTTGTCAACCTGCTTTGTGCAGACCCATAAAGTATCAAAAAAGGGGTCGATCACTTTCATCATCCATCATCGCACCCCTTTTGGCCAGTTCATCCGATATACAATTACACTGGTTTCCATCATGACCAGGTGCCCATATAAGCGTTATCCTAGAATGTCTCGCTATCTCATTAAGGGATACTCGGCATTCCTCGGTTAACCTAGATGTCGTAAAGACATCCGCTATTCCATTAACGGCAGCCTTGCTATCAGTATATATACATATATCACCAAATATTCGATAAAACCTCAGCCAGTTGGATGCACGTTTAATGGCCGTAACTTCCGCCTGAAGAGCCGTACAGAAGTTAGGTAGCCTGAAGTAGGATTTAATCCCAAAGTTATCTATAAAGAAACCTCCACCGACCCTACTGCCCCTTTTTGAGCCATCAGTGCTCTGTATTTGGTGAAAGCAAAAGGCTATCTATTATAAGCTGCTGAAATTTGGTCATACCGTCACCACAAATTATACAGAGGTGTCACGAGACAGAAAATACTATCGTTTTATATTTGTCTCTTTCTTTACAAAGTGCCCTTTTCATTGTTTTGTTTATTTGTTTGTTTTGATTACATTACAAGTGACACATGAAGCTAGAGACCTTTCTAACCTTCACTAGTAAGTGACCAATTAAAATTGAGCCTTGTATAAATTCATCCTGTATAAAGTTGTTTAAAAGCCAAAAAACATATGGAATCCAAACTGCCTCCAAAACCCTTATTGATATTATACAGAGGACTCAGTCGAAAAGTCTTAGGAATATTACGTGTGGGTGAATTCAAGAAAGTCCGTTGAAAATACAACTCGATCAAGGATTTATAGAGCCAATCTACCATCCCGCAAAGGTTTGGCCATTCTTGGCTCTTGTTAGAGAATATCGAGCGTAACTATATAGGCAGAAAACGAAATCTATAGTGAGATTTCAAAGAGTTCTATAAAATTTGGCAACTCTTATTCCGATACGTGACCGCAAACTGGCTGTTTAAGAGACATAGAGTAAAATAAATTGACGGACGTATAATATACCAAATCTACATATTTCTATTATTTATTTAGACGCTTCAACTGACAAACATACAAATATTTAAGTAAATAAACAAACAAAAAATAAATACATGTTTATTTTTTGTTTAAATACATATAAAATACATTTTGCAAAACAACAAAAAAAAAAACGAAAAATGAAAAATGAAAAAGTGATGTTATGCTACTACAAGTGTGTATGAAGAGGATGATAGGAACGGAACGATGATGGTGACGATGATGACTACAACATTATTTTTTCAATTGTGCGAATGATTTTGTTTGTGTATCGGACTTCTGTGCCCGTTTGTTTGTATATTTTATAACGATGACGATGAGATAATCATGGGTTTGTAATGAGCAGTTTTTTATTCGGGGTTTTTGTTTTTGTCTGTTATTAATTTATATTCATTAAACAATTCGACTTCTTACTCTTTTTGGCTTTGTGACATGTGTTTGTAATATGTAATATTTTACATATTGTTTATAATATTAATTAATAATTATTTATTAATTGTTCATTTCAACTTTAATTTCAATTGCAGGTAAACAAAAAATCTATTGCGCCAAATGCGACAAAAAATGTTCCGGTGAAGTGTTACGTGTCGCTGATAAACATTTCCATAAGGCCTGCTTCCAATGTTGTCAGTGTAAGAAATCATTAGCCACAGGTGGTTTCTTTACCAAAGATGGTGCTTACTATTGTATACCCGATTATCAGCGTTTATATGGTACAAAATGTGCTGCCTGTTCGAGTTATGTGGAGGGGGAAGTCGTCTCAACAATGGGTAAAACTTATCACCAAAAGTGTTTCACATGTTCCAAATGTAAACATCCATTCAAATCTGGCAGTAAGGTAAGATGGAAATATTTTAAATGTTATTTTATTTGTTTTATCTATATAAGCGGAATAAGTAAATGTATGACTGGTATTTATTTATACTTATGTTTAATTATGGCAATATTGAAAATATCTATGGAGGTATGTTTGAGAAATAAATGGCTGGTTAAACATTTAAGTTGGAAAATCTCTCCCGGGATTTTTTAAGCAGCAATAACACAATGCAGAGGAAAAAATGTAAGAAGATAATAGATTTGAGAGAAAAATTATATTATCACAGGAAAACCTGTGTTCAACAACCAGCATGTATGTATATAGAAATACTTTTTCTATTTTGGAGTTGCGACCAATGCTTTTTGTTTAAAATTGTCAACTCCAGAACTGGTTCTCAAAATCTCAAAATCGTTTCAAAACTAGCACACGTTATTTTATATCAATAATTTTTTTTTTTGGAAATTGTAAGTCCCGCAACTAGTTTTAGGAAATCTTAATGGAGCAAACGCACATTCTTAGGAAGAATTCAAGAACTAGTTCTTTTATCAGCAAATTTATTTTTAAATTTACCCCCTTGGAACAAGTTTCAAGGGAATATTTATTGTTCCTTTGCTTCATTTATAGAATTAGCATTACGAGACTTATATTTACCGAAAATTTATTAAAAGAATTTTGAATTCATTCAGAGTACGTTGCATTTGGATGCTAAACATATACAATAGAGAATTCTATTGAAAAGGATTAGGAAAAAGATTCGTTTCCCAAATATTGCCGAAATGTTGAATTATTTTCCACATTCCCAATACATTTGTCCCATTCCTTTAAGATTTATTAAAACAAACCAAGTTATTTTTGAAGGGGGTAACAAAATTACTTTTTTCCTCTCAATACGAATTGAGTAGCTCTTGTATAGATACTAGGGTATTCAATTAATCGGGTTTCTGGTTTATTCGGTTAATCGAGCAAATAATTAATCGGGGTTTAGATTTAATCGGTTAATAATAGGTTAATTTTAAATTATTCGATTAACCGAATAATTTCTATTTAAATGTTAAACTGAAACTAAATCTCGAATTTTGCGTACTTATTGAAGTATTTTATTAATAAAAAGAACAAAAACATACAAAAATTTCGGTTATTCGGTTAACCGACACAAATTAATCGGTTTATTCGTTATTTGAAAATCGGCAAATTTGAATTATTCGAACAGTTAACCGACAAAAATTAATCGGTTAACCGATTGAATACCCTAATAGATACTAGGGTATTCGAATTATTCGATTTTTCTCTTGTTAGAATAAAACGAATAATTCGAATAAGAGATTTTAACTTGTTTAACTTGAATTATTCGAATAATTTAATTTTTTTTTAAAAAAGTAAAGAATGAAGTTTTGATGTCGGATTTTTAATATTTGTTTGTTAAAGAAAACCAAAAAATAACGTTAAAGTTAACAATTCAAGTATTGATAATGTTAAAAAACATTCGAAAACAAACATTCGAAAACAAAAATTTTCAACAGAAATATTCTCATCAGATTAACTCCCGAACAATCTACAAAACAATTGACTAGCTGGTTGGATTCGGCTGGTTGGCCGGGCTTCACATATGATCTCTTACACATCGGGTTGTCGTAATAGATCCATTTTCCATCGCATGTAATGATTCGAGGCAAAAATTAATTTCCTTTATAAAGTTCAAGAATCATTTCGGACATGCAAAATCGTATTTCAATTTCTCTCGTCTTCTATTCGTATGGTACCCAATTTCCATGCTTTTGGATGAATCCAGCTGTTCGCAAACTTTTTAAAATTAGTGCTTGAGTAGCTCCCAATAATTTAGCAATTTCTTGTTGAGTTTTACAACAATCTTCATGGAGTAATACCTCCAATTCATGGCCTTAAAACTTTTTCGGCTGGCCAGGGCGATCTTTGTCTTCCGTGTCAAATCACCACTTCTGAACAGAA
Organism: Calliphora vicina; assembly: GCF_958450345.1. Classification (NCBI taxonomy): domain Eukaryota; kingdom Metazoa; phylum Arthropoda; class Insecta; order Diptera; family Calliphoridae; genus Calliphora; species Calliphora vicina. The sequence continues at coordinate 163,208,003 of NC_088780.1, forward strand.
CAAACCATTTATCGCACATTGAAACCGCAAAGGTACAAAAGTCGACATTTTCGAAGCAAAAGAACGTTGTTTTTTACACTATAATGTTCAATAACTAAGTGAAAATAAATGACAGATATGTAGCCTTCAAAATGACATATAAGTTATTAAAAACAAAAACCGTGTTCAGAAGATACGTCATCTAATATAAATCTCTCATTTTTAAGTCATAGACCCAATATATTAATTTTAAAATGTTTTATGTTTTCAAAAAAATAATGTTTTAAAACGGTTCCAAAAAGTTGTTTCAAAGCTAGTCTATAACTAGTGTCAAAGAATAAGTTCATTATATGACCTATACTGTCATATATTTAAAAAACAATCTCAACTCCATAGTTAATAGTTATTTTTCAACCTAAAAGAGAGTTTTAACTCATTTAGGGAGTTTTATTTTTCCCGTCTTAAATTAAACTCATTGAGGAGTTTTATTTTTTGCGTCATTAAGTAAAACTCATTTGAGGAGTGTTATTTTTACCTTGCTAGAAAGACAATTTTCTCGAGAAGATTAGATTTATTTCAAATGTTTAGAAAATATTATTTAAATAGGGAATTTTTTTAAGATATCGAAAAAAGTACCCAATTTTACAACTTTCAATCGATTTCCGCCAAGGGTTATATATATCCGATTGCACTTAAATTTTGCAGTAGTTAGTTTTAGCTACTAATGAACAAAATAAGGCACATCCAAAGAATCTATCTATTTTTTAAGGGCATGTCTAATGTAAATGTGTATTATTTAAATATTCCTGTCAAATTTTTTCCCAAACATTCATACATGTAATGTATTAAATTAAATGAAATTTTGTCACACTAATAAGTACATTGAGCCTAAATATGTACATGACAACAAATTTGGCATTGTAATTAAACATTTCGCTTGTAAATATGTTTCTTGGTTCCTCACTTTTGGGCAAGTCGTAAGCATTTTTTGGTTAAGTTATATCCAGTAGATCCATTTTACTGCTGCCATACTGAATGACTCATGTTGACGTCATGTTTTAAGTGTTATTATTTTTTGTTTCTTTATATGTATATTTCTAATAATATCTGAGACAAGTGTCTTTAACTACTTGTATACATAGAACGCTTAATTTTATTGAACTTGTGTTATCTACATTTCGATACGAATAACGTATAAAAAATATAAATAAATATTTACAATACTGAAAAGCATAGATAATGCAGAAAAACAGAAAAAAATAGCTTTTTTAAAATACTTTATTTGCTATTTCCTTATATAGTTTTTGCATAAGTTTAATTAAAGAAAATGTGAAATAATGACGATATTAATGAGAAATATTTGACTATGGATTAGCATTGGTCTTGTGAACTCACACAATTAATAGGTAATATTGAGCACCACATTTAAATTGCTTTTACATCTTATCACAAATACATATTTTTGCACATTATTATTCGTTGTAATTAATAGCTGGCTAAGTTTTTTAGCATATACATATGAGCAACTTAATTTTACATTTATTGCCAACAAAATTACCTTCAAAACCTTCTGTAAGTTGACTTACAGAAATGACAACTATTTGCAGAAAGGTTTGCTAAAAATAATGCATCTTGTTATTTACATTGTTTTGAATACGAATGTTATCAATTCCAAGAACTTTAACGACGCTGTCATCAGCTACAATCACAGTTATATTTATCAATAAAACAAAAGTTGCATAGTGGGGGAATTAATAAAAGGCTGGAAATAAATCAGTAACTTCTAAAAGGATTGTCCGGCTTTTAAGTTTTATAACTATATACAAATCCTTCAAATCGAATCGAGAACAAAAATTTGACATTTTTTTAATATTTGGGGGCTTGTTACTGCGACACTACCCTCTCCCCCTTGGTGTTCAATTCAAAACTCAAACACTGTTACATATCCTCTACAGGAAATTTTATTAAAATCAGACTATCCCTTTCCCACACTATGCGTTGTCGGCTCTGTAAAATGTGGTTATTCTGGCCCTGTGTAAAATGGTCATAAAAATATGTTAATCGGGGTTGTCATAGAATCCAATCATTGTCGGAATCGGTTTTGAAAACGACCGAAAAAGTACATTGAAAGTTATCGGTTGTATATTCGATCTAGAATTAAATTATTTTTCGATTAAACATTGGATTTGATAAGTGAAATGTACATTTTTTGTCGTTTTCAAAACCGATTCCGACAATGATTGGATTCTATGACAATCCCGAATAAACTAAATTATAAAAAACATCTAATTGTTTTTATGAATTAAATAAATTAGGGTTCAGTTTGCCCGATTTTTTAAATTTGGCTGAAAATCGTAAAATAGCAACTGAAATTTAAATGGATACCTTATTTTTGGAAACTGTTTTTTACTAATTCTGATTAAAAATGTAATTTTACCTTAAATTTGATGTATGTGCTTCTTTCCCGGGATTCTTAAAGGGATGGAAATTGATATTCGGACTTCAAATCATAACGGAATTTTAATTTCGACCATACAAGGTCTCCTTGTCTTGGACAGGATTATACAAAACTGTAGTTTTGTTTTAAACTCCAACTAGTTTATTTTGCTTTTTTATACTTCTAAACACCATTAGTTACAGATTCGTTTGGCAACAAATTTGGTTGCTACAACGCATCTGCCTTCTCTGTGTATGCTTTAACCCAGTAATGTTTTAAACTAAAGTTAAACTGTCAGTTTTTATTCAAAAATTGTTTTAACCGACAGTTATGTGTTAACTATAAGATAACAATTTAACAGACTTTGTTTTAATTAATTACAACGAATAAAACTATATCTACTTGAACTTTTAAAAACATCTTTTTAATCTATGAATTTTTCCATTGCAGGTAACTAACACGGGTAAAGAGGTGCTTTGTGAAAATTGTGTTGCTGGGCCCGGTGCTGCATCACCCACACGACAACAACAACAGCAGCAGCAAGTAACCAAAGATGGTACAGTATCGCCAACGCCCGTTGCCGAGTCACCAACTCGAGCTACGGCCCATCAACAAATGACCACTGGTGTTTTGTCCGATAAGGCACATCTGAAAGAGGATTACGATCCAAACGATTGCGCCGGCTGTGGTGAAATGTTGAAAGAAGGTCAAGCATTGGTAGCATTAGATCGTCAATGGCATGTTTGGTGTTTCCGTTGTAAATCCTGTACGGCTGTTCTAAATGGCGAATATATGGGCAAAGACCGGGTGCCGTATTGTGAAAAATGCTATCAGAAGTCGTTTGGCGTCAAGTGTGCGTACTGTAATCGTTTTATTAGCGGCAAAGTTTTGCAGGCGGGAGAGAATCATCATTTCCATCCAACATGTGCTCGCTGCACCAAATGTGGTGATCCGTTTGGTGATGGCGAGGAAATGTATTTGCAAGGCAGTGCCATATGGCATCCACGCTGTGGTCCGGGACCCAATGAAACCGGTCTGATATTGAATGGAGGCAGTGGTGTTGGTGTATCGAATGGCAATTTCACCGATACCGAATGTGACCGCATGAGTTCGAGTGCTTTAAGTGATATGGTGAGTTAAATGTTGAGGAAAACCTAACTGGATTTGGAAATTTATACTGCTACGAAATGTGTACATGAAATTAAACATAATATTACAAAATTATTTGTATGATTATATTTGGATTAAAAAGAACATTTTGTTTAATTTCATTACACCTTTTGAAAACACATACAAAATAACCATTGCACACACCCATCCACAGCTGGCTGTAGAAACAAATAACTACTAACTTATGACCTGAAAACTTAATGACACCTACACCCATCCACCTTATTATTATTAAAAAAAAAAAACAATTATAAATTGGATTATAACTGGAGATTTACAACACCATTATAAATCATTCATTCATTTAATTTACACTCAAACTCAACCACATTATTATCATTATTTTAATATTAATTTTGTGTTTATTTTGATTTAAATTCACACCATTTTTTCTGAGCTTGCAAGATTTTCTTTTTTGTTTTTATTGTTTACAGTACATACGCTCCCGAACGCCGAGTTTTAATGGTTCCGTATATTCCTCTAGCCGCAAGGTTTGTTTTTTAATTATATATTTTTTTTTAATTTTAAACATTTATAATTATTACTTTTTTTTTGCTTTTAATGCATTTTTTACTTTCTCGCTCTCTCTCACTTTTACTAACATTAAACGTCAATTTGAATTTCAATATAAATAAGAAGAATAAGAAGAGAGTTTTCTTAAGAATCCTTACTCTTTTGCTATACGAAAATGTGTTAATTATTAATTTTATCGATTTATAATATTTTACAGCACTTCCGTACAGTTAGTCCAGGTTTGATATTACGTGAATACGGCCGTCATGGCGGAGAAGATATTTCACGTATCTACACCTACAGCTATTTAACAGATGCTCCCAATTATTTGCGTAAACCGATTGATCCATATGATAAGACTCCACTCTCACCACACTTCCATAGGCCATCATCATATGCCACTAGTAATGCCGGTTCGGTAGCTGGCAGTAGACCACCATCGCGTCCCAGCTCACGTACACGCAGTGCCATGAAGGTGTTAGTGGATGCTATAAGTTCAGAAACACCCAGACCTAAAAGTCCTGCCATGAACAACGAAGAACCCATAGAATTGTCACATTATCCGGGTGCCAAAAAGCCACAACCGGGTGAAAAACCCAAAATCGAACGTGATGATTTCCCTGCACCGCCATATCCCTACACTGATCCAGAGCGAAGACGGCGTTATAGCGACTCATACAAAGGTGTTCCCGTATCGGATGATGAGGAGGAAACCGAAAAGAAAAATGGTGAAACAGATTCGTAAGTTGTGTTTTTTTTTTTTTGGGGTGAAAGATTTGTATTCAATGAATTTTTTTAGACGCCTACAACGTGAAGCTAAGGAATTGGAAAAACTAAATTCCGGCATTGGTTCAGTAATTGCTAAAGATTTGAAAGAAACGGCAAAATATCGCAAGTGGAAACAACAAAATCTAGATCCCAGAAATGCATCACGTACACCATCGGCATCCAAAGAACCAGTATATAAATTAAGGTAAATTTAATGAGTTGGGTTAGTAATTTATTTATGAACAGTTATAGAAGAATTAATGACTCAAGTGGTTTAACAGTTTAAATTGTGACAAAATGTTTGTTCTCTATTCGATTTGAAGATAGAATCTACTAGCAGAGATCTTAAGTTTACGAGGCAATTGCATTTGAAAATTAAAATTTCATTTTTTTTTGTTTGCAATAGCGGATACAAATCTTTGCCGATTTTTTTTTTTGAAATGTTTGTTTTTAATTAACTGCAAATTAATAAATTAATTATTTTTATATAAAAGAATTGTTTCAAGTCGTATCGATAACAAACACTTTCCATCATATCCATCACCCCCACATTAGGGTCCAAATTCAAAACTTAAACTCTGACCTTCTCTATAGTCATGTGAAATTTAATTAAAATCGGACTATCCGTTTAGAATTCAGTTCCCTCACTGTGTGTCGTAGTGGTTGGTTTGTCCTGCCTCTACATGTAGGATTTACTAAGAAATCAATTTATTTAATTATTTATGCTTTAGATACGAGTCTCCAATTGGTGCCTCACCATCACGTCATTTGGATCATCAGAAGCCATTCTACGAGGATGAAATCTTCGATCGTTCAACGAGCTACAGAGGATCACTTGGTAAATCATTGGGCAATGCACCAAGTTATAACGGTAAGCTATAAAATACTCTTTACAGAATAATCGAAAAATATCTTCATATAAATTATATACAATATAAAACAAATCCTCGAGTTTACACTTTTCTTACTACTGCAAAAACCCGAACAAATTCTTCTGAACAACTAAAAACAATTTAGAAACAAACACAGGTCCTTATACTTAAACTACAGCTAGAGGTTATGGGATTTTTATTTATGTATAATTTTATTTTACTGCTCTGTTCAAATCTTTTGTTTTTATAAATTTCTTATTATTCATTTTCTTTTTTTATGATTTATTTCGGTTTATAATTTATTTAAACAAAAAACACAAATTCTATTTGGGTGTTTTGTTCTGATACTTGACAAAAAAAACTTGATTTCACTCTGAATTCTGCAAAAAAAATATATCCGAAAAAACCAACTGTAAACTACCAACAAATAAATAAAAAATAAACACAGCTATACATTCCTACCGAGCACCACCAAAACCTGGATATGGATTTAAAACTTCAACCTTGCCGCCGTATATACGCAATGGCTATAGTTCAGTAAGTGTGCAAAATATGAAAAAACAATACTCTCAACTCTATAACTACCTACTTACTTAAAGTTTGGAGGTTAAGACAATTTATAACAGACACCCTATTGCTTTCCATTTCTAATTTGTAAATGCTGTGTTTTGTTAATTTTAAAAGCAAAAAAAAAAGTATTTTGGTTGTTGGTATATTAAACATTAAAAAAAACTCTAAACTCTTGTGGTTTAGATCATATTAATAACATTAATGCAATATTAATAATAACTAGTAATGGTTAAATTACATCATCGAACTTAAAACTCATTAAGCCACCACACGCATCTACTACATCACATCACATTACAGAATAATTCATCCATCCATCCACACACACTTATTTCTTTCTCATACACATTAATTTACAGATTAACAGCGATGGCGAAGTTATGGTTATTTTTTTTTATTTGTTGCTACAATGATGATATTTAATGAATGGTTCATGCAAAATTTGGAAATATTTTAAATAAATAAATTATAAAAATATAATTATTAACGGATATGAAATTGTTTCGGTTTCAAAATCGATTTCCTTCACATAACTTTTGTGAGATTTTGAGGAATTAATTTTTCAATTGATTTTAGCGATAAAGCATCTAATACATCATTTTAACATTTCCAAATATTCAAATAATACGTCAAAATCCAAAAAAAAATCTTAACATTTTTTTATTTTTTTAGTATTTCATTAATATATACTTTTATTTAGTTATATTACAGAATAAACTAGAACGTTTATTATGGTATTGACAAAACAGGGAAAACTTTTTGTAGAAAAATTATCTGGCCCTTTTGGAGACTCAGTATTTTGTTGGATATCCCTTGTTTTTTATTATTGCTTCACAGCGACAATAAATTAAATCTTATCCTAAAGCTTCCTTCGTGGTATAATTTTGAGTCCGTATTTTGCTAGGCAAGCCACTTCAAAAAATGCGCAACCATTTAGTTACAAACCTAGTGGTGTGTTTTTGGGATAATTTTGGTGCTGTTATCTCAAAACTAGCGGCATTTTTTCTTAGCATATGGATACATATCATCGTTTAAAATGGAAATTTATCCGACTCCAGTCATACTAAATTTGAAGATATGAATTGGACACATACCTTGCCAAAAACAGGCCAAACCACCATCAAACTTGAATGGCTTTGGGACCAGTTATTTTCAAAATTGGGGGCCAGGCTCTTTCCCTTATATTTGGATTCATACGAAAAGAGAACAGTATAACATTTCTGTCTCGACCAGTTTAAATGTTCTTTGGCAAATTGTATACGGTCTTGGCGATAGAAACCAAGACCAGACTCATTTGTCATGTGACAAACAGTCCAAGACCGGGGAGTTATTAAATTATCTTGTTATGGAGTATTACACTCTCTTGTTATTACATTTTATTGTCTTTGAGTAGTTTTACAAGGTAGTTCTCCCAAATGTTGAGTTTTTAAAGTTCCTGTCTCAACATTTTTTGAAATAATTTTTGAATCTGCTGATTTATTAATTGAATATTTATCGCTTATTTAACGGCCTTACCTAAATAAAAGTTTCGAGCGTTACGTTTTCTGCCGCGCAGTATTAACGCTTAAGTAGCTTACATAAACAAGAGCGTAATCGTTTTGTCAACAATACAATAGTTTGTATGCACTAAGTAATGAATAAGTAAAAAAAAACAACTTTAATAAGGGCATTTTACAATCACCATTATCGAGGTTGGCGTAAACGTCTTACGCTTACGACAGTTTAGTACTAGATTAAAGAAACAGTTTGCATTTTATCTTTAATCAAGTACGTAAGACGTTTAAGCCAGCCACGATAAGGTTGAATAGCTCTGCGTTGCCGCCGCGTTATTTCGTTTTATACTAGTTATAGAGCTTGACAATTTTTGACAAACAAAAAACGAGCAACGTTCTTATTTGGGTATGGCTGTAAGTCAATAAATTATAAGTCCATTGTGGTTTTTATCACATAAACACAACGTCAAAAGTGATTAGCACCACAAATTAATTAGATTTAAGTCGGACTATAATGATTTTCATGATCTAAAATAAATCGAAAAAATTCACTGCTGTTTACTTATTTTTGAGGCTGTGTGTATATGGACAGATTTAGCGGATTCAGTACCAAAATTGTGGAAAGTACATAATATATCATAGATGAAAAATAAATGAGTCCTAACATGAAAATTTAATTCTTTATCCAAACAAATGTTTTTAAAAACTGAAACATTTGCTAATATAGCCAAATTTTGTGTGAACCTTTAATTCTATATAGTATTAAAATGAAAATGGTCTTAATTAAGACAATTGTTGGTTTCTCATCATCTACATAATTTCTCTTTTTGTTTCTTTTTTCCTCTGCTCTGACTTGTTTTCTCCTCTTGTCTTTTATTCAATGCTGCCTAACAATAAAAATCATAAAAAAACAAACTAAACAAACAAAATTATTAATATTTATGGATCAACATTGCCTTTAATACAACAAAATATAATAAAAAAAATCATATAATGGTGTTTTGTACACACAACCTGTCTTACCGTAATATTAATCATCATCAACAACATTTATATCGACAAATCTAACAAAAACTATAATAATAACAAATATGGATTAAAATGACGACTGCAACAACAAAAACTACTGCTACTGCTACTAAAACATAATGTGTACTCTCTCTATTTTTTTGTTGAAAATGGGGCTTTGGTGAATAAAATACAAATTATTTATGTAATGAATGCACTTTTAATATAAAAAAAAATCATATTTATTTCGTTTTTTTGCCACATTTTCTCCCTCCAAAAAAAAACTGAAATGAACATATAAAACAACAACACACATTATTAAATAAATAAAAAAAAATATAACATTAACAACAACATCACTTCACATCACATCACCAACATCGTTATCATTCATACACACACCTCATACAAATACTCATCATCATCATTATCATTTTGATCATCGATAAATTTTACAACAAACCAATTTTTAAATCATACATAATTTATGGACAACTTTCATCACTGCATCATCCAAACCACCACCACCACAACAACAACAACTACATAAATCATACTCATCACACATTGAACAAAAACAAACAAATTAAATTGCATGTCACCTACCTTGATGTTGTATTGTATTATGGCTCTCTCTCTATATATCTCGCTCGCTATTTGTGTTACTTAACTTGTGTCTCTCTGTTTGTGTACTTTTGCGTGATATTTATATATAAATTCATCTACCTACACCAACATCACTTACGTTTTGTAGTGGTGAGCTCTCTACGTCATGTACCTAAACCTGGATACGGCTTAGCTCCACGTTCCCACACTTTTAGTTCAACCACATCGGCCGGCGCCATTATGCACGGCGTCACCGTAAGCGCTTTTAATTTCATTCAGTGTTAAATATACATTATTACATTTATTCATTCATATTTAACTACATTCTTAACTTACTACATATTTACATGCAATTCAGTTTGTGGCTTTTTAATTTGATTTATAATTTATAATTTCTTATTGCGTTCAGTGTTTTCTTTCATTATTTTAATTTGCTTGATTTTATTACATTTCTCATTTAATCATCATCATCATCAGCAGCTTATTTTAATAGTTTGGCGTTCAGTTATTTAGTTTAGTTAGTATGTAGTTGATTTTAATTTCACGGTTTTGATTTTATAGTGGATATTTTTCTTATTTTATTATAAAAAAAAGTAAAAACTTTTAAGTTCTTTGGCTCTGTGTAATGAATTTATGTTCTTTATAGCTTTCATTGTAAATACCTTAGTAATTGCTTTAAATATTCAAAATCAGTTTCATTTATTAGTATGTAATTGTTAATTTTTTTTAATTAAACATTGGTAAACTTATGTACTGAAATAGGAACTCTTAGCTCCATTTTCTCAATCTCTGGTTAATTTGTATGAACGATCAAAAAGTAAAAAAGTTTCCTCCACCATAGGTCTAAAATCAAATCTTATCTTACGCATTTCGTCTTTTATCCAAAAAAAACTATTAAAAAAGAAAATAAATACGGAAATGTCATTGGATAAAAGACGAAATGCGCAAGATAGGATTTGATCTAAGACCTATGGTTTCTTGAGGAAAATTTCTTAGAATTTTCCTCATATTTTTCGTGAAAAAAAATCGACCATATAATTCATATAATTTTTGTATAAGAACTGTCATCTCAGTATATCGTCACGATAATAATAACCAGAGGTTGAGAAAAATGGTCTTAATATGTAGTTAGTTGTTCGCCTAAATTTAAAATAATGTAAATGGAGGTATATTGATTTTTTTCATTCCGTTTGTAAGACGTCGAAATTTTCATAAGATCTACCTATGTCCGTCTGTGGAAATTATCCTCAAATATTCATTGTTTATCAGAAATGTTTGGTATTGATAATAAAAATCGGTAAAATACAATCAGGGTTATGGACCAAAATGTGACGACTGCCGGTTCTACGCACCGGAATAACACGAGTTCACTCAGCCAAGGGCTGTTAACTCAGCAACCACTGCTGCTACAACAACAACTAAAATCTGAGACAACCTCCAGATATTTTTCAAATTTATTATTTTTTTAATTGAAATATCTATCATTAGGTATACATATTGTCTATTAAGGCCATCGTTTTAAGCGTACAATTTTACCTTGTATAGGATATATTAAAAAAAAAAATAGGAAATCGGTGAATTTTTTTAACAAAAAAAAACTGTTATCGCCATCATTTTTAGCGTACAATTTCACCTTGGAAAGCTAATATTAAAAAAAAATTAAATCGGACGATATTTTTATTACCTACTAAAAAAAAGTCTAAAAATTTTAATTTGGGGCGCCTTGAAAATGATTTTTTTTTATAATAAATATTGTTTATCCTTGATATTTTTCAAGGACCGTTTGCACTTTATAAAATTATTAATTTTAGCAAACTTTTAAAAATGTTTTTCGGAACTGAATAAAAATAATATTCGCAAAAAGTTAAGAAATACAAAACCAGTGGCTTTCGATAGTTTCACAAGAATGATATAAAAATGGTTTCTTCAGTATTTGACAATATAACAGTTTAGAAAAATTACCCAAACATTCTGACAATTAGAGTAGGTAATTCAAAGATAGTTAATTGTCAAAATGCTAGGGTAATTAACAGTGATTTAAAGTAATTAATTCATTACAAATTCAAATAAAAATATATTATGTACAATGGCGCAACAAATATTTTATTTATTTATCTTCAATTTATATAACCAAGCCTTAGGGGCCATTAATGGCTAATAAAAGCTACTAAATAAAATAATTTGTTTCCTCATGCCAAAAGCTATCGAAAAATCGATGGCACAATATCGAAAAATGTTTGTCTTTACTATTGTATATATTAATGACTAAGTAATCCAGATATAGGCCAAAAATCGAGGTTGTCGTGCTTTTTCCATTAAATCTCAGCCATTTGAGGGACGATTTTATCGATTTTAAATAGCAATCGAACTGGGCCTATAGCGGTTATATTGATGTTTGAAACATGTTTGTAATTTAATCATTTAGTACATTTTTAAAGCTATTTTTTGTAATGGATTTGATTACGGAAAACTCGAAGAAACAATAAGAAATTAATTATATAAAGAATGAATTCGCACAGGAATAACTTGAAGTACTAAGAAATTCAGCCTATAAATCAAATCGTAATGAATTAATGATGGGATAGTTAAGAGATATAATCTAATTTGTTTTTGAAAATTGAATTAAGAATTAATTCTTACAAATACCATACCTTTTTTAAAAACTTGAAAATTTTGTTTTGAAAAATGTTCATCACCCTAGGTCTCCACGTAGCAATATTTATTGCAGCAATTGTCAAATTTGATTGCGTCAATGAAATTTGCGAGTGTAGACCGCAAATTGCCATATGTAGCAATCCATTGCGCAATGATTGCTTTACTGATTGCCTGAGCAATTATTGCTAAGCAATAAGCTGTCAGTTTAGTTAACATTAATGTAAAATTTCTTCTTTCTATGATTCAGTGTGATTGATTAATTCATACATATTTAATTTATTTAAGTACCAAAAGTAAATAAACGATCAAATTAGTGAAAAAAAACATTCAACACATAATATAAGCAAAATACACCTCAGTTTTTCATAGAACTTCTCGCGTTGAAAATTTTTTATTTGTGACGAACGTTTTCTCCACCTAAAGAAATCAACAATCGCTGTGCTGTTGTTTTGCCGACGTTATTGCTTGTGTTTAGCAATACAAATTGCTACGTGGATCTAAACTCCTGTCTGCTTTTTCCATTCAAGTAGATATTTTTGGAAATAACACAATAAATTAGTTTGTTTTCCGGTTTTAAATGATGAATTTTTCTGTTGAAATCAATTACAAAAGAAAAACCGAAGAAAAATTGTCAGTTTCTGTTTCGGTTTAAACCTATGAAGTGCCATAAATATTATGGGATAAAAAAGTATATTAAGGTAATAAGGGAAACTGTATATTTCCATAAAATAAATTAGCCGTAGCTTAACCAAAACAGAACAACATAATTATTTAGGTCTAAACATGTTTAGTTTAATTTAAAGAACATTTTAGTTTTATAGTAAATGAGATTATTACAAATGCCTTTATTTCATATATTTTGTTTCTTTTCAAAACCAATGTTTAATTAACATTTACTTATATACGATTTATCATTATTTCTGTAAAACACACAACAGCTTTTTCATTTAAACATTTTATTTTTGGAGATATAGGCCGTATCTTGACAAAGAATATTCATATTTACATTATGATTTACTTTTATTAAACAACATCATCACGCTTTAAAGGCATGCACATTTTCATTTTAAGCATGTACTTTTTGTATTACTTTATATTTTTCATAATTAAACGCTTTCAAATTAGTGCAATAATTAAATAAATGAATATTTAAAAAAAATATATATTAAAATAACAAACTTATTTTATTTTCGAAACTAAACAGGATTTTTCATATGGAGGTCTTGGTGATAAAACGCACAGTACAGATTTAAGTTGTGGCAAATCAGAAGGTAAGTAATGTTAAATACTATGGCAGTTAATATCTCAATTATAGTATTGCCAGAAGGTTCCCATAATTAATTTCTTAAAATATTCTTTATCATTTTAGCCTCAGTTGATTCTATAACCGAAGGTGATAGACGTGCATTAATGGGTGGTGATTTACCCGCATCTAGCACATATTCGGGCGCTTTGTCTTATCATTATCCCCAGGCTGGTTTAATACGCCGCAGCTTGCCTAATATGGCCCATTCGATGCTGGTACATGAGCCGGCTAAAATTTATCCTTATCATTTGCTTGTTATCACAAACTATCGTTTGCCTTCAGACGTTGATCGCTGCAATTTAGAGGTAAGCTAGAAAAATAAAACATTTAAACCACCCTGTTCTGTAAACCGAATTCAAGTAATCGAGGTTGTCATAAAATCCAATCATTGTCGGAATCGGTTTTGAAAACGACAAAAAAGTTACATTTGACTTATGAAATCCAAGGTAATTTTTTTCTTTAATCGATAAAGAATTTAATTCTAGATCGAATCTAAAACCGATAACTTTCGATTTCACAAGGCCAATGTACTTTTTCTGTCGTTTTCAAAATCGATTCCGAATATTTCGTTTATTCGTGTTCTGTAAATCGAATCAACAGATTTACTCGTTTAACAATACTTTCTAGTAAAGAAATCTGTTTCAATGTACAAAATTGTGTGATTTGCAGAACAATTTCAATTGATTCTGTTTGATAAAACTGCAAATTCAACCTTGAAATAAAAATAAATCAACTATTTTTTTATTCTCTTTTCCAGCGCCATTTATCAGATGTTGAATTTGAACACATTTTACAATGTACAAGAGCCGATTTCTACAGATTCCCACAATGGCGACGAAATGAATTGAAACGACGTGTTAAATTATTCTAAATCAAAACACACACTCACACACAATATAATTGAGAAGTAAAATGAAAAGGTTTTTAGTTTTTTGTAAGCCTAAAAGCAGTTTTGAAAGCAAAACTGTGTAAATTGATACCAAAACAAACATATATTTTTTCTAAAAACTATTTTTTTGCGTAATTTCTAAAAGCAAAACAAAAATAAAAAAACACGTTAAATGTTAAACAGCTTTAGTAAAAAAAAAACTACAACCAAAAAAATAATAACAAATAAAAAATCTAAATCCAAAATATTTAAACACTACAATACACCACAAAACAAAGAAAGTAACAAAAAAAATTAAGAAATTTTAATTATAAAAAAAACAATTCCTCACACTTACCACCCACACTTTGAAATCATCACGTATGCAGCTAGATTTTTATTTTTTTTAAAATTCAAAATTGAACACTTTAAATTGGCTTAATTTTTTTTCCCTCAAAAAAATTAAATGGTCTTGTTTAAGTTCCCCAATAAGAATGCAGCCTTTAACCGCCGACTTTTGTAGTAGCAACGCATGGCATTATTAAAAGAAGCTTTTTTCTTTATACATATATATTTTTATAAATTAGGATTTTTAAATTTCTACAACTACTACTGCTATTATTATTATTACTACTATTATAAAACTTTATAATTATATCAAGTACTATTCTATATATGTATAAACAAACATATGGTTTTATTGTCTTCTTCCAGTTAATTAAAATGTTTTTATTTAATTATATTTATACGTCGTCGTATGTCATTTTAAATACTTTTGTTTTAATTTGTTTACTTCCTAATTTATTAAGATTTTTAATTATGTATTTGTAAAAGTAAAAGTTTTTGGCAAGTTTATTTCCTTAAAAGTCTTCTTTTACACTTTATTTTAATTTTCTATTTAACTTTCTTGTTTATGCAGCTAAACTATTTATTTTTGTTTTTCATATGCAATACAAATTTAGTAATAATAATAATAATTAATATTTTTTTCAAGTTACAAAGAAAAACAAATAACTATATAAATGTCAAAAACAAATAAAAAATATTATAAAGAAAAGAAACACTATATATATTTTATTTATTTATAAATAATAAAACAAAAAGAATTATAAACTAAAAAAACAAAGATATAAATTATTAAAAAGAAAAGAAATTAATTCTAAATAATAAGCTTATAATAGTAATTATATGGAAACAAATTAAAAAAAAATAAATAAATTTCAATTTCAAATGCTGGAAAATAAATAAAAATATTTGGTTTTATTTTTTGCTAGGTCTTATAGTGCCTGTTTTTGTATTCAAATTATTTCCATTCAATTTGAATTAAACAGCCCAATTATGAATAAAAAATTCCGCGGGAGTTTGTTCCCCGGGAGTTTTTTCCCATTGAATTTGAATAGGAAAAATGAGAAAAGGGAAAGAACTGCCGCGGAATTTTTATTCATAATTGGGCTGATAATTTAACAATTTTAAACATATAAAAATTAAAGTTTAAATAGGGTAGAACTCAAAAATTACTTTTCCAACAATCTCGGCACTGCATTAAACAAATTATAAAAATATTGTATGTAAATAAAGGATAAATAATAGTAACAGCTTATTAAGATCAACTTGTCTCTCACCAAAGTATTAAATAAAATACCACAAAAACTAATAAAAGTCGTACTAAACCAAGTAAAAAATGTGGGTATTTTGTTAATGTACAAGTTATTTTCGGTCTCTGGTATTAATTTATGCATGAGCTTTCTAGTGCAGTTTCCAGATGACATATGCCACTAGGTAAATTAATAATAAATCAATATTCTTGGGTCAAAACTTAAATTTTGTGATCTTGATATTTGGGATATTATTGTAATCCGCAATCATTGCATATTTTGTACAAAGATTTTTTATTTCCTATTTTTATACTAAAAATCATTTAAAACTAAAGGGAATTATTATTACAGTAATCTGTTGACTTTTAAATGAACTCATTGAAAAATGTGACTTAAATAAAGAGCAGCACATTTTTGGTTTTTGTCTCCAATAAATGAATTTTAGCTATTTTTCAGTGCTGCCACAAGATAATTGTAAATTACACATGGCTGATTCCAAAATTACACATCAGAAGAAAAATTACACAAGCTTTATATCATAATCAGGCATGTGATGATAATCGATCGTTTTCAAAACTGAAATCAATCTCAAAATCTCAATTGATTGATTTTAATATTTGTTTCATTCCGTATAATTTTTATTGCAAAAAAACAACAAAATAAACAACTCTCCATTTGCTTACCTTAATTAATGTGAACATAAAAATCCATATTTGGTGAGAAATATGAGTGATCACAGATTATTGCCCTTTTTCCTCTAGGACCTCTTATTCATATAAAATTCGATATTTAGTGGGAAATATGAGTGATCACAGATTTTTGCCCTTTTTCCTCTGAGACCTCTTTTTGATATAAAAATCGATATTTGGTGGAAAATATGAGTGATCACAGATTATTGCCCTTTTTCCTCTATGACCTCTTATTAACCATCTATGAGTGATTTTAGATTTTTCATATAAAAATCGATATTTGGTGGGAAATATGAGTGATCACAAATTATTGCCCTTTTTCATCTAGGACCTCTTATTAACGAACTATGAGTGATATTTGGTGGGAAATATGAGTGATAACAAATTATTGCCCTTTTTCTTCTAGGACCTCTTATTAACCATCTATGAGTGATTTTAGATTTTTCATATAAAAATCGATATTTGGTGGGAAATATGAGTGATCACAAATTATTGCCCTTTTTCATCTAGGACCTCTTATTAACGAACTATGAGTGATATTTGGTGGGAAATATGAGTGATCACAGATTATTGCCCTTTTTCATCTAGGACCTCTTATTAACCATCTATGAGTGATTTTAGATTTTTCATATAAAAATCGATATTTGGTGGGAAATATGAGTGATCACAGATTATTGCCCTTTTTCCTCTAGGACCTCTTATTAACCATCTATGAGTGATTTTAGATTTTTCATATAAAAATCGATATTTGGTGGGAAATATGAGTGATCACAGATTATTGCCCTTTTTCCTATAGGAACTCTTATTAACGAACTATGAGTGATTTTAGATTTTTCATATAAAAATCGATATTTGGTGGGAAATATGAGTGATCACAGATTATTGCCCTTTTTCATCTAGGACCTCTTATTAACCATCTATGAGTGATTTTAGATTTTTCATATAAAAATCGATATTTGGTGAGAAATATGAGTGATCACAGATTAATGCCCTTTTTCCTCTAGGACCTCTTATTAACCATCTATGAGTGATTTTAGATTTTTCTTATCAAAATCGATATTTGGTGGGAAATATGAGTGATCACAGATTAATGCCCTTTTTCCTCTAGGACCTCTTATTAACGAACTATGAGTGATTTTAGATTTTTCCTATAAAAATCGATATTTGGTAGGAAATATGAGTGCTCACAGATTATTGCTCTTTTTCTTCTAGGACCTCTTATTAACCATCTATGAGCGATTTTAGATTTTTCATATATAAATCGATATTAGGTGGGAAATATGAGTGATAACAAATTATTGCCCTTTTTCATCTAGGACCTCTTATTAACGAACTATGAGGACCTCTTATTAACGAATTTAAGATTTTTCATATATAAATCGATATTTAGTGGAAAATATGAGTGATCACAGAAAATTGCCCTTTTTCTTCTAGGACCTCTTATTAACCATCTATGAGTGATTTTAGATTTTTCATATAAAAATCGATCACAGTGATCTCAGATTATTGCCCCTTTTCCTTAGGACCTCTTATTAATAATCTATGAGTGATTTTAGATTTTTCATATAAAAATCTATATTTAGTAGGAAATATGAGTGATCACAGATTATTGCCCTTTTTCCTCTATGACCTCTTATTAACGAACTATGAGTGATTTTAGATTTTTCATATAAAAATCGATATTTGGTGGGAAATATGAGTGATCACAGGTTATTGCCCTTTTTCCTCTAGGACCTCTTATTAAAGATATACAAGAGATTTTAGATTTTTCATATAAAAATCGATATTTGGTGGGAAATATGAGTGATCACAGATTATTGCCCTTTTTCCTCTAGGACCTCTTATTAACGAACTATGAGTGATTTTAGATTTTTCATATAAAAATCGATATTTGGTGGGAAATTGAGTGATCACAGATTATTGCCCTTTTTCATCTAGGACCTCTTATGTCTATGAGTGATTTTAGATTTTTCATATAAAAATCGATATTTGGTGGGAAATATGAGTGATCACAGATTATTGCCCTTTTTCCTCTAGGACCTCTTATTAACCATCTATGAGTGATTTTAGATTTTTCATATAAAAATCGATATTTGGTGGGAAATATGAGTGATCACAGATTATTGCCCTTTTTCCTCTAGGACCTCTTATTAACCATCTATGAGTGATTTTAGATTTTTCATATAAAAATCGATATTTGGTGGGAAATATGAGTGATCACAGATTATTGCCCTTTTTCCTCTAGGACCTCTTATTAACCATCTATGAGTGATTTTAGATTTTTCATATAAAAATCGATATTTGGTGGGAAATATGAGTGATCACAGATTATTGCCCTTTTTCCTCTAGGACCTCTTATTAACCATCTATGAGTGATTTTAGATTTTTCATATAAAAATCGATATTTGGTGGGAAATATGAGTGATCACAGATTATTGCCCTTTTTCCTCTAGGACCTCTTATTAACCATCTATGAGTGATTTTAGATTTTTCATATAAAAATCGATATTTGGTGGGAAATATGAGTGATCACAGATTATTGCCCTTTTTCCTCTAGGACCTCTTATTAACCATCTATGAGTGATTTTAGATTTTTCATATAAAAATCGATATTTGGTGGGAAATATGAGTGATCACAGATTATTGCCCTTTTTCCTCTAGGACCTCTTATTAACGAACTATGAGTGATTTTAGATTTTTCATATAAAAATCGATATTTGGTGGGAAATATGAGTGATCACAGATTATTGCCCTTTTTCCTCTAGGACCTCTTATTAACCATCTATGAGTGATTTTAGATTTTTCATATAAAAATCGATATTTGGTGGGAAATATGAGTGATCACAGATTATTGCCCATTTTCCTCTAGGACCTCTTATTAACCATCTATGAGTGATTTTAGATTTTTCATATAAAAATCGATATTTGGTGGGAAATATGAGTGATCACAGATTATTGCCCTTTTTCCTCTAGGACCTCTTATTAACCATCTATGAGTGATTTTAGATTTTTCATATAAAAATCGATATTTGGTGGGAAATATGAGTGATCACAGATTATTGCCCTTTTTCCTCTAGGACCTCTTATTAACCATCTATGAGTGATTTTAGATTTTTCATATAAAAATCGATATTTGGTGGGAAATATGAGTGATCACAGATTATTGCCCTTTTTCCTCTAGGACCTCTTATTAACGAACTATGAGTGATTTTAGATTTTTCATATAAAAATCGATATTTGGTGGGAAATATGAGTGATCACAGATTATTGCCCTTTTTCCTCTAGGACCTCTTATTAACCATCTATGAGTGATTTTAGATTTTTCATATAAAAATCGATATTTGGTGGGAAATATGAGTGATCACAGATTATTGCCCTTTTTCCTCTAGGACCTCTTATTAACGAACTATGAGTGATTTTAGTTTTTCATTATTTTTCATATAAAAATCGTTATTTGGTAGGAAATATGAGTGATCACAGATTATTGCCCTTTTCCCTCTAGGACCTCTTATTAACCATCTATGAGTGATTTTAGATTTTTCATATAAAAATCGATATTTGGTGGGAAATATGAGTGATCACAGATTATTGCCCTTTTTCCTCTAGGACCTCTTATTAACCATCTATGAGTGATTTTAGATTTTTCATATAAAAATCGATATTTGGTGGGAAATATGAGTGATCACAGATTATTGCCCTTTTTCCTCTAGGACCTCTCTTATTAACGAACTATGAGTGATTTTAGTTTTTCATTATTTTTCATATAAAAATCGTTATTTGGTAGGAAATATGAGTGATCACAGATTATTGCCCTTTTCCCTCTAGGACCTCTTATTAACCATCTATGAGTGATTTTAGATTTTTCATATAAAAATCGATATTTGGTGGGAAATATGAGTGATCACAGATTATTGCCCTTTTTCCTCTAGGACCTCTTATTAACCATCTATGAGTGATTTTAGATTTTTCATATAAAAATCGATATTTGGTGGGAAATATGAGTGATCACAGATTATTGCCCTTTTTCCTATAGGAACTCTTATTAACGAACTATGAGTGATTTTAGATTTTTCATATAAAAATCGATATTTGGTGGGAAATATGAGTGATCACAGATTATTGCCCTTTTTCCTCTAGGACCTCTTATTAACCATCTATGAGTGATTTTAGATTTTTCATATAAAAATCGATATTTGGTGGGAAATATGAGTGATCACAGATTATTGCCCTTTTTCCTCTAGGACCTCTTATTAACCATCTATGAGTGATTTTAGATTTTTCATATAAAAATCGATATTTGGTGAGAAATATGAGTGATCACAGATTATTGCCTTTTTTAGGACCTCTTATTAACGAACTATGAGTGATTTTAGATTTTTCATATAAAAATCGATATTTGGTGGGAAATATGAGTGATCACAGATTATTGCCCTTTTTCCTATAGGAACTCTTATTAACCATCTATGAGTGATTTTAGATTTTTCATATAAAAATCGATATTTGGTGGGAAATATGAGTGATCACAGATTATTGCCCTTTTTCCTCTAGGACCTCTTATTAACGAACTATGAGTGATTTTAGTTTTTCATTATTTTTCATATAAAAATCGTTATTTGGTAGGAAATATGAGTGATCACAGATTATTGCCCTTTTCCCTCTAGGACCTCTTATTAACCATCTATGAGTGATTTTAGATTTTTCATATAAAAATCGATATTTGGTGGGAAATATGAGTGATCACAGATTATTGCCCTTTTCCCTCTAGGACCTCTTATTAACCATCTATGAGTGATTTTAGATTTTTCATATAAAAATCAATATTTGGTGGGAAATATGAGTGATCACAGATTATTGCCCTTTTTCCTCTAGGACCTCTTATTAACCATCTATGAGTGATTTTAGATTTTTCATATAAAAATCGATATTTGGTGGGAAATATGAGTGATCACAGATTATTGCCCTTTTTCCTCTAGGACCTCTTATTAACGAACTATGAGTGATTTTAGATTTTTCATATAAAAATCGATATTTGGTGGGAAATATGAGTGATCACAGATTATTGCCCTTTTTCCTCTAGGACCTCTTATTAACGAACTATGAGTGATTTTAGATTTTTCATATAAAAATCGATATTTGGTGGGAAATATGAGTGATCACAGATTATTGCCCTTTTTCCTATAGGAACTCTTATTAACCATCTATGAGTGATTTTAGATTTTTCATATAAAAATCGATATTTGGTGGGAAATATGAGTGATCACAGATTATTGCCCTTTTTCCTCTAGGACCTCTTATTAACGAACTATGAGTGATTTTAGATTTTTCATATAAAAATCGATATTTGGTGGGAAATATGAGTGATCACAGATTATTGCCCTTTTTCCTCTAGGACCTCTTATTAACGAACTATGAGTGATTTTAGATTTTTCATATAAAAATCGATATTTGGTGGGAAATATGAGTGATCACAGATTATTGCCCTTTTTCCTCTAGGACCTCTTATTAAAGATATACAAGAGATTTTAGATTTTTCATATAAAAATCGATATTTGGTGGGAAATATGAGTGATCACAGATTATTGCCTTTTTTAGGACCTCTTATTAACGAACTATGAGTGATTTTAGATTTTTCATATAAAAATCGATATTTGGTGGGAAATATGAGTGATCACAGATAATTGCCCTTTTTCCTCTAGGACCTCTTATTAACGAACTATGAGTGATTTTAGATTTTTCATATAAAAATCGATATTTGGTGGGAAATATGAGTGATCACAGATTATTGCCCTTTTTCATCTAGGAATTCGTATTAAAGATATACAAATGATTTTAGATTTTTCATATAAAAATCGATATTTGGTGGGAAATATGAGTGATCACAGATTATTGCCCTTTTTCCTCTAGGACCTCTTATTAACGAACTATGAGTGATTTTAGATTTTTCATATATAAATCGATATTTAGTGGACAAATTATTGCCCTTTTTCATCTAAGACCTCGTATTAACCATCTATAAGTGTTTTTAGATTTTTCATATAAAAATCGATCAAAGTGATCTCAGATTATTGCCCCTTTTCCCTAGGACCTCTTATTAATAATCTATGAGTGATTTTAGATTTTTCATATAAAAATCGATATTTGGTGGGAAATATGAGTGATCACAGATAATTGCCCTTTTTCCTCTAGGACCTCTTATTAACGAACTATGAGTGATTTTAGATCTTTCATATAAAAATCGATATTTGGTGAGAAATATGAGTGATCACAGATTATTGCCCCTTTTTCCTCTAGGACCTCTTATTAACAAACTATGGGTGATTTTAGATCTTTCATATAAAAATCGATATTTGGTGCGAAATATGAGTGATCACAGATTATTGCCCTTTTTCCTCTAGGACCTCTTATTAACGAACTATGAGTGATTTTAGATTTTTCATATAAAAATCGATATATGGTGGGAAATGTGAGTGATCACAGATAATTGCCCTTTTTCATCTAGGACCTCTTATTAACCATCTCTGATATTTGGTGAGAAATATGAGTGATCACAGATTATTGCCCTTTTTCCTCTAGGACCTCTTATTAACCATCTATGAGCGATTTTAGATTTTTCATATAAAAATCGATATTTGGTGGGAAATATGAGTGATCACAGATAATTGCCCTTTTTCCTCTAGGACCTCTTATTAACGAACTATGAGTGATTTTAGATTTTTCATATAAAAATCGATATTTGGTAGGAAATATGAGTGATCACAGATTATTGCCCTTTTTCATCTAGGACTTCGTATTAAATATACACAAATGATTTTAGATTTTTCATATAAAAATCGATATTTGGTGGGAAATATGAGTGATCACAGATAATTGCCCTTTTTCCTCTAGGACCTCTTATTAACGAACTATGAGTGATTTTAGATCTTTCATATAAAAATCGATATTTGGTGAGAAATATGAGTGATCACAGATTATTGCCCCTTTTTCCTCTAGGACCTCTTATTAACGAACTATGAGTGATTTTAGATCTTTCATATAAAAATCGATATTTGGTGAGAAATATGAGTGATCACAGATTATTGCCCCTTTTTCCTCTAGGACCTCTTATTAACAAACTATGGGTGATTTTAGATTTTTCATATAAAAATCGATATATGGTGGGAAATGTGAGTGATCACAGATTATTGCCCTTTTTCCTCTAGGACCTCTTATTAACGAACTATGAGTGATTTTAGATTTTTCATATAAAAATCGATATTTGGTAGGAAATATGAGTGATCACAGATAATTGCCCTTTTTCATCTAGGACCTCTTATTAACCATCTCTGATATTTGGTGAGAAATATGAGTGATCACAGATTATTGCCCTTTTTCCTCTAGGACCTCTTATTAACCATCTATGAGCGATTTTAGATTTTTCATATAAAAATCGATATTTGGTGGGAAATATGAGTGATCACAGATTATTGCCCTTTTTCCTCTAGGACCTCTTATTAACGAACTATGAGTGATTTTAGATTTTTCATATATAAATCGATATATGGTGGGAAATGTGAGTGATCACAGATAATTGCCCTTTTTCCTCTAGGACCTCTTATTAACGAACTATGAGTGATTTTAGATTTTTCATATAAAAATCGATATTTGGTAGGAAATATGAGTGATCACAGATTATTGCCCTTTTTCATCTAGGACTTCGTATTAAATATACACAAATGATTTTAGATTTTTCATATAAAAATCGATATTTGGTGGGAAATATGAGTGATCACAGATTATTGCCTTTTTTAGGACCTCTTATTAACGAACTATGAGTGATTTTAGATTTTTCATATAAAAATCGATATTTGGTGGGAAATATGAGTGATCACAGATAATTGCCCTTTTTCCTCTAGGACCTCTTATTAACGAACTATGAGTGATTTTAGATTTTTCATATAAAAATCGATATTTGGTGGGAAATATGAGTGATCACAGATTATTGCCCTTTTTCATCTAGGAATTCGTATTAAAGATATACAAATGATTTTAGATTTTTCATATAAAAATCGATATTTGGTGGGAAATATGAGTGATCACAGATTATTGCCCTTTTTCCTCTAGGACCTCTTATTAACGAACTATGAGTGATTTTAGATTTTTCATATATAAATCGATATTTAGTGGACAAATTATTGCCCTTTTTCATCTAAGACCTCGTATTAACCATCTATAAGTGTTTTTAGATTTTTCATATAAAAATCGATCAAAGTGATCTCAGATTATTGCCCCTTTTCCCTAGGACCTCTTATTAATAATCTATGAGTGATTTTAGATTTTTCATATAAAAATCGATATTTGGTGGGAAATATGAGTGATCACAGATAATTGCCCTTTTTCCTCTAGGACCTCTTATTAACGAACTATGAGTGATTTTAGATCTTTCATATAAAAATCGATATTTGGTGAGAAATATGAGTGATCACAGATTATTGCCCCTTTTTCCTCTAGGACCTCTTATTAACAAACTATGGGTGATTTTAGATCTTTCATATAAAAATCGATATTTGGTGCGAAATATGAGTGATCACAGATTATTGCCCTTTTTCCTCTAGGACCTCTTATTAACGAACTATGAGTGATTTTAGATTTTTCATATAAAAATCGATATATGGTGGGAAATGTGAGTGATCACAGATAATTGCCCTTTTTCATCTAGGACCTCTTATTAACCATCTCTGATATTTGGTGAGAAATATGAGTGATCACAGATTATTGCCCTTTTTCCTCTAGGACCTCTTATTAACCATCTATGAGCGATTTTAGATTTTTCATATAAAAATCGATATTTG
Organism: Calliphora vicina; assembly: GCF_958450345.1. Classification (NCBI taxonomy): domain Eukaryota; kingdom Metazoa; phylum Arthropoda; class Insecta; order Diptera; family Calliphoridae; genus Calliphora; species Calliphora vicina. Next base: position 163,233,360 of record NC_088780.1, read on the forward strand.
GTGGGAAATATGAGTGATCACAGATTATTGCCCTTTTTCCTCTAGGACCTCTTATTAACGAACTATGAGTGATTTTAGATTTTTCATATATAAATCGATATATGGTGGGAAATGTGAGTGATCACAGATAATTGCCCTTTTTCCTCTAGGACCTCTTATTAACGAACTATGAGTGATTTTAGATTTTTCATATAAAAATCGATATTTGGTAGGAAATATGAGTGATCACAGATTATTGCCCTTTTTCATCTAGGACTTCGTATTAAATATACACAAATGATTTTAGATTTTTCATATAAAAATCGATATTTGGTGGGAAATATGAGTGATCACAGATTATTGCCTTTTTTAGGACCTCTTATTAACGAACTATGAGTGATTTTAGATTTTTCATATAAAAATCGATATTTGGTGGGAAATATGAGTGATCACAGATAATTGCCCTTTTTCCTCTAGGACCTCTTATTAACGAACTATGAGTGATTTTAGATTTTTCATATAAAAATCGATATTTGGTGGGAAATATGAGTGATCACAGATTATTGCCCTTTTTCATCTAGGAATTCGTATTAAAGATATACAAATGATTTTAGATTTTTCATATAAAAATCGATATTTGGTGGGAAATATGAGTGATCACAGATTATTGCCCTTTTTCCTCTAGGACCTCTTATTAACGAACTATGAGTGATTTTAGATTTTTCATATATAAATCGATATTTAGTGGACAAATTATTGCCCTTTTTCATCTAAGACCTCGTATTAACCATCTATAAGTGTTTTTAGATTTTTCATATAAAAATCGATCAAAGTGATCTCAGATTATTGCCCCTTTTCCCTAGGACCTCTTATTAATAATCTATGAGTGATTTTAGATTTTTCATATAAAAATCGATATTTGGTGGGAAATATGAGTGATCACAGATAATTGCCCTTTTTCCTCTAGGACCTCTTATTAACGAACTATGAGTGATTTTAGATCTTTCATATAAAAATCGATATTTGGTGAGAAATATGAGTGATCACAGATTATTGCCCCTTTTTCCTCTAGGACCTCTTATTAACAAACTATGGGTGATTTTAGATCTTTCATATAAAAATCGATATTTGGTGCGAAATATGAGTGATCACAGATTATTGCCCTTTTTCCTCTAGGACCTCTTATTAACGAACTATGAGTGATTTTAGATTTTTCATATAAAAATCGATATATGGTGGGAAATGTGAGTGATCACAGATAATTGCCCTTTTTCATCTAGGACCTCTTATTAACCATCTCTGATATTTGGTGAGAAATATGAGTGATCACAGATTATTGCCCTTTTTCCTCTAGGACCTCTTATTAACCATCTATGAGCGATTTTAGATTTTTCATATAAAAATCGATATTTGGTGGGAAATATGAGTGATCACAGATTATTGCCCTTTTTCCTCTAGGACCTCTTATTAACGAACTATGAGTGATTTTAGATTTTTCATATAAAAATCGATATATGGTGGGAAATGTGAGTGATCACAGATAATTGCCCTTTTTCCTCTAGGACCTCTTATTAACGAACTATGAGTGATTTTAGATTTTTCATATAAAAATCGATATTTGGTAGGAAATATGAGTGATCACAGATTATTGCCCTTTTTCATCTAGGACTTCGTATTAAATATACACAAATGATTTTAGATTTTTCATATAAAAATCGATATTTGGTGGGAAATATGAGTGATCACAGATAATTGCCCTTTTTCCTCTAGGACCTCTTATTAACGAACTATGAGTGATTTTAGATCTTTCATATAAAAATCGATATTTGGTGAGAAATATGAGTGATCACAGATTATTGCCCCTTTTTCCTCTAGGACCTCTTATTAACAAACTATGGGTGATTTTAGATTTTTCATATAAAAATCGATATATGGTGGGAAATGTGAGTGATCACAGATTATTGCCCTTTTTCCTCTAGGACCTCTTATTAACGAACTATGAGTGATTTTAGATTTTTCATATAAAAATCGATATTTGGTAGGAAATATGAGTGATCACAGATAATTGCCCTTTTTCATCTAGGACCTCTTATTAACCATCTCTGATATTTGGTGGGAAATATGAGTGATCACAGATTATTGCCCTTTTTCCTCTAGGACCTCTTATTAACGAACTATGAGTGATTTTAGATTTTTCATATAAAAATCGATATTTGGTAGGAAATATGAGTGATCACAGATAATTGCCCTTTTTCATCTAGGACCTCTTATTAACCATCTCTGATATTTGGTGGGAAATATGAGTGATCACAGATTATTGCCCTTTTTCCTCTAGGACCTCTTATTAACGAACTATGAGTGATTTTAGATTTTTCATATAAAAATCGATATATGGTGGGAAATGTGAGTGATCACAGATAATTGCCCTTTTTCCTCTAGGACCTCTTATTAACGAACTATGAGTGATTTTAGATTTTTCATATAAAAATCGATATTTGGTAGGAAATATGAGTGATCACAGATTATTGCCCTTTTTCATCTAGGACTTCGTATTAAATATACACAAATGATTTTAGATTTTTCATATAAAAATCGATATTTGGTGGGAAATATGAGTGATCACAGATTATTGCCCTTTTTCCTCTAGGACCTCTTATTAACGAACTATGAGTGATTTTAGATTTTTCATATATAAATCGATATTTAGTGGACAAATTATTGCCCTTTTTCATATAAAAATCGATATTTGGTGGGAAATATGAGTGATCACAGATTATTGCCCTTTTTCCTCTATAGAGTAAGTCGATATTTGGTGGGATGTTGTTGTTGTAGCAGCAGTGATTGCTGAGTTGACAGCCCTTGGTCGATTGAACTCGGGTCATTCCGGTGCGTAGAACCGGCTGTCGTGGGAATGATTTGGTGGGATTTAGGGACTCGGTGTTATTATTAATTTTATAATTTCCTAAAAATTACCACGGCTTTAACATTTTAATAAAACACAGAATAATTCCCATTCATTTTAATATTTTATGTATCAAAACTATTTATTCGAAAGGAAGATTTGTTTGTGATTTTGTGTATTTTTGTTATATGTTCTAGCATTGTGTTTAAAATACTGTAGTAAAATAGTGAGTGTGTTGGCAGTTTGTGTAGGAATGTGTAGAAAAGAGATTCAATAAATTCGTGCAGTGTTCTTTTACTTTCTTGTATGTATATAAATGCTTCTAAAATGTTATATTAATTTTGCTTTTGTATCGAATTAGCCGTTTTTAAGTCATAAGTTAGTTGAGTTTTCATCACCGTTAAGCTGCTGCCGATAATTTGTTTGTGATATATTTGCCGGGTTAAGAAACTAAAAAATAAAAGTTTTGAAAAGTTAAAAATGAATAGTAATATATTTTTTGTAAAAAATCAAATTACCCTAAGCCATCAAAAAAATCACGTTGTTCTTCCTGCCATTCTGACATGGTACACTCCAAAGTACCATAACCTTGTTGAACACAATTCTTTGAAACTATATTTATCATAGGTTCTGCTATCTTTTGAAATGGGTAACCAGGAGCAACGGCGAATCTATAAATCCAAGCTGCGTTATAAACATCTTTATGGTTCTTAACACTAACACAAGCAATTATCTGTAAAAATAATGTTATTACTTTTCAGTTTTAATTGCTAAAAGTCACAACACACCTTTTTACGGAACTTATTTTTAAAGGCCTGTTCATAAGGTGCATCATCCAAAAATATTTGATATGTACATTCAGTAGGTTTTAACCGAAATATAAAAGGTTCATAGCATTCCGCCACCAGCGATTGATTTGGTTTGGTCTAAATCGAAATATATATATTTTTTTAATGTTGTTATATTAATTAATTTACATATATAAAATAAAAACCAGTGTTTTATTTTTGTACCAAAAAGATCTTGTTTCTTTAAATTTGAATAATACTCTACCCTCATTAATTCCACTGCCTTTGCGTAGAATGAAAAATATGTTCCGGAAAATAAGAAAAATATACAACCAGGTATAGTTAAGGAGCAAAATGTCAAAGGAACACCCAAAAATATAAATAAAATGGCCCATGTTATTACAATGAACTGCAATGTTATCTGTAATAGAAAAATTATTTTTTGTGTACATTATAAAAATAAATTTTTATTGATTTATTTTCGTTGAATTCCATTATCACACATTACTTTTAGTAACTATGCAAACTAATTACAATAAATCCAAATACTTTAACATAATCAAGTCACTCACCTCTCGGAAGCAAAAGCAAAAAAATGATTTTGTAGAAAAGGACATGATATAATCACGCACCAACTCCTGACATTTGAGTTCATCATCTTCTCGATAGTTGCGTATTACGATAAAAGGTTGCATTTAAATGCTATGTTAATAAAATTTAATAATATGCTTAATTCTTGTGTAAAATATAATCTTTCAAATTTTTTATCTTATGGTCATTAAACTTTAGTAACATTTAATATGGAATGATTATTTTATCCTCTTTAAAGTATATTGTGTAAAATTATTTGCAACGTACAATTTACTTAATAAAAATAGTTAATTTATTAATAAATAAAACTTAAAACATTATTAATTAATTGTTAATTTATTCCGACACCCTTAAAAGTGTTTTGTTTTTTTTTCTTTCTATTATTTGTTTACGAATGGCAGAAATGTCAAATAATAGAAATCTGTTGATAAAAATTTAAGTTGGCAACACAATCTGTGTTGTTTACAAGCGGAGTGGATTTTATAGCTGCTTTAGACGATATGAATTTACGTACGTCTTTTGGAAAATTATACTAATAACATCCAATCTGCTCTCTCAATCTGATCCATTCGTATTTCTCATATAAACAAGACATTGCTATCTTGCTTTGTTGAAGCTGTAAAAAATACAATTTTATATGATAATATCACAAATGTGTATAGTAAAATGTCATACATTAAGTCTTAGCGTCTATTGGAAAACAATGTTTTTGTAACGAAAGTTTGGAAATTTGTATGTTTGCAACTGTTAAATTCCGCATAATTGTTCAAGCAGAGCAATAATAATTAGGCAGAGCAATAATGTTTTAACATAAGGTGTCAAATGTTTTTTTTTCCATTTAAAATTTAGTTTTAACTGTGCAAAAACAATAGAACAAACTTTTGTGACAGCAAAACAAATAAAATCCACTCCGCTTGTATAATAATTTTTTTGAATAGACAACAAACTTCATTATATGTTATGATATATATTTGTCAAGTATAGACAGGGAGTAAAATTTGACAGTTGTGAACATTAAAATGTTCAAACTTTTGTTACGTGGGCTAACAATCAAAACACTAAATTACCCAGACACATTAAGAGTTATTCGTAAAATTCCCACAATCCCCACAATTATATCCTTTATTTGCTATAATTCTGCGTTAACTTGACACTCTGTTCTAGTTTAAACTTTAAACAAAATTCTACTTTATAATCATTTGAATCTCATCTTTTAAATAAAAAAGATCGTCTTTACGACGTTTTTAAATTTTCCGAATCTACGACTTTTTCCACAGAAAGCGATTATTTTAAAGTCGATATAAAAAACCCTATTCTAGTTTTGTTTTGCCGAAAAAATTTGCACACATTCTTTTTCTTAGTTGAAATTTAAAATAAAAAATATTTAAATAAATAATAAATTGATTAAAAACAATTGAAAACATCACCTGAATTAAAGTGTGCTTCGATAGAATCAGCAATTTCTTAAAAACTCTAGTGAGACAAGAGTCTAAAAAAGCATTGAATATGGAAGAGTGTGATGAAACTAAGGCAACTACGACGTCGAATGCTCAGGAAATTAGCGGTGGCAGTGCCAACAACAATAGAGCTAAGGAACTGGCCAAAAATGAACAACAAACGAAACCGGCGTTTATATGTGGGGTCATTGAAGGTTTTTATGGGCGTCCCTGGACAACGGAGCAGAGAAAGGATTTATTTAGGAAGTATGATGAATTTACTAAATACATACCTAGGTTGTAAAGAAATATTTAAATATAAATAAATTATTTGTTTTCGTAAAGGTTGAAGAAATGGGGTATGGATTCGTATGTGTATGCACCCAAGGATGATTATAAACATCGTGCTTATTGGCGTGAATTGTACACTGTGGAAGAGGCTGATCATTTGTCGGGTCAGTAAAAATTTCCAATGGAAAATATGGCAGTTTTATTTATTAATAATATTTATACAATAAACAGGTTTGATAGCAGCCGCAAAGGAACAGGGCATTACATTTTACTATGCCCTGTCTCCTGGTCTAGATATGACTTACAGCAGTCAAAAGGAATTGCAAACTCTAAAACGTAAATTGGATCAAGTGAGCCAGTTTGGCTGCGGAGCGTTTGCCTTGCTTTTCGATGACATAGAGTCTGAGTTGTCGAAATCGGACAAGGAAGTTTATCAAACGTTTGCTAATGCCCAGGTTTCTGTTACCAACGAAATATTTACTCATCTTGGCAATCCGAGATTCCTATTCTGCCCCACTCAATACTGCAGTACACGTGCTGTGCCTTCTGTTCATGATTCTGAATATTTAAATACTTTGGGTTCAAAGCTCAATCATGAAATCGATATTATGTGGACTGGCAGCAAGGTTATATCGAAAATAATTACTTTGGAATCGATTCAAGAGATAACGGAAATTCTAAGGAGACCACCAGTAATTTGGGATAATTTACATGCCAATGATTACGACCAGAAGCGAGTATTTTTGGGTCCATATTCGGGCCGTTCACCTGAACTAATACCGCATTTACGCGGTGTTATGACCAATCCAAATTGCGAATTTCATGCCAATACCATAGCCATTCATACGCTAGCGTATTGGTCAAGATGTAGTTTGGACTCGAAAATAAATAGTAAGTTTATTTTTTAAACATAAAACTGGGGTGGTAGTTTACTCTCTATGTATAATTAAGGTTCCATATCGGCGGATATTAAGTTGGAAACGGAAAATGATGATGACACTGGCACCGATGATTTACCTGTTGAATGCTGTTTATCGAAGAATATCTATCATCCTCGCATGGCTCTTAAGTAAGTTTTAGAATAGACATATGTTCATTACAGCAACTCACTTCTTATGGAGAAGAAAAATAGTAATTTTGAGTCGAAAATTTAAAATACAATTAACGATTCACTTCTTAAACCAATTAACTATAATTTTAGAAATGCTATTGGCGAATGGTTGCCCGAGTTTTTCATAGAAAAAGAGGCCTGGGGTCCGATTACAAAACCTCAGCCGGCTGTTACCAGTAAGAAGAAATTAAAATTTATTTAATTTTATTATAGAAAGTAATTATTTATTTTTTTATTCGTAGTGGTAATGCCCATCATACCCATTATACCCTCTATTAACACGTGCATGAGTTTAACAACCACTACGACAACATCTACCAATTCCAAGACTGTTACAGTACCCCAAGTGAATGCAACACAATTGCAGGCCTTAGCTGATGTCTGTAGCACTGTGAATTCATCGTCCGTCACTCCCATATCAAATGCCGTCATGAACTCTTTGGTCTCGCCCACCAAGGTAGTCACTAATGAAGATATACTCAATCCAATATCATCAAATATTGCCTCAAACATTGAGCTACCCAAAAAGATTCCCATCTCCATCGTCTCGGTACCAATAATGGCCGCCAAAGAGGTGTCTGATACCGAAAGTGAAGATATGCGTGATACGGACAATGAAGTTTCGCCCATTAAACCAGAAGATCTTGTTGGGAAGTCAGAAGTTCGTGCTCTCTTAGAAAGTAACGATAAAGAAATATTACCAGAGGTGGTGGATGAAGAGGAGACTGCTAAAGTCGACGAAAAATTGGAAGAAGATGTAACAATAGAAGAAAAAGCAGCAGAAGCTGATAATTCTGGTTTGTCTATAGATGCCATGGTGGACGACAATAATTTGAGTCCTCTCAGTACCGGCAATGAGCCCATGGAATGTAGTAGTAGTGTCACTTCGCAGATTTCACCTAAAGAAGATGCCGGTAAAGTTTTGGCCGCAACAGCCATGACAGAAGATATTGTAATGGCTGAAACAGGTTCAATAGGTGACGTAAATGTAAGTCTTAAGAAGTGGTGTCAATACATGGTACATATTCCTATTCCTAATAACTTGACAAAAATTCATTTAATAAAATCGAACACAAAATTTCTTTCGATACTATAACGAATTGAATGATGCTAAAGAATTAGATGTTCGGTATGGATTTATTGAATGAATGGCTTACATTTTTAATTCCGGATTAAGGTTTTAGTGAATTAAGCTGTTTTATCCTCATTTTTGTTAAGTTGTTTCGAAAAATTTATGTGCGTTTATAGGAATATGCCCCAGTATAAATTTAAGTAATAAATTTACGATTTATATTTTAATTTTCTAGAATACAATGCAAGTGGAAAGTCTAGAATCATCTCCAATTTCAAATGCCGAAATGACGGAAGTAGAAAAGTACGTTATTTTATTTATATATTACTGGCTAATTGTAAAATTGTAAAAATATTTTTATTTAGAATTCCTGCTGAGGCCAGTAAAATGACTCCAGAGGATTTATATTTATTATGCGATCTGTTCTATTTGCCTTTTGAGCATGGCACGCGTGGCTGTAAATTACTTAATGAGTTTAACTGGCTCAAAGCTAATGCTCATGTACTGTTGGATGAAGGTAAGTGCAATAATTCTGGCGGTGAAGTTGACACGCCCACAAAACCGGAAGTTGCTGAATGGATACAGAGAGCAGAATATTTCACCAAACTGTGCAATTGTGTACAAGAGCTATTGCGCAAGATAGCTTTGTGTGACAATAAAGAAATTTGCCATGATTTGTTCTGCTATGTATGGGACATAGCCGGAGCATTATCTTTGTTAAATGCATTTGTGAAGTGGCTGCGTTTGGGGCATTTTCCGCCCAATGTATACAGCTATACACAGGGCACGTATACATGTAAGTAGAATATTCTGTTTGTTGAGTACAAACGCTATTGGTTTTAATTGTTTTTGTTTGGTTTCTAAGGGTTTAGCAAAGGTTGGAAGGAGGCCTTTATGTCGGGTGACCAAGAGCCTTGGGTATTTCGTGGTGGTCTTATAGCCGACTTACAACGTCTCATGCCTGTCGATCAAGGTAATGATTTATTTTTATACAAACTGCCAGAATTACCAACCACTGATTATCATGTCATGCGTCCCTTTACTCTCCTGGATGAGTCCTCCATTTATCAAGTGTCTACAGAAGGGGTTTTATCTCTGACCTCTCCGGTTGTTGATAGTGATCAAGCTCAATTAGAATTGTCCGAAAATATAAGAGATCTTATACCAGATTATTTATTGGGTCCCTTCATTACACTACAACCAGAGTTTTGTATTGTTGCCACCGACAATGCGGGCAAAATTGTAGGCTATGCAGCGGCTGCTTTGGATTACCACACCTACTCGCGTAACACTGCCATGTGTTGGATGCCAGAAATGAAAGAAAAATATCCCCAAAACCTACGTGAAGATATAAATGCATTTTCAAAATGCGAAAAACTAAATGAAATGCTGGGCTCTATGATCAAGGAATTTCATGGTGAATGTGAATCGGCATGTCCTACAGAAGTTATAAGTTCTTATCCGGCAGTTATGACGTCGATTGTGTTATCCAATTTGCTAACTCCCGATTATGGTGTGGGTAAACGTTTAATAACCGTGTTATTAGCCACATTGAGGGCAAATGGTTGCTTTGGTGTTCATGTGCGCTTATCAAGTAAAGATTACAGCCTACCCCTGGTACAATACTATTTGAAACTGGGCTTCGGCGAAATTTATCGCGATGATGTTGAGAATTTCATTTATTTTGGCAGACGTTTTTAGCAGATGCAGTGTATAGATTTACCCACACAAAAAATATAAATAGTATTTAACACACACACACACACAAAATTGGTTATGTAGCTTATCAGAAAAAAATTGAGAATCTCTTGTATTAGAACAAACCAATTGGCAAACAGCTTAGTTTTGCTTCCTTCATAACATTAATATCCTATTTTTACTTAATTCTATCCCGTACTGTGTTAGTAGTCCTGTGTATTATTTTCATTTTTACGTTAACTCAAAAAAAACGTATCGTCGTCTGTTTACAATTCTTTTTTTTTAACGTAGTATTTATATCATTTTAGATATTGGTGTTCTACTAGGACATTAATCTTTTTTACATTTTATATATTTAAAAATATTATATCAAACGTTTTTTGCAATGTCTTTTTGTCGGCCGTCAAAATATGCATTTAATTACTTTTTTATTTTTCCAAAAAATAAAAACTACAAAAAATGTACACATTTAGCAGTTTTATTTATTTACTGTGGTTTGATTTGTTAATTTGTGAAATTTTACCAAGATCGTAAAACCAAACTGTATTGACTCCTTCGTCGATAGTTTTTAAAGGCTCTAAGTTGGGCAAAGGAAAACGACAGGCTATTACTTTGGAATTGGGCGCTTCAGCAACTAGTTTTGTCTCCAAATCTTTCATCTGCAAATACATAATGTGGCGAAAATAAAACAGAAATAGATGAAAGATACAGTTAGAATATATGGGAAATTCTTATTAAATCCTTGGAATTGAAATGTAACAATGCATTGCATATAAAGACACGTTTTTGATATCAAATATTTCCTTAAAAACTAAATAATTTACATTAGCACTTTTGCATACTTATTCTAGTGTTTAGTATCAAAATCTAAATTTTCATAAAAAGTGGACTTAGCACCACGTTGCTTAGTGTGGCTAACGATTTAAATATAAAACTTATTGTGAAGGAGGGTATAATTTAGAATTTCATTTAACACTTTTTACATCAAACTAAGCACAAACACACAAAACATTTCACTCACCATCTGTTCCACACCGAATATAACTACATAATCATAGGGTTTCAAATCAAATTTCCATAAATCTTTACGAAAGAATTTTGTCTTTGATCCTACACCTTCTCTTAAAGCTGCTATGCGAGACCACCACACGAGCCAGGGGTTCAATTCAACTCCATCAGATTGCAGACCATGTTTTGCTGTAGCTGCAAATGTAAACATTAAAATTTATTATATAAACATAACCCAAGGTCTCCATATCGGCTACATTTTACAACAAACCGAAAACAATTCTTCCATCTCCTGAACCTATATCAAGCAATTTTTTAGGAGTATTGCGCGGCAGGAACTGCAAAACATTGTTAACTTGTTCTGTAGTGGCTGGAACATATGGTAGACAAATTCGACGAAATGCCGGAGCTACAAATGAATAACAAATAACAGATAAGCCCACGCCCACACCACCGGTGGCAAAAATTAAAAACTTGGCTGAAGTAGACACGGTCTTGCGCTGACTGGGTTTTGTGTCCGTTATAGTAAAATCCATTTTATAAAAAATTTAATAAAAACTATTCCAAATTAAAAATCTTCAAAGAACAACCGACGACTTGTTTTTATTTTATAATAGGGATGGTAGTTTGTATGAAATTTTCCTTAACAGGGTTGCGTTACGATAACTTATAAATCCGGCTCTGTTTTAGTTTTGACACTCAAAATTAATTTTGAAAAAGTGGCAACGCCAACGGCTGACATCAGCAAACCTACATTTTTTTATATGAAGTTCATATTAGCTAAATTTGGGGGGTCTTGAGCCAACTCAACCCCATAAGAAATACACGGAGTGTGTGTGTAGTCATGCTGGTGTCATCCGGAGAGTTGCCGGATCTGTTCACATTGAACGGCTAATAAAGTGCTGCCAGATTGTACAGATCTGGCAGCACTTTTATCAATGCTTTTAAAATAACAAAGAAGTAACGACCAATGCGAATTTATAGAAGGCGACCTGATTATTTTTTATATTCAGTTGTTTAGACAAGTGAACTGTCAATTCACTTGTGGTTGTTGCGGCGAAAAATACAACAAACCCAAAAGTAAAAAAAGAAAAACCATATTTTCCACGTTGGAAGCAAGGTATGTATATTAATTATAAGGTAGTGTCCAAAGTAAATTTTATTAATTTAATAGCGACAGTACTACAACAAATACAACATTTACAAAAACCACAAGCAATTTTGTTTTTGGTTTAAGGTCTGAGCTGTCAAAGTTGCCTGTTGTTGTTTTTGCTTTTGGGCTTGTTGTATTTTTCGCCACAACAACCACAAGTGAATTGACAGTTCAGACCAAAGTAAAAAAAATAGTCAGCTGTTCTACTGAGCCTACTTTATTAATTTACTTTGGTAGTGTCCAAGGTGCATTTAATAAGGTGCCATCGGCAGCACAGCTGATTATAGAAATAGCTCGCACAAATGTCAAACTACATATGTAAAAAATATTCGCCCGTACGTCCGTATGTCAAACTCTATATATAAAAAATAAGTGAATTCGCCTGTATTTATTTCAATTCGCCACTGCTGTCACCTTGTTAAATACGCCTTGAGCTGTCTATTATTTTTGATTTCGACCAAGGCGTATTTAACAAGGTGACAGCAGTGGCGAATTGAAATAAATACAGGCGAATTCACTTATTTTTTATATATAGAGTTTGACATACGGGCGTACAGGCGAATATTTTTTATATATGTAGTTTGACATTTGTGCGTGCTATTTCTATAATCAGCTGTGCTGCCGATGGCACCTTATTAAATGCACCTTGATTTCGACTTTATTGTTAAACTGTAAAAATGACTTATTTGTTATTTGGCACCTTATTAAATGCACCTTGAGACAGCTGTTCTAGCGATGTCACCTTATTAGATTCGCTTTGGATAAAATGTTGTATGTGTATGCAGGGTTACCGTAGTTACTTTTTAAAATGACAAAAAAGGGGATTTTACATGAAGGATTTATTATTGAACACGCCTGTTTTAATAAAATTCAAATAAGAATCGTTTCTTATATGAGTTTTCGAAAGAAACATATTTTGAACTTTATAAAAGCAGACCCAAGATGAGTACATAAAATCAGCTGAATCTTAATTCGCCGTGGTTTAATGTTGATGTTCTGTCAAACTTTGTTAATGTTTACATTTATTATTATAAATAACATTTTAATTCGCCTTGATTTTGAGATATAGTTTTTCATACAAGAAAATATTTTATTTTGTTGAATTAGATTTTATTTTATTATAAAAAATAAGCGTTATTATATACATAGGTTTTTCGTTAGGTGAAACGGGGGTCTTCAAACCTATCAAACAACCCATAAGCAATACACGGGGAGTGTGTTTGTAAAGTGTTTGACGTGAGCCAGATGAGCGGAGTTTTTCTACTACTACTTTTTTGCAACTGTGTTGGCAGAAAAAACGACAAGTTCCAAAATATAAAATAAAAAAACGTCATGCAAAGAGAGACGACGAACAAAAAGTAGAAGAAAAAATAAAACATAATTTTCTACAAATAATTACAATTACAAAGTTATCATAAGTGACGCTAGACGCCATTTTTTACATAAATCTTATTAATTAAGTCGTTGTAAAAAGAACAATTGAAAACAAGAGGAAGAAAAAATGACGACGCGAGACAGCGACACATCACTGTGGCTGCATAATAAACTCGGGACATCAAATGATTCGTGGATAAGTGGTTCAATATGCTCCCAATTAAACAAGGAAGTGTTGCGCAACATAAAGGAATGCTTTCCCGATCTTCAGACACAAGTGAAATTGAAATTATTATTAAGTTTTTTCCATATTCCTCGTCGCCTTGTGGAAGAGGTAACAAAAAAATTTTTTTCCTTCATGTTGGTGAAATAGTGAAAAAATCAAGTTTCGGTTTCAACAACGCTCACACATACGCACGCATACACTCGCATAAACCAAAATTACCAACATCACACAATGCAATTACAACAACAAAACATAAAATGTTGGTGAAATAAGAAAACAAAAAAGAAAGAATGAAAAGCAAAGGAAATTGTGTGGTGGTGTAAAAATATAAATAAAAAAGATTCAGTGCTTAAACAAAAATTCTATTGTTTGTTTTCCCTGTTCCTATAGAGAAAATAAGCCCTAATGCAAATAATGGATTTAAAAAAAGGCTTTTATCATTTAATAAATGCAAAACATAATAAGTGTGTTAAATTAAAAGTGAAATGTTACGCTGTTATTTGTTCTTGTTAAAGTGATTTCATTTTTTGATTTGTTGTTGGATCATTTTGCTGACGAATTATTTCAGTGTTGTATTTTTCCCGCCACTTAGCTCTGATTTTTGGGGGGATCTATAAGTCCAACAACATTTAATAAATTTGTTATTGTTATTAAATATTTGTCAGTGTGTGTGTTTGTTTTGATTTGTTTTATGTTTATTCATTCTAATAAATATTATCATCTATCATAATTTTCAATAGTGGAAAGCCGAATTAGAAGAAGTCATCGAAGTTGCTTGTCTAGATTCAGAATTATGGGTATCCATGTTGGCCGAAAGTATGAAAACATTTCCAGCGACCAGCTCGCTCAATACAGAGATCTCGGATTATGAGGACACCCGTCCCATATTCACCGACATGGTCAACGATTTACGAAAACTTGTTTCGAAACACAGTGATTTGGGCATGTTGCCTTTGGAATGCCAATATCTAAATAAGAATGCTTTAACATCTGTGGTGAGTTGAGTACTGTATATGAAATCTGAATCAGAAATTGATTTGGTTAATAGTGATTGAAAAATAATTTCCACTAATTTCCAAATTAATATTTCATTGCGGTTAAATTTCTCAAAGAAAATCCTTTTTAATACATCTGTTTTTTGTTTTGTTTGCAGGTTGGCCAACAACCAAATACTGTCAAGCACTTTACCATTAAACGCAAACCAAAAAGTGCTACTTTGCGTACAGAACTTTTACACAAATCTGCTGATGCACAGTCTTCACTGAAAAAAGCTTCAGCACCAACCATACCATTAAGATCTCGAGGCATGCCACGTAAAATGACGGACACAACACCCCTAAAAGGTATACCATCTAGAGTGCCTACATCAGGATTTCGCAGTCCCAGTATTAATGCCACAAATGCACAGCGGCCAAATTTAAGTCGTACGCCAGCCGGACGCAAAGATGGTGGCATTAAACTCATTGAATTATCCGAACAACCTTTGGGCTATGCGGCCGCTAAGAAGCGTAAACGTGAACAGCAACTCGAGGAACAGGCCAGAAAGCAGGAACAAAAAGCAGCCGCAGCAGCAGCTGCTGCAACCACTGCTAGTACGGATAGTACTTCACCATCGGCGGCTAATAATAGTTCCCAAAGTGGTAAAGAGGCAAATACACCCACTACGCCCACATCGGCTAATAATAGTTTTGAAATTAAAACCGAAACTAATCTTAATCAAAGTCAAAGCAGCAGTGCCGATGAGGGTCATGCTTCCGACACCAAGGAAGACATTAAACCGGTCATTATTGCTACAACAACTACAATTAAGGAGGATGAGAAACCAGCTATAACTCCCGAATATGCTCCACCATCGTTGAGCTACACCCAAAATACACCGGCTGGAATATTGGATAGCGTTAATAATTCTCAACTGGAAGACACCAAACCAAATCCACAGACCTTGATTAAGACCATAATGCCAACAAAGTCCCCAGAGAAAGCCACAATTCCGTTGCAGACACAACAGCAGCAGCAGCAGCAACAGAAAACAACTACTAACAACAACAATAATCTGAATCATGTAAATAAGCGTATTAAGCAAGAAATCAAAATCGAAAGTGAAGAGATACTGGTACCGGCCACTATTAAGGTGGAAAAAATCGAGCAGCCAACTATAACGCAACACACGCAAACGCAAACATTGGGTCAGCGTATTCAACAGCAGCAGCAACAGCAGCATTTGCAACACCAAACCCAACAAAGAGTTATTATACAGCAACAAGCTTTGCCGACATTGCATCAGATACAAACGTCAACATCTCAACAACAGCAACCAACCACACAACATGTCATAATACGTACGTCGCCACAGCAGCAAAAGCAAACATTGACGGTACGTCAACAGAATACACCAACAACACCAATAAAAATGGAAAAACTAGAAATCAAGCCCTTGGTGCGCAATACCACCACTCAACCGGGTACCATAATAACTCAACAACAACCAATGCGTCCTGTCACCAACTCTACGTCTACAAATCCATTGGCCAATTTACCCAACAATATTTCCGTGAAAATTACATCGACTAAAACGGGTAAAGTAACACAGCCACAGCAGCAGCAGCAACAGCCCCAACAGCAGCAACAACAACAGCAACCCATCTTGATTAACAGTTCAACTCCAGTGATATTGGCTTCAACACCCTCACAGACGGCCGCATTAAGGCAAAAACAATTGGCAACGGCCACAGCTACAACACAGAATGCCACACCACAAACAGCCCAGGCCATAAAGTCTATGCCTTTGAGTCAACTAAAGAATGCCACCAATAGTGGGCCGGTGATCATTTCACAGACCATCATACAACCGGCCAAGAGAGCCCAACAGCAGCAACAGGCTGTAAATCAACAACAGAAAACTCAAATTATACAGCAGCAGCAACAAAAACAGCAGCCAACCACCACAACTACACAATATATTTTAACACAACAACAGCAACAACAAACGCTACCAACATTAACAACATTCACACCAAATCGTCAACATCAAACCTCGTATCAAACAACCTCGTCATCAGCACCACAAACACCAACATCCACAAAAATCCTGTTGAAAACTTCGCCCAGCTCCTCGGTGGTCATACGTCAACAACAACAGCAGCCGCAACAGCAAACGATTAATGTGAGTAGTGGCAATCCACCACCTCTAATAGCCTCGTCCTCCTCCTCCAGCACCTCAACGCAACCAACTCTATTGAATATACAAAATGTTCAGCTGCCCAATCGACCTGTCACGATACAACCTGCTTCTCAAGCTGCCCAACAACAACACATACAAGCCCAATTGCAACAGCAACAACAGCAGCAGCAACACACCTTAGTCTCCAATAACACCGCTACCCAACAACCGAAACTCACACAGGTTCTCATGCAGCCCGGTTCGAGTAATGCCACCACTGTTTCGACCCAATCGGCGGTGGGCGGTGGTAATGCCAATGTCAAGAACAAAACCATTATTCTAACACAAAAAGGTGTCATTTTGCGCAACATTGGCGGTGATATGTATCAACAGATACCCATTAGCAATGTGGGTGGCTTGCAATCCCTTGGCACAGGTGCTACAACACTCATGACAACTGCGGCTGGTCCGCCTGGACTTGTGAAAACGACATCGGCAACCACTATGCAACAACATGCTACACAAACGATAACATTGCAACAGCAACAGGGTTCGCAGGCCTCAAAACAGTTGACCACCATAATACCACAGCAACAGCATTTGATTGTGCAGCAACAACCACAGGCCACAACAAGTTTAATAACGAATGTAAGTGCTTGGATGTTTATTATAAAAAAAAAAATATTTTTTTTTTTACTTATTTTTAATATATTTTTATTAAAAATTCACTTTTCTACCCTGTATGTAGCAACCTTCGCAACAAACCATTATAAGACCGGTAATGACGAATGTACAAAGTGGTCTCACAACACTACCAGGTGGCTTGACATTAATTCAAAGACCTGGCCAACAGCCCCAACTGGTACAGGTACAGACCACACCGCAGCAACAACAGCAAACTCAAATACAACGTACCATTATAACGCAACCAGCCCTGCAACAGCAGACGCAATTGCGTCCCCAACAAATAGTGTTGCAACAAAAACCGGCAACTACGCAACAGCGTATAATAACAACAACAGGCGGCCTGGCTACCTCGGGTACACAGCAAATTCAATTACAGCAAACAAATACGGGTGGTATACAACGTACACACATCATACAAGTGCCCCAACAGCAGCAACAACAGCAACAGACACAAGCTGCGGCACAGCGTAAAGGATTATCATTATCGGTAGGCTTATTACCAACTTATTTTATTTTATGACATTTAAATGTTGACGTGTTCTTTTTGTTTTCCCTAGAATGAACATGTCCACAAAGCTCACGAGATGTTTCGTAAAGCTAATAAAGTATCTCGTCCAGATAAGGCTTTAATTTTGGGCTTCATGGCTGGTTTGCGTGATAATCCCCGCCCAAATTCCGAAAATGTGATTGTTATTAAATTGGGTGAGAAAGAGGTAAGAACATTGTAAAAAAATACAAAGTTACAGCATATTCTTATACTCAATTCTTGAAATTAAAATTTTTACAGGAAAAAGTTCAACAGGAAGATGGTCAAACAGCATTATGTTTAGTTGAGTCTCATATACGTTTAGATTATAATACAGGCGAATGGAAAACATTCCAAAACTACAGACGCCTCGATCAAAGTAATCAAAGTACTGGTGATAGTGGGGGTGGTGGTGGAGGTGCCGGTAATGTTATGCAAACACAAAATTCCGTGGTCATATAATGAATAAGGCCCGCTACATCAACGGGCCCATCAACATCAAAACAAAATCTAAAAAAATGAAAATACAAAATCTAAATGAAAATTAAACATTTTGTAATTTAAAAGAAACCACACTCATCATAGGGAAAGCTTAGTAAAAGCGCTTAACACATTGAAACCCATTCAAATCATCAAACTAAACAAACAAACATTCATCAATCAATCAACATAAATTAAGCAGATAAAATGAAAACCACACAATCCAATCATGCACCCACACAACACACGTTTTCTTCTTTGTTTAAAACAATTAAACAGCGAGCTTTTGTTCCCAAAAAGTCATCGTCGCCGCCATCATCGTTAAAAGTACTACTGCTTAAAACATCTCTATTTTGTTTTACACTCAATCAAATTCATCTTGTTTGAAAGAAACATAAAATCTAAATGCTGTATTAAATGCAGTTTAGCTGCTTAGAATTCATAACTACATCAACAGTATAATCATCATTATTATCATCATAATCATACATAATTAGAATTTGTTTGAATGTTGGTAAGTAAATTCTTATCAATTGAATTATTTTTTATAGTTTACAAATTCCTAATCATATAATTACATACATACTTTATATTCATAACCAACCAAATCCCCCTACCCAACCACAACATCAATTTAACATTATTTTTGCCTTTGTACCCAATAATTTAATAAAATGCAAAAAAATTTATTTAACTTTCTAAAGAATTTTTGAAATACAAACATAAATACATACATACATAGATAAATATATACATATATATATATTTTTTGAATTAACTAGGAATTATATGAAATACATACATACATACTAAATACAAGAATTTTCAATTTTTCAATTTAATACATACAAACAACTTCTTGATTATTTTGAAACTTTAACTTTTTAATACATTTATTTAACTTCTCTATATATTGAAAACAAAACAAAACAAAAAAATTAATGAAATGATAACAAAAAGAAAAAAATAATAATTATGATAAATTTAATGTAAAACGTTTATTAATAATTTAGTTGTACAAAAAAACAAACAAAAAATTAAGGAAAAAAAATAAAACCCTGGTAGTTTATTCATAATGCTTAGATTTATATAAATATAAAAAAACTATATATAAAATATATAATAAGACAACATCAGAATATATATATATATAAAACCAATTAATGTCCCTTCCTAATTAGACCCTCTCTTTTTAATTTTTAGCCTAACTCATCGTATTAGTCTTTTTCGTTTTATTCTAAATTTTAACTAAACTCTCAAAGTTTTGTTTTAGTTTTTTTTTTGTATAATTTGAAACTTTTTTAGAGCTTAACCAAATTTCTTTGCAATATATTTCAAAAATTTATCAACAACTGAGAATAATTAATTACAAATGCTAAAAAATAGAACCCATTTTAATAAAACATTTGGTAAAAAAAAACTAAATAATTCATGATAAAAAATACAAACAACATACAATGAGAGTTGAAAATAATATAATAAACAATAATTATATAATAATTTAAATAAAAAGAAAATCAATAATTATTTGGCTTACATGTTAAACAAATATTAAAAAAAAAACAAAATGATTTTATATTTTTTTAAATATGGTCTATCCATTTTTGTTTTCAATAAAATAATAATAATGATACTCGTTCAAACTACGTGTAGTATGCCGGAGAATAGCGATAACCCGAGGCTGAAGTAAATAAGAGAGAAAAGTGATAAAATTTAATAAAATTTCATATAACTCGGTAAATATAAAAATAACACAGGTCAACAGCAAAAAAAAAAAAAGGATTCACTAACCACTATACAGATTTTATGCAATTAGGGTTTTTAATTTCCCGACCTTTTTTGATTCCCGGGAATCGGTAAAATTTTTCTCTACATTCCCGGGTACCCGGCTATTCCCGAAATATATAATAATACTGTAAACTATGGATATTAAGCAAAATTTCATATACAAACTTAGTGTTATAATCATTATTTATAGAACTTCGTAGTAATTAATTCAATTTGAGCTTAATTCACTAAAATCTTAATCCGCAATTAAAAAATGTCAGCCTTTCATTTCATAAATCCATTCCCAATATCTAATTCTTTAGCTTCCTTCAAAGGCTTTATTTAATTGAATTAATTAAGTTAATTAATAACAGAATTTATTCAAACTTTGAATGATTAAATTTTTGTTGATTCAAATCTACTTAAAATGTTAAAATGTTTTTTCTTCATTCAGTTTATTTAACTTTTAATCATTTTCAAAATGAATTAAAAAAAAATTTCATAATCCTTTTAGTAAAAGGAATGAATTCAATACATTTAACTGAATAGTTAAGAGATAAAATTTATGTTGATATCGAAAATTTCCAAATTATTGGATTCAAAGGTGAATTTTTATAAACACACTCATTATAAAGCTGACATGTTACCAAGGACTATTGCTGTGTTTCCTTTCAAGGCCAAAATCAATTCTATACTTCAAATTACCAAATGGTGTACCGCCATCAAATGTAGGGGACTTTGTTCTACTGGAGGTTTGTGGTATAATTCACACTGGTCCATCTTGACATTGAAGATTATTCACCTTTATTTCTAGATCGTGCAGCTTTCCATATGCTTTTTTAAATGTTCATTCGAAAAAAACAAAATAAATAATAATAATAATAAGTGGTCTATTGTTGCCGAGATATAAACGAAAAATTGTAAAAAAGTAAACTTTTCACTTTTTTTTTTTAAAAAAAAATAGAGTTCTAACATGTTTTCTTTGTAGTTTCGTCAGTTTTTAATACCCAGGAATCCCGACTAAAAATCCCGGGAATCGGGTAGTGAAAAATTGGCAAAATTCCCCGGAATTCCCGGGATAAAAACCCTAGATGCAATGGATAAATGCTATGGATAGATTTTTTTTAATTTTTTTCTAAAATTGTGAACTTTTTAGATGTCTCTCCACATAATTTATGATAACTCAAAAAGAAAATTTACATAACTTTTTATCCGTTTATATATTGCGTTTTAATCGGCTCAGTAGTTCCCTACACCACCATAGTGGGGAGGGTATAATCCGTTTGTGCAGATGTTTGTAACGCCCAAAAATATTGGTCTAATACCCTACTTTAAGGTGGGTGTTAGACCGATCGACTTAGAATCACTTTCTGAGTCGATAAAACGATGTCCGTCTGGCTGGTTGGCTGGCTGTCCATGTAAACCTTGTGCGCAGAGTACAGGTTGCAATTTTGAAGATATTTCAATCAAATTTGGTACATATTATTTTTTCGGTCCAAAGCCTATTGGAACTGGCTGAAATCGGTCCATTATTTCACCTAGCCCCCATACAAATGTCCTTCCGAAATTGGACATTATCGGTCATAAATGATTAATTTATATATGTATCTCCACAAATTCCTCTCCAAATAAGTTCTATATATATACAAAATTCATGTCACCAAATTTTGTTACGATCGGTCCATAATTCGTCATAGCTCCCATATAGGCCCTCTTCCGAAAATCACTTTAACGTGCATAAATCGTTTAAAAATGTTGGTACACGCACAAAATTCAACATAGTTAACTTTAACTTTAGACATAAATCACATGACCTAATTTCATTGTGATCGGTCCACAATTGGTAATAGCTCCCATATAAGGCCCACTTCCGAAAATTACTCAAAAATATAAATTATTGAAATTTTATAAGAAAAATGTTTTTGCTCTTTTGGTGAAGCCCGACCATACTTTCTTACTTGTTATACCCTTCACCATACTTTCTTACTTGTTATACCCTTCACCAGGAGTGGCAAGGGTATATGTATATAAATTTGTTATTCCGTTTGTAATTTCTACATTTTTCATTTGCGACCCCACAAAGTATATATATTCTGAATCGTTATAGATTGCGGAGTCGATATAGCCATATCCATCTGTCCGTCTGTGTGTTGAAATCAACTTTCTGAAGCTCCCAAACTTACATACACGAATGATACATCAATATCTCCGAAATTCTTCCGGCTCGGTTGCTATTTAAAATCGAGAAAATCGGTCCACAAATGGCTGAGATATAAGTAAAAAACAAAACAATATTTCAAAGACCTGTGCAACGACGTATATAAGACCATAGTAAGTTGGACCTACTATGGGTCAAAATCGGAAAAAATATTTTTTAACCCGAATTTTTTTTTCACCAACATTTTTTTCACTAAATAAAAAAAAAAAATTTTAAAATTAAAAAAAAAATTATAAAATTAAAAAAAAAATTATAAAATTAAAAAAAAAATTTTAAAAAACAATTTCGAAAAAACAACTGGAAAAAAATTTAAATTTTGTTTACCTAAAAATATTTAAAATTTTTATTTTAAAGTATAATTTGGTGAAGGGTATATAAGATTCGTTTATTTTAATAAAATCGGACTTATCCTTTTTGAGTTGTCATAAATTATGTCAAAAATCGTAATTTTAGAAAAAAAAAAAATTTAAAAAAAACTTCTCCATAGAATTTAAAATTTCGACCATATTTGTACTACTGAAACCACAATACATCAAAATTGTGTAGTGGTTTAAAAAGCCTCTAAATTTTTTTTTCGAATTTGTTGTTTTTTCGAATTTTGTTCCCATGAAATATCCACTTCCCTCGAAGGGGAAATTGCTATCGGGAATATCACGATGAACTTTACATTCACAATAGTTGATTTTGTTCGTAACAGCTGTTTATTGTTTAGAAAATTCCATCTAAAAATTTCACAACAAGGGGAATTTTTTCACGTGAACAAAGTTGATGAATGAAAAAAGGAAAAGGGAAAATATTTCATGTGAAATATTGATTCGGGATAGGGGTGATTGATTTTTATTCTTCAATAAAAATCGATTTTTAAATAAATTTTATATCAATCGAATTAAAAAAACCGAGTTTTTTAAAAAAAATTATATGAAAACTTCAATCGGCTATAACTAGGTATTTATATAATTGATAAAATAGCAATAATCACTATGATAACTTATATTTTTCAATAAAAGTGGAGTTTTAGTAAAATTTCATATCAAAATTGAATATAGTGATAAATTGCAAAATATTGTAAACCTTCTAATTAAACTATAGGTCGCAATTTCAAAGATAATTCATTCGACAAAATTTGGCATAAACTTTTATACTGCTCCAAGGACGAAGCCTATTGAATTTGGTTAGAATTATTCGGTCATTATTTCTAATAGCCCCCATACAACTGCCTTATCTGAAAATAGTTGAGCTCTCATAATTATCTTAATTATATACATATCCAAACCATTTTTTGATATTGTTACGAATTCAAATATAACGATTTTAAGGGCTGATTTAAAAGTAGCATAATGCTTTCAAATAACAGTGCTGTAATAGCAAACTGTAACATATCTGTGGGCATTATTAAATAAAAGCTTTCGGTTGACCATTGATCGTAAGTTGGCAACGCTGTTTGCGGCGACCGTATATTCGAATTCGAATATTCAGTTAAAGAACATTGTAGAAAGTACACCACAGATGGCGTATGTATTAGTAAGATCTAGAATATTCAAACTTTGACAGTTAAAGAGCAATCTAGAGTGCAGATGGCAGTGTTATAAATAGTGGCTCTGCAGCCGGCGAGTCGTGATATATTATGACAATATGACTAATAAAGAAGTGGCCACTTAAAATCCGTACGCACTATAGTAATCATAACAACGATGCCCCTTTTATCAAAATGGAAAAATATTTCCATACGTTTATAACAACAAATCTACCATTATTCTACAATGAATTGCAAGTCATTATGTTTAGTTTTAAAAAGTGTAGACACAATGAAAAATGAAGCTTGAGATAAAATTGTACACAAATATCTAGAAAATCAGACTTTGTCGGGTTAAAAGATAGCCAAAATCTGATTTTCGGCAGGTCAAAATTTTTACGTCTCGGTAGCTCGAGGCAATTGTTAAACGTAAAGTGAAAAAGAGTGCAGGTACAGTAAATAACCAGATTTTGATGAGAACAAAGTGAAATAAATATGGTGGAATAACGGAAGAAGTGGGAAGAAAAGTTGTGCAGCTATTAATGGGAGGCATAAGAAGAAAATCCAAATTTATTCGCAATAAAGACACATAAACCTACAGTTATATTTTGTGAAAGCTTAATAAATTACCTTTAATTTCATGAATAAAATGTTAACATACGTTGTTTCATTTAAAAGTTATGCTCGCTTTAATCCGTACGGATTTTAAGTGGCCACTTCTTTAACCCTCTAACCGGCCAATTTCATTTCGAGATAAAATAATATACCAGGTTATTGTTTGACAAAAAATAAATACGTTGGAATAAAAACAAACAAAAGACAAGTGCACGTTCTTGTTTATCACAATAAGTAAATTGTTTGTCTCTTTACTCATATATACCGTTATAACGGGAAAAATAACCAAATAAAGCAGCATTACATACATTTAACATACCCGCCTAAAGGCAGCCTTGCCGGTTAGAGGGTTAAGAGACCTTGTGAATTGACCAATCGGTAGTTATTTATGCTATATGAATAAAAATAATGGTAATATTCTGGTATAAGGGATCTCAAAAATCATTTTATTAACAGAAACAATTATGTATGTTGTACCTTTATGTTTATAGTTATTAAATTTATTTGAAAATATGCAGTATGTATGTATATTGAACTAAAATTAAACTTAAAAACTATCAAACGAAAAAAATAGAATACGTTTGACTTATAAACTAATTAACATCAAAATTAATGCCAATGACATCTAAAAAAAACAAGAAAAAATCAGAAAAAAATGAAATGTATGAGTGGGAATAGTAAATGATGTTAAGCAAATGTTTTACACAGGTACACTTATGTTTGTAGATTCATAGATTAAATACTAAAGAGCACTAAATGGAATGAAATTCTCTTTTTTTTAAGATGAATTTCTAAGAGATTCTTTTCATTAAATTCTAAATACTGAATAATTTTTTAAATGTTAATTTAACAACAATACTATAATAATATGTATGTAAGTGCTTAAGGTGTCACTTCCTTCCAATGAACAATGGCTCGTTGGGAATCGGGAGCCTTGCCAAAGGGATGAGTGCCATCGGAATAAACATATTCATTGACCTGATAATCCAATAGTGTTTTGTAATTGTAGACATCATTGCCCAATTGCTGAAATTACATGAAATTTTTAGAAGATTTTAGAAGTTTGAACAAATTTTGTTTGCGTAAAAACAGTTTTATATACCTGTGTTAGAGGACTGGTATTGGTGGTTAGAATACCGGCAAATTGTTTTGCTTTGGCCAATCTTAAAACTTCATGTTCCATAAAATGCATGCAGGCAATATTTTCTTGAGGATTCAAATCAGCATGAGTGCCCATCATAAAAGAGTGCAATATTTTGTTTAAACCCTGGGGCAAATAATTGTCTCTGGAAATGGAAATACAATTAAATTAATAAGTTCATGTTTTATTTTAATATTAAGGGTATTTATTAATACCTAATAGGCCCTTCTACATATTCCAAAAATTCAAATACAATTATCAACTTTGATTTGACATCAACTTCGGGCTCAGCACGGGCATCAAAATTTAAGGCGGTGCCAATAACTCTGCTCGTATTTCTGTCATAAACCACAAAACTTAAATCCTTTTCCACTAATTCATTCCAAATATCCTGAAAATCGCATAAACGTTTAAAACAAATATATAGTTATTTGTTTAATTTAATTTAATTTAAACCTACCGAAATAATATCACTATAATCTGTGCGCAAGATATCGGGTTTAAGCCATTGCTCCAAATCTGCTTTGCCATAAAAACTGTCCACAATAATTCTGCAAATAGTGTTTAATATTAATTAAATGTTTCATAGTTAAATGTTTTGTGTTCAATACTTACTGTATTACATCAGTTTTATGAGAATATTGCAAGGGTATAGCCTCCAGGTCCAAATGAGGACAAGCACTTATCCAAACCTCTGTATCTTCCACCATATTTATCTCACGATCTTTGGTCATGCTTTGCAATATTGCACCCAAATTCTTGGCCGCTATAAATTCCGAAATACTAATGCTATAGCCTTTATCTCTTAATAGCGTGACGGTGTAAATTGAATTAAGAGAATTTCCGCCCAATTCATAGAAATTACTGTGTGGTGCCAGAGTGGTTCTAGTCGAACGACCAATTACACTGCCTACCGTCTCGAATAGATCCTCAGCCACTGATCTCAGTTCATCGGGTATTTGGGAGTAATCAAAGTCCAAGACAATGCTGGAATCTCCCTCATTATTGTTGGCCGTTTCATAGAGTTTCAACAAAGACTGACGATCAACTTTGCCATTGACCAGCAAAGGTACCTGATCAATTAATACCACTTGTGGTATCATGTAATCGGCCAATTTATCTTTTAATTTGGCTTCTAGTTGCAGTTCTGTCATTAGTGGAGAATCATCACGTAGTTTAACGAAAGCCAATAGAGCCTGGTCGACTAGACCGGCATGATAACAAAGCACTATGGCCTTTTCCACCTCAGATAGTTCGGCAACATTTTTCTCAACTTCAGAAAGATCGACACGATGACCGCGTATTTTGATTTGAGAATCGGTGCGTCCCTCATACATAATGTAACCATCGTAAAGGGAACCATAATCACCAGTGCGATAAATGCGGGAATATTCTAAAGGGAAATTAATTGAAATTAAAGTTTTGAATATTTTAAATAAAGTAACGCAAACTTACTCAATTCAACCGCCAAAGGATTTTCCAAAAACTTCTCCGGATCACGACCATTTACATAACCATTGGCCAAATTCAAACCCGATACAAATATTTCACCAATTTCTCCATTCTTCACCGGCCTATAATCCGTATCCAAAAGATATAGCACGGTATTACAGACGGGTATTCCAATCGGGACACGTTCAAAATGTTGCAATTGTTTTTTACTCTCACACGTAAAATAGGTAACATCACCCATTACCTCAGTTGATCCATAGAAATTATACAACGTGTGGGTTCCCTCTTCGAAGTAGTCATAGAAATGCATGGCCAAGGCAACGGGTAATGGTTCACCCGAACACACCCATATTTGTAAGTTGTACAAAAGTTTACTTTCGGTATTAGTAGCTGCTGCATTACGATTGTTGCCACCATCTAATTTTAGGTACATGAGTAGAGAACGCAACAGAGTGGGCACTAGCACCAAACGACGTATTTTATATTTCTCTAATACCTCAACCAAACGTTCGGGATCTTTGGTAATGGCTTTGGGCACCACCAAAATTGCTAGACCTGTAATGGAAAGATATTTTTGAGTTTGTGGATTTTTTGAGATTTGCATATACATTTCGTTTCGGTCAGTTTTTGGGTACAAATTTGGACGAAACGCTTAAAATAACATAGAATATCCTATTATGAAAGTGTTTTCCAATATGGGCGGATCGATGGTTGAAATGGTATGTGAGGTGACTTAAAAATGCTGTATTTTTTCAAATGTTTAGCTTTTATTTTGAAACATTTGTAGAATATAAATTTATTCAAACTATTGGCCATTATTAGCTATGACCTTTTCCCATTTTTCTGGCAACATATGGATTCCGAGCCAAAAGAACTGCTCATCTTTTGAGGCCAAGAACGAATCAAGCCAATTTCGGATACTCTGTTCCAAAGTGAAGCATATCCCAGAGAGCATTCTGCATCGTAGTCGGACGGGGCAAGATCAGTACTATAAGGCGGGTGAGGCAAAACTTCCCAACCACTTTATTCTAAATAGTTTTTAACAGGTATTGCAAAATGTGACCGAGAGTTGTCATGATGGAATATTAAGGTTTCATGTCTGGCCGCATATTCTTGGCGTTTTTCGGCCAATGCTCGCTTCAAACGAATCAGCTGCTTTCGGTACAGGTTCCCAGTGATGGTCTGGCAAGATTTCAGCAGCCGATAATAGATAGGACCCTTTTGCTCCCACGAAATACAGAGCATTACTTTAGTGTCATGGATATTTGGCTTTGGTGTGGATTCGAATTGCTGAAATGGTGATCACAAACGATCTCTTACTCTTCGTGTTATAGAAATGGATCAGTTGCTTCAAACGCTACGTTCGGTACAGGTTCCCTGGTTAGGACTATAAGACGGGTGAGGCAAAACTTCCCAACCACTTGCTTCTAAATAGTTTTAACAGGTATTGCAACATGTGGCCGAGCGTTGTCGTGATGGAATATTCAGTTTCATTTCTGGCCGCATATTCTTGGCGTTAATGCTCGCTTCAAACGAATCAGCTGCTTTCGGTACAGCTTCCATGTGATGGTCTCGCAAGATTTCAGCAGTTCATAATACATAGGACCCTTTTGCTCTTACCAAATACAGAGCATTACCTAAGAACCATGGATATTTGGCTTTGGTGTCGAATCAACTGGCTGGCCGGGCCTCACATACGATATCTTACTCTTCGAGTTATCGTAATGGATACATTTTTCATCGCAAGTAATGATTCGGAGCCAAAATGATTTCCTTTTATACAATTGTCTTTCAAAGTCTCTCGGCATCAATTCGTATGCTACCCAATTTGGACCTCTTTTGGATGAATTCTGCTGCTCTCAAACGTTTTGAAATTGCTGCTTGAGTAGCTGCCAATGATTTTGAAACCGACGAAACACATTCACCATAAGCTTCGGTGAGCAATCGCTGTGCTTCAGCGCTAATTTCTTCAAATTAAAGAAGTCAAACAAAACTTCCTGCATATGACGCTTTGTTGGCATAAAATTCAACATTTTCGAAGCATAAATAAACTTTGTTGTTTACGAAATCTATAGTAAATCCTGCATTTTTAAGTCATACATCCAATATTTAAAATGCCTATGCACGCTATTATATATTGTATGAGATATGACAGATTTTAAATGATCGCAGAAAGCTCCAATTTTCAATGACTCTGCCTCCATAGATATGGCTGAATATTAGCGATGGCTACGCTGCCACAGATTATCAACATCGATCCGCCCTTACTGTTAAAGCTATTATTTAAATATACAGCCCAATTATGAATAAAAATTCCCCGGGAGTTTTTTCCCTTTTCTCATTTTTCCTATTCAAATTCAATGGGAAAAAACTCCCGGGGAACAAACTGCCGCGGAATTTTTTATTCATAATTGGGCTGATAGACTATGAAAAAACCTAAACATACAAAACAAAGAAGGTTAGTTGTCCAAATTTATTGCTGTCTTGTTGTTGTACACAAATAAGAACAAAATTTAACTAAAAATAATGTTCAGCACGAAATAACCTAAGCAGGCAACCTTTACAAATATATAAAACTA
Organism: Calliphora vicina; assembly: GCF_958450345.1. Taxonomy (NCBI): domain Eukaryota; kingdom Metazoa; phylum Arthropoda; class Insecta; order Diptera; family Calliphoridae; genus Calliphora; species Calliphora vicina. The sequence continues at coordinate 163,263,127 of NC_088780.1, forward strand.
GTTTACCGCCCCGGCTTCGCCCGGTAGCATTTACTAATGTTAGTTCTTCAAGTTTCTCCTACCCACATACACCTGCCTGTTCTTATTTATTTGCAAATAAAATATCTAAATTTGTACTGCATACTTTAGGGAGCTTTTTTATTATAATTGACTGAACTCAAAAAAAAAAAATTCCGAGTTTTCTTTACAAACCATCTTCTGAAAATTTCGAACCGAATAAAAAAAAATCAGCCAAATCGCTCCAGCCGCATAGATTAAAGTTATTCTGAATTAAACTGAACAATTTGTAACCAATAAACTGTACAACCCCGATTATAACAACTTCAGAAATACAAAATGTTAAACAGTATGCTTAGCTTAGACCCCTTTCACACTAGGCAATTTAGTTGCGCACAAGAGACTTACGCAACTAAATTGCCTAGTGTGAAAGGGGTCTTATTTCATAATGACTTTACTCACCACACAATAGCGGTCCCCACAATTCAGCCACCGAATCAACAAATGTCAAGGCCGTCTTAAAAACTCCCACCGTTTCGTGGGCCGTATAGGGGAATGTAGACCATTGCCATTGTAAACGATTTAAAAGAACCTCATGAGGCAAACGCACACCCTTTGGTATACCAGTGCTACCGGAAGTATATAAAACAATTGCCAAGTCTGTGTCACCATCGTCCAACATTTCATCAGACATTAAATTTTCCTCCTTCAATTGCGACGAATTCATGCTTAACTCGGTTATGGTCAAAGTGGGTACAGCACCGAAACGTGACTTATCCACATCATCGTCGTGAATCACCAAAATCGGACATGATTCCTTTAAAATGTGTTGTATACGATTGATGGGAAATGTGGGATCTATGGGCAGATATGAAGCACCCGATTTCCAAATGGCCAAAAGTGTGGTGACCAAAGCATCGGATGGTTGCATGCATACGGCCACAATAAAGTCACCATCCGAGTTGGGTGGGGCAAAACGTTGGGTGGCCTCACGCACCAAAAGGCGGGCACATTGATTGGCCCGTTGATTCATATGCAAGTAGGTGGTTTGTCTGGGAGTTTGCAAGTCATTGCTGTTGTCCTGATTGGAAATTAAAGCTGTTTCATGTGAATGATGTGGTAGATTTTCTTCAAAGATTCTATGCAAAGGTCGGGAAACAATTTCCAATTGTTGGCCCTTAACAATCGATAATTTGGCAATGGTACCCATATTTGTGCCTTGGATTAGTCAGATGTTAGTTGTTTTTTCTGTAATATAAAGTTTTAGTCGTATTTATTAAATATGTACATTTTCAAGTATAATTAGAATTAGAACAAAGGCAAGTATTGTAATATTACAACTAGTTATTATTTATGTAGATGTCATGTAATAAAACCGAAACAACAAAACGTATTAAAATTAATAGTAGTTGAAAAATGATTAATTACAAATGTTTTGATTTCAACATATTTCGTATTAATTAAACAAGTAGCGTCTTTGAACTAGGGGAACTGGGGGTTAAATATTTTGACTGAATAAATACAGATACAGCCCAATTATGAATAAAAAATTCGGCGAGAGTTTGTCCCCCGGGAGTTTTTTTCCCATTAAATTTGAATAGGAAAAATAAGAAAAGGGGAAAAACTCCCGGGGAATTTTTATTCATAATTGGGCTGATAGATTTAGTTTATTTTTGATTTTATTTACTTAGGGACAATGTAACTGACACAATACTAGTCACTTGACTGGCTACTGGTGGCAGGAAACAGTTTTAGTTCTAACTGTTAAAGTGACAGGGCTCATCTTATTTGAAGGGGTAATTTAATACTATTAATACATATCTTAATGAACTTGTTCAGTTTTCGTTTCTATGGATTCTGAATTCTCTTCAGTAATAGTTATTGAATGACTAGATTTTATTCCAACTATTACTAAACTGATTCTAAGTAATGCAAAAGGTATGTACATGCAAACAGATTGTTTGCTTTTTTGTAACCAATGAAATGCTAAAACTTCTACCACCCTGCATTTTTAATCAAAGAACCAAAAATCATTTAATTCATTTTTTGAATGTTGTGCAACAAGTTGTATTCAAAATATTAATAATTTTTTATTTCAAAACCTAGTTAAACAAAAAAAAAAAAAAAACTGCAATTATATTGTCAGAGTGATTAATATTTATTTGCCACCATTCCTGATTTATTACAATTCTAATGAAATTTATTTACATTAATCCAACCCACTTTAATAAATTTGATAGAACGTATCGCCAAGGGGTTCATTCAATTGAGCAAACATTTTAATTTAGTTTTTTTTTCTTCTTAAAACTAGTATTTCTTTCTAATTTAACGGGTGTTAAAAAGTTTAAATACCCTTCATTGGCAAATTAAAACAGTTAGGTTACCGGCAATAGTTGGTAACATATGCTTCATTCTAAATTTAAGATTTTTGGGATCATGAGGTCAGTAAAACGGTACAATTGGGGTTGTCATAGAATCCAATAATTGTCGCAATTTTTTGTTTAGTCGATAAAGCATTTAATTCTAGATCGAATATAAAACCGATAACTTTCGATTTTTTTTTTCTTGGACCAGCACTCAGGGGATCCCCTACTCATGCAAAGCATTGTGTTGGAACTAGGAAAATAGGTTATGGGAGGGAGGATAGAGGGAGTAGTGTTTGTGGACATTTGATTTGAATTTTCCTATATTGAAAGTTACAGGAAATACTTCAGGAGGAAGCTTCTTCCACATACGGACAGTACGGCTAAAGAACGAATTGATGTGCCCTTGCCGAAGAGCGTGTGTTGCGTAAAAATCTACGGGTTTCGGGAACAAGTTCCCTAATTTCAGCAGAGCACATACCATTGTAGTATCGGTAGAACAGTGAAACAAAACCCACATTGCGACGATGTTCCAGTGAGTCAATAGAGCTGGATACCCTACTGTCACCGATAAGCATCTTCGCCCTCTCCTGTACTCGGTCGAGTAACTCCAAAATAGACTTCGAAGCATCGGCCCACACATGAGAGTTGTATTCCATTTTAGGTCGGATATAAGTGGTGTAAATAGTAAGGAGATCAGATGAAGTGAAGTATTTCTTACACCGTTTTAGAAAACCATGGCACTTGAATGCTTCTTTCGACACTCGAAAAATGTGTTTTGTCCAGCGGACATCGCACTGAATACTCATGCCTAGAACATCAAGAGCTTCTGATTCCTTAATATTTACACCACCCATAAAAACAGATGGAGCAACATGATCTGTTGTGCGTTTATGGGTTAACATACAACATTGAGTCTTGCGCGCATTAAAATCGACTCTATTCGCACAACCCCATTCAGAGATTGTCACAAGATCTTGGTTGAGCGTATCATTCATATTTTGCCTCATTGCCCCAATCTCCGACAGGCTTGGTCTATAATTGAATGCATATGAATGGCAAATGTTGCTGTCATCTGCAAAAGAGTATATAGGGTTGGAAGATTGACGTAGAAGGTCATTTATAAAGATAAGAAATAGAGTAGGAGAAAGGACGGAGCCTTGCGGTACCCCTGAACTGATCTTGAACTCGTTTGATGAAATTCCATCTATAACAACTCGTATAGTGCGATCTCTGAGAAAGCTCGATATAAATCGACATAAGTTATTACCAACACCAAAAGCAATAAGTTTGCTAAAAGCGCACCATGCCATACTCTATCAAACGCTTTAGAAATATCTAGAGCCACCACTTTACTTTCGCCAAAACGGAAGGCTAGCAAGTCTCCCGTACGTAGAGCGTCCTCTATGAAAGCCATACTGCCGGTCGCTGAGTGAATTGTTGGACTCTAAATATTTCACAAGATGGTAGTTAACCATACTCTCCATAACTTTGGAAAGTGCAGAACAAATTGCTATTGGGCGATATTTTTCAGGGTTGTTAGCCTCTCCCTTTTTAGGAATTGGCGTTACATTAGCAACTTTCCAACATACTGGAAATTTGCCGGAACGGTATAAAGTGCTGAAAAGGTTAGCTAATGGACGAGCTAGCGTCGAAGAACACTGCTTCAAGACCAGTGCTGGTATACCATCAGGCCCAGGAGACTTATTTATGTTGAGATCCGCTAAAAACCTTTTAACTGCGCGAGCGCGAAAGAATATATCCGGCATAGTAACTGATACTCTTTCGAGCTCGGGTAGTGGTTGATTGCTTTCCGGTAAGTTCGAATTATTTGAAAATAATTCAGCCAAAAGGTTAGCTTTATCAACCGGGTCAGTGAATGGTTGGTCATCCCTTAAAAGTGTAGGAATTGATGAACTAGCATTATCCTTAATTCTTTTAACGAATGACCAAAAGCTCTTACTGCCCCGGTGAGCAGTAAGAACTTTGGCTCGAAGGCGCTGCTCGTGTAGAGATTTTTCACGCCTCAGCACTTTGGCACACGAAGATCTCGCGTCATCAGTTTCGCCATTTTTGTTGTTACGCCAGATTCTGAATGCTGTTACAACTTGTTTATGTCCACTTTCATCACGATATTAATTACATCATATACGGACACCACCACTACGTGATAAAAGACCAAAAAAAAAAGACACGTATTTCCCAGTTTTGCCCAAAGTCATCCACTTTTTTAATGGGCCCCCAAAGATTTGGGGCCTCGGTGTAATTTTTGCAAAAAAGTGATAATTTTCTCAGGCTAATATCTTGCAAACAGTTCCGAATTTTGATTTACTCTCTGAGGCAAAGTTGCAGCCCTTGTCATAAAGAACAAAAATTGTTAACATAAATAATCAAAAATCGCAAAAAACTTAAAAAAATTCGAAATACATTTGTTTAAAGCTGCCTAAAAGTATGCTTTAGTTTATAATAATTTAATAGTTTATTTCCCAAAACATTTAATTCCTTTAGTTTTTTCTTATTAACATATAGTGACCTACCTAATCGGTGTTAAGAATCATTCCTAGGAAGTTCATATGTTCTAGAAAGTTGTTTATTGAGATCTTAGGTACATTTTTGTAGTTGATTGTTTCCTTGAATTTTGAACGGTTTGCTACCTATGGACCTGAACAGGGAAAAAAAGGTAAAAAATCGATTTTTTTAAGTTTTTTTTTTTATTTTTTCAATGAGTAGCTAGTAAATTTGTAATACAAAAAGTATAGGAAAGTATTGCAAAACTTTAAAATTATTCAATTTGTTTAGTTATCTCAACAAAAACGTGTAAGCACAAGCAATTCTTAAACAGTGCAGTATAAATCTTTCTGTAATTTTTTTAAAAATTAGCATTTTCCAATCCTTACTATTAAATTTGATTACTTTATAACACACACACTGCAATTATATGAATTAGTCAGCCAACTAATTCGTTTAATGCCAAAGTAGGGTATGTGTTTAAGCATGATTATTGGTTAGGCAACATTTAGTATGTTCTATACATTAATAATAATGGTAATATTTTCTTAAATAGTGTTTAAATCTATTAAATATTTACTATATCAATATGTATTCAGTACTGTGTTTAATGATGCGTTCATTAGAATTAAATACAATTTAGATTTTTTGTTTGCTGTTACAATGCAATGCAATGTATGCACTTTGGAAATGGAAACTTTAAATCGTGCTTGAAGTTATGAGTTTGTTTTACATCTATTTGTACAAATGCTAGTTGTATGATTATTTTATGAGTTATTGTCGCTATAGGTGAATGTTTGGTATGATTAGTTGGATAAGTCATGAGTTGTCTGTCATAAAAGGTTTGAATTCCGTAATTGGATGCCTTTCATCTATGCAAATTCGCAAAAGATTTAATAACTGGTCTTCACATAGAAAAAGTTATTTTGGATCCTTATGTCCGTCTGTCTGTTGAAAACACGAGAGGTCCCAAACAAAAGACTAGCTTCTTTTCTAGGTAAAATTTTCCACAAATACTCTCTGTTGATAAGGTTTGTTTGGTAATGAAAATGAGCAATATCGGTCCATGATTTCACCTAGCTTCGGAATACTGTTTGGGCAGTCATAAATATGTGACATTATGCGACAATTGTGATACAATTTTGCACAAATTATTTCTAAGTACTCTAAAATTATACTGTAAAGTATGTCGAAAATCGGGCAACGTTTGACCCTAGTCTGAGGTATGAGGACATGATGAAATTGGACATAAACAAGTTTTATATGAACCTATATCTGTCTACCGTGGCGGCATGGTGTAGTGCTTAAAGTGCTTGCCTACAAAACCAAGCACCCCAGGTTCGATCCCTGGCAGAGAACGAAAAATGTTCATCATGGTTTTCAAGTTTTTAAAAATCCAATAATCCCCCTGACCACCCCTCCCCCTGGAAAAGAGGATAACATCATGGTAAAAAAAGATAGGAATCAAAGATTAGCAAGTTTCCTTACCACTACACCAAATATACAGAGGACATTGTTTCTAGACAACGACAGGTGGCAGCCCCATTATCCTAGACCAGCTACAGCAGACCAATCATCTACTTAGCTGGAACAACAACCGATTAACGAAACTGATAAAAGGGAAAAATAACAACAGACTTGATCTAATGGCAACATCGTTAATGGTGAAGCACGATACTCCAATAACTAGGAGTGCAAAAACGTATAAGATGGAGATGCTTTGTGAAAGCCAAATGCTCCCAAGAGGGGAGAAAAAAAATATATTTTTCTACCATCTTTTGTGAGGATAGGTCCATAATTGACCCCCATATAACCCCTATATCAGACAAATATTTTATTGTCACATATTGCTGGTGGGTATACAAGATTCGGTACATCTGAATATAACACTCTTACCCCCATTAACACGATGGCTGGTTATGTGTTAACTAATAGTTATGCTGTCGGTTAAAATGTAAACTGTCAGTATAACTATTAGTTAACACATAACCAGCCATCGTATTAATGGGGGTAACTAGTTTATTTTGGCAACATATGGCAAAAGAACTGTTCATCATTTGAGGCCAAGAAGGATTCAAGTCAATTTCGGATACTTTGTTCCCGAAAGTATCCCAGAGAGTGAGCGTTCTGCATCGATCGAAACCAATAGTAGTTGAACGGGGCAAGGTCTTGACTATAAGGCGGATGAGGCAAAATTTCCTAAACACTTCTTTCTAAATAGTTTTTAACAGGTATTGCAAAGTGTAGCCTAGCGTTGCCATGATGGAATATTACAGTTTCATGTCTGGCCGCATATTCTGGGCGTTTTCCGGCCAATGGTCGCTTCAAACGAATCAGTTGATTTTGATACAGGTTCCCTGTGATGGTCTGGCCAGTTTTCAGCAGCTTCTATTGCTCCCACCAAATACAGAGAACGGATATTTGACTTTGGTGTCGATTCGGCTGGTTGGCCTGGCTTCACATACGATCTCTTACGCTTCGGGTTATCGTAATGGATCCATTTTTCGTCGCAAGTAATGATTCGTTGTAAAAATTGGGAAATATAACATGTACCAATAGTTTTAAGCATTGTTACCCCTCATCCCCACGACAGACGATTCTACGCATCGGAATGACCCGAGTTCACTCGGTCAACTCAGCAAGCACTGCTATTACAACAATAACTGTTACCGTTAAGCTATCAAAATAATAGAAATTAGCATTACCGTTACCTTTTAACCGTTTCGAATCTGTAGCCGACCTTGGATTTGTAACAGTAACCCCCAGTAACACGAAGCCTGGTTAGGTGTTAACTAATAGTTATACGGTCGGTTAAAATTATTTTTGTATGAAAACTGTCAGTTTAACTATTAGTTAACATATAACCAGACTTCGTGTTACTGGGGGTAAGTTGTAGTTAGAGTTATTTTCGGGCAATACAAAGCTATGCAGGATCTGATTATACGGATTTGAAATCTAGTTGTTCATAAGTTTCCAAAAAATGGAAATCCATTAGCAACCATTACATTGTGGAAATAAGTTGTTCAATCAAAAAAAAAAAACAATAAATTCATTATAAAATGACAATTACAGCTAGCTCTAAGCAGAAATTGTTGTTTAGTGGTTAAATTTCCAGACCATAATGTCCTTGAACAGGTATTCATGAAAAGTATGAATTTGAAATGATAGCCGAATTTAAATTTGAAAAAAACAAACTATTATTACATGTACTATTAGATACTTAAGCAATATACAAAAATGAAGGGTAAACCAGATTCGGTCCATTGAATATGTGTAATATTCCAACATGTTTCTGTATATAGCAGCTGAAATAATTATTATTTTTTTTTTATAAACAAATATGTTAGAGGTAATTTTTCATGAAATCTACAGCTTTGTAGTCATAATGTTGTCATATTAACAATAATATGTATCATAATATACCAACATTTATTAGTTTTTTATGTTTATTATTTTTTTTTTGTTTCTATTCAATTTAAACTAAAACGCTTTGTATGTTACTGATATGTATGTTAATATAAATATACATAAATAATAGTGTTATATTTATGTATTTATAATTATTTAGCTTGTAAATTGATAACTATTTATTAATTTCATTTTAAATTAATTATATCTATTGAGTGTTTAGATAGATTTAATTAATAGCTAGATTTAAATGTTTTAATTAAAACTTATCTACTTGTTTTTTGTATGACTAAATTGTTACATTTAAATATCGATGAGATTTGAGATAACTAAAAATTTAGTTTAAAAAAAGGTTTGTTTTTGTATTCGTATTAGAATAAGTTAGTTTTAAATGAATTTTTAATTGAATCATTTCTAAAATTATATAGATATGATGTTATGTTATGTAATTGTAAAAACTAGTAGTTGTACTATGTAAATTAATAGCCCTTAATTTACACATAGTTACTGACTGTTTTTACATTTATTTCACACTCTTTGTTCGTAAATTATATATATTATTATGGTTAGTATCACCTTGGGGCGGGTTTTCACTCAATCATTATAAAGTATTTTAATTATAAAACAACTTTTCCAAAATCAAAGACCCTGGAGATACAATTATCTTTAAGTACAATATATGGTCTCTCATGTTCTAACCTTTTCCTTTCATATGATACCAAAAATTCATATAGACAACTCGAACAATTTTCATGTTTTATTTAATTTATTTTACATTTTAAACCAAAACACAGTTAGAGGATTCACAAGGTATCCTACTATCCTATCATATTGTCATAATGTTCTAATATTTCATGACTCAGCGTCTCGACTTATCCGGCTCTCAGGCATTCGGCTCAGGTATCTGCTTATTGGTTACCACAGCACAATAAACATAGCCTATAGAATAGTATTATTTTAGCAATTTTTTTTTGCTTAAAATGCATTTTTAAACCATATTAACTCATTATGACAATATGACATGATACGATACTTTGTGAATCCACTAAGTATGTATACGAATTGGAGGTATCTTTAGAAATATGTTGTTCAAATTATTCATTTTTAAATATTGGGTGTAAGACTTAAAAATATGTACAATCTTTTTCCCCAACTTCCTGGCAACATACGGATTTCGCGCTAAAAGAACTGCTCATCTTTTGAGGCCGAGAACGAATATCGGATACTCTGTTCTAAAGTGAAGCGTATCCCGGAGAGAACGTTCTGCATCGATCGAAAATAATAGTAATCGGACGAAGCACGGTCTGGACTATGTCTGGTGAGGCAAAACTTTCCAACCACATTGTAAATACTTTTTAACAGGTATTGCAACATGTGGCCGAGCGTTGTCATATTGTGGGCGTTTTTCGGCCTTATGCTTGCTTCAAACGTATCATTTATGTTCGGTAAAGATTCCCTGTAATGGTCAGGCCAAATTTTAGCAGCTAATAATAGATAGGACCCTTTTGCTCCCACCAAAAACATAGAATTACCTTAGAGCCATAGATATTTGGTTTTGGTGTCGATTTGGCTGGTTCGCTGAGCTTCACATACGATCACTTACGCTTCGTGTTATCGTAATGGATCCATTTTTCATCGCTAGTAATGATTCGGTGCAAAAATGATTTTCTTTTATAGCGTTCAGGCATAATTTCGTACATGCAAAATCGTATTTCAAGGTCGGCTTCAATTAGTATGGTACTCAATTTCCCTGCTTTTGGATGTATCCAGCTGTTCGCAAACTTTTTGAAATTACAGCTTGAGTAGCTCTCAATAATTTAGCAATTTCTTGTTGAGTTTTACAACAATCTTCATGGAGTAATACCTCCAATTCTTGGTCTTCAAACTTTTTTTGGCTGGCCTGGGCATTTACTATAAGCTTTGGTGAGCAAAGCAAAGCTTAGAGCATATTTAAGGGAATCAATTTTTTTTATTTTTTTTTATACCCTTCACCTTCGTGAGAAGGTATACTTTTCCGACCCTTAAGCCTTGTCCGTCTGTCTGTTTGTTGAAATCAACTTTTCGAAGCCCCTAAATAACTTACATACACGATTCATACATCAATATCTCCGGAATTCTTCCGGCTCGGTTGCTATTAAAAATGGCTGAGATATAAGGAAAAAACCAGGACAACCTCGATTTTTTACCTATTTTTGACCTATATCTGGATTACTAAGTCATTAATATAGACAATATGGATATCTAATGATAGATATTTTAAAGACTTTTGCAACGACGTATATAAGACCATAGTAAGTTGGACCTACAATGGGTCAAAATCTGAAAAAATATTTTTTAACCCGAATTTTGTTTTTTCACAAAAATTTGTTTATACCCTTCACCTTTGTGAGAAGGGTATATATAAGTTTGTAATTTCTACATTTTTCATTTCCGACCCTATAAAGTATATATATTCTGGATCCTTATAGATAGCGGAGTCGATTAAGCCATGTCCGTCTGTCTGTCTGTTGAAATCAATTTTCTGAAGATCCCAGATATCTTCGGGATCCAAATCTTCAATAATTCTGTCAGACATGCTTTCGAGAATTTTGCTATTTAAAATCAGCAAAATCGGTCCACAAATGGCTGAGATATGAGGAAAAAACCAAGACAACCTCGATTTTTGGCCTATTTTTGACCTATATCTGGATTACTAAGACATTAATATAGACAATATGGATATCTAATGATAGATATTTCAGACATTTGCAACGTATATAAGACCATAGTAAGTTGGACCTACAATGGGTCAAAATCGGAAAAAAATTTTAACCCGAATTTTTAAAATTTAAAAATTTAAAAAAAAAATTTAAATTTAAAAAAAAAAAATTTAAATTTAAAAAAAAAATAAAAAAAATAAAATAACAATCGAAAAAATTTTTTCTCCAAAAAATGAAAAAAACAACTGGAAAAAAAATTAAATTTTGTTTACCTAAAAATATTTAAAATTTTGAAGTATAATTTGGTGAAGGGTATATAAGATTCGGCACAGCCGAATATAGCACTCTTACTTGTTTTATTCAAATTTTAAAAATTTAAAAAAAAATTTCCAAGAAATTAAAAAAACAACTTTGGAAAAAAACTAAATTTTGTTTACCTAAAAATATTACAAATTTTTATTTTTAAGTATAAATTGGTGAAGGGTAGACATATAAGATTCGGCACAGCCGAATATAGCTCTCTTACTCGTTTTTTTGTTGTTTTGTACTTAGTTCTAAAGGGTCTTTCATTAAGCACTTTCAATTTTGTTAAAACAATTTTACAATTAGTCGTGTTATTGAACGCTATGTATATCCTTCCATGGTAATTTTGGCAAAACAAACTGAAGCTTCAATAATATAGCCGCTATAAACTGTCACAGTACGAGTTTTCAAATACTTATATTCTCCAATCTCCAGATTGTGTTTACATTTTAATTAAATTATTATTACATAAACGTATACATACTAACAACTATTTAATAAAGATTACAAATAAAATCTACCTTCTTAATTAAATATGGAGGCGGTGATAGTATCGATTAAATACAGTTTCATTTAGAACTTTAGAAATAAAAAAAAACTTGTAAAATTACAATAATTGTAAAATTAATTATAAAATATTTGAAATAAACATTTTATAATTAACAAGCAAACGTTTTATTGGCCGGCTAAAAAACAGCCACCAACATTATTTGATCATAATAAAACTGCTAAAACAATAAAAGCAATAAATAACGATTATTTTTGAAATTATTAAAACTGTAATGAACAATCACAAACAAAACAAGTAAGAGTGCTATATTCGGCTGTGCCGAATCTTATATACCCTTCACCAAATTATACTTCAAAATTTTAAATATTTTTAGGTAAACAAAATTTAATTTTTTTCCAGTTGTTTTTTGAATTTTTTGAAAAAAAAAAATTTTTCGATTGTTATTTTAAATTTAATTATTTTTTTTTTTAAATTTAAATTTTTTTTTTTTAAATTTTAAAAAATTTTTTTTTTAAAATTTAAAATTTTTTTTTTTTTTAAATTTAAAAATTTTTTTTTTTGTTTTTTAAATTTTTTTTTTTAAAAAAAAAAATTCGGGTTCAAAATTTTTTTCCCGATTTTGACCCATTGTAGGTCCAACTTACTATGGTCTTATATACGTCGTTGCAAATGTCTTTGAAATATCTATCATTAGATATCCATATTGTCTATATTAATGTCTTAGTAATCCAGATATAGGTAAAAAATAGGTCAAAAATAGAGGTTGTCTTGGTTTTTTCCTCATATCTCAGCCATTTGTGGACCGATTTTGCTGATTTTAAATAGCAAAATTCTCGAAAGCATGTCTGACCGAATTATTGAAGATTTGGATCCCGAAGATATCTGGGGTCTTCAGAAAACTGATTTCAACAGACAGACAGACAGACGGACAGACAGACAGACAGACAGACAGACAGACGGACATGGCTTAATCGACTCCGCTATCTATAAGGATCCAGAATATATATACTTTATAGGGTCGGAAATGAAAAATGTAGAAATTACAAACGGAATGACAAACTTATATATACCCTTCTCACGAAGCTGAAGGGTATAAAAAGAGTGAAAACCGCACAGCGCCACCTGTTTGCACAATTTCAAACAATAAAGTTGTAAAGAAAATTATAAATTCAATCATATAAATAAATTAAGTACTCGTAAATGATCTCAAGACCTGTTGCGAACAATTTATGTGAAATTATAATTCTTTTGATACAAAAAAAACAAAAAAAAAACAAACGTTCTAACAACTTTTTGCTTACTTAATCTTGAGATACGTTATATTGAAACTCATAGATTTCTTTTGCTTAACAAGGTGGTAAATTGATGGTTTTTATAATTCTTTTAGATTTTTTATGTCGCTACTGCGACAACCAGCAGCAGTCTCTTTGATAAGTTATAAAATGATTAACTTAAATTATACATAATAAATTGAAATCGTTGAATATGGCGTTTTGAAATGGCTAAAAAAATTATTATAATAATTGCCATAAATTAATTGAAATGTAAAGGGAAACTGAATGAAGTTGATTGGTTAGTCAATTTAAAAGGTATTTTAAACATAGAAATATCTAACATTTGATATTGTTGTATGTTGTAGCTACAAAATTAATAATATAGATTTATTGTTAATTATATAAATTTCTATAGACAACTTGGAAAGTTGAAATGTTTTAATTCAAACATTCAAATACAGTCTCATGCTCCTTACAAGAGTGAATATAATTGTTCAATTCACAAGGTCATGTCATATTGTCACAATGTCCTTATATTTCACGACTCGACAACTTGTCTTAGCCGACTCTTAGGCGTTCGTCGGAGGTCTCTGCTGGTACAGAGTAATACATATTATTTTAGGACATTTTGAGCTTGAAAGGCAATAACAACATTTTCAAATCATTGTGAAATATTAGAACATTATGACAATATGACATGATTAGAGACCTTGTGAACTGACCAAATATAAATTACAGGGAATATTGAAATAAAATAAGCTGTATTTGGGAATAACTTGTTCCTTTCTAAACGTTTAATCTCTTAATAGTTCTTAAAGTATTAGTATTACAAAATAATTAAGAATTAATAAAGACACCAGTAACTGCCTTTTTCTCAACCACAACTGTAAATATCTGCATTTGTCGTAAAAATGTCGTTCCATTTAATAAAAATGCGGCATTGAAAGCCTTTGTATGTTTGTGCTGACAGGTAATAAAAATTAAAAAATTATTAATTATATGGGTCTATAGGGATTTCGATTACTTAAGCCAAGAATGCTCATATATTATGGTCAATTAATGTCAATACATTTCAAATAAATGTTACTAATTAATCAAGTATGATTAAAAATAGAATATATTCAAGCTGGTTAAATATATTCAGGCACCCCATTAACAAGTATATTGAAAAAGGAAATAAAATAAAATAAATGAAATGTTGTATGGTTGCATTTAGTCAGCCTAGAATCATATGTCTCAATGTCAACACTCTTTCTTTCTCTATCGACAATTGCACTAGTTAAAATGCCGACAACTTTCCTTTAAGCGTGAGTAGAGATACGCTAGAGACAACCGTTCTACACCTTTTTCAATTGAAAATGAGAACTTTTCAATTCAATTCAGGAACGATCAATTGGAATTGAGATTTTTCATTTGATATTCAGAAAAACCCAATTAAAACTGAGATTTTTAATTTCTAAATCGGAAAAGAAAAATTGATAATGAGAATTTTCATTTGAAATTCGGAAAAGAGCAATTGATATTGAGAATTTTAATTTCAAATTTGGAAATGAACAATTGATAATGAGAATTTTCATTTAAAATTCGGAAAAGCTCAGTTGAATATTAGAATTTTTTATTTGAAATTAGGAAATTAACAATTGAAAATGAGATTTTTATTTGGTATCCTCACAAAAAAAGAACATAGACATTTTTATAAAATTAATAATAAAATTAAAAACATTTTAACAATAAAAAATTAATGAACAACGGGCATATTTTGCATTACTATTGCTGCTGCATGAAATGTTGTCGAGTGCTGAATAGCTCTGCTGCAGTCGCCAACTGTTGAGCAATGGCTTCATCTATCAAACTTTCTAGGTAAATTGCATAGTCGTTATTCTCCCACGTTGCACAGTGGTATGAGAAAAAAACCCTTAGTCCAATTTGAATGAAATTTCACATGCGCAAAGGGGAGTTTAAGTTTTGAATCTGGACCTCATGAGCCCACCAGGAGCTGGGCCAGGGGTCCCCAAAGTAGGACACCTCGGGTATGGTCAATTTTAAAAATGATCCTATTTCTTCGTTGGTATTCCGATTTCAGTTTTTTGATGACCGCGGTTCCAAATATTTCCCGATTTTCTCCATTTTTCTTTTATAGGATTAACAACAGATCAAATTAAATGAAAATTGTGAGTAAGGTAAATTATCTACGAGTTGTTAAGTTTTCCCTAATTAATTTGCCACGTAAAAAACATAAGGTAGACATGTTATATATCAATGGATAGAGGATTTTGTCTACTTTTCATGGAAAACTTTTTTGAAAAATATGACAAAAAATGCATTTTATTGAGTTTTTGTATAGATACAAATTTGAAAGTAAATTTTTAATTAGGCTTAAGTTCATTTTATTATAATTTATTTGTAACAATTCAATGAATATCACTGAATACTAAAATTTTGACAATTGTCAAATTGGAATGCATTTTCTACCCTGCCAAGGGCGTCA
The DNA here is from genome assembly GCF_958450345.1 of Calliphora vicina. NCBI lineage: Eukaryota > Metazoa > Arthropoda > Insecta > Diptera > Calliphoridae > Calliphora > Calliphora vicina. The sequence goes on from NC_088780.1 coordinate 163,278,678, forward strand.
TCAACAATCTTCATTGTCAAGGTCTTATTGTAAATTTCATCTATTTAACTTACTATTATTAGGAATTAGAATATGGGAAGCCAAATTCATATTTATATTATTTGTAAATTAGACGAAATTTCAAATATTTTTTATTATACAAGGTGGCGCAAAAGTAATCCTCCTATCAGAAAATGCTATAAATTTTGCGATTGGCCCCTAATGTCAGTTCTGTTTTGACATTTGTGTAGTAAACACATGCGAAATACACGCTCCAGATGGCGGAATATTGCGAGTTCTTTTTTCCGCAACTTGATGAATTGGGATTGGAAAACATGTGATTTGAATTAAGAATTTATACACTTTCAAACTTTTGCTTTCAATACTGATAAAAAAATATATCGAGCTCTCAAAAAAATTGATTATTTCTGATGTAATAATTTTTTAGTTTAGACCAAAGTAGGCCGTCACTATCTGACAAACCGTAACTAAGATTAAGGTTATATAAATCCGGATACAAGAATTTGAAATGCGTTTAAAATAATCATTATTTATTAAACGCTTTAATCGATTATAAAAGTCAGTTACACATGTTAAAAGTGCATAACAAATCTCAATTAAAAGTGAAATAAAAACGAATGCAATTTGTTTTTAACATTTTTGTTTCATTATATTGTAGTTATTACACATTAGAATAATTTAAACCAGCTATCAATAATTCGATTTATTGGATTTGAAATCAAATGGGGGAAAAGGCGACAAGTAACAAGTGTAAATAAACGTTATTTATTGGTTAGCAAACAAATGTGAACAATTGTAATGCTGCCGAGATGTTTAAATAAATAAAAAAATACTCAAACAATTTACTTTTTATACTGAATTCATAATGATCATTGTTAAAAAACCTTTCAAATTTTTTTATTTTTTAAAATGAAAATATATACAAATCTATAAAAATAAAAAATAAAAACAAAGGATGGGAAAATAGCTGTAATTGTGATTTAATACATTTCCTACTTTAAAACATCACAAAATTATGCATCTTATACAGAAAAGTATTTATTTATTACTTTTTTTGTTTGTTGAATAACAATCATAGTTTTAACATCTTGTTTTTGGCTTAATTATCTTGATAAATTTAAAATTAAATTTTGTAATTATTTTGTAGCTGCTGTCAGTAGTTTAAAAAAATAAAACATGCAATAATCATCATGGCTTTTAAATTTATATTGTTTAATAAACATAAAAAAAATATTTAGTTTTTTTCCGTAATTCTTTTCTGCCTTCAGTGCGGACGGAGTAACAATTAAATGAAAACCTTTAAAAGTTTTATTATAATTAAAATTTGATCATGGCTGCTACTGTTACAGTCAAATGTTTTTTTATTTCTTTTAAAATGTAGATTTTTGTTTGTTTTTAATTGAAGTTCAGGGTTAACATCTTGTAGATTACGTGTAGTAAGTATGTAATAGATTTTAAATATTGTTTGCATTAATTTCCTTATTATGTACATAATTTTTTATATTAGGTTGTTTACTATAATTAAATTAAATATCAACAATTTTACGCATACATATGGTCTTTTTTGAAGAATTTTTACAGTATGTGGCCAATGGGGCATAGATTCAATCGTTTATTTCAAAAACCAGTCAAGCAACATATTATTGATTTTGAGTAAATCAAAGAAACCTAAACCTAAAAATTACTTTTACTAAATTAATATTTTTGTTTGATAAACATAAAACTTTTTTTTTATCTATATAAACATATGTATATTTAAAAAATAATATAAAGTTTGCACTTGACTGGTTGCGGAAACAAAGAACCATCACTTGACTTCTTTTTGCACTAAACAAGAATTTCTCGTCTTTGCTTCACCATAATAGAGGGGCAGTATTTAACCTTTACAAAACAGTAGTCATTGCTCAATTGAAAGGATAGATGATTTCGACCGATTTCAAGAATTATTTCTTAAACCCATCGCTTTTTCTTTTCTTGCAAAATAAATTACATATGACAAATAGTTATTTGCCATTAAATAATTTAGGCATAAAATATCATATACAGTATTACCAAAGTATTTGAATCGAAGTTTATACATCACTCCCGTTTTTTGTTTTCAAAATCGATTTCCAGAACCAATAAACTTTTAATCAATTTCCGAACAAAAGTTTTTACTCCGCATGAAGTAAATCCAAAATATGTACTTTAAACCAGTCGTCGGCGCTCATTGCCAAAAAATCGATTATTTGCCAGCGAACAACATGATTAGCAACGAAGCGTCATATGCGGGAAGTTTTGCACGCCTATTGCTTACTGAATGAGTTTCAATGGTTTCAATGAACGAGAGATGGTTTGTGCGGGAAGAAACGCTGAAGCACACCGATTGTTCACCAAAGCTTATGGTGAATGTTTCAACGATTTCAATATGCGAAATATATTTTGTGCGGTTCAGAAGTGGTGATTTTGACACTGAAGGCAAAGATCGGCCAGGCCAGCCAAACAAGTCGAAGATTGTTGTAAAACTCAACTAGATCATGCAAAATCATTGGGAGCTACACAAGCAGCAATTTCAACACGTTTGCGAGCAGCAGGATTCATCCAAAAGCAGGGAAATTGGATACCACACGAATTGAAACCGAGAGACCTTGAAATAGGATTTTGCATGTCCGTAATGAAGATTGAACGCTATAAAAGAAAATTGCTTTTGCACCGAATCATTACTAGCGATGAAAAATGGATCCATTACGATAATCCGAAGCGTAAGAGATCGTATGTGAAGCCCGGCCAACCAGCCGAATCGATACCAAAGTCAAATATCCATGGCGCTAAGGTAATTATCTGTATTTGGTGCTATCAAAAGGGTCCTATCTATTATGAGCTGCTGAAATCTGGTAAATCTGTTTCTAGGGAACCTGTACCGAACGGAACTGATTCGTTTAAAGCAAGCAATGGCCGAAAAATGCCCAGAATATGCGGCCAGATATGAAACCATAATATCGAATTTCCATAAATTTTTTGACAGTTCATTTGCGAGAGTGTAAAAAATGCACAGATTGCACAGTTTACGAGACATTTAAGCGCTTACATGAGGACCCTTATTAATTCTCCATTTTTCATGTTATTTTTATGCCCACAACTGCTTTAAGTTCAAAATATTTAATGCTAAATTCAATTTTCAAAATCATATTAAATTTTTCTCTTAACTATTCTTTAAAAGAATTTATTACGAATGAATTCATATGCTTAACCCTCAATCCCCAAACTTTAAAAAGCTAAAAAAAAGATGTCGAATAATTTTTTTAGATTAACTATGACCCAATAAATCAGAAACTAATTTGCAAATTATGTTTAGGAACCAGGTGCAAAAAGGTGAAGAGTGCCTCAGGGCATTGTTGCCGGTTTATGTGTAAAAAACAGTAATTATGATCGATTTTATTGAAAAACTAATGAAAAAGAACTAATAAAAAATATTTCGAATATATCGGGCGACTAAAAGTTAGTAAAACTTTGATTTAGACACAATTTCACGTGCCAAAATTATGACATCACTCACAAAATAGCTGACAGAACAAAAACTAAAAGTTAGAATGCATTTCCACCATCGATGGAAATGTTAACAAATCTGTAACTAAAGTCACAGTAAAATTAAAAAAAAAAAAACAAGTAAGAGATCTATATTCGGCTGTGCCGAATCTTTCACCAAATTATACTTTAAAATAAATTTTTTTAAATATTTTTAGGTAAACAAAATTTAATTTTTTTTTTTAATTGTATTTCAAAATTTTTTTTTCCAAATTGTTTTTTAATTTTTTTTAAAAAAAACGTTTTTTCCAAATTTTTTTTAAAAACAATTTTTAAATTTTTTTTTTTTTTTTAAAAAAATATTTTTCCCTATTTGACCCATTGTGGGTCCAACTTACTATAGCCTTATGTACATCGTTGCAATGGACTTTGAAATATCTATCATTAGATATCCATATTGTCTATATTAATGACTTAGTAATCCAATATAGATCAAAAATAGGTCAAAAATCGAGGTTGTCCCGGGTTTTTGCTCATATCTCCGTTATTTATGGACCGATTTTGCTGATTTTAAATAGCAAACTTCTCGAAAGCATGTCTGACAGAATTATTAAAGATTTGGATCCCGAAGATATCTGGGGTCTTCATAAAATTGATTTCAACAGACAGACGGACATGGCTTAATCGACTCCGCTATCTATAAGGATCCAGAATACTTTATAGGGTCGGAAATGAAAAATGTAGAAATTACAAACGGAATGACAAACTTAAACTATAAAAATTATAATTACTTTTTGAGATAATTGGTGTTTTGTAAAGGCACTCTTGCGGGTTAGTAGTTAGTTCATTAGTACTTCATACGCATGTACATAAGTTATTCCTGTGAGAATTTATTCTTTATAGATTTATTTGCTTATTGAACCATTCAAGTTTTCTTTAGTTACAATCCTTTACAAAATAGCTTAATAAAATTTGTTGAATAATTAAATTTTTTTCAATGATGAATGAATTCTATTTAAGCCTATGAATGATGCTAAAGAATTAGATGTTGGGAATGGATTTATGCAATGAGTGGTTGACATTTTTATACCCTTCACCTTCGTTTGTAATTTCCACAATATAATTTTCCGACCCTATAAAGTATATATATTCTGGATCCTTATAGATAGCGGAGTCGATTAAGCCATGTCCGTCTGTCTGTCTGTTGAAATCAACTTTCCGAAGCCCCCAAATAACTTACGTACACGATTTATACATCAATATCTCCGGAATTCTTCCGACTCGGTTGATATGATATATCGAGAAAATCGGTCCACAAATGGCTGAAATATAAGGAAAAAACCAGGACATCGTCGATTTTTGACCTATTTTTGACCTATATCTGGATTACTAAGTCATTAATATAGACAATATGGATATCTAATGATAGATATTTCAAAGGCCTTTGCAACGACGTATATAAGACCATAATAAGTTGGACCTACAATGGGTCAAAATCGGAAATTTTTTAACCCGAATATTTTTTCAACATTTTTAAAAAAAAAAAAAAATTTAAAAAACCAAAAAAAAATTTTAAATTTAAAAAAAACAATTCGAAATTTTTTTTTTCCAAAAAATGAAAAAACAACTTTAGAAAAAAAATAAATTTTCTTTATCTAAAATATTTAAAATATTTATTTTGAAGTATAATTTGGTGAAGGGTATATAAGATTCGGCATAACCGAATATACATAGCTCTCTTACTTGTTTAATTCCGAAATAAGATTTTACCCTGCAGCCACACGATCAAGTTTTTCTTGATAGTCTTTTACATAACTGTTTGTCAAAATGTATAAAAATTTAAAGCTGTAAGGTAGGCTGCACGGAACTTGAAAACAATTTTAGTACAAATTGTACAAAATGTAATCAGCTGTTTTCTTGATTGAAAATTGAAACACCAACTTGAATAAGAAATTGAATGCAAGTGTATTAGTAAAAAAGTGTGAGTGTATTAAAACTTAAAAGGCAAAACTTGATCGTGTAACCGCCAAGTTAGTGAGTTAAGCTCAAATGGAATTAATTAAATAATTAATTCATTGCTCTGCTTAAGTCATTACATGTCACAATTAAAATAACTAGTTACATGTAATGACTGTAATAACTAATTAATAAGTCCTTAGACTTAAGTTCAATAAATTACTCTTTATTAAAAAAAATTGTATAAGCCAGTCATTACTAAACTGCTTCTTAATAATGAAGACAGTATTTGATAGCCATTACTTAATATGCTAAACAAAAATGACAAATGTTTAGAAATATTTTGCTGGCACAAACAAATACGCTGCAATTAAATAATTAAAATGTTTTTAATAAAATTAGCTTTGATCGCAAATACTAATGTCCACATCTATTTAACTACCTTATATTGGCTGTACCCTGTTATTTACAAAGTGTCAAATTGAAATGTATCTACTGTCAAGTTCACATTGAACATACCGAACGAAATGCAAGACAAATAATATTGTAATAAAATAACAATAAAACTGTTAAGATTTTAAATAAATCTAAGTACGTTTTTGAATGTAAAAGTAATAGATTTATGGGTTTAAACAAATTTAATTTGTTTACAAGAAGAAATCAAACCAAAATCTTACACATGAAGGTCACTCATGTCTGAGTCTATTAATTTTTATTAAATTTAATTTTATGTTAAAATAACGATCACGCGAGCATTTAATTATTAAAACATTTTATAAGTAACATTAAAAATTAATTTAGTTTTAATTAAAGTTTGGATATTTAGAATTAGTGCATTGCAATAATGTTAAGATACATACATATGAACATATTTTCAATCACTTTTTGTTTTGGCAGCTAATTGACAAATGTGATTTAAATGACAACTTAAAATATTTGTTACTAATTAAATACATGCACACACATAGTTCTATACTTATACGCTAAATAAATATTTCAAATGCAACAAAGTATTAGTTTACAACAAACATTGACCTGCAAATTATTGACCTGTAAAACTATTTACTTAAATAATTGTTGATTTGTAAAATATAATATGGATTTGAAAATAATTTTTTTTAATTTCAGATTTTATTCAATTTATTATTGCTGCTGTACAGTAACATGGTAAGTGCAATCAATTTTAATACCACATTTTTACCATATAGAATGTTCAATTGTTTAAGTTTGTTGAAATTACCATTTTGAAATATCTTTCTAAACACTTGTCCTTGATATATCCAACCAATTACCATTTAAGGATTAGAAATCATTTTATTAAATGTTTGAAAGACAGCATATTCATTGCCATTTCAAGAACTGTCATTTAACAATTTTCAAAAATTTTCATATCATCTAATTTAAGAAATAGTTGTTTGAACAAGTGCATGTATTTCAAACATTAAATTTAATTAAAATGCATACTTAAAATACTTAATAAACCAAAAAATATTTTTGCCAAACAATTATCCAAAATTTAGCATATTGAAAAACATATTTGAACTATTTGAAAACTTGTTTTTAAACACAACTGATATAAGTTTTTTTCTTAGGCGTAGTAAGCCTAGATATCGGAAGCAATTTTAACGCCGTTTTTTTGCCGAAATAAAAAACAAAAATTTTGTTTTTATACGAAACCAGATTTTTACAATAATTTTGTTGTACATGTGCATTTGTAGGTCGTTATTTTAATTAATGTTACTTTTTCAACATTTAAGTTTAAAATTTCGTAAGTTAAACCTTGTCTTATAAAGTTGTAATTATTTATATTACTGGCATAGAACATTAATAAATACGGTGTGGGGGAAAACGAATTACGAATATAACTACTCATTATTGATTGGATTTAGGCAACTGGAAAAAACCCTACTCCTTTATGATGTAAGACAAAATTTATTGTTAAATTCTATATCAATTTGTTCCCAAATGTTTTACAATGATCTGCAATTTATTGTCAAGCTTGCCTGAATTGTTGATTTGTCTCAAAATTGAGTAGTTAATAAGATTGATATCTCATTTGGTTGCTATTATATTCGGCTTTGCGACAAAGTAATACCGTAGACAGACGACAGAGTTAACTTGCATTAACAGCACACCAAGGCGAATTTATACAAGGTGGAGTCAGTCAAACAGCTGATAATTTTTTTTTCGCTTTTTGGTTCTAACAACTGTCATAGCTTGTTTTATATATTTAAATATCTACATATTCTAAGCTTATTAACAAAATATTTATTGTTTACATAAATAAGTAAAGCCCTCACTATTGAATTATCTACACTATATTAAGTTAAAATACTTATTTGTTTAATTTTTCATTTTGGTTTTTTGACATTTGTTAATACCAATCGTTGTTTTTTGTAGAACTGACACCACCTTGTATGAATTCGCCTTGCAGCACACTAATGTGAATTAAAACTTAACCCTGACAGATGACAATTTTTTGCATTTAGTAAACAGCTGTTTGTTTGTAAACAACTGTTTAATTGTGAAAAAAATTTTTGCAAATCGGTAAATTCTCTGCTAGATGTTAAGTTTTCCCTAATTAATTGTCACGTAAAAAACATAAAGTAGACATGTTATATATCAATGGATAGGGAATTTTGTCTATTTCTCAAAAATATGTATAACATTTGACAATTAAAAAAATCATGGAATACTTTTATCAAAAATATGACAAAAAAATCTTTTTATTGAGTTTTTGCGAAGATATTAATTTTGCGAATTTTTATTTGTGAATATTTGTTGAATGAAATTTAACAGTTATATAGATTTTTCTATTGAAAATGCAAAATTTAAAACAATTCCCAAAAAAGTTTTGAAAAATCCCAAAAATGGGATTTTTGTTTTTTTTGGCTATAATATCCATACCAGGAGCGGTGTTATCGGAACCTTTTACAAAATAATTAAGAACATATTGGGCCATCTAAACTGAGTTACTATATTTTGATATCGACTATGCGATTTGAGAATTTTTGCCCTAAAGTTAAATTTTACATAAAAAATAGCAATTTTTTGGATGGAACTGGTCCGTTCGGTATCAACAATTTTAAAATCGATTTTCATTTAAAATATTTTTTGTAAAGTTAGCTTTTCAAAAAGTATAAATTCCTTATACATCTTCGTAGATTTTTTTTAGATAACTTAAAAAGATAAACAAGTAAGAAAGTCAAGCCCGACCACATAATACCCTACACTAAGTAAAAGAGCAAAAACATTTTTCTTTTAAAATTTCAATAATTTATATTTTTGAGTGATTTTCGGAAGTGGGCCTTATATGGGGTGCTATCACCAATTATGGACCGATCACCATGAAATTAGGTCGTGTGATTTATGTCTATATGAAAGTTTACTATGTTGAATTTTGTGAGTATACCAACATTTTTAAGCGATTTATGCATGTTAAAGTGATTTTCGGAAGCGGGTCTATATGGGAGCTATGACTAATTATGGACCGATCGTAACAAAATTTGGTGACAAGAATTTTGTATATATAAAACATCTTTGGAGCGAATTTTGTGTAGATACATGTATAAATTAAACATTTATGACCGATAAAGTCCAAAATTTGTATGGGGGCTATGTGAAATAATGGACCGATTTCAGCCAGTTTCAATAGGCTTTGTCCTTGAGCCGAAACAATTATATGTACCAATTATAGAAATATCTTCAAAATTGCGACCTGTATTCTGCGCACAAGGTTTACATGGACAGCCAACCAACCAGCCAGACGGACGGACATCGTTTAATCGACTCAGAAAGTGATTATAATTCGATCGGTATACTTTAAGGTGGGTGTTAGACTAATATTTTTGGGCGTTACACACATCTGCACAAACGCATAATACCCTCCCCACTATGGTGGTGTAGGGTATAAAATGTATTATTCCCAAAAAAACTAGCGAAAAATCGCATTTTTAAATTTTTTTGAATTCAAATGCAATCACCCCTATCGCGAATCAATATTTCACATGAAATATGTTCCTATTTCCCATTTTTCGTTCATAAACTTTGTTCACGTGAAAAAATTCCCCATGTTGTGAAATTTTTAGATGAAATTTTGTAAACAATAAACAGCTGCTACGAACAAAATCAACTATTGTGAATGAAAAGTTTAAGGGAATATCACGATAGCAATTTTCCCTTCGAGGGAAATAAATATTTCATGGGAACATAAATTTCACATGTTTTTCACGATAGGGGTGAATAACTTTGGAGTCAGTCATGATTTTTCAACAATTATTATTTTTATTTGATGCATACATTTGTCGTTAGTCCAATAAAGGAAAAATGGAAAAAATCGGGAAATATTTGAACCCGCTATTATAAAAAAACTGGAGTAGGGTGGGTAATTTTGAAAATTTAATTTTCCAATGCGAATATCTCATAAGCTGTAAGAGATAATTGAAAGCTAGTATTTTTGTCACATATATCTATAATTGTAGTGCTCTATGTGAAGATTCTATATATGAAATTTGTTTGAAATCAGGACACAAACGAAGAAATTGGATCGTTTTTAAAATTTAACATACCGGAGGTGTCCTACTTTGGGGACCACTGACCGCGTGCCTGGTGGACACATGTGGTCCAAATACAAAACTTAAATTTGACAACACCTCATTGCGCATGTGAAATTACATTCAAACCGGGCTGACCGTTTAGAAGTTACAGATTAATTTCCCTCTTTTTTTTCTATACCACAATAATAAACAATTTGCCCACAGTTGATTGATTGTCAACGGTATTGCCATATTGAAATAGCTAAATTCAGTTTGATTTTGAGCATTTACATCAAAGTTAATGCGCATTAGGATGGGGATAATTCACAAGTTAATTTGAATTAAGACTGCTAATGCAAATTAACGCTGTGGTCTGTCTACGCTAAACCTGAAAAAGTTCTGCCGATTTCGATTTTTTCTGATTTTTTTTAAACATAAAAATTTTATATTTTCACATAAAAAATATATTTTTCGCTTCAATTTGTTATTATAACTCCGAAACTACTGAGCCAATTAAAACGCAATATATAAACAGATTAAAGGCTATTTAAATCTAAACTTTTCTAAGTTTACTTCAATAATATCGGACTAACACTTTTTAAATTATCATAAATTACGTGGAGAAACATCTAAAAAAATTCAAAATTTTAGAAAAAAAAAAAATTTTTAAAAATCTATCCATAGAATTCAAAAATATTACAATTTTTGTACTGACACATCAAATCTATATAGTGATTAGTGAAGCCTTTTTTTGCTGTTGACCTGTGTTATCTAAAGTTGTCATTCGGATTATTATAGAGAATTTAATTCGAGAATTTTTCCCATATTTCTGGCAACATATATGAATTCCGAGTCAAATTAACAGGTAATCTTTTGAGGCCAAGAACGAATCAAGACTCTGTTCCAAAGTGAAGCGTATTCCAGAGACAGTCGATTCAGAAGAATCGATCAAAAAAAAAAATAGTTGTCGGACGGGCCACTACAAAGCGAGTGAAGCAAAATTTCCCAACGACTTCATTCTGAATACTTTCAGCAGCTCATAATAGGTAGGACCCTTTTTGTTCCACCAAATACAGATAATTACCTTTCGCTTCGGGTTATCGTAATGAATCCTTTTTTTAACATGAAAAGTAATAATTTGGTGATCATTTGGTAATCATTTCGGACATGCAAAATCGTCTTTCAAGGTCTCTCGGCTTCAATTCGTATGGTACCCAGTTTCCCTGCTTTTGGATGAATTTAAGTAGCTTCCAATGATTTTGCAAGCTCTTGTTTAGTTTGACAACGATCTTCATGGAGTAATGCCTTCAATTCTTGGTCTACAAACTTATTTGGGTGGTCTGGACTATTTTTCTCTATCTATCTCACATGGAAGCCTATAAAACAAAACAAGCTTCGGTGAGCAATCGGTGTGTTTCAGCGGCACTTTTTTCAAATTAAAGAAGTAAAGCAAAACTTCCGGCATATGACGCTCTGTTGATACAAAATTCGACATTTTCGAAGCAAAAAAAAAAAACACAATAATGTTCAATAACTAAGTAAGAATAAATTACAGATATGTAGCTTTCAAAAACACATAAAAGTTATTCAGCCCAATTATGAATTAAAATGCGGGATGTTCAATATATGGTGGATCTTTTTAACGCCCAATTATGAATAAAAAATTCCCCGGGAGTTTTTTCCCATTGAATTTTAATGGGAAAAGGGAAAAAACTTCCGGGGAATTTTTTATTCATAATTGGGCGTTAAAAAGATCCACCATATATTGAACATCCCCCATTTTTAAGTGATACACCCAATATTTATGTAATTTTTTTGTTGCTGTTATCCTCTCATTTTTAATTAAGCTATTTTTCCCTCTTGGACCAGCAATCATGGGATGACACCTTGGTTAGCGTGGTAGTTCACTATATGCGAACAATAAAGAAGAGTCGAAGGGATCCCGTTTTGAAATGGGATGACACCTACTCATGCAAAGCATTGTGTTGGAACTTGGAAAATAGGTTGTGGGAAGGAGGAAGGACATTCGATTTGATGAATTTTAATTAAAGAAAACTTGAATGGATTTGAATAAAATAAAACTTGAATTATTAAATAAGAGATTCTATAAAGAATGAATTCATATGAATTAAGCCTATGAATTCATTTGTAATGAATTCCTTAAGAGAATAGTTAATAGATATAATTTAATTTTGATAACTGAATTAAGAATTAAGTATTTTGAACTTTAACATTCATTTTGATTTTAAAAACATTGTTAACCATGACTCTAATGTTGTTTGTAATCAAAAATAAAAACACATTTGTTAAATTGTTAAATTAAAACATTACATGGACCCCTTGCTGTGTGTAGGGTGTAAACATTTAGAAAAAAACAAAAACACAATTTATTGATAGTTTAAAATAGATTAAAATGTTTTAAAGCTAAAACCGAAAATTACAACATGTTTTGACTACCGCTACAACTGTGGCAACAACTACTGCAATTATAATTCGGCAAAATTTAGTTTTTATTTTGGTTGTTGATTTGAACACATGGACAGTAGAACAAGTAATATTTTCGTATAGATTTCAAAACTCAAATATTCCAGCAGTGTGACTGGGTGACTGTAACGAACTAGTGATTTTACCTATCATTTACATAAATAGCTATTTACGTGACTAGTTCTAAACAGGAGAACACTTGACCTACATAAATTACAAATATATTGCACTAGCTGACCCGGTGCGCTTCGCCACCCCAATTAGAAGAAAGAAATAGTACTATTAAGTCTCCCGCTCACTCCAGTGCACATAATCTTTATTTCATGTTTCTAAATACTAATAGTACCATTCGAATAAAGAAATACTACCAAAAAGTCTACCCTAGAATCCTAACTCACTTAGGACCATATATGCTTAATTTCATGATTCTAAGTCCATTGTTATAGAAATTTCAAAAAAGTACCATTAGATAAATGAAAAAGTATCATGAAGTATCCCCTTGAATTTTCACTCACTTAGGACCATATATACTTGTAGTTTCCCACTTACTTGGGTCCATATAAGCTTTATTTCATGTTTCTAGGTTCATTGGTGAAGAAATTACAAAAAGTACCATTAGAATAAATAAAAAGTACCAAAAAGTCTACCCCTAGAATTCTCACTCACTTAGGACCATGTACGCTTAATTTCATGTTTCTAAGTCCATTATTCAAGAAAATTAAAAAAAGTACCGTTATAATAAAAAAAGTACCATGAAGTATCCGCTTGAATTTTCACTCACTTAGGACCATATACACTTAATTTCATATCCATTATTATAGAAAATTCAAAAAGTACCATTAGAATATAGAAAAAGTACCAAAAAGCAGCCACTTGTGGATTCCCACCCAATCGGGCCCATGTAAGCTTTATTTCATGTTTCTAGGTTCATTGGTGAAGAAATTACAAAAAGTACAATTCAAATAAAGAAAAAGTACCAAAAAGTCTTCCCCTAGAATTCTCACTCACTTAGGACCATATATGCTTAATTTCATGTTTCTAAGTCCATTGTAAAACAAAATTCAAAAAGTACCATTAGAAGAATGAAAAAGTACCTATAGTTCAGTTCTCACAGTTCTCATGGTACCTAAATATAATCCCTTATTTCAACACTAACTTCACTCAGATACATATCAGCTAACTTTAATTTCTAAGTGAAATAATTTAAAATATTAAAAAGGTACCATTAGGAGAAAAGTACCAATTTCCCTTTTCCTCCTTGAACACCCCTCAAATTTTGAAATTTAAAAATATTTCATTTTGCAATGAGCCCAATAATAAATATGTTTTGAAAAAGTTCCAAACTGTTTACCCGGATTTGGCCTAAAATACACCATGGCACTCCAAATAACAACCTGTTAGTTAATTTTTGTATGAATCCAGGAACCAATGTTAAAAAAAATATCAAAATCGGCTTAATAATGTGCAATAAAATGTATTTTCCCGATTTTATCCCCTTTTTGGTACCTTTTTTATCCCCAATGCGGTGGTAAAATATTATTAAAATAATTTTCTGTATCGTGGTGGGAGCTCATAGTAAAATATTCGAAATATTCAAATTATAGAAAAACATATTTTATGAAAAAGTACCAAAAATAAACACAATTTTTATCCCTAAGGGTTCGAATTTCCAAAAATTACCAAACTTATATTTTTTAATTTTTGATAAGTAAAGAATACGATTTAAATTTTTTTTCTATGTTTATTGGTTTAAAAGATACATAGGGTGCCAAAAAAGTACCAAAATACAGTTTTTACCCCTTTTCTCCCCTAAAAGGTTCGAATTTCGAAAAAGTACGAAACACCTGTCAGCTTATTTTTTAAATGGAGTAACATGCAATTTCAAGTTTTTTTGTATCTTTATTAGTTTTGAAGATATAAGATTACCGGATTTACCCGTTTTTACCTCTAAACGTTCGAATTTCCAAAAATCCCTTCTTAGTGGATCGTTTTGGGGAGGGAGGAACCCACAGTTAAAATTTCATGATTCTAGCTTCAGTCGTTTGGGCTGTGGGATGATGAATCAGTCAGTCAGTCAGTAACGTTACTCTTTTATATATATAGATAATAGCTTTTTCGAGGAAGTTAACGCATTGGATTCACATACCGGTTACATAGAGACAGTTATCTTATTAGCTATTGGTTACTTGATTCGCTCTATAACTATTTATTTTAGTGTACTGACTATAAAATACTCAATTAAAAAGACATCTTCATAAACTATTGCATGTAAACAAACCTTCCTCCGACTACTCTTCAATAGAGTACTTCTGGTGGGTAAAATATCTTTTCATTTGATTTTGCTTAAGGATAATCTGAATTAGTATCAAGCATATATTGGTCTAAAATTAAGTGGAACTGGAATGTAGACAATTGCCAACAATATGCATTTAAGGGTTAAAGAGACTACACTCTAGGTTACTTGGAGACACTAAAGTGACAATTGACTTCACGCTAGGTTACCTGGTATGTAAGTATACTTAAATAAAAAGAAAATAAACTGTCTGAGAATTACCTGAATACAAAAAACTCACAAAAAAGTGCACTACAAAATAAACATTTAATGTGACTACACTCTAGATTACTTAGAGACACTTAAGTGACAATTGGTATCCCACAAGATAACCTGATATTTATAATGTTACCAATTGACTTCACTCTGCACTACAAAGAGCACATATGTGCTAAATGATCCACAAATATATCAATTGGAGTCAGCCAAATGATCAGACATTAGTGTTAATTACTGTATCTAAGGAATACATTGACTACTTGTAAAACAGTTGGGATTTGTTAATTAATTTTTTAAGAGAAAAACTCTTTAATTAAATGACATTAAAACATTTAAATAGAAATCTTTAAAAAAAGTCTTAAAATAAAGTAATAAATGTTTAGTAGTTTTTAAAACAAAAACTAAAATGAAGCGGCTAGCTGCCTAAATGCTAAATAGATAGATACACTGAATGAAGGTTTGAACCAAACGTCATAAAATTGCGACCCATAAGTACTAATTCGTACTTTGCCTAGTCATAGTTAATTTATCATTTCTAATCAAATTTAAGAACTATTTATCATTTTAAACACTATTTATTTGTACCTGTAAGTTTTTTGAGCTTCCAAAGCACAAACATTTTTTTCTAATCTATATTTCGCGTTCATTTTTTGTTTAGTTAAAAACAGCAATTTGCAATTATTTTTGAATGACTGACAGGAGGGAGGTGGTACCACAAACTATACAAGCAGATATTTATAATTTAGTTAGTTGCTGTTTAGTGTACAGGTTCTTGTACTTTCAGTATGATTAAGTTCATTTCAATTGGTCATCAACAATCTGCAATAATCAACAACATTTACTAACCGACTGTGACTGGGACTGGGTGACTGGAAACCAAAAAAAATACAATGCAATACATAACAAAATTAAAAAAAAGAAGTTAATAATAGACTTAATGTTGATTAAAATAATAATAAACATAGCTCTGATCGAATCTCTTTTTTTTTTTTTTTAAAAAAACTGAAATTATTTGCTAAATATAGAACTTTTGTGCAGGAATTAAAAAAAAGTACCTAAAAATAAATTTCTAGACTGGTTCTTTTATTGTGTTCCATGGAAAAAAACTGAAACTACTTAAATGTAGCTATTTAATATAATAAGTATCTGCTGCTACTAATTGCGTTTAAATTCCTTTTATTTAAGTTTAATATTGTACTTAAATACAATACAATTCTCCTTTCTATGAATTTCGTTCTTTGTATTGTATTGTTCTCAAAAAAATGTATCTAATATCTAGATTTTGTTCGTAATTACAAATTGATGAATTTAAAAATTAGTCAACGTGTTATTTTTCTATTTGAAAGCTAAACTATTAAGTATGAATTGTAATCAAGTTAATGGACTTCTGCTATGAAATGAAAGGGAAATGGTGATTAGTGATTTTTAATAATTGATTGTAAATTTTCAAAAATGTTTTAACTATTTTATTCTTCTCAATGTCTTTACTACAGCAATAAGGTATTTAGTATAATAATGTATATTATGGATTGTTATAGATTGCGAAGTCATATAGTCATGTTCGCCTGTCTGTTGAATCAATTTTCCGAAGCCCTCCAATAACATACAAACATGATTGATAAAACAATATATCGGGAAAAGTTCTGGTTCGATTGCTCGTCCCACAAACTACCTTATTTTTCACAAAACAATTTTTATACCCTTCACCTTCATGACAAGCGTGGCGCAAAATTAATCCTCCTATCAGAAAATGCTATAAATTTTGCGATTGGCCCCTAATGTCAGTTCTGTTTTGACATTTGTGTACTAAACACATGCGAAATACACGTTAATAAACAATGTTACGCTACACTGCTCCAGAACGCGGAATATTGCTGACTATTTGACCAATAATCGGTCGGTTTTTTCATCAAAAATAATCATGAGTGATGAGGCCCATTTCCATCTTAGCGGGTACCTAAATAAACAAAATTAACGCTTCTGGGGCACTGAAAATCCGCGTCTAACCCACGAAGTGCCATTACACCCGCTCAAAGTCACTGTATGGTGTGCTGTTTTCGCTGGAGGAGTCATCGGACCTTTCTTCTTCGAAGACGTCGCGGGCCAAACGGTTACTGTGAATGGTGAGCGCTACAGAGCAATGATCAACGAGTTCCTTTTGCCGCAACTTGATGAATTGGGATTGGAAAACATGTAGTTCCAACAGGACGGTGCAACGGCACACACTGCACGTGCCACAACCGATATGCTGAAGGATGCATTTCCCGGGCGCCTAATCTCCCGTTTTGGCGATTTGCACTGGCCATCAAGATCGCCTGATTTGACCGCTCCAGACTTCTTTTTGTGGGGCTTTTTGAAGTCACGGATTTATGTCAACAAGCCTCAGACTCTTGCAGCTCTTAAAGACAATGGCCCATAATCATAGTTAAAAATAAAGAATACTTTAAGATAATTAAACTCGACTTTACTTAAGAGTGGACTTTAAGTCTATCATAGACACGTTAAAGTATACTTCTGATGTTGAAGTCGACTCTAAATATAAAACTAGCTGAAGTTGTTATTAACTCGTTTAACAACAGCATCAGCTGTTCTTCACCAAGTAAAAATGTTTAAGTTACAAATATTGGTAGAGATTTTGCAATTATTGAACAGTTATCAATAAAATTAGTACCAAATATCGTAATTATGATATTAATCTTATCTTTTCCATTTTTCCACAACAAACAACTTTTTTTCTTTAGTTGTCCCGGTTACTTTTATTGTTTTCCTTTTTTTGTTTTTTTTAATTTTGTATGTCAGCTGTTCAGCTTTGCCACTTGTCTGTTTTTTGTTGTATATTCTATGAAAACATTTTCTACATTTGCGCTGGCACCCAGTTAAAGTCGGTTCAATTTAAAACATACTTTAATTTTGACTATAGTTGCAAATTAATAAAAAGCAGGTTTTTATTTTAAAGTTGATTTTAAAAAGAACCGATTTAAGTCTTTGACTATGATTATGGGCCAATATCCGTCAAGAATGTGAGGATCTATCGCCGGATGTTTTGGCCAAAGTGATGCCATAAAAAGGGCTCAAATGACAAGCAACTGTGGCGGCAGCCATTTACATGACATCGTATTCTCGACTTGATGTAAAAAAATTAAAAGACCAAATAAAAATAATCCACAAGAAGAATCAAAGTTTTTAATTTTTTTTTTTAATTACAACCAAAAAACATCGGAAGTTTACTTTTGCGCCACCTTGTATAAGTTTGTCATTCCGTTTGTAATTTGCACAATATAATTTTCCGACCCTATAAAGTATATATATTCTGGATCCTTATAGATAGCGGAGTTGATTAAGCCATGTCCGTCTGTTGAAATCAACTTTCCGAAGCCCCCAAATAACTTACATACACGATTCCTACATCAATATCTCCGGAATTCTTTCGGCTCGGTTGCTATTTAAAATCGAGAAAATCGGCCATTTGTGGGGCAGAGATATAAGGAAAAACTCAGGACAACCTCGATTTTTGGCCTATTTTTGACATATATCTGGATTAATAAGTCATTAATATATATAATCTATATATATAAAAATGAAATGGTCCATGTATGTAATGTCATCACGTGAGAACGGCTGGATCGATTTGGCTGATTTTTTTTTATTCGATTCGATGGTTTGTAAAGAAAAAAAATTCAACAATTCCGGTTAAAACTCGGAAACTCTTTTTTTGAGCCCAGTCAACTGTAATAAAAAAAGCTCCCTAAAGTATGCCGTACAAATTTAGATATTTTATTTGCAAATAAATAAGAACAGGCTGGTGTGCGTGGGTTGGAGAAACTTGAAGAACTAACATTAGTAAATGCTACCGGGCGAAGCCGGGGCGATCAACTAGTGATAGATATTTCAAAGGTTCTACCTACAATGGATCAAAATCGGAAAAAATGTTTTTTAACCCGAATTTTTTTTTCACCAAACATTTTTTTTTCGCTAAATATTAAAAAAAATTTAAATACAAAAAAAAATTAAAATTTAAAAAATTAAATTCGAAAATTTTTTTATTTCCAAAAAATTACAAAAAAAAAACCTTGGAAAAAAAATAAATTTTGTTTACCTAAAAATATTTAAAATTTTTATTTTGAAGTATAATTTGGTGAAGGATATATAAGATTCGGCACATCCGAATATAGCTCTCTTACTTGTTTTTATCAAAAATCTTTTCAACAAAAACTGTTTTTGATTTTGGAAAAAAATTTTGAAATTTTTTTTTTATTTTTTCGAAAGCTTGAAAAAATCGCTATCTAAACTATTTGGGACATATTTTGCTATGAATAATAGATGATAAGTTCCATGGATGAGAAAAAACACCTACTTGGATAAAATGGTAAATTTGAACTCTCTCTAACTCAGAGATTTCTTGGCCGATCTTACAAAATCTTGGAGCAAATTTTATGCCGATCGGAAGACATTGATTTCAAAAGTTGGTTCACTTGACATAACGCATGCAAATTGAAATGAAGATTGTTTTAGAAAATCAATAATGCGAAAACTACCGTTGTGTTATGTATGGATTGAAAATTCAAAATTGTTCCTTAAACTTACGTAAAAAATTCAATTTAAGTACGTGTAAAGGTATCTCATAATTTTTGCACATGATAAGCGGGAAAAGTTGTATTCAAGTAAATAACCATAAGTTAACTTTTAATGCAAATCTAGAAAACACAGAATTATTCCAGACTATAAATGGTACCTACATTTACGACTCAATTACTCAAAATAATAAATACAAGTCATGCTAGTTTCATTAGTTAGTTGTTCCATAAATATGTGGGTAAATATGACTACAACATCTGGATAACTATTTCCAGTCTTCTTAGTACTACTCATCACGATCCATTCATACATACATATATGAATGGATATGAACCATGTGCTGCTCTTCAATTATTAATGATCTAAATAATCAAAACAAAAAAAAAAACAAGTAATAGTGCTATATTCGGCTGTGCCGAATCTTAAATTATACTTCAAAATTTTAAATATTTTTAGGTAAACAAAATTTAATTTTTTTAGTTGTTTTTTGAATTTTTTGGAAAAAAAAATTTTTTTTTGTTTGTTATTTAATTTTTTTTTTTTTAAATTTAAATTTTTTTTTTTTTAAATTTAAAAAATTTTTTTTTTTTAAATTTTTAAAAAATTTTTTTTTTATTTTTTAATTTTTTTTTTTTTTTTAAAAAAATCTGGTTCAAAATTTTTTCCCGATTTTGACCCATTGTAGGTCCAACTTTCTATGGTCTTATATACGTCGTTGCAAATGTCTTTGAAATATCTATCATTAGATATCCATATTGTCTATATTAATGTCTTAGTAATCCAGATATAGGTAAAAAAATAGGTCAAAAATCGAGGTTGTCTTGGTTTTTTCCTCATATCTCAGCCATTTGTAGACCGATTTTGCTGATTTTAAATAGCAAAATTCTCGAAAGCATGTCTGACAGAATTATTGAAGATTTGGATCCCGAAGATATCTGGGGTCTTCAGAAAACTGATTTCAACAGACAGACAGACAGACGGACAGACAGACAGACAGACAGACGGACATGGCTTAATCGACTCCGCTATCTATAAGGATCCAGAATATATATACTTTATAGGGTCGGAAATGAAAAATGTAGAAATTACAAACGGAATGACAAACTTATATATACCCTTCTCACGAAGGTGAAGGGTATAATAAAATAATAAAGAGAAAAGAACAAAACAATTCACAAACATTCAAACCATCAGTCAGTCATTCCTACATATGAGTTGTACACAAGTTGTGTGCGCGAGATACACTTGACTCAATTAAATAAATCAAAACAAATTGCATTTCAGCACTTAATAAACTTAAATAATGTAACTAACTGGCTGTGTTTGGCTGGCAGACTGACTGACTAACAAATAAAATAACAACAATTTGACGATGGGAGCTAATAATAAACAAATAAATTAAAGATCACACTCAAAAAATAAAAAAAGAGCAGAGACAAGAAAGTCATGTTTTTGTTTGTCATTCGGAAGTAAATGTTTTATTTAACAGAGTTGACTAATACGTCATAATAATAAAAAAAAAGTGAAAGAATTGTTTGGAAAATTTTTATTAGAGGGGACACCCATTGAATTGTGATTATTATTTAAGTTGTAATTGAAATTTTAAATTGTTTGGTTTTTTTTTCGTTTGTGCAAAGAAAAATTAGAAAGGAAATTGTTTAGTTGAGTTCTAACAACGGCGCCATAGTGTTACTTTTTTATTGGATGATTTAGAAAGTCATTTCTAATTTGGGTGCTGATTTACAGTCTCTAATTATGTTATTAAAGCTTAGCTTATGATGAATTATAAATTAAATAAATTTTAAATTTTAAACCTTGAAAGCAGAATGTTATTAAATGCAAGTGTTCTATATTTTTAGCTTTCATTCTTTAAAGATATTTTAGAAGTTTTGAGGGAAGTTCCGAAGGCAACTGATTCATTTGAAGTCGGCATTGGCCCAAAAAAGCCCGGAATATGCGGCCAGATATGAATCCTTAATATTCCATCATAACACTCGGCCACATGTGGCAATACCTGTTTAGTATATATTTAGAATGAAGTGGTTGGAAAGTTTTGCCTCACCCGCTTTATAGTCCGGACCTTGTCCCGTCCGACTACCAGAAACAGTCTGCGACGTATCATAATTATTTAATTGAGTGTTCTATATTAATAATTTTCGGCAGATTCTGAAATAAATAGCATGGCAACAATTTTGATGTATTGTGGTTATAGTAGTACAAATATGGTTCAAATTTTAAATTCTACGAAGAGGTTTTCTTTTAAAATTTTTAAGTAATACATAATTTGTGATAACTCAAAAAGGGTTAGTCCGATATTATTAAAATAAACTTTCAAAAGTTTAGATTTACATATCCTTAAATACATATATTGCGTTTCAATCGGGTCAGTAGCAAATTGAAGCAAAAAATAAATTTTGTACGTGAAAATAGCAATTGTTTTGCTTTAAAAAAATCATAAAACATCGAAAACGGCAGAAATTGTTCCGATTTATTGCTCTATCGCAAAGCTACATGTAATAGGAATAATTTATTACACAATTAAGTGAATTCGCTCATTTTCACAAAATTTTAGTTTTTTGTTTGATATACATAAAATTGAGTGGTTAATGTTCTTCTTTCGATTTATTGAATTCTGAAAACATTTTCCCCATGCTATGTACAAACTTTCATTTATATATTGCGTTTCAATCGGCCTAGTAGTTTCGGAGTTATAATAACAAATTGAAGCAAAAAATATTTTTTTTACGTGAAAATAGCAAATTTTTTTGTTAAAAAGAAATCATCAAAAATCGAAAACGCCCGAAATTTTCAGGTTTATTACTTTATCGCAAAGCCACATGTAATAGGAATAAAATGAGATATCGATCATAAAATTCCATGAACTCTTTTCGAATTTATTTACAATTAAGTGAATTTGCTCATGTTTACAAAAATTTAGTTTTTTGTTTGATATACATAAAATTGAGTAGTTAATGTGCATCTTTCGTTTGTTTGAATTTTGAAAACATTTTCCCTATTCCATGTACATATTTTCACATGTATATTGCGTTTCAATCGGTCCAGTAGTTTCGGAGTTATAATAACAAATTGAAGCAAAAATTATATTTTTTATATAAAAATATCAAATTTTTTTGTTTTAAAAAAATCATGAAAAATCGAAAACGTCAGAAATTGTTCAGATTTATTACTTTATCGCAAAGCCACATGTAATAGGAATAAAATGAGATATCGATCATATAAGTCCATGAACTCTTTTCGAATTTATTTACAATTAAGTGAATTCGCTCATTTTTACAAAAATTTAGTTTTTTGTTTGATAGACATAAAATTGAGTAGTTAATGTTCTTCTTTCATTTATATATTGCTTTTCAATCGGCTCAGTAGTTTCGGAGTTATAATAACAAATTGAAGCAGAAAATATATTTTTTACATGAAAATAGCAAATTTTTTGTTTTAAAAAAAATCATGAAAAATCGAAAATGGACGAAATTTTTTAGATTTATTGCTTTTTCGCAAAGCCACATGTAATAGGAATAAAATGAGATATCGATCATAAAAATCCATGAACTCTTTTCGAATTTATTCACAATTAAGTGAATTCGCTCATTTTCACAAAATTTTCGTTTTTTGTTTGATATACATAAAATTGAGTGGTTAATGTTCTTCTTTTGAATGATTGAATTTTGAAAACATTTTCCCCATGCTATGTACAAATTTTCATTTATATATTGCCTTTCAATTGGGTCAGTAGTTTTGGAGTTATATTAACAAATTGAAGCAAAAATTATATTTTTTATATGAAAATAGCAAATTTTTTTTTTTTTTAAAAAAATCATGAAAAATCGAAAACGTCAGAAATTGTTCAGATTTATTGCTTTATCGCAAAGCCACATGTAATAGGAATAAAATGAGATATCGATCATAAAAATCCATGAACTCTTTTCGAATTTATTCACAATTAAGTGAATTCGCTCATTTTCTCTAAATTTTAGTTTTTTGTTTGATATACATGAAATTTAGTAGTTAATGTTCTTCTTCTGAATGATTGAATTTTGAAAGCATTTTCTCGAAATCGGCAAAAATGTTTCAGATTTATTACTTTATCGCAAAGCCACATGTGATAGGAATAAAATGAGATATCGATCATGAAAATCTATGGATTCTATTCGAATTTATTCACAATTAATTGAATTCGCTCATTTTTACAATGTATTTTTTGCTGTTGACCTGTGTTCACAGAAGTATATTAAACAATCCAAATATTTCTTTCAGTGGTCATGAACAAATAGCAATACACCTTCTAAGCATGTGCATACGTCGCTGTCTCAGTGACGACTGAACAAAAGATAACAAGAATATCAGCCCAATTATGAATAAAAAAATTCCCCAGGAGTATTTTCCCATTGAATTTGAATAGGAAAGGTAAAAAACTCCCTTCAATACATTTCAATACATCAATACATTGCATTAACATTTGATAATTATTTCAGGCATATGACCTTCTTTATATGACCACATTTTCTGACCACATATGCTGCCAAGGTGTCAATTGTTGCTTGTTTATCAGGATAGACCATTGACTTCTCGTGGAACCACAGGAAATAACCGAGAGGTGTCAAATCGCATGACCTTAGAGGTCAATTGATAGGTCCATTTATTTAAATCAAGTTATCGACAAATTTTGATTTCAATAAATCGAAACCAAATGTCATCCATATTTTGAAACAAAAAATCAGAAAAACGATCTCCAATGAACCGGCTGGAAGATACCACCTACACCTGGATGTAATGGAGTTTGTAGGATCTCTTGTGGATTGGTCTCACTCTATATGCGGCAATTTTGTTTATTAACAAACACCTTTTATTACAAAAATTCATTACAAAAAAATTCGTTTATAAGTTGCGCGAATCAATGGCTGATTTTCAAAGTAAATTTGGATAATTTGGTAGCCTTGTTCAAGCGTCAATCTATTCATGATGATTTGCCAGAGTATAATGATCATAAAAGAGTTTGTTTGACAGCTAACGCTTTCGTAAGTACTATAGGACTTAAAAACACGCAAACTACTTTTTCTCCTACCTAATATTCTGTAAGTATTTTACAAAACGGCACAACACTTTGTGCACCATCACCCATCGCCACCACAACACAACAGCAGCAGCAGCTGATTTTTTTACAGCTACTGCAGCGACATTTAGTAATTTAAAAATTATGCAAGTTTAGGTTTTTTTTGTATAAAACAATAACAAATACACACTAGAAAACAAACAAAACACACGTACTTATACATACATATGTATGTAAGTAAGTATGTTTGTACATAAAATTCTATAATTATATTGTTGCATCAAATTTTCCATGCTTGAAATTAGAATTGTTTGGGTTCTTGAAGAGCAAATTGGAAACAACAGCAAAAATATCCATTGACCTTGATTTAACATAGTTGCGTTTACAACAACAACAAAAAAAACAACAAAATATTCTATTGAAGATTTCTCCTCATCATCCTAACTAGCGAAGGTGAACAATTTAATAAAATTTGATTTTCTAAACGTTTTATTTGTTGCGGTACATTAAATCAACTATAATTTGATAAAGTTTTTTTTTATTATTTTTTTTTAATTCTTGGCTTTTGTTTAAATAGCAAAAAAAAAAAAAACAGAATTCTAAACTAAATATAAATATGAAAATTTGTATTCTTAATTATGCATTGAATTTGCAATTGAAAATTTAAATTGCAAAAAGTATAAAACAAAACCAAATCTATTATTCATTAATGTTTATTATTATCTTTTTTTTTTTTGGTTTTTATTTTTTGAAAGTTTGCGAATATTTTGTATTCAAATACAAAATTGAGCTGCCATATTTTTAAAGCGGGTTGGATTCCTGCCAAAGTCTGGTTTGTTTCAGTTTAACGAGCTTATAGTCTTCGTTACTCTCCTCGGTAATCAAAAATTCGAAAGAATTAATTCTTAATTTTATCAAAATAAATTTTATAAATAATCAAAATATTTTTTGGTGGAAAAAAAATATTAAAAAATATTTTTCCCGATTTTGACCCATTATAGGTCCGAATTACGATGGTCTTATATACTTCGTTGGGAAGGTCTTTGAAATAGCTCTCTTTAGATATCAATATTGTCCATATTAATGACTTAGTCATTCAAATATACATAGATATAACATAGGTCTAAAATCGAGGTTATATCTCAGCCATTTATGGGCCGATTTTGACGAATTTATATAGTTGTGGGCTATGGAAAGTTAATTTCAACCTACAGACATAGCTATATCGACACCACTATCAATAACGATTCCGAAAATTTACGCTTTATGGGGTCGCTAATGAAAACTGTTAAAATTACAAACGGAAGCTGAAAAATTAGATGTTGAGATGGATTTAAGGACTCAATGGCATTATTTAATTCCAAATGAAGATTTTAGTGATTTAAGCTCAAATTGAATTAACTAATAATAATTTAGGTCACAATATAATTTGTATTGTAATAAAGTATGTTTTTAAAAGCCCAATAGAACTTACGAAAGGATTAACTGTCAAAATAACTGTCATTTGACATTACTCTGGCAAATCATCATGAATAGATTAACGTTTCAACATCGCTATCACATTATACAAATTTACTTTGAAAATTAGTCATCGCTTCGTGTGAATTTATAGACGACTGTTTTATCACAAAATTTTCTTAATTTTTGTCTTAAAGGGTTTGTTAATAAGAAAAATTGCCGGATATGGAATGAGACCAATCCACAATAGACCCAACCCTGCCCCATTGCATCCAGAAATATACATCGTTTGGTGCAGTTTGGTGGCAACATCGAACTTTATTTCTTCAAAAATGAAGCCGGAGCCCGCATTACGGTCAATGGGGATCCTTACCGCGCCAATGATCAATGATTTGAGACCTCTTGCACGCAGAGAAAAAATATAGTTGTGCATGTTTCAATATTGTTTCAATATTCAAACCATTTCAATATTGTTACAACTTTTTAACAATATTATAGTCACAGTAACTGTTTACATGAATGTGGTAACCATAATATGGTTACTTTAGGATTCACATGATTTTATCAACTATATATATGGTTACAATAAACAAATATATGTTTGTGACAACCATTTTTATTATGAAGGACTTATGTTGCTCTCGGCTTATGGATATCATAATTTGAAACTGACATATTATGATTAAATTATTCATCATAAATATGGTTGTCACAAACATATAGTTATTTACTGCAACCATATACATATATAGTTGATACAATAATGTGAATCCTAAATTAACCATATTATGGTTACCACAATCATGTAAATAGTTACTGTGACTATAATATTGTTAAAAAGTTGTAACAATATTGAAATGATTACAGTAAACATGCACAACTATATTTTTTCTCTGCGTGTGATTATTGCCTGTCGGCCACGTGAAGTCACTGGTTTATGTGACAAGCATTGCTGGCCTGCTCGAAAAAGGGGCCCAAAATTGGACTTCCAGAATGCCGCGTTGGCCATTTGACAAATGTTATAAACATAATTATGTAAATATTCACATTAGACAGTCACAGTGAGGTAGAATCAAAATTTTTGGGATTTTTTTTTTAAAAAGCGGACCAAGTGTGGCAAAATTTTAAAATTTTAATATTGAAATGCCTATAACTCGGAAATTGTAAGAGATAAATAGCGCTTTCCAAAAATATAAAAATCCTTGAAATTGGATGGGGAAACAAAAAAAAAAATGGTACGTGTCGAAGGTACCCTACTTTGAGCCCCAATAGCGCCGCCATTAGAGCTTTTGTAGGGTCCATTTTAATAAATTAAACTCGAATACTCCTTGGCTATACCGATCGGACCAGCCGTTTAGAAATGCCAGATTTATTTCCAACAAATTTAGATTCTGCCCCACTGTGCAGTGTCTTGGAGTTTCATTTTGACCACAAACATCAAATGTTTCAATTTAAATATCAAAATAATAAATATTTCTTAGGTCTGTTTTGCCACTTTGCGAAAGAAGTTGTTCTAAACTCAGGCATTAGGCTTTTCCAAAGGCTTTTTATGTCATGAATGAAGTTGTTCAAAACTCAGCCATTAGCCTTAATGCTAAAGGAACATGCAATCGAATGAACTATTGACATACGAGTATTTTGATAGTCAGACAAAAGTCCGGACAATTGACCTTTCATTTGCCAGATGCTTTTCCTTATTGATTGCGACTGGACAATACGTGATAGGACATTACCCCTTTGGGAGTCTATTTGTGGTCTTCACTGATGGCCCAAAGATGAGGAAGTCTAAGGCGGCTTTTATATTACAAGGACAAGGTCGGGTGTGTCTTTCACTCTTCCAATGCATTGTTATGCAGACTGAGATTTCGACCATAAAGAAGGTACTGAATTGGTTAAGGTTTTATTGGTAGCTCTAAAATCTATCAGGGGTGTTTTTCGACATTTAATTTTATCCATGAATGCTGGTCATTGAGATGGCGAGACATTCCATACTTGGGCTCTACTGGATAATAGGTCTCCAAGGACCAGGAGTATCGCGATATTCTGGCAATTCTGTTGCTGCAAATACCTAACGAAGAGATTTAAATAACGATTATAAGCAACGGTTGAAAATTGTGAATATTTGAATTAAATTCTAATAAGATAAAGAAGTATGTTTAGAACGAATTGTATCCAAACTGGTTTCCCCCTGAACTATAGATACAAAAATCAGTTGTGAACTTCCTCTGATTGCTTTCTTGGCATTAGTAGTAACTGTATTAGTAGTAAACCTCTAATATGGAAGAGAACTGTAACTTTAACATGTTGATGAGCTTTTGTATGCTTTGTTTTCTTCATTGTTGATTCTGTTGATAATGCAATAAAAATATACATATTCTATACTCACCCTGTTTGTAAACAAGGTGAGTAGCAAGCTGTCATGGATAAACACCTCGACTTTGAAAGCTTTAAGAACTACTTGTAACACCCAAAACGCCATTGTATAATAGCTTGCATAATTGCTTATAGGGTATTACAAGTTCTTAAAGCTTTTTCAAAGTCGAGGTGTTTATCCATGACAGCTTGCTACTCACCTTGTATACAAACAGGGTGAGTATCAAATATATTTTTATTGCATTATAGCATCAATTTGAAAGACTAGGCCGGCTTAAACAACGCATTTGATTTTTATTATAAAAACAAACAAACAAATAAATGAAAAAGCATAAAACAAACTAAATTTAAATCATGTTTTAATATTTGTTTTTAAAACAAAAAATCTAGTTTAATCAGCTTAAAAGTTCAATAACCTATAGAGAACGTCATATTTATAAAAACAAGCTAAATGGTTGCTTTTAAACTTCAACATTTCCGTTTTTTGTTTTGTTTTTAAATTAAAATTTGCAACATATACTTTAAATTTCAAAGAAAATCATAAAACACATTTAGCTAGACAGTGGCAGCAAACAAAGCTTTTGGTTGATTTTTATAAATCTATAATTTTAGCTGCAGCCCGAAAGCAAGTAACTAAAACTAAAAAAGTAGAAGTGTTTTTGCTAAAAAGTTAATGAACTTTAGTTTGTTTGTTCTTGTTAATGTTTGGTTTTCCATCCAACTATGCATAAGCGGCTGAGCTGGTTGCTGCTGCTGGCTGGCACACATTGCGCAAGTGCAACATTCTGTAGTTGTTCATTAACGTACAGGCAACAACAAATATTGCTAAATTTTGCTAGCTATTTCTCTTTTTTTTTTATTTATTTTTAATTTTGACAAAACAATAGATTTTTTTTCTCAGCTAATACGAAGAGCTGTTCCCCAAAAACTGTCTGACTTTTAAAATTCATTCATGAATTTGCTGGAAAAATTATATTGTTTTATTTTATTTGTTGTTATTCTAGTTGCTGTTGTTTAATTATCTTGTCAGTGGCAATTACTCGTTCAACAATTATCATTTTATTTATGCTTTTTAAAAATATCCAAACTTACCAACCAGTATTTATGTTAATTCCCGCGTAATTACCACTGTAACAAAGTGAAATGATTGAGATTTTATTGTTTATTGTTTAACAATTGTTAATAAAATTACTATATAATGCTATAAATGTTTAAGCATTTTTGTGTTCTATTGCAAACAATACATTGTTGCTTAATGTTTTAAGAATGTATGACGTTATTAACAATTCGATTTGAAATCTTTTAAATGTTTTGTTAGGTTTACAATTTTTTTAATTTATAATTATATTTAATCTTTAAATTATAGTTTGAAATTTAAAAAATATGTTGTTCTTTATAAATATTATTGAGATTTCAATATTCTATTTTATGAATTTTCTTCCTACTTGAAAAATTTAAGGGTTTTAGAACCTGAATTAAATTATTCACAAACGTAAATTAATGGCCTCATTTTGTAACTTCAAACGAATTTGATTTATTGTTTATTACATGCCGGAAAATTAGAATGAAGTTTCACTTCAGAAAAACAGTAGTATGTATTTTCAACATATAAAGATTTTAGAGAATTCAATACTCAGGAATAGACTTGTGCTTTATAGTTTAATTCAATGACCGCTCATTTTAGTTCATAGTTTAAGAATGAACTATTAAGCTCATCTAGTTCAATCACCCTTTTTTGATCGATGTTTGGTCTGCAAGAATAAAGGAAATCAATAGGTGTAAAAATTGGAATGAACGGAAATCATTTTAGTTCAAAACAAAGTGAGCGAAAATATTTGAACTCAATCAAGTTAAAGGTTCAATTGAACTAGTTCGTTCATGAATTACCCAAGTCTACCCAGCAACAATACAAATGTAAGTACTTCTTAGTAAATCATATTAGAGTTGGAAAATTATTAAGTAATTCAATACTGTCCATTTTTCCATACTGTTAGAGTTGTATTTTTCAGAACAATAAATGAAGAAACTTGAATATTTTTCAGTGTTTGTGAAATAAGAATTTTTAAATATTAAATACAACATTGAGTAGTATCGTTTGCCCAAACAAAAATTACCGATATTTTACAACTCTAATTTAAGGACTCAATTCTCGCGTTCGTAATCGAAATATTGAGTGAATGCCTTAAAAATTCGGGATTTACAAAAGATGACGTATCTTTCGAATTCGGTTTTTGTTTTTAATAACATATATGTGATTTTGAGCGGTACATATCTGTCATTAATTCTTACTTAGTTATTGGACTCACTCTCTCATTTATAGTGTAAACAAAAACGTTTTTTTTTTGCTTCGAAAATGTCGAATTTTGTGCAAACAAAGCGTCATATGCGGGAAGTTTTGCTTTACATCTTTAATTAAAAAAAGTGCCGCTCTCCATAGGTTTCAACGTGCGAGAGATTGTTGGTGCAGTTCAGAGGTTGTAATTTTGTCACGAAAGACAAAAGATCGTTCAGGCCAGCCTTACTTCATGAAGATTGTTGTAAAATTCAACAAGACCTTGGAAAATCATTGGGAGCTACTCAAGCAGCAATTTAAAAGCGTTTGCGAGTAGCAGGATTTATTCAAAAGCAGGGAAATTGGGTACCATACGAATAAAAGACGAAAGAATCATTACTAGCGATGTAAAATGGATCTATTACGATAACCCGAAGTGTCAGAGATTGTATGTGAAGCCCGGCCAACCAGCCGAATCGACAACAAAGCCAATCTACTGAAATCTGGCCTGACCATCACAGGGAACCTGTACCAAAGGCAACTGATTCCTTTGAAGCGAGCATTTACCGAAAAACACCCAGAATATGCGGTCAGACATGAAACCGTAACATTCCATCATATTTAGAAAGTTGTTAAGAAGTTTTGCCTTACCCTCCTTATAGTCCAGTCATTGCCCCGTCCGACTACTTTTTGTTTCGATAGATGCAGAACGCTCTCTCTGGGATACGCTTCACAGAATATACGATATTAGATTGATTCGTTCTTGGCCTCAAAATATAAGCAGTTCTTTTGTTTCGCAATCCAAGAAGATGGGAAAAGGTCATAGCTAACAATGGCCAATACAAATGTTTCAAAATAAAAGCTGAAAAATTTAATAAATCTCGCAATTTTAAGTCATACTCCCACTAAGTATTATGTTCCGGGACTGGAAAAAGTCCTGCAAATTAGGAACCATAGTTACAAGTTACATTTTCAAAAGTCATGGGTCCTTTTCTATTATATCCATATAAATTGTGTTGCAATCGGTTGGGTAGAAAATTAATTTGTAGATGTTTTGTTTATTACCATTTTGTTTCCCGCAAACTTTAAAAAGCTTAAAAAAAGTTGTCGAATAATTTTGTTTAGGGTAATTATGACCCAATAAACTCAGAACAGCCATCAGAGACTAATTTGCAAATTAAATTTTGCAAAAGGTGAAGAGTGCCTCAGGGCATTGTTGCAGGTTTAGGTATAAAAAACAAAAATTATGATACGATTTTATTGAAAAACTAATGAAAAAGAACAAATAAAAAATATTTCGAATAGATGGGGCGACTAAAAGTTAGTAAAACTTTGAATAAAAAAAAAATAATGACACAAAATTTCACGTGCTAAAATTATGACATCACTCACAAAACAGCTGACAGAACAAAAACTAAAAGTCAGAATGCATTTCGACCTTTGAGGGAAATGTTAACAAATCTGTAACCAAAGTCACAGTTAAATTTAAAAAAAAAATTATAATTACTTTTTGAGATAATTGGTGTTTTGTAATGTATGCCTTGAGGCACTCTTGAGGGTTAAGGTATTGCCGATTTAAAATCATATAGAAACAGATCGTGGTGCCTTTAGTGCTAATTAAGCAATAAAATGTTCAAGATACAAGTTCTCTAATAAACTTTATTAACAAAATAAAATTCGAATCTCTTTTAACGAATTTCTTTATATAAATGCATCACATACATACATATTTAGCTTCATAAATTATTTCAATAACAAATTCCGTTTTTGCTTAAAAATATGTATTGTACAAACTTTTAAAATGCAGACAAATATTTTTATTTTTTTTTTACTTCAACTAAATATTCTTTACTTAGATTAATATCTTAATCTAAAAAGACATTTTGATTTTAAATTGCACACAAGATTTATTTTACGATAAAAAGAATCAAATTGAAAATTGCAATAAACTCTTATTGTTAATTGACATTAATATTTAATAACTATTTATTTAGACGGAATATAATTTAGACATTTGTTTTTATAAATGTTTATTTAATGTGACACTTTGCTAATGAGTTGGTGGTGGGTGAGTGTTAAAGTAAATGAGAAGAATTATGTATTAATGTTGAATAAAGAGGAAAAAATGTTGGCGATCGTAGGTGATCTTTAAATAAGTTGATTGGTTTTCTGTTGAAGTAGGAAAGCAAATTATAACTTTTGAAGTTTACTTTACGATTAATCAAATTCTGTTTGTTATTATTCTTATTAATAGTGTTTTGATCACATTTGTGTTTTAAATAAACTTTTTCTTAAGTTTCCTAAAAATATTGTGAAAAGTATATAACATTTCGACAGCTTTTCAAGTTAAAATTAAGAAAATCTAAATTTATATTGAGAAAAAACAAATTGGAATTCAGAAATACAAATTAATACTGAGAAAATTATTAAAAGAATTCTAATTTAATATTGAGAAAATGCAATTTGATATCAAGAAAACCAATTTAATTTTAAGAAAATACAAATTAAGACTAAGAAACTTAAATGGATATTGATAATTTCTCAAAATAAAATTGAATTTCTTAACTTTAACTGGGATTTTTTTTTTATTCTGAATAGTTTGAATTTAAAATGCTTCACAGTTTAGAAGAAATACTATAGAATTTCTAATAGCCAGAACGTTATCTTATCCATCTTACTAAGGAGTGAGATCGAAAAATTCTTAACATACATATATGTTTATAAAAAAGAAACCACTAAACTTACAGCTTTAATTTTTTTTTTATTTGATTGAAATTATTATTACAATTTACAAAAAAAATTATTTTTATAGTTTTAATCACTAGTGATGAAATTTTGAACCTTTTTCGGAAACCCTTCCATTAACGTTTTTATAGTGCTTTCTGTCACTTTGCTCGAACATGTAGTCCATCTCCGTTTAAAATCTACCACACTTTTGGACACCTTTTTTGTACTCTTCAATTCTCTTTTAACAAGAGCCCAATATCTCTCCACTGGCCTTAGCTCCGGGCAGTTTGGAGGATTTGCCTCTCTTGGTACAAATACCACATTATTGTTCTTGTACCACTCAAGGGCTTGTTTGCCATAGTGACAGGATGCCAAGTCAGGCCAAAAATAAGTGGACACATTATGAAGTCTTATGAATGGAAGCAGCCTTTTTTGTAAACATTCCTTGATGTAAATTTCGGTATTTATAGAGCCCGTTGTAACAAATGAGTGGCTTCTTTTGCCGCAACTGCATATTGCTTGCCATACCAAGAACTTTCTGGGAAATTTTGTCTGCTTTTGGGTCCTAAACTTTTCTTCAACATTCCCTCGAGCATCAGCAACATAAAATTTTTGACCTGGAAGTTGCGAAAAATCTGCCAGAACATACGTTTCGTCATCTATTATGCAGCAAGAATATTTTTTTATAAAACTTGACTTCAATTTCCGTGCTCTGTTTTTGGCCTCTAAATTTTTAGTAGCGTTCCTGTCAGGAACTTTTTGAGCCTTGTATGTTTTTAAACCTGCATTAGCTTTAACTTTTCGTACCAAATAGTCCGAGCACTGAGCTAACCGGGCTGCTTTCCTACCGGATGTGTTGGGAGCTCTTTTGAAAATGCGTTCTATTTTTTTGGCTTTAGAAACATCATGTGGACCATTCCTTCTACCTGAACCAGGTTTTCTATCAACTGACAAGTTCTCCCGGTACTGTTTAATAACATTGGAAACAGTTTGACGGCAGACCTTTGTATGCTTGGCCAACTTTTTGTAAGACCAAGTTGGGTTTTGTTGAAAATATTTAATAATTTCAGTACGCACTTTTTTCTGGTCACTCATTTTAATCAGATTAACAAAAAAATTAATATAATTGACATTACACATAATAACTGACATGTTTTTCAAAGGTAACTTGATCAAAAAAAAATTCAAATAATACTTGGGTTAAAAAATGTAATGAAAAACGTGTGTTAAGAATTTTTCGATCTCACTCCTTATTTAGCAGAACATGTTTTCACAACAATTCTCTTGGGTGGTAAACAATATGTATATTTTTTCAACAATCAGAAAATGTTTTATCTTTTCAAATTAAAAATTTCAATATAATATGCCAGCATTGGTTTCATTTTTACAATTAGAAATGAAAGCATAACATTTCTATACCCTTCACAGAATGATAAGGCAACAAAATCGAAAAAATTTTAGAGGCTTTTTAAACCACTGCACAATTTTAATGTATTGTGGTTCCAGTAGTACAAATATGGTCCAAATTTTGAATTCTATGGAGAAATTTTTTTTACTTTTTTTTTTTGTAACATTTTTTTAGATGTTTCTCCACATAATTTATGATAACTCAAAAAGGGTTAGTCCGATATTAATAAAATAAACTTAGAAAAGTTTAGATTTACATAGCCCTTAATCCGTTTATGAATTGCGTTTTAGTCGTCTCTGTAGTTTCGGAGTTATAATAACAAATTGAAGCATAAAATATATTTTTTACTTGAAAATAGCAAATTTTTTTGTTTTAAAAAAATCATAAAAAATCGAAAACGGCAGAAATTGTTTAGATTTATTGCTTTATCGCAAACCCACATATAATAGCAACAATATGAGATATCGATCATAAAAATCAATAGATTCTTTTAGAATTTATTCACAATTAAGTGAATTCGCTAATTTTCACAAAATTTTACTTTTTTATTTGATATACATAAAATTAAGTAGTTAATGTTCTTCTTTCGATTGATTGAATTTTGAAAACATTTTCCCCATGCTATGTACAAATTTTCACATATATATTGAGTTTCAATATCAGTAGTTTCGGAGTTATAATAATAAATTGAAGCAAAAAAATATTTTTTTTACGTGAAAATAGCAAATTTGTTTGTTTTAAAAAAATCATGAAAAATCGAAAACGGCAGAAATTGCTCATGTTTATTACTTTGTCGCAAAGCCGCATATAATAGCAACAAAATGAGTTATCGAGCATTAAAATCGATGGATTATTTTCGAATTAATTCACAATTAAGTAAATTCGCCCATTTTCACAAAATTTTACTTTTTTATTTGATATACAAAAAATTGAGTAGTTAATGTTCTTCTTTCAATTGATTGAATTTTGAAAAATTTTTCCCCATGCTATGTACAAATTTTCATTTATATATTGCGTTTCAATCGGCTCAGTAGTTTCGGAGTTATAATAACAAATTGAAGCAGAAAATATATTTTTTACGTGAAAATAGCAAATTTTTTTGTTTTAAAAAAATAATGAAAAATCGAAGACGTCAGAAATTGTTCAGATTTATTGCTTTATCGCAAAGCCACATGCAATAGGAATAAAATGAGATATCGACCATAAATATCGAAGGATTCCTTTCGAATTTATTCAAAACTAAGTGAATTCGCTAATTTTCTCTAAATTTTAGTCTTTTGTTTGATATACAAGAAATTTAGTAGTTAATGTTCTTCTTTCGATTGATTGAATTTGGAAAACATTTTCCCATGCTATGTACAAATTTTCACATATATATTGAGTTTCAATCGGCTCAGTAGTTTCGGAGTTATAATAACAAATTGAAGCAAAAAAATATTTTTTTTACGTGAAAATAGCAAATTTGTTTGTTTTAAAAAAATCATGAAAAATCGAAAACGGCAGAAATTGCTCATGTTTATTACTTTGTCGCAAAGCCGCATATAATAGCAACAAAATGAGTTATCGAGCATTAAAATCGATGGATTATTTTCGAATTAATTCACAATTAAGTAAATTCGCCCATTTTCACAAAATTTTACTTTTTTATTTGATATACAAAAAATTGAGTAGTTAATGTTCTTCTTTCAATTGATTGAATTTTGAAAAATTTTTCCCCATGCTATGTACAAATTTTCACATATATATTATTGCTTTTCAATCGGCTCAGTAGTTTCGGAGTTATAATAACAAATTGAAGCAAAAATTCTATTTTTAACTTGAAAAATGGCAAATTTTTTTGTTTTAAAAAAATCATGAAAAATCGAAAACGGCAGAAATTGTTTAGATTTATTGCTTTATCGCAAAGCCACATGTAATAGGTACAAAATGAGATATCGACCATAAATATCGATGGATTCCTTTCGAATTTATTCAAAACTAAGTGAATTCGCTCATTTTCTCTAAATTTTAGTCTTTTGTTTGATATACAAAAAATTGAGTAGTTAATGTTCTTCTTTCGATTGATTGAATTTTGAAAACATTTTCCCCATGCTATGTACAAATTTTCACATATATATTGAGTTTCAATCGGTAGTTTCGGAGTTATAATAACAAATTGAAGCAAAAAAATATTTTTTTTAAAGTGAAAATAGCAAATTTTTTTGTTTTAAAAAAATCATAAAGAATCGAAAACGGCAGAAATGGTTTAGATTTATTACTTTATCGCAAAGCCACGTGTAATAGGTACAATATGAGATATCGACCATAAATATCGAAGGATTCCTTTCGAATTTATTCAAAACTAAGTGAATTCGCTCATTTTCTCAAAATTTTAGTCTTTTGTTTGATATACAAGAAATTTAGTAGTTAATGTTCTTCTTTCGATTGATTGAATTTGGAAAACATTTTCCACATGCTATGTACAAATTTTCACATATATATTGAGTTTCAATCGGCTCAGTAGTTTCGGAGTTATAATAACAAATTGAAGCAAAAAAATATTTTTTTTAAAGTGAAAATAACAAATTTTTTTGTTTTAAAAAAATCATGAAAAATCGAAAACTGCTGAAATTTTTAAGATTTATTGTTTTATCGCAAAGCCACATGTAATAGGTACAAAATGAGATATAGACCATTAAAATCGATGGATTAATTTCGAATTAATTCACAATTAAGTGAATTCGCTCATTTTCAGAAAATTGTATGTGAAAATTGTAAAGCGTATACTTTGAGTGTAAATTTTATATGTGTTTTGTTATTGTAACAAAAATGTTCACAAAACAGATTAATGGTTATGTAAATTTGAACTTTTCTAAGTTTACTTCAATAATATCGGACTAAACATTTTTGAGTTATAATAAATTTTTAAAAAAAATCTATCCATGGAATTAACAAATTTAAAAAAAATTTAAAAATGTATATACTTAGGTAATTTTACCATTTTTATACTTAGGTAACCATAATGCATCAAATCTATATAGTGGTTAGTGAAGCTTTTTTTTGCTGTTGACCTGAGTAACCTTGCAAATTCGGGAAAATCGGCCCACAAATGGCCGAGATATAAGCAATAAACAATGACTACCTAGATTTTTTTGATTTTTCTAAGGCATTAATTTACAATATGGATATCTAATGATAGATATTTCAAAGACCTTTCCAATGACATAAACAACGTCATAACAATTCGTACCGACAATGGCTAAAAATCGGGAAAAATATTTGTTAACCCGAGATTTTTAAAAAAAAAAAATTTTATAGAAAAATTTTTTTCACTAAAAATTATTTAAAATTTTTATCTAAAAGTAACTTTGGTGAAAGGTATATAAGATTCGGCACAGACTGCTGTTCTTGTACATATTTCCATAAATAGTATTCTAATTTGTAAAATTTCACTTGACATTTATTGATTATTTAGTATATCAAGTTGCCAAAGATATGTATTTAGTATTTATTTTTTTAAAGAAAATACTGACTCGTAAATAAATTAACTGAAATAACTTAGCATATTTCCCAATTCAAAGAAAAATTTGGAAAACCATTCAAATCATCAGGATATTTTTGAATATATTTTTATAGATTTTTTATATTCAATAATAATTTTTTAATATTTTTTAAACTCTTGTTGTTTTTAGCACACAATTTCTATATTATTTGCTTTAAAATTTGAATTTCTTTTGCTTAAAATTCAGTAATTTCATTTATTAAAGTCCATTGAAATTTTTATATAAAAAATAATTTAAATTTATACATACATTTGAAATTTGTTTAAAACTTTTGTTATTAGCACAGAAATTTTATTTTATTTGTTTTAAAATTTACTATTTTTATGCCTTAAAATTCAATAATTTCAAATAGAATTCTCTTTAAGAGTTGTTTAATGCACAATTTTGTATTTATTTTAATTTTCTTTAAATTATTGTAATTTTTTTAAAAATTCTTTCTTCTTTTTTTTAAATAATTTTTTAAACTGTTCAATTTTAGTTTCGTTATCCTTTTTTATATATTTTATAGTTTATTCTCACACACTCACAAATATTCCAAACGTTTTGAACTAAACGACGTTTTA
This sequence comes from Calliphora vicina, assembly GCF_958450345.1. Lineage (NCBI taxonomy): Eukaryota > Metazoa > Arthropoda > Insecta > Diptera > Calliphoridae > Calliphora > Calliphora vicina. The sequence continues at coordinate 163,317,694 of NC_088780.1, forward strand.
AATACTAATCAGAACCTCCGACGAAGACTTACTTTTATATGCGAAAATTTTCAAAACTATAGTGAATAAAAATAAAACACAAAAACAACGTTATTCCCTCCGATACGTTCATTTTCGTTCGTGTGTGTTGAGTTTTGTAGTTTTTGTTTGTTTTTTTTTACAGAATAAAACTGAAATAATAACATTTATAAGATAAACAAACAAACTTGTTGAAGCAACAGCCAGCCAGCAGCAACCAACCAGTAAGCGAACAAGCAGTAACTACAGCACGAGACTAAAAATATGAACAAAAACAAAAAAAAAAAACATTAAAAATAAATTAAACACAGTAAAAACAAATTGAAAAGACAGTAAAAATGAAAAACAAATACAAACAGAGAGTTGAACAAATTATGAGCAGCATTTACTAACTAAAAGCAGCAAAAAATTTATTAGTTTTAGTAGCAGCAGCAGCACAACAAAAATTACCAAAAAAAACGTTCATAATTGCCGAATACGTCATAAATGTTTGTTGGGTTATATAAACAAAAAGAGTTCAAAACAAACAATTAAACTTGTATGGCTGATGCTGGACAAATAAACAAATAAATACAACAATAACAATAACAACAACTACATATTACTAATCAAAGTAATGATTGAGAGTAAACAGTTAAACATGTCTACATAGAGTACACATTAGTATGTATAACAATACATATCTACTTATATGAATGAGTGAAGATGCCAATAATTAGCATAACAATAATGACGTTTCTAATCACTCATTGAGAGTTTAACCAGAAAACAAAACAAACACGAAAGTAAACAAACAAACAAACGAACAGGTTGTTGTTATTTTTATTTCTGTGCAGTTATTTTTGTATTCATGTGTTGTTTTGTGTGTGTATCTTATTACCTTTTACGTATGCGTAATATTTGTAGTATGAAATTAATATTAATGTTGTTTTTGTTCTTGTTTACATACGAGTACTTTGTTTCTCAATAATTCCTCATTAGCTTTAAAGGGATTTTTTGGGAAAGTCCCGGCCAGTTTTAAGTTACATTTATCAGTCTGTATTATGAAAACAAATAAAAAAAATCACCAAACACGTTTCTGCTGGATGACACATTTGCATTGAATACTTGTTTTTTTATTATTATTATTCTTTAACTTTTCTCCATTTCCTTTGAAAACACATGTCTCTCTATTGCACATACTCATTTAAATATTCACTTAAATAGTTTGCACTGATTTTTAACCCCTACTGAACTGTAGCTTTAAATAGGTTTGAAAATGGCAGGATAATCAATATTTAGATGGGCCGCAAGTGAGTTTTAAAATTCGTTTTTTAAATTCTACTGATTTATACTCAAATAAAGCATTTTTACTGGATTACAAGTTGGAAGCAAGTGCAATTCAAGCCTTGAATTATTGCCAAGCAATTAAATTACAGTTGTATTACACTGTATTTCAATAACATTCCATATGTTGTTTGTTTAAAGTATTTTCATAAATTTTTAAAATATTTTTCAAGTTTAAAACATAATTCAAGCCTTTTTTTTGCTGTTGACCTGTGCTATCTACTATCTACTATCAACTTTACTTTTATTAAAAGTTTAAAATGTGTAAATCATTTCGCTATTCTGTTTTACTTGTTTTTAAACGTCGGAATTTTGTTAAATTTTTTAGATAGGGACAGCGATTTTACATCGCACTATCCACAGTGGTTTAGAAAATATCGAAAAAACGTACACATTTGTCAAAGGTGGCAAGGTTTGTGGAACTTCCGAGGTTCCCGAGGAATAAATAAAGGCATTTTGTATAAGTATTTGATCTTAGGACTTCAGGATTGATATTTTAGTAAAATTAAATAATTTTATAAAATTTTGGACGTCATTTACCTTTAAAACTAAAAAAAAAAATACAATATAATACACGAATAAAAATATAAAATTTGAATTTATGTAAAATTTAAACAGTTAAAGATATCATAACAAAATTTGGAACCAATATAGACTCAAATGTCCTTAAATCAAAATTTTAGACTTTTTCACAATAAAAAATGTGAAAAAGTCTAAAATTTTTCCTAAAACGGCGAAAATGTGTTCCAAAAACAGAGTATTTTTTAGAAAAGTGCCTACTGTGGCGTTATTTACCGTGTGATATTAAAAACACTTACCCCCATTTTCTCAATCTCTGGTTATTTTTTATCGTGACGATAAACTGACAGTTCTCATACAAAAAAATGTTAATTGGAGGTTTATCATTACGAAAAACGATAACCAGATATTGAGAAAATGGGGGTTAGTAAATATTTAACATATGGGGTTATACAAATATGGAGCTTTTTTGTGGATTGGTGCTTTGCCTTTTTAGAATTTTTTACTCAAACCTAAATTTGTTTTTAAAATTGGCCAAGTTTGGATAGGTCTGGGGTGATGTGTCCGCTTAAGTGAGTCAAATTTTTTTACACGCTTTTGCATTAAGTTATCTTTCCGGATCATATAAAAATTCTTTTCTACAAAAGAAAACAGTTATGGGCTTTTTTGGGACAAAACTTAAAAAATACGCCCCTTTTTACATGTTGCAACTTTGGATGCGTACAACTTTTTATAGGCAAGAGATAACTGTTAGCAAGTTGTTTTTATTTTATTTAGAATTTTATCGCCAATATAGCTGATATTTTAAAAATAAATTTCGACCCTCCGTAGCCCGCCATATCTAAAAAACCATAAAAAATCCAGCAAAATAAAAAAAATAAATCAATAAACCTGAATATCTCTTTAACTAATAGAGATAACATACACTTGTAAGCGTATCTTCTCAAGGAAGATATTTATGATCCGAATTTCAGCTCATTCGGATCATAAATATATTTTTGGCGATTTTTTTAAAAAAAATTTGATACCCGAGGTGACCAACTTTGAGGGGCTATGCACTGGCCCCTATTAGCGGTAGGAAGCTGAACAAACGTAAATCAAATATCTCGAATAGTTGCTAAGATACCGAATTATTTCCAAAAAAATAAGTTTCTAAACCACTGTGCTATCTAGGACCTATCATGCCTTTAACAGACGATCCGAATTTCAGCTCATTCGGATCATAAATATATTTTTGGCGATTTTTTTAAAAAAAATTTGATACCCGAGGTGACCAACTTTGAGGGGCTATGCACTGGCCCCCATTAGCGGTAGGAAGCTGAACAAACGTAAATCAAATATCTCGAATAGTTGCTAAGATACCGAATTATTTCCAAAAAAAAAAAGTTTCTAAACCACTGTGCTATCTAGGACCTATCATGCCTTTAACAGACGGACATATAGCACTGCTTCCTCCAAAGAGCGTCAACTCAAAATTTTAAAATGTTCAGTAGAAGCAAAAAAAAATTTTTTTTTCAATACATTACAATGAAACAACTGTACGGATACAACTGTATTTTTTGGCGAAAGAGTAGAAAATGATAGCAGAATTTTACAGTGGGTAGATATGACCACTGCACATCGATTTCTTGCAAAAAGTGAAAATTGGAAAATTTTGAGTTGACGCTCTTTAAAGGAACCAGTGCGATATGTAGACTTTTATAAGTACATGTTACGACCTACGTGTTACTAACGAAATGACAAAATCAATATACCATCTTTTTGATTTATAATTGATATTTATTTGCACTCGACATTTTCTTAAAAATGTTCGATGATATACTCAACTTCCAGCTAATATTTATTTAAAATATAATTTTTATTGAATCATATACGGAAAATCTAGCATTAATTGTTTTAATTTTAATTTAAAAATTCAGTTGTCATTCTCTACTCATTAAATTTGTATAAAAAAAATCCATTAGTAAGGGGCTTCCCTCTACACCGCAGACAATGATAATTCAGACAGATGCTTTTGTGAAGATCCACCACAACACACCAGAGGCAATACCGCAGTCAAAACAGTGGGTTTTCGTGATTTTGATATGGAAAATTCAGTAGTAGCAGTTATCAGTGGATAACTAATTCGACGTGACGGAACTAGTTCAATGAACTACAGAAATATAATAAAGGACTTTATTAACAAAGATTTATTTAATATTATTTCCGTTTTTAATTTCAAACTTCGTCTAGTTTACGAGCTTTTTAGGCGTTGCACAGTAGTATGAGAATAAAAAAATATGGAAATAAATCTGTAACTTCTAAACCCTTACGCTGATTTGAATGAAATTTCACATGCGCAAAGAGGTAGTGTAGTCGAATTTAAGTTTTGAATTTGGACCTCATGAGCCCACCAGGAGCGGGACCAGGGGTTCCCAAAGTAGGACACCTCGGGTATGTTCAATTTTTAAAATGATCCTATTTCTTCGTTTGTGTTACGATTTAAAAAAAATTGCACATTTAGAATCTCCTCGTCGAGCACTACATAAAACCTCGTCGTAGCTATCAATTATCTCTTATAGCTTAGGAGATATTTGCATTTGAAAATTTAATTTAATTTTTACCCACCCTACTCCAGTTTTTTGGTGACCGCGGTTCCAAATATTCCCCGATTTTATCCATTTTTCTTTTATAGAATTAACAATAGATCTATATATCAAATAAAGAATGAAGTGTTTAAAAATCATGGCTGAGTCCAAAGTTATATTCATTTGAATTTAAAAAAATTAAAAAAGGCGATTTTTCGCAATTTTTTTTGGGAAAAAAGTACTTTTATTCTTTTTAAGTTATCTAAAAAATTTCTAAGAGGATGTATAATGAATTTGTACTTTTTGAAAAGCTAACTTTACGTCAAATATTTTAAATGTAAAAAACATTTATAATTTTTGATATCGACGGGATCAGGTCCATTCAAAAATGCCTATTTTGTATATAAAATTCAACATTAGGGCAAAAATTCTCAAATCGCATACTCGATATCAAAATATAGTAACTTATTTTAGATGGCCCAATAAGTTCTTTATTATTTTGTAAAGGGTTCCGATAACCCCGCCCCTGGTATGGATATTGTAGCCAAAAAACGAAAAAATACCATTTTTGGGATTTTTCAAGATTTTTTTAGGAATTGCGGGATACTTGTTAACAAATTTCAAAATTTGTTTTCATTTTTGCATTTTAAATAGAAAAATCTACAGAACTGTGAAATTTCATTAAAAAATATTCATAAATAAAAATTTTATTTCAATTTGAAAAATTTGTATCTATGTAAAATTCAATAAAAAGCATTTTTTGTAATATTTTTGAAAAAAGTATTCCATGTATTTTTTAATTATCAAAAGTTATATACATTTTTGAAAAGTAGACAAAATCCTCTATCCATTGATATATAACATGTCTACCTTATGTTTTTTACGTGTCAAATAAATTAGGGAAAACTAAACAACTCGCTGAGAATTTGTATTTTTTTGTATTATTACTTTGTCTTGTTTTGTTTTGCTTTAGTCAGCTGTCAGCCAATAATGAATCAATTGTTTGTTGTTGTATGTTATGTTTTCATCTATTTTGATTCTGTTTTTCAGTCACAACTCGACAGAAGAGCATAAAACATTAATGGTTAATGGAAACATGGTGGTTATTTTGTCGAACTTTTATGATTTAATATTATATTGGTAAATTATTCAGATTTCAGTTCATTAAATTGTTTCCTTAGAAAGACAATTTTATTTACTAATATAATATCACCAATGTATTTACCACCCCATTATGGCAAGTTAGTGCGAATGCACTAACAATTTTGTCATAACGAAGCAATAATACTAATAAATGGACACTTTATCTGACAATCAGTTTGACGTTTATCAAGGCAAAAATTTATCTGGTTAGACATAGAGTTAGAACCTGCTGCAAAATTCGCAACTTTATAAATACTTGTATTTATATATTGTTTTGTTTAAATCTAATAATTTAATAAATTTTAAAATATAATTGAAATATCTTTAAAATTTGCCACCCATAAATTTGAATTTAGTCGGAAGCTTTATTCAAAATAATACAAGTTTTTTTATTATTATTATTACTCGTATTTTGTCTACACATTTAGGAGCAATTGTTCCATGATGAATTAAAATTCA